>NC_031974.2:9318219-9922959 GCF_001858045.2 Oreochromis niloticus
TTTCAGTGCCAAAACCCAACAAAGTACTTTCTGGCACATGGATTTCAGTGTGTAAATCTAAACAAGTAGTTTTTAAGGCCTAAACCAAACCAAAGATGCCTTTTGTCTCTAAAGCTAACTAAATTGTATTAGTGCTTAAACACAACCAAATAGTTTTCAAGGCTTCGTTTTTAGACTTTAAACCAAAAAAAATAAACTAAACCAGTAATTTTCAGTTCCTAGTTTTCTAAACCTAACCAGGAAGTCTTTAGACCAAAAACCCAACCAAGTTGTTCTCGTATATACCTATACTTACTTATACATATGTACTTATATACCTATACTTATACAAGTAGTTTTCAGGGTCCAGTTTTCATATTCTAAACCAGCGGTCCCCAACCTTTTTTGCGCCACGGACCGGTTTATGTCCAACAATATTTTTACGGACCGGCCTTTAAGGTGTCACAGATAAATACAACAAAATAAAATCAGTACCGGTACCCCAAAAAAATTTATTCATAACACATGGGAAAAGACCCAGGGAAACTGAGTTAACGATAAAAAACATTTAAAAAATATAACGATAAAAACCGATAAAAACCCTGAAAACCAGAAATTTCACACCCAAGCCTCAACTCTCGCAGCCCGGTACTAAACGACTCACGGCACCGGTCCGTGGTCCGGGGGTTGGCAACCACTGTTTTAAACCTAATCAAATACTTTTCAGGCTCTATAACTAACAGCAAAACTTTCTGGCAAAACTTCACCTACTTCCAAGGTGCATGGAGAGGATGAAAGAATTCACAATACAGGAACTCCAGCAACACTTAAGGGAAGATGAACAACTTTATTGACTGACCAACGCATTTCGGCTTGTGGCCTTCATCAGGGTCAGGTTCTATAACTAACGAAGCCACACTTAACACACTTAAGTTTGCCATGCCTAAAGACTGGAATGTGGCCTTGGACTTTCTGAAGCTGCTGGCTTCGGCTGATGTTTGTTACAGTTGCTTTTAGCATCCTTCTAAGTTCATGAAATCCTCAATTTTAAGGTCTGAAATATGGTGAGTGACCTAAGCCCAGTCTAAGAGGCTGGAGTTTTTCTCACTGATAAAAGCTTTAGTTCCACAGGCCGAATGTTTGGAGTCTTGTAGCAGGATAAAGGTCCAGCCCTTGAGATTGGCAGAATTGTTCTGTACAAAGCCAAACTGTGTGTCGTACACTCCTAAATTCACCCTGCTGCCTGCCATGGTTTTGTTTCTTTTTGTCCAGTTTTATTTTGTATTGCTTGTCACACACTTCAGTTATTTTTTTTACCTCAGGCCTTTGTTCTATTTCTATCCCCTTTTGTGTCACGCTTATGTTCAATCAATTAATCACTTACCTCAGTATATATAGCAACAACTGCTCACCTCACACTGGCCAAATTACCTTGTTTTCTTTTAGTTTTTCCCTTTTTTCATGTTTCTCGTCATTTTCTACATGTACAACCACTTTCCAGTTTTATGAACTTTGCCTTTTGCTTGTTCCGTGTCTGAATTGTTTACCGCAATGATTACTCTTTTGTATATGACCTCTTGTTTGTGGATTTTGGATTTTTACTTTTCTTTATTCGTCCAGCAATTGGGTCTTTCCCTCCTGTGACCTTTACAGCTGCCAGCATCTGTTTCATAATCAATAAAAAGCGAGCCGGTTCCAGAAATGGCCATATCTGCTGGGGCCATGACATGACCTCCTCCATGATGATGGTCATGCCCTATTATTCTCCACACTTGACTGAAACACTTTGCTCTCATGTGTCCACACAACCTTACTTGCTTTAGTTCAATCCCATTTTAGCCTTTCAAGTCTTGCTGCTCATAAGAGATTGTATTTTCCAGTACAGTCAGTCTAATTCTACAGAGATTATCTAACTGGTACAATCTTTCAAAAGTATAGTAAAACTTTTTAAAATACTTTTATTAAAAACAAGTAAAACACCCAAGTCACAAGTATATCAAAGACATCACCAACTGAATAGCCTCACTGGAAAAAATAATAAAATCACATAATACACATCTGTTTACACTGCCAGTTTGGTTTGATATGTAGACACTGACTTCAGAAGTGTGTGAGCCTGTGTGTGTCCTCTATAGACTCCCGGTTGCAGCCATTAAACACACTGAAGAGGCAAACATCAGTCTCTGTCATACCTGCTCTGAGTGTTCTTAAAGCCACTTCAAAAGGCATTTTTCGCTTAATATTTATGCTTTAAGAGAACAGTAAAAAGTTGGCTGTCAGCCATTAAAATGTGTTTCTTTTAAGTTAACTTTTTTGGAGTCTGTTTTCTCATTTTGATCTTTGGGATCAAAGGGAAATAAAGAATCATCTTTCACTTATCTGTGATTTTGACCAGAGCTGAGAAATTGTGAGTATTACAGACACAGTCACTTTGGTATTTCAGTTTCATACAGACTGCTATTTTAAGAGCAGTCTGTATGAAACTCCGTCTTCTCGAGGGAGGTGCAAACAGTATCTTTGTGTAACACGCCTGTGTTTGTGCCTCTAGCTCATAACAAATGGCTTTCTTTTCTTATTGCATATAGATTTTATGCAGCATATACGGTCTTTACTTGTGTCTTTTATCTCCAAACAGTTCCGCTTGAAGAGGGATCAGTGGGGGCTCGTATCTGCTCAGTACTACATTCACGCTATAAATAGAAATGATGTGCTTCTATATGCACATCACACTGTATGGAAGGCCATGTCCACATGTTTTGTGCAGCTTTAGTCGGGTCAGACCTTGACTGCAAATATTTTAAACATTCTTGTCACTGTCCCTGGAGTCCAGTGCTCCATCCTTCCCCTTTTCCCCCTCTTCTCACTCTTCTCTCGCTCTATCTAGCTCAGTCCCTCTCGCTCCTTATCTCTCCTGTGTGCAGTCATTCGTGGTTGGTGGAGATCCCTAGAGTCGTGCCTCCAAGCTGCAGCAGAAACTTCAAGCACCTGTTACTCATCTCCCAGTCTCCTCAGCAGTACTTAAGGACAGGTTTCTCTTCTCCACTGTTGCCAGATTGTTCAGCTAGTTCCAGTGGTAATATCAGGCTCGCTAGAAAGAAACTCCTTGTTCATTTTTGATTCCATGCGCTTACCCTTTTTCTTGTCTGCCTTCAAGAAACTCCTGGTGTATTTCTCTGCTGCTCTTCTTATCTTGGATTCTTCTGTTTTTTACTGCAGCTCTATATGCACCATCAAAATTACCTGCCTGGAGTTGGCAGGCGGGTAATTGCTTGCCTGCCTACCTACTGCTCCATTATATTTGCTGCTCAAGAAACATTTTTTTGTGTGAATTTACCTGCATAAGTAAGCATGCTATAAATTCTCTTAAGTCTACATCTGTGTTTGGGTCATTCTGTCTCACTGAAACATTGGCAATTCTTCATTGATATTTATCTTCAAATAAAAAATGTGAATTTATAAAACTTGTGGTCTCCTTTCATTTGTGAAACAATATACATATTACAAAACCTTACTTTACTGGAGACTACATTTTAGGGTCATCATGTGCCTTCAGGATGTTGATGTGACACTTGTATGACTTTGTTTCTTTTTCTATGCACTACCCACTCTGTATCACCGAGTTTGTGCTCCACAACATGTGGACCAGAAAAACTGTGGCTGTGTAGCAAAGTCAGTGGTCACCTGACTGGAGGGTCCATCAGACGTTTTGTTGAGGTTTATTTTCACGTTGGACTTGGCATTTGTAATTACATCGCAGACAAAATTGCAGGCCTTGTGTAGTCTCTCTCTAAATAAACTAAAATATTTCAAAATGTATATTTTGGGACTTGGACACATGGTATGGCCAAAACCTAAATCAAGAGGTCCCAGGTTGAAATTCTGGATGAACCCTCAGTTCATCTTCTGTCCCCAGCTTAAGGGTGGCATAGATATCACATGAGGTATGACTCCCAAATCTTTTTCTAGCTGCTGAGAAGCAGTTTATTCACGTTAAAGTGCTCGAAACAACAAGCAAAACTAAAAGGCAAACAAAAGACAGTTCTCTAACACAAACTCCTAATCAATAAACAGGAGAAAAAAGTAGGTCAGCAAAAAGGGCTTCACACTAAACTGCCACAAAGTGTTTGATATATATATATATATATATAGTGTAGAAGTATTTACAAAGAGAATTTAAAACATGCTCTCAACTAAGCACAAAGAATTCAGAATGTACAACTCAGCTCTCACAATTCAGTTATTAGCTTCTACTAAGGATTCGCACAAACTCTCAATGCTGCTAGAAAAACTAACTACTCACACTTTGTTCAGCTGGAGGTCAAGAGGCTGCTGTACATCCAGTGATCCAATCAGCACACAGCAACTTATTCAAACCAGCCAATTAGCTCTTTTCCTGTCCCAGCCACACAAATGCACATATACACCTTAGAAGGGGAGAAAGAGCTACACACACCCACACACACTCTAATCACAGGAACCAGACATGCAAAGCATGGCATATGATCATGGATTGTAATATCCGGAATGTGGTTTTGCATAGTCTTGGTAAAATAGGATGTGATAACCAGTGCTGAAACTAATTTACTGTAGACTGAAGCAAGACCCAGACTCATGTGCAGTACTCAGTTTAACAAGATTTATTGTCACACAAGTTTGAGAACGAACAAAAGGTATAATGCAGGAGTTCATGGCTCAGAGAAGGTGACGGAAACAAGAAGCCTGTTAAAGTTTGTAGCCAGAGAGATGCAGAAAATACATTTTTGAATGGCTCTGAGAGTCCTTAATTGATATAACAGTGAAATCAGCAGTGTGGAGGTTGGACACTTTTGTCCTGGAATCCAGGTGACAGTGGAGGGCGGGCAGGCAGGTGAATCTTGGAAGGTGAATGAATGTTAAGTGTGAAAGACTGGGCCAGCCGAGGATTTTAAATGTTTGTGACAACAATCTGGGTAAAAATGACATCTCAAGCTGCTCCTTAAGTACTGGCTGGTAATGAACAATCAGAAACACGTGTCTGCCTGAGGAGCAGGAAACTGGGAGTTCTAGGACAGAGCCTGCTCACCTCCACCTGAGAGGAAGAAAGAGCAGGAGCGTTACAGAGCAACAGGAAAACATTAGCCTGACTGACTGACGGACCACGACAAGGCAAAAGACACCATCTAGATGGCAGCAAATGACATTATAAAAGGCTCCATTTACCATCATACATGCTGGGTTTTGAACATTGTGCTGATAAAAGTTGGAGGATGCCAGGATGACATGTTGGCCATGACCTTTGTAAAGACTTTCACATTTCGATTGGTCAAGCCACAGAATAGTTTGCCATTTTTAAACATTTCTATTCACGGCAAGCTGAAAACATCATTTCAGAATCTCTTTTTTATATGCATGTTTTTATCTTTGTATTTTAAGTTTGAACTTGTATTTGTGGGTTTAAGGGTGAAGTGTGTTCAATTATGTTTTCAGAAGAGCATATGCAGTGATTTCCATCATACAATTGTTTGTTTTTGTTTGTTTGTTTTTTAATTCAGCACTGCCTGCGGGCCTAAAGATCAAATGCATTCAATACTGGTTTTCAGCCTTGTCCTTTGGGTACAGAGATTTCTAAATCATTTAATATGTAAAATAAATGAAAGATCAAGAAGTGTTATTCCTAAATTGTTAAACTAGTAGACCACGTAGCCTTTCATAGAGTGGTGAACACCTCCCTATCAGCATTTCTGCAATTCAAATGCTTTCTTTGTATGGTTATTCATGTTAATGACAACATTTTTCTGTTGGCATCTTCATGGATTTGAAAAGCATTTCATTATGTTTTTACTCACATTTTTAAAACCTCTAAAGTTTGAAGAAATATAATTACCTTAAATATGTCGAAGCCTGTTTCTAGATGTGTACATTAAGCATTTTGATGCTTTTACTTTGAAATGTGTAACTTTAGCGGCTGTAGTAGTGTAATTTTTCCAGGTTAATGCAGTCTCTGTCCTTCCTTCACTCTCTGGATAAACCAAACATCTATAGTAAAAGAAGATTGTGCAGTTGCGTCTCCTATAATATTTTGGTGTAGAGGTTGTTTGGTGTTGGATGTATTTTCAGCAGCACAGATGCGACTGAATGATCATAGTAATATCAAAGGAATATAAGGATACAACAAGCAGCAGTGTGCCTCTGTGATTTTCTTGCCCAGGGACTACAGGTTGCTATTTTCCCTTTGATCTTGAAGGTTGCACTGCTGTACAGGCTACAGTATAGAAGGCGCAAGAGAATTTATGGTGTATACTTTAATGACTAAGTAAGAGGAAACTGACACAGAACAGGACTCAGAGAAAAGGGTGCAATTACAAATCTGTCTGCTGCTTCAGCAGTATGAACAGCTCCATAGATTTATCAATATGCAGCCCAGTTAGGCTACTGATATTTCAGAGCTGTGATCGGGTCCATGGATTCTAACTTGCACAAACCTCAGACAGATAAAGGATCAATGAGTCACGGCAGTCTATATCAACATATTCAACTAAACAAACTCTCATGCTCTGCAAAGAGAAAAATTGTTACTTTGTAAACACTCATGAAAATGGGTACACCCTTTCGTCAAAGACTGAAAAAATATCTCAAAATCATGTCTCTCATGTCAGCTCTGTCTGAAAGCTGCTCATATGAATCCTTAATGTGTCATTTGAAAGGGGAATATTTTTTTGAAAAACAGAGTTTCATCAGCAATCCCATCAGCCTTACAGCGCACTTTAGCGTCTGTCAGCTCACGCTGTTGGTTTTCAGCCAATAACTTTATTTTCACTGCATAATTTCTAGCCGCAGCTGAAGAAGTACTCAAAACATCAGATGTGGCTGTGTGTCTATACTTGCTAAAATCATATAGAGTATTCCACACATGCCTAACAGAAAACATAAAGGCCAGTCAGTCAAAAAAAGTAGCTGCTTTGTGCAGAAAATGGAAAAATGTATGGGAAACACTGCAATTGTTTAACATGAACAGCATGTTGAAGTTGTGCAAAAAACAGGTGAAACACGAGGCAAATGTATTAAATAATTAGCTGACTGGCCTCTAATAAACTTTGCAAGACTTTTGAATCAAAAGTTTGCCATGTCACCTTCATCTATCACAGTTAGCAAGATGCAAAAAATTGAAGACAAAAAACAAAAATTAGACATTTGTTGGACACATTATCGTCTCATTTAATGTCTAGATATTTTTCCCATGCATTGAATGCAAGTCCAAGTCCATAGTTCACCCCTAGTTTAACTTTTTAATCAACTGTAAACATGGTGGAAACTAAATAAGCAAGTTTTACTAAATCATCTTTGTGAAGTCAAAAGCCAGACTAAAGCAGTAAAGATTTTCAGATGAGATTTTGATGCACAGGCTTTATTATTTTCTAATCTTTTGCTTTCATAAGAAAGCGCATCACAGCTCTGATATGTGCCTGTATTGACTTTTAAACTACAGATACACTCTTAACATAAATGGCGCAGAACTGAATTTTCACTGATGCAACATTTTTCCGGTGTTAACTTTTCATTTTAGACATAAATGGGGGGAAAACTGGTCTCAGTCGGCTGGATTTGTTTCTTTCTTGCCGCTCATCGCTTCGCTGATGAGATTTCGAGGAAACAAAAGGGAATAACGTGGCTCGACAGTCTATTATAGCGTTTTAAAAAACCGCACTGATTAGCCTGCGGGGAGCCGCTGTAGTTACCGCAAACATTAAAACTAACTTCATGATTCATCCTCCATCAGAGCTCGTATGGGAGCTGGAGCATATCAAGTTTACTGCTGCTTTGTTATCATTAACATTGCTTTTACTACTATACCGTATAAAATCACCAACTTACAGCCTGTTTATTGGTTTCTATTGATTTTCATGATGTCATGAAGCATATTTTGAATCCGTTCTTTTAATTCCCATAAGCCTTCATTATAAATGTTGCTACATCTAATCATGTATGTAATCAATATACTAATCCTCTCATCTGGCCACAAATAAATTCATGTGACTTTATGCTTGAGGGCAGCTATAAAGGAATTAAAATAATGAAACTTCTATCCTGCTTGGCCCATATTCTTATTATCAATTGATCACGCTGTCTGAGCAACCTCTCTGCACACGTGGGGTGAAATTAAATTGGGCTTCTCCCTGGAAGGAAGGGGAAGGGGAAAAAAACAACTGAAACTGGATGGCTAATTTTGTAGTTGGCTTGAATCAAGATTGCCCATTTGATCCATGGCAAGGTTTCAAAACAGCTTATCTCCCGAGCCATTGTAATTTACAGAGATTTGATTACTGGAATTGGGAGGACACGGGCTGCCACTAAAGGCTGATTTCTCCCTGAAACTCACTTGAGACCGAGTTAGACTTTCACCTGCACTGAATGCTCATTTGATTCTTGGTTCTTCACAGCAGCAGCCTGATGCGAAGGTGACTGGCTCAGGACTTTTGGGAGGAACTTAATTAGCATTAATTTATACTTTAAATTTAGTTTCCATCCTGGTTGCTGTTACACTGTAGTTAAACTTAACACACAAACAGTCTTTAAAATGTGTTCATCATATTTTAGCCTAATCCCTCCCTGTTTTCAAACATATTGAAAATGTTCAAATGTTGTCTGTATTTACCTCAGTGTTTCGAATATTCCCACACATGTGGTATTCAAGTGATTATAATCTGGAAATTTTCAGAAAGTTTGCATTAATTTAAATTCTATAACTACAGTCATGTGAAAAAAAATTCACTCTATGTGAGCCTGTGAAAATTAAGGACATCCTCCCTACTGCTACTTTTATAAGAATTAAGAGGATATGGAGCAGCCAGATGCTGCTAATCAGATGCACCTTATAAACCTCTGCTCTATAAAAGCAGAAGTTTTGCAGGTTGCTGGTCCAAAGGATTTAGGTGTCTGTTAACACAATGTCCCAGGCTTTCCAGGACTACACATCCCAGCAAACTCACGCCAAGGTCAGCCCATGCAATGACTCTACAGGCCTGTAAAATATTAAAGTTCATGACTATAAAGTTATGAAAAAGACTGAACGAATATGACTTATTTAGAAGGCCTCCCAGTAGAAAGCCTCTTCTCTCCAGTAAAGAACATGGGAGCCTAGCTTAGGTCTGCAAAACTGCGTCTAAACAAACAACGTCACTTTTGGAGTGTCCTTTGGATCACAAATGGACTGTTTAGCTCTAATGCAAAAGGAGAGGTTTGACAAAAACTAACCACAGCATGTCACCACAAACACCAGCTTGTTCTGCTGCCATAGGACTTTGGCACCAAAGCAGCTAATCTACAACAGACGGTTCTCATGGTGTTGAAATGGCCAAGTCAAAGTCCAGACCTCAACCTGACTCAAATGCTATACTGAGAGAGCTGTGCATGAATAAATGGCCACAAACTTCAATGAACTGAGGCAACAGAGGAGGTTTGCCAAAATTCCTCCACGATGATGTCAGAGACTGATAAAACTGCACAGAAAACTTTTGCTTCAAATTATTGCAGCTAACGGTGATTCTACAAGCTACTGAATCATGAAGTGGAATTTTATCCACTTGCTTTTTTTTAACAGCTCTGCATAATAATATAGATTGTTAGTGATATAAATAAAATGAAGTTTAGTCAGACAAGCAAAAGGGAACCCACTACCCCTCTCAGGTGGAGGACGCTTGAGGAGTATGGGATATGTGGCCTGCTGTTACAGACTATTTGGTCACTGTACAGCTGTATTGGGACCTTGGTTTACATTGCTGGCAGTAAGCTGGACTTGTTCCTGGTGGATCTCAGACTCTCCCAGGCCTGCTCCTTATCCCAGGTTCATTTCATAATCTTTATGGATAAGGTATCTCAGTCTAGTCATTGGGTGTCAGGCTCAGCGGTCACAGGATCTCGTCTCTGCTTTTTACAGATGTTTTGAGTCTGCTGGTTTCGATTGATGGCTTCCATCTTGCACTGGAGTGGTTTGCAGCCAACTGTGAAACAGTTGGGATCCAAATTAGCACCTCCAAGTCTGAGGGCATGATTCTCAGCCAGAAAAAGCCCTAGTGGGGGAGTTTAAGTACCTTGTTCTTGTTCACAAGTTGGGGAGGGTGCAGAATAGAATAGAATAGAATTCAACTTTATTGTCATTGCACATGTCACAGGTACAGAGCAACGAAATGCAGTTTGTGTCCATCCAGAAGTGCTTTAGCCATGATATAGATATATTACAATATATATTAGCAACAATATAGATATGTAAGTATATTACAGAAATGGGTCTATTATGGTATGTTATCATGTACACGGTATGAAGTATGTTATGAATATGCTATAACTATAAGTATGTACAGGCTGTAGTGAGTACAAGCTATGTACAGGCTATGAACAGGATATAAATATGAAAAACTATACAGAATATGAAATAAAAAACTATACAGAAATATGAGATATACAGCTATACAGAAATGTGAACTATGCAAGTTATGAACAGTTGTAGGATTAAAAATTATCATATGTACAGAATGATTATTTATACAGAATTATACAGTAGTGCAGTTAAGATAAGTGAGATATGTGGATAATTTCTACAGAGGCTATATAAAGTGCTAGTGGTTGTGAGTGGTGGTTCAGTACAGTACAGTTGTCCATTGTGTGTGTGTGTAGGTGGTTGTGGGTGTGTGTATGTTCAGTCCATGAGTTTAACGTGGGTCAGATGTCAGGAGGCAGAGTTCAGGAGTCTGACAGCTGTGGGGAAGAAGCTGTTCCGGTACCTGGTGGTCTTAGTCCGGAGGCTCCTGTAGCACCTCCCAGAGGGCAGGAGGGTGAAGAGTCCATGTGATGGGTGACTGGGGTCTTGATAGATGGATTGGTGCAGCATCCGCAGTGATCTGGATGCTGTGCCAGTCTGTCATGGTGAAGAAAGAGCTGACTGAGAAAGCAAAGCTGTTGATTTACCAGTTAATATATACTCCTACCCTAACCTGTGGCCATGAGCTCTGCTAGTGATAAAAAGAATGACATCAATGATGCAAACAATGGAAGTTAGCTTCCTTCAAAAGGTGTCTGAGCTCTCCCTTAAAGATCTGTTACAAGGTGAGGAGCTTGGACATTCAGATGGGGCTCAGAATACAGCTGCTGCCCCTTTATGTCAGCCTGAGGTGGTTCAGGCTGGTTAGAGATCCTGGAACAGACCCAGGAAGACGGGAGAGACTGTGTGTCTTGGCAGGACGAGGTCACCCAGAAGGATATATGACCAACTCTGGAAAGACTGATCGTTTAGTAAAATTGACTCCTTTTTGTTCATTCGGATTGTTTTTGCTTTGCTTTTGTTGGTTTCAGTGTTTAAAGAACTTTTAAATAGAGCAATAGTAGGATGCAAACACTTGGCACACAACACGTTCTGGTTGTGCTGAGAAATTTGACCAAGACGTCAAATTAACTACATTTTCTGTATGTATTTTTAAAATGTTCAATTAGTTCATTTGACAGTAATGGTAATCACCCTCTACCCTTAATAGGTTTTATTCAGCCTTTATTAGTTCATGTCAGCCACGCCAGCCATTATGTGAGACCTGGTCATTGTTCAAATATTGGCTTTTATTTGAGAATTGAACAGATTAAACACATTATATTGTTTGTTCTGCTGCACTGTCTCTCTGAAACTCACATATCTTGTCAGTGTCCTGATTCTCAGCAGGGTGAGAGTTTCATCTGTTTTTAACTCATCAGGCCTTATTGTCACCTCTCCGCACCAAGCTGCCCCCTGCCCATCGGTTACCCACTGTTACCTGTCATATCCATGCTCCACTGCTCTGCCTGTTTCATTAGATCCTGTCAGCCATGTTGAGGTCCCCAGCTGCCCACTTCCAAATGCCCACACTGATATCTGCCTAAAGACAAACAGCTCAGGTCAATCAGAGCTACCTTTTTTTGCAATCTACACCTTTTGTTTCTTCTCTGACACTTCTTCTGCTCTGACAAGGCTTGGTGTGATCTCTAACACGTTCAGGTAGGGGTACATCACAAACACTGTCTAAAATAACTAACTGAATTTAACACTCCTAATTGTACCCACACTAAAATGCACCTTAATGGGCACTGACATACTGTACATGTTAACATAACTTTAATGTCATCTAAAGACAGTAAAGTGGGTTGATTTATGGTTTCAGTGCTACTTTCTTTCTTTTATTTCTTGGTGTTGATGATAGTGGTGTGTTTGACATAAGAAACAAAGGAAAATGAAAGGCAATATATTATAATGGTAATTTCCTAAATACTTGACACTTTTTGGCAAACATCAAAGGAGATTTAAATCTGGAAACAGTTTAGCAGTGTGTGGATAGAAGGAGAAGGCTGACATTCAACATAACATTTATCATGTAAAGCTAATACCAAGTTACCAAAAAAACATGAACTACAGAAGGAGAAAATAGCTTGCTTACTTCTTTGATTGGACCTGCAAGGCAACTTGTTATTTTTACTTTGTGCTTTCATGGTTGGTGTGACAGAGGAGGATACCAGGGATAGTCTGAGATGGAGGCGAATGATCCAAAAGGAGAAACCCTTTTTAAATTTATTTATTTATTTTTACACAGATTAGATTTGCAGGTACTGGTTGAAGTGCTTCATAGACCAAGCCGCAGAGTTTAACAAACAACTCTAGGGTTGGAAAATTTAAAAAAGCCCACATAGACTTGCCAAAATTGGATGGCCACTTAAGGCTGGTTCCAAAGGTAAGTAGGTCCTCATAATGAGGCCACATTAAAAGCCCCTTTTTAGAAACAGAAATAAGGTTGTTTATAGACCTTTAGAAAAAAAAAGGTTTTGGTGGTTTAACGTTAATTACCCTCCTTTTTACAACTTTGCAATTGTGAATTCATATATAACTAACATGTTTAAATTGTATTAACGCATACAATTATGCACAGTTAAGATGTGTGGCTGCTAAATAATACATACCTAGTGCTCGTATCTGGTATTCTTATAATATGAGCACTAGTGAGAACTAGAAAGCAGGTAACTCTGTCATACAGTTTACGGATGCACCTTGCAAACCACGCGAGCTAATGTTAGCCTTTAAGTCATCAATCCACCCTCTTGTGAAAATACTGTAAATTCTGACTCTGAGAGACCAAGATGAGGGCAGCTAAAAAGCCAAATTCGACATTTAAAACCATTATGATTCCATCCACATGTGGACTTTATACGTCTGAGTTAGCCAGATGCTAGCTGAGAGTTTATAGACAGGCTGGCACTTCAAAATCCTACTTAAATAAGGTAAAGGGTCTTAGGAGTTGGAGAGCTGAAAATTTGAACCTACTAACCCAAGGGCTTTTCTTGAATTCTCAGATTTCTTCAGAAAACTTATTTTTTTAAAAGATTTTAACTTGTTTCATAAGATGCAATTATATAGTTCAGGTATTGTGCACAGATATCTGTGTTCATTGTTTGTCTTTGGTCCTGTCTGTCTCCCCCAACCCATTGCAGCAGATGGCTGCCCCTCTCTGAGCCTGGTTCTGCAGGAGGTTTCTTTCTGTTAAAAGGGATTTTTTTCTTCCCACTGTCACCAAGTGCTCAAAGGGAATTGTTTGTTGTTGTTTTTTCTCTTATATTGTAGGGTCTTTACCTTAAAAAATAAAGCACCTCGAGGCGACTGTTGTTATAATTTGATGCAGTACATGAATGGTAAATGGACTGATTCTTATATAGCGCTTTTCTACTCTCCCGGATTACTCAAAGCGCTGTATACAACATGCCACATTCACCCAATCACACCCATTCTTACAAGCACTTTCTCTATATTTAATGCTTTCTAACTACATTCACACTCCGATGGATGCATCGGAGAGCAACTTGGGGTTAGTATCTTGCCCAAATATAATATGTAGATGGTGTTGAATAAATATATATTTTTAGTCCATATTTATATTGCATGACATTTCATATTACAGTGGAAGACAATAAACTCATTGGCCACATTATGAGGTGGTAGTGTAATGATGTGGCTGAGATTTTCCTGGCACACTTTGAGCCCATTTGGACACCACAGTTCAGGATTGTTTAAACTCCACAACCTACCCGAGTACTACTGCTGACCATGTCCGTCCCTTCTGATGGCTAATCCCTGCAGGATAACACATCATGTCACAAAGCTCAAATCATCCCAAAGTGGTTTCGTGAACATGATGATGAGTTCAGTACTCAAATGGTCTACATAGTCCTTTGTGATGTGGTGTAATGGGAGATTGACATCATGGATGTCTAGCTGACAAATCTGCAGCAACTGTGTCACGCTATCATGTCAAAATGACCAAACTCTCTGACGAGTGTTTGTAGCATCTGTGCCATGAAGAATTAAGGCGACTCTGAAAACAAAAGAGGGTCAAACCCAGATGTACCTAATAAAGTGACTTTAAAGTGACTTAACTAAAGCCAGTGACTTTAGTTAGTTGAGACTGTGAGTAAATATTAGCCTACAGGTAGTGAACCAGCAGGGAAAAAATAACATCAGCGTGTCAGAGGGAGAGATGTGAAAGTGTGCAGCTTAAATACATGTTTTTCCACTGTAATACATAAGAAGAGTGTGGTATGTAATGGGTGCATGGTCCAATGCAGAAGGATTCTTTCCATACACTGAACAAAAAGAGTCATGTGTACAGTTTAACTCAGGGGTGCCCAATCCTAGTCCTCGAGAGCTACTGTCCTGCAGCTTTTAGATGCATCCCTACTCCAACACAGCTGAATCAAATGGTTTGATGACCTCTTCAGCATGTCATCAAGTTTGGCAAAGGCCTGATAACAAGACATTCATTTGATTCAGGTGTGTTGGAACAAGGATGAATCTAAAAGCTGCAGGACAGTAGCTCTCGAGGACTAGGATTGGGCACCCCTGGTTTAACTTATTTGTGTATATTTGTACAAGATGCACAAAAAGGTGACAAATCATGCAGTTCTTTTTGTTTGTTTTCCTGTTAGTCTGTGGACAGAGGTCCGAATGTAAAATCAAACACACGAGAGGTAAAAACTAGAGAATCTGCAACGTAACTATGTACTTCAAACCCCACACGGGTGGTTTAAAAATGTGAGGTTAAAACAGGATTGTGTATATTTTTTGCTGTTCTCAAAAGTACTTTGAAAGAAACTGTGTTCTTTGAGGTTTGTCGCCATTAGAAGCACCTCACATTTTTCCCCTCGGCGTACCTGCAGCAGCTTGATTTGTCTGTAGGTGCCTGTTGTAACCCAGGCCACGTAATGAGTGGTTACACAGCACAGTGGGACCAGAGTAGCATGGCAGTTTGAGATTCATGCTTTATTTCACACAGCAACATGCAGCACGGCTTGGGATTTGTCGTGGGAGGTTGATGCAATTGTCCTTTCTCTCACTGTTCGGGCAAACATGACAAGTTTGCTCCTATAGATATCCGCCGTTTGGAGAAACATTGTTAGCTTATACAGTGTTTTAAAATCCTTTACAATCAGATTTTATTGATGAATTGATGATACTTTTTCCTGAAAAAAAAGAACAATTTTTGGAATAAAAGCCTTCATATTACAGATGAAAAACTGGAAGCAACACTGCAAAACCAATTTAACCAGTTGTAATAAGCTGAAGGAAGCAGTAAATAGCAATAATAAACTCTTATGAACAAGCGATGAAGTCAGAATGCATAAATGTGATCTGCAACAACTGAAAATTGCCCCTCGGCAGTGCAACAGGGGAAGTTTTCTTTGTTGTGTTTCTAATTTAGGGGAAATAAACTGGGAACCGTTATTGTTGAAAGAGGCACCATTACCTCCTTTCAATCATATCATCTTGCAATTCCATCATCTATGTAGAGAATAATGGGTTTTATAGGCTACATAAAATTGCTCCCTCCCCAATACGCTTTGAAATCTCTTCTCTCACATGTAGGTTGAAAGAGGGTGCATTTTTAAAAAGTGCCATGCCAGCTGCCTTTATTCAGGTAATTAATGCTTTCACTTTTTACTGATGAGCTCCCTCGGTCGCATGCGGGAGGCCATTGTGAGGGAAAGCTCTCTGTGCACAAAAACAAAACATGCTGCCAGTTTCATTAGTTGTTCTCCCATTTCAGATCTATGCCTTTATTTGGCTCTCCCCGCTGTCTGAAAGTGCAGAGCTGAAATGTGTTTTTAAGCCTTTTTTCCCTTCAGAGATGCTCTGAATAAAAAAAAACAACAACAACAAATATATATATATATATATATTGTTTATCAAATAAGCAGCAGCTCGCCACAACACTAGAAAACGCTATAGATTGGTTACAAGACCTAATCAGTTGCTGCATCTGAGGATCTGACATCATCCTGAAGGAAGTTTAAAAGCCTTAGACGTCATTACTGTGGGGCTCCTGAAGTTTTGGTAGCTTGCCAGAAAAGGGCTTTAGTGCCAACATATCTGTAACAGTGACACAAATTAGCCAGCAAAGTGCATCTTTTCTTGATCAACAGTGAACCTGAGACCACTGGTGTTGGTTTTGCAAAGAACTCTGAAGCTGACAGATGCACCATTGTACTTTTTTTATGAGGTTTGACTGCATTAAAGGTCATTATGCTAGGGAGTCAAACTTTAGTTGTGGTTTTAAGTTTGTAGTTGTTTATATTTTGGCAAATAACCATGTTGAGTTACTTATCAGGGGTTCGTGTTTGCTCAGAACTCAGTTATTTAAAAAGAACTATCACCAAAACAAACACTCAAGCAAGTTCTGAAGTTATAAAGATCAACATTTTTATGTTATTTACAGAAATTTACTCATGATGAGCACTGGCGATAATGATGTCTTTGCAAAGTGCAAATGACACCAGATCAACAACTTTACTGAATGTAAGATGTCTGCGTGTAGAGATTTGAATGAAGACTCTAATTAGGGATGCAACGTTTGATGCAACAGGGGTTTAAAAACATCCGCGAGCCACTGGTGCCGCCACTGCTGGCGTTCCCCAGGAAACGAGCGCCAGTGTCTAAATGAAGTCCACAGCAGATGTTTTTTAACCCCTCGTACCATCTCTGCATGGAGAGTTCTGTAGTGTAACACTACTTTTCCCACCACCTTCAGACAGCAAACCAATTAATTTTATTTATTTAGCTTTGCCATGTGATTATATGATTACTTTGCTTGGAAGCAGGAAATTTCCCCTTGTGGGACTAATAAAGGTATATCTTATCTTATCTTATGTGTGGTTATTGGTGTCAGTGCAATTCAATTTTATTTACATAGCGCCAAATTACAACAGGAGTGACCTCAAGGCATTTTGTACTGTAAGGTGAGACCCTATAATAGAGAAAACCACAATCAAATCAAATGCCCCCCTTTGAGCAAGCACTTGGCAACAATGGGAAGAAAAAACTCCCTTTAACAGGAAGAAACCTCCGGCAGAACCAGGTGAGGGGCAACGATCTGCCGTGACAGGTTGGAGGTAAAAATGTCAAACTGACTGGTGTAAGTATGTCAGAAAATATAAACTTTAAAAAAAACTTTGGGATTTTCCCCACACAACCATTGCTGGGATTTACAGAGATTGGTCTGAAACAGGGAAAATCTCAAAGGGGTGGCACTTCTCTGGGTGAATGCCTTGTTGATGTCAGTGCTTTGAGCTGGTAGGAAGGAAACAGTAACTCAAATAACCACTCACTTGAACCAAGATTTGCATGTGACTTGCAAGAGCATGTTTGAATATACAACATGTCAAACCTTGGAGGAAATGGGCTACAGCAGCAGAAGACCACACTGGGTGTCAGCCGTGTCAGCTGAGAACAGGAAACTGAGACGCCAATTCATAAAGGCTCAGCAAAATCGGACAATAGAAAATTGGAAAACATTGCCTGGTTTGATGAGTCTTGATTTCTGGATGCTGCAGGATTCAGATGGTAGGGTTGGAATTTGGTGAAAAAACATTAAAGCAACCATTCGTGCTGTTGTTGTTGGTCTTATTTCACACACTTTGGGCCCCTTACTACCAGCTGTGGATCATTTTAACACCACAGTCTACCCGAGTTTGGTCCGAACCATGTCCATCCCTTTATGACCACAGTGTACCCATCTTTGATAGCCTCTTTCAGCTGGATAATGTACCATATCACAAAGTCCAATTTCTCTCTCAAACTGTTTTCTCGAACATGACAGTGAGCTCACTGTACTCAAATGGCCTCTGAGGTCACCAGATCTCAGTCCAACGGAGGACTTTCGGGATGTTGTGGAACACGAGATTGACTTTGCATGTGTGCAGCTGACAAATCTGCAGCAACTGTGATGCTATCATGACAATATAGAATAAGATTTCTGAGGAATGTTTCCAGGACTGTGTTGAATCTGTGCCATGAAGAATGAAGGCGGATCTGAAGGGAACAATTTGGCAAAACTCAGTATTAGAAAGGTGTGCCTAACAAAGTGGTTGGTGAGTGTATCTCTAAGGGGCTATTTTTAAATCTATTACCGAGGAACAGATTAATAGTAAAACTCTTCTATATGATTTTTTTTCTATATCGCATTTACAATGCTATTAGCTGATATCTGACTCTTAATTTTACAGAAGCAGTGTAACAGAGCAGATACAGATGAGTTACAGTGAATCAAACCACTGCTGCGGACATTTTCCATTAATTTCAAAGTACAGCTCTGCCTGAGTCGATAAAAGGATGAAAAGTTATGTTTGGCTGAGCATGGACTTTAGTTAAAAAAAATAGTGGTGTAAGATGTGATCATACAAGCGAAGAAGGATGTCTGATTTAAAACAATGTGCCCGCAGCAGCCGTGGCATGGTAAACTTTGAATCGATTGTGACACAATTACACTGTTTATTTGCATTTAGATAGTTTTATCTGCTCTGCAGAGTTGAATCCGACACGTTCAGTTGTCTTCCCAATAAGAGCATTAAAGGACATTTCCACGTCTCGTGAAAGAGCCAGATAAGGATTTTATGCAGAATTATGCAAAGATATAGCAGGTGCTGTAGGATTACCATATGGATGCAAATTAAAACCCAGCTCTGAGCCATCAGCAGCTATTAGAGGTGAGCTTGTAACAAGATAACACGCTCCCTGAGATCAATGCTGCAAAGATACTGAAGGTGTGTCACTGCTTGCTGCTAACAACTAGCCTCATGTCCTCCAAAACAGCTAAATAACGTCTCCTGCTGAGGCAGCCACAGAGGACTAAGTGATATGATCACGTAAAAACATCAGCTATATGATCTTGCGAAACAACGCCATTTATCTGGCTCTTTCTACTCCTCCTCACCTCAGGGTTTGTCCCTCTCTTCTGCCTCATTAATGATGTCAAAGTATGGATAACAGTGTGATTATTCCTGCCTGGCCAGAACGCTCTTTAGCGCCTGCATGTGTCATATCTTAAATGACTCTTGATTGCGGGGATTTGGCCTGAAGGAAACTAAAAGCACATCGCCCGTGTGGTTTTTTATTATCATGTCAGGGAAGAGGGAGGAAGAAAGGGCCTGTACTATTCATCAGAGACATTCAGACAAAGCGTATTTAACCACAAAGAGAGGGGAGAGAGGAGCAAGGCAAATAGGGACAGGGTAAAAATTTCTCCCGCCTTGACAGACTTAAGTAGCCTATTACATGATGGCGAGGCTTTCATCTATTACTTCAAGGAGGTAGAGAAGATAATCACCACTGTTATTCCCCATCTGATGTGCCCCAAGCCCCCTATTACCCCGTGGCCTGCAGCACTCTGCTGAATATATAGAGAGAGGGCTCATCCTCGCTCAAAGACAGATGGTCATGAAAGCTTCCTCCTGTGCAAAATATCATCCTAAAAAAAAAGACAACAAGAACTAGCCAACTGCCACCCAAAATTTTCCAAACACCTCCCTCATCATCTTCCATCATCACTTATTTACCTGTATACATGATAATTAGGTTAACGAGAGCAGGACCGTCCTCGTCTTCGTCCAGCTACGCTGTTTGTCCCCTATCTCTCGTTTCAGCTCAGTTCCAAAGACGCTGAGATATGAGGGAAGGATCATTTCTTGGGTCATTAGTTCTGCTAATCAGCTCTCTAATTACAGGCCATTACAGCTGGGTGTATGATGCATCTCTTCTCCCCAGGACCTTGGACATGATGCACTCTGACACTTTGTCTCCCACAAACAAGTAGCTGCCCTCTGGCTGAACGTTTGACACGTTAACCTCTGGATAAGACTGTTTTTACATGAATGAATCTTAGTATGCATTCACACCAAACATGCCTATAGCAGTTGTTTTTATAATTAATCTTTAAAGGAATGCTCCACTGGCTTCATTACAAGCTCTTAGTTTAAACTTAAACCACACTAGACACTGAAAATATAGTCTTAGTTTTATTTTAAGTGAACTCCAGGAGTGCTGAAAGTTTCAGATAGTGTAAAACGACCACATCATCATAATCACATATACTAAGAAGGAACGAGCTATTATTATAGCATTAATGGAAGTGAATGATGAGGGGCTAGTTTGTACAGCTCAGCAGAGGGTTGCTTGTCATTATTATTCCATTTTATAAATGTATTAACTCATCATTACCTGATTAATGAAACCAGTTTCTCCCAGTTTTTTCAATTAATTTATTTTTGTGAACAACTACACAGATGATAAAACAAGTCATAAAACCAGGACATTTCTAATTTATTGTTCTGCATGAACGTTTGTTCTCAAGCCTTATTTATGGTAACCGCATTAGTTGTGAAGTCACCGCCCTGTCACCATTTATACTGGCACTCGAGGTGTGAGGTGTGCGAGTTATCGCTGAGCTCCCACATTAATGTGTGGTGTGGAAAACAGACTGACACAGTTGTACACTCATGTCTTCAACCTGTCTGCACCGGCTGTGCTGTGTGCAGGTGCACAACGAGTCAAACAACACCAAAGCATGGCAACGACATGGCGAACAGCAGCTGTATTGATGGCTCTTTTTGGCATGCACTCCCGTTTGTAAGGGCAACAATGGTAACCAAAAACCAGATGTTACCAGGTTGTAATTGTTTAGGTGAGATTGTGGTGTTTTTAGCTGGGAGTTAACCAGATATGTAGTTTCCATACTTCATCGATTGTTTACAAATACACGTATATTAAAGAAACACTAAATCTTTGAGAGATGAACTGGCGGTGGTTACCCCAAGCATTTTTAGCAAAAAAGCCCTTCGGATTCAAAGAATCACACAGTACCTAAAGAAGTCACGGCCCTGGGTTTATGGACTTAATTTTGTGTTCTTGGACTTCAAAACATTTTCTGTTTTGGTTATGAGTTTGGCTTTTTAGAATTATTCATATTTAATTCTTTGTTTTGTGATGTACACAAGGTGATTCTGACAGGCATAAAGATCTATCATTGAAACTTTTGATATAAGCCTCTGGTTGCTAAAATTAACATCCTTCTCTCCAAAGGTCTTCATAAATATCTGTATGTATCTTTGCAAAACGTCAGCTTCACATAACTCACCGAAATTTATTAAAAAATGAATGCAAGACATCTACATGCTACATGCTTGCTAAGATTACAAACTGGAAATATTTTTTGCTTAAAAAACAGTTATTTGTCCAATATGCATTAGTTTTGCACAAAAGCCCTTTCGTTAATAAGAAATTCCCACCTTCTCTCCCTCCTTTATTTAGCCCTCATATCCTTGAAACAACCCTGTGGTTGCCTTAAGGCCCCTGAAACTCTAGTGCCTTGCTCGGCTCAAGTTCTGCTCTTTGGTGACCTTTTAGGATAAAATAAAGGCTGACAGTAATGCTGCATTTTTGCACTCATCTCTAAAAGAATCTGAACCTAATACGAGACGATCCAAAACAGAAGGTATTGTGGATAAAAGGAGGTACATCTGAGGGCTTTACCTGTCGGGGCTTAAGGACAACTTGCCTGACTATCATCTTTTAAATCTCCTCTCATAGGCGACTGTTATCCACAGACTTTTTCCTTTTACGTTTGACATTTTATTTGGTTTTTTCAGACGTTTCTTTTTTACGCAGGCTGAATCCAGTGGCTTAAATTTACAACTATACCTATGTATTAGAATCACACCTCAATTCCTTGTGGCAGCAGATTTGGAGATTATTGAGAGGAAGATGGATACATCAAGTATAAAAGTTGTGGCAAAGTGTTTAGATAAGTCTATCATGCTTAACAAAAGTTCAACGGAAGGAAATTAATAGGATTGGTTTTGGCTACCCCCTGCTGACAAAATCTCCCACTTGCCAGAGTTGACAGTGAATGCACCTCTCTCCAATAAGAGTTTCTTCAGAGTCTGAAAACTTTTCAGGTGAATTCTGCAGTTATCTAATGTAACTGTATGGGTAGAAATCAACAATTATATGAAAACCAAATTAACTAATGAAAATAATGCATTTTTTCACAGCTTTAAAAATATTTGCATTTGTACAGATGTCGCTGTGTTTACTTATCAGTTGATCCATTACATTGAAAAGTTAATTATGTTAATAATCATCAGATGCCGTGAGGTTAACATTAGTATTTTAAGCAAAGTAAAAATGGGAGGGATTACCATGACAACACTAATCAGTTCAACCACTTCAGTTCTTCATGTTTTAACCATGAGTTAAGGACATTCCCATCAGGCTTAGCTAGTGTTTTGTTGTTAAATTAGAAAATGCTAGGATCCTAAAACAGCACACTGAGATAGCAAACATAAACACATTACAATCTCATTCTGAGTATGTTAGTATGAATGGGGATATTTAGGGTGCAGTTGAACAGTTAGTATTTAGAGAATTTGGGTGCAATGCAGATAATGCCGAGTCACTTCTTCCTTTTCCCTAAGAAAAAACTAAGGAAATGCACTTCAAAGGTGCTTCTTTATTCACCTTCACTGGACCATCCTTAATGAAAAGACAGGAGACAAATATCCTACTATTTATACTGATGGGCCTTCCCACCATTCATGCAGACCACCAACATAACTGACGAGTGGTGCAGATCGTTCACATGTTCAGTAATAGAAAGTTAAACTCACATCTTATTCTGTTACATTTATATTAGTTTTAGTTACTATATATTTTCAGACTTTGATTTATGACATAAAATATAAATCTTTAAATTCTGCTTTATTCTTGCAGATTAACGTAGTAATTAAAGTTATTAAAGGGACCAGTGAAAGTCTGGACTGGCTCAGTGGGAGCAAAACTGCTGGGATATATCAGTAAAGATCGACACACTGCCAGACAAGTCACAAAGTGGGACAGCTAATGTGTGCAACAGTTTGTAGGGGTCGTAACATCAGCCATGAGCAGGCCATGGGACTTCATGGGTGGAATTTAATAACCAGTGGATGACATCATAGTGACTTTCTCCATAATGATATTTTCTGTGGATTGTGTAGAAGTCTGTGATAAAATTGACCCTCGGCTCTCTTGATTGATGACTTCAGTAAACACTCTTGTGATTAATTTATGGTTTTACTGAATACAGCGTGATGTTAATTATGTAAATTATGGCTCCCATTAGCGACAAAAAGAATGATAAAGTACACTGTACTTTACTTTTGGTCTATCTTATAACTGACAAGTCACTCCACATATCTCTTGGTTTCACAGCCACCGCTCACTCGTGATGTCTCGTTTCAAAAAACTAAAATGACAGCCGACGAAATGCTTACATCAAAGGTTCAACAATCTGACAAACCAAGAGTGACTTCAGTCATAAACTGCATATAAAAGATGGAATTAGCCATGGTAACATCCAATTTCTTTGTTCAACATTTGGAACCAAAACTCAAGACCTGATCAGGAGGGCAGCAGCCTTTAAACAACTGACAGGGCAGGAGAGGGAACAACATCTGGATCAGATGCAGTTACATAATAATAATAAGAGCAACTTCAAAAGCAGCCACACCAACCAAAACAATTATTTTCTTGATCCTTTAAAGTGGAGATAAACTCCACTTACTAACAGCCTGTCACAAAGCACATTTGTGCCCTTTTTTTAGTTCAATCTCTGAAAATTACTAAATTAACACAGTGTGTTAGTGCAAACATACTGTTGTATGCCTCTCGAGATTATTCAAAAAAAAAAATATTAACTGAAATGTTTGAAATGTTGGCATATTTCGGCATGTATCCACTGTGACCCTATAAAGTTGAAAGAAACTGAAAAACAGAAGAAGCGTCAGACCTTAAAAAAAAACCAAAACAACTCGCAACTGCAGATGAACAGTATCTGAAAGTCATGTCCTTTATAAATATTTTTTTTTTAAAGAAAACAAAAAACAATCAGTAAAGACTTGAAACAATACCTGAGAGATACCCGATCCTTCAGCTGACCCATCTCAACAGACTCATCAGAAATGGTCTCAGTTGAAGGGTGACTGCCAAGAAGCCAAGAAGTTAAGGGTGAAACAGGGTGAAAAGGCTGAGCTATGCCGGATTACACAAGAACTGGACTGAAAATTGTGGCAACAGGTCTGATGAAGTCATGAATCCAGATTTGAAAATTTTGGCTCAATTATTCCCTTAAACAATGGCAATATATTTAAAAACAACATCTGTTAAATATTGCCCGAGAAGGTCTGGTTATGTACACAGATAAGAAGGAACCGGCCAAAGCAGGTTTATATAGAAGTGCCAACCAGCAGGAAAGTCTGCAGGCGTAGAGAGACAGCCACTTAGCAGCAGGATACAAAGAACACTGATGTACAAAATTTCCACAGCCACTGGTAAAACGTAAAGCACACTGGTAGACATTAACCTCCTTATTGAGATGCTGTGGGGACAGCTTGACCATGTACTACATAAGCATTGCCCATTAAACCAATCCAGCTTGTGGGAGCCCCATTTAGAAGGCATGGGGAGGAGTGTATCCAGGTTACCTCACCAAACTGACAGCTACCATGTAAAACAGCTACAAGGCTGTGATTGCTTGAAAAAGAATCCATCCAACTATTTGCAGCAAAGTTTGAAGGGCAAAATTATCATTTTATATATATATAAAAAAAAAACCCTTTCTAACCTTGTATGTTCCTGTTGAGCACTTATAGAAAAAGTTTAAACCTGGTATTGATTGGCAAACAACTGTGTTTCCACTTATGTCATCTCTATTATCATCACTCAAAGCAAATCTTTTACTTTCTGATGAGTTCTGAGGATATAAAAAAGTAACATTGGTAGGCGTAAATATGAACTTAAAAAAACTGAAAAAAAATAGACCCAATGTTAAACATATAAATCAAAAGGTGGAGGTACAAGGTGAAGCACAACAATTAAGATCTGAATATACATTTTTAATTTTTATTTTATAAAATGACAACTCTTTACAGTATCTCATAAAGCTGGAAAAACAGTTGGTAGGTCATTTGCAGATTACAGATTGTCTGTCTGTTTGCTGTCTTTGGGGTGGCGTGGGGTAATGCAGCAGATGGCGAAGCTTTGCATACGGAATGAATATAGGAATAATAAACAGAATATTGTTTATATTCACGCGGGTCACAGCAAGTTCATACAAAAAACAGGCCTTTGGAAGCACATACTGTGTACCCATGCACATACAATTCATTTTCAGATAGTACTGCTGGGCTCATTTGTCTTATTCATACATGTCAGAGAGAGAGCTGATGGGTTCTAGGTGAGCAGCTCTGACTCACAGCCTGACAGACGCTCTTATCGTCTCAGCAAGCCTATTACAATTAGAGGAGGATACTCAACAATGTCAATATAATTAATTCAATTATTAAAAAGCCCGAGGCGCAGTCGGAAGATATGAAAATGACAAAGACTTGCAGAATGAGGTCTGTGCTGCACACGACACTGCGAGAGCTTAAGGGTGTTTTCTTTTTAAAGCCAGTGATATTTTGAAAGTTTCGCACAGGTTGATTGTTTTTTTTTTTATAAATGCCAAGAGAGAAATAGTCTCAGGGGAGCAGACAGTCAAGGAGGAGTTTGCATCTTGAATCCATAATTACAAAGGGCAGCACTTTTTTTCTTCACTTAGAGAATTCGTAATTTTTGCCAAACATCAAATTTATTGTTATCTTTCTCACATTACGCTAAGACTTCCATGCGTTAGAGATACATCTCCTGGGGCTGTGATATGAGCTGGGCTAAATAACAACAAGGAACACAATACATTTGTAATGTTTTGTTCCATTTCTATCAAACATTCCCTTTATTGGATCTCCAAATTATTTAGCAGGCTTACCTGGGTAACCAGTGTAACATTACATTTAGTGGAAGACCTTGTGGGGCTGCACAACTGATCGAGTCTTAATATTGATCACTAATTTGGCTTCCCAGGATCAAACAAACATTATGAAGTGATATTGAAAATGTAGAAAATGAAGAGCTTTGTTGTCTGGAAATATTTTAAATGTAGGTCAAAAAGTGTTAACCAAGAGTTAATCATCTGCAGTATGAAGAATGCATGAACTCCAAGCAAACAGTTGGAATCATCTAATGTTTCTGAAAGCAGAGCGTACAAGGCATCTGCGTACACATTCAGCTCAAAAAATTGAAAAATTGAAATCAACAATTGTGTTCCATCTGTTCATTTTAATGGATAAAGGTTATCCCATCACCTAGCTATCTTTCAAAAGAGTCAAAACCTGTGATTTACACAAAATGTTGCAAGGAAATGTATCCAGTTCAAGTTTATTTGTAAAGTGCATTGAAAACAACAAAATTAACCAAAGTGCTGCACATGAAACAGAAAGTTAGACACAAAAAAATAAATAAAAAGCTACACCATACACGCATGCACATGTATATAAATAATTATTAAATATAAATACCTTAGCTCTTACTCTGCAAAAGAATACAAATTAGTTTTAAGCTGTACTTTAAAACTATGCAAGGTGGATCCAACCTAACATGGGGGGGGGGTTTTCATTATATAGTTTATGGGCCACAGCTGAGAAAGTTTGATCTCCCTGTTTCTAAATGTTGTCTTTGGGACATGGAGTACATGGTCTGCAGATCTCAATAACCTCAAAAGAACATAAAGTGTTAAAAGATCAATATAATATGATGGTGCCAACCCATTAAAGGATTTAAAAACATACAATAAAATCTTAAAATCAATCTTAAAATGTACAGACAGCCAGTGAAGAGAGGCCAGAACAGGGGACATGTGCTCCAATTTACAGGTTCTGGTAAGAAGGTGAGAAGTGGCATTTTGAACCAATTAAAAGCATGAAAGGGAGACGTGATTTACACCCACATAAAGGGGAAATGGATACATGGAGAGGGATCTCACAGCTTTCTGCAAGTTTTATTCTCATCCATCATATATGTTTAATGAATGGAGTGGAAGCCCCTATAGTTTGCTCCGGTAGATAGACTTAGGTCACATAAATAAATGCCTTATTTGTTTGCAAATATGCTTTCATTAACAGGAATGCAGCACAATCTAAAAGTCCAAGCAGTGGCTTGTTGATTTAATTTTGAGTTCAGCATTGGTACAGTTTAAATAATATATATTTTTATTTATGCTGCACTGAAATTTGTGGATAAAGAGGAACAATAAAAACTACAACATGCTTGAGCAGTGTAGTGTTTCTGAGACAGTGTAATAAAAATGTGTTTGTCGCTAAAATCAATGAATAATCATGACAAATGATCATGATCTTAATAATAATAAGAGTGATTGTGATTCATTATTTTGGCCATTATTGATACAGATGCTGATAGAGTAAGACTGACTGTTAAACTGTATGCAGACAGCATTATCAACATTTCCCTCAGTTAGTCTTTAAATTACTAGCTCACTGCTTCTCGTTCCAGTTAGGATTGTCAACTCAAAGCAGAAAGATTCTGGGTTTGACTCCACTGGACCTTTCTCTTTGTAGTCTGCATGTTCTCCCCATTTGCATGGTTTCTCTACAGTTACTCCAACAGTTCAAAGATATGCATGTCAGGTTTACAGGTTACTCTAAAATGAATAAGTTTGCACATGTGAAAGTGAATGTTTGTCTGTCTCCTGTCTTTAGTCCGGTGTTGGCCTGGCAACAAGGCTGGACCGGGACAAAAAAATCGGCCCGGCCATTTTGACTAGAGACCGGCCCACCAGATGTTATAGGAAAAGCCATAAAGAGTTTGAATGAAAACAAACACTGTTGTCACAGTGATGTACGCTGTCTTGTTGGTATATATGCATGATTTCTATACATTTTACATCAGATGACCACTTTGGTTGTAAGATTCAGATAATTATTTATTAAAAGCTAGACATTTTAAATGAGAATAAGAAAGAAAAGTATTTATATAATTTTCTGTCTGTGATAAGATTGCTTTCAGAGCCGCTGCCCAAGCAAGGGTGAGGGTGCATCTGACCTCCTCGGCTGTAATTGGTCCAGCCCAGAGTCGATCATGACCAACTGTCCAATCCACCACCTTTCATTGTTTATACCGTTACAAAAAAGAAAACAAAACAAAGAAAAACATTGGCTTATAAAAACGAATAATCACCATCAGCCAGTCCAGCTGTGCCTGGCAACCTGTCCACATGCCCCCAACCCTGAATAGGATAAGAGGATGGATGGATGGATGGATGGATGGATGGATGGATGGATGGATCGATGGATGGATCGATGGATGGATGGACTTTACAACAAGAAAGTTATATTTCTAGAGACCTTTCAACTTTGCATTTGTTAATAAATCCACAGAAAACTGTTGTAAACATGGTACACCAACCCGTAACCTTTATCTGTTTCGTGCCTATAGGTGCAAATATTAAAAACTAGTTCTTCTGGGAGATGCACTTAGATTCGGTTGGCTAAGTGGAAAGTCTACATCTGTCTTTATTTTTCTTTTAGTTTTCAATCAGACAGATGGCAAATGTTACATAGCTGAACTTGCAGACCACCAAACCACAGAAATTCTCACAGTGACCTGTGCTGGCTCTTGGGTTTTATATTTCAGCGATTATAAACCTGAGATTCTCAGTTTGATAATGAATTATAGGCACTCTAACAGTCACAAATGCATTTCTTAAAAAATAACCACAACAACAATCCATTCACTTGTTGAATTTTGAAATAGAGAAATAAGAGAAATAAAACCAACTAATACTTCCAATACTTTTTGAGGTGAGATTCCACTACCAGTAAGTTTTTTTTTAGATTATAGACTGAAAGATGTTCACCATACCACAGTGTGACATTTGTATTTTTACTTTCCCATCACATTAAAAATGAAATGAACTTACCAGGAAAAATAAGGGATTTATGTTTGGTCAATTATTTATTTGTTGTAACAATACTTCTTGGAAATAAATCTTACATTGTTGGGAAGCCTGTTTATTTGTAAGGAAAATACATTTATAGGTTGAGTAGCTGAGCAGAGTTGAGAATGTGGGTTGTGCCCATCAACAGCTTGCAAAATCTTCTCTGAAAATGCCAAATATCTTATTCTGCTATTGACTCTTATTTAGTAGCAATTTAAAAATGTATTAATTTTAACAAACAGGGGCCCTCAGTATGAAGAAGAAAAATACACAGCCAACCTAGCAGCTCCTCAGGCTGGTCACCAGCTTGACCACACACTGCTGTGTAATGGAATTTTATTGTTCAATCAGCATTTGACGCAAGTCAGTCATTGTGGTTGTGTTGGTCACTCCGGCACAACAGGCACTTTACACTGTAAGATAAAGGCACTACTATACTAGAGAGAAAACCCCAACGATCACTCCCCTATGAGCATGTACTTGGCAACAGTGGGAAGGAAAAACTCCCTTTTAACAGGAACCAGGAAACAGGACCAGTTACAGGAAGTGGCAGTCATCCGGGGTGACAGAAAGGAAACAGGTTATTAGACACTGTGGAGAAAGAGCTAGAAATTAATAATAACTAAAGAATAAATATGGAGGTGAATAAAGAAAAAACGTCAGGTTCATCACGGGAAAAAGCATACATTTTAATACAGGTGTTTCTGGGGGTGGGCTTACTTTTGCAGCCTCAAGTAGCCACTTGAGGTTTTGTACACCGGCTACTATGTGGAAAAACTGATGAAACAATGCGTAAACTTTAGTATCAACAGCAGCTTTTACTAATGCTTTAATTTCTTGTCCAGATGTGGAAGAATCCTGAGGTAAAATCCAAATGCTCTCTGTGGAACCAGACGCAGGTGCACTGATTGATTTCCTGTTATACAGGGTTGAGGAAACATATGAACTGGCAGAATATCTCTGTATTTATTTATTTCAGACACGATTAGTCCATATGATTAAAAAAAGAAGAAAAACATTAAAAAAAAAAACCAAACTATCACAAAATATGCAGACATCAATGTTTCTAAAATCTTAGCGTGTACCTTGTGTCACCATAAAACCGTCAAAGCTCTTGATATTGAATTTCTTGACTTATTCAAAAATTTGTACATATAGTTCCTCAGTAAGTCATGAAACGTTGGGACATCCTGAAAAGTCACCTGCAGCTTTTTTTTCATATGGTTTTACTTCACACCACAAATGAGCCGATATATATATTATGACCTTTTCAAGAAAGTTTGAACTATATTTTCCTCACTTGTCTTTTTTCAATAAATCATGGGCTGAGTTGGTTTGTTGAAACACTTTTCAAGGTCTAAGATTATTTCCAAGTATCTAAATCTATATACTTACTTCAGCTACTGTATAGAGTGATGTGATGTAGGTGTTTCATACTGTAGCTCCCTTCCAAATTGAGCCATTTTTTGAAGGATATGGGACTGTTGCCAGGGCACACCATCAAAAGTGTCATTCAAGTAGGAAATAAAGAGGGAAATAGATGCTGCATGGCAGAACACTCCCATACATATTCAACATGGTTAGCGAGAAAATGTGCGTATTGATCAGGCTGCCTGACCTCCTCAATTCCCTCCGGCTCTGTTTGCAGCTTATGCTTTGCAATAAGGGCAAGCAAAACAGGGCCTCGTTCCCCGTGGAATGCTTCCTTCTTCCTCCCCGTGGCAAATCAAACTCCCACCGGCTTAACAAAGAGACCCTCCAAGGCACGAGCATTACCACCTTTGTGTTTGGGGCGCTTTTTCGACAGGGGTGGTGCCAAATCAGGTCACAAAGGAGAGACGATGCATTCACTGGGAACAATGGAAATGATCGCACTTTCTACGCACGCAGCAACAGTCAACAGAGCTGGAAAAAATATTCCACCCCCTCTGCATTCTGTTAACAAAGGATAAAACGCTCTAGAAATCACTGTAAACCAAGATGTTTACCCATGAATTATTGTTTGCATTATCTGTCAGTAAATATGTGCTTGAGCTAAGGAAAGATGAGTAAGTGGCAATCTCTGAGTCATGTATAATCTGTGCATAGCATACAGCCTCTTTTAAAGGAGACCGTGGAGGGTATAAGGTTCCAGGGTATTAACAGAAATGCATTTATGCTGCTTAAATCTTGGTTCAAAAACTGCTTATTATAAACAACTGGGAGGTAAACAGCCATGAAGCGTGATGTTTGACGGCCTTTTTAACTTCACGTCTAATTTCATGACTCCTCAGAGGTGTTTTCACCACAGTGACCTTTCAACAAGTTGGTGCTATTGATCTGTTTGTCTGTGGTTGATTTGGTGGTAGAGCCTGGGGATGACAGCAGCTTTCTTCAATTGTGGTGATGTGCTTGTTACTCTTTCATGCCTATTATTCATTATTAATTCTTTTTTTTTCTGATTGTCAACAAATCCAACAAAAGGATCTAAACCAGCACTGAATGTGCCCTACTATAAAACACTGCTTGAAAAGGCTGATACATCTCATGGATCATTATTAAACCTTTTTTAAACACAGTCAGCTTTGCTCCAGAAAGTAGTCTGACCTCATCACTTTTTGCACAGTGTAATTTATTTCTGAACGAATTCAATTATTCACAACAAACAACTCTCAAACCCATGACGACAAAAATAAAAAGGCATGTTTTAGAATTTGTTTTTCTGTCCATGTTTTGCCACTTTCTAGGGTAACAGTCTAAGCAGAGACGCCTAGACCTCTTTCTCCTCAACCACGTATTCCAGTTCTTCTGGAAGGATAAGGACGAGTTCCCTCCAGCATGTCCTGGTGTGCTGCAGGACTCTTTTCCCAGTAGGACATGTCCAGAACACTTCACCAAACATACAGAAGGCTTTCTGGTCAGAACCCCAAACCAGCACAACTGGCAACTTTTGATGTGAGCGCCTCCCAAATAATGTGTTCCTCAACCTCCAAGGGAGAGCACAGACGCCTTTTGGAGGAAGCTCGAGTACCTGAAGAGAACCAACCCAACTACAGAGGGAACATGCAAGCTTTAAAGCTTAATCTACATCACAATCTGTGCAGCCAGTTGTTTCTATTCATTTATATTCAATCACACGCTCATTAGAGGAATAAATATGGAGTAATTCACCAAGATGAGCCGCTATTTACTGTTTGAGAAAGGCTTGGCTTAAAAAAAATCTTGCAGACTTATGGCAGTAAGTCTGCACAGGATTTGACTGCATTTGTCCCAGGATTTACTAAACATGGCCACTTTTTTTCTGCTGACAGAGCTCATTTTAAAATCAGCATTGACAAGGATTCCAGAGCCACAAATTTGTTCATGTTTTTTTCCTCCACTGGTTTGCAAATGTCATGGATTTATACATTTGAATATAAACTGTATCCAAATTAAGAGCAAGTGCCAACTGCCTGAGGTTAACAGCACCCCGTTGACCCTAATATCATTTTCTTAAGGCCAAAGTTGACTTGTATTAACTTTTGTTAATCTTTTCTGCAATGCCCCTCAGCATGCGAGCGGTTCATCAGTCCTCACTGAAACTGAAAGGAGAATATTTTACTGCTTGTCTTCAGCAAAAGTGTCTAGACTCAAATAAAAATGATAAAGATAAAGGCAAAATTCTGCAAAAGTAACCCCTGTCTTTATATCTGACCTCCACTGACTCACAGCAATGGGTTTTCTCAAATTTCTCAAAAATCGATCAAAATGACACAATGGTCCATCTACGCTGACTGAAGCCCGAGTTTTTGAGGTAGACTGCATGAAAAAGCAATTCACAAGTGCAACAGAGAAGTGCTCCCACACAGAAAGGAGTGATTGCATGCACTGATGTTTCTGCTGAATGAGTAAGTATAAAGGTGAATGAATGAGTGACTGATACATCACTATATAAATCATTTTTATGCTTTATAACAGGACACTTGAGTTGGACAATAAGATTATCCAGATGTGGGTTTTTGTGCCCTAGCTATAAAAGTTAAAATGTGCTACTGAAAAAACGTTTTGGGGAAACTGAGTTGTAATGATTTGGCTTCAGGAGGTAACAGGAGGTTGCTTTAGATATTGGGGCAACCATGTCAGAAAGATGATTTAATAGAAACCTTTCTCCAATTTCTTTCAATAAGCTATGAATGTCATGCACAACATTAAACAACCAATAAACAGGCAGCTAGAGTATTTCTTAGTAAGAGTTTACCTGCTAGGAGAGAAGCCCAATGAGTACAGATTGACTCAAAAAGCCAGCCAATGGAGAGAGTCTAACAGACTGAGACTAACTGGTCACCAGGAAAGGAGATGAGAGATGAAGGCAAGTGTAAGAAAGTTGTAACATGTCACTAGTTTTTCACTGGAGGTAAATACACAGTTGATTGCTGAGATGACAGAAAGCAAGTGCATCAGTAAAAGTCTCAGCCTGAGATATCTGAGGATGCACTTCCTTGGAAACGGAGCAAAAAAAGAGGTGGGAAAAGGTGAGAACGGTAAAAAGAAAAAAGGTAGAGAGAAGAAAGGTAAACAGGTCTAGAGGCTGCCATAGCCACAACAATAGCAGTAATGCGTAACTCAATTTTTCCACAACTTCCAGCAGCACATAAAGTAGCTATGGCACTGCATCCAGTGGTAGTCTGCATCTCTGCTAATCTATCCGTCTCTACAGCAACTTTGACAGTAAAACATTTCTCTTCCTCTGCCCAAACTTTCATCCTGGCGGCACCTTAATTGGAGAAAATCTCCAAAAGATGCATGTAAAGAAACGCCAAATTGAAATTCTGGCAGAGAAGTTGCTGGTTTGTAATTATAAAACCACCATAGATTATTTATGTGGATAACAAATACATAAAACTTGCAGTTTGTTTGCATACATTTGCTTTTCTTCCTTTGAAAGATAATCTCAATAGTTGTGGCTCAAGATGGTCAATTTTGCCACAGTCCAATGACTGAAAGAGTCTGCAATAGAATTGTTATCCTAAGCTGCTGAAATATGAAGCCAGTACAGCAGTTCCTGCATTTTACAGTCCTGACAGAGCCATGTGTTAAAAATGCACAACTTATTAGCATTAAAGGAATATTTAGACGTGGCACTTAAAACAGTGTTTGTCTCCATAGGAAGTTTCCTCTTTCTTACTTTCATAATGGGCAATTTTATTCTATTTATTTGATAATTCACCTTTTTTGTATTTTGTTGAGGCTTACAAGAAGGGGGTGTGGCCACTCTGACAGGTGCGCCAACACCGGCAGCAGTTTCTGTATTCTTTCTTTAAATGCAGTTATTAAATGATGATTTCATTTATTAAGGAAAACAAACATCAAATCACATCAAATCAAATCACTTTCATTGTCACATCACATGTGCAGGTACACTGGTGCAGCACACGCGAGTGAAATTCTTATGTACAAGTTTCACAAGCAACAGAGGTGTGCAAAATACAATACAATAACATAAGAACAAGCAAAATATAAGAATGGGTAAATCTGAGGATTATAACAATAAATATATGTCCAAATATGAGAGTGTATGCGGATTACTGAATATGTATAGTAAATAAGTATATCTACGTGTGTCTGTGTGTGTATATATATATATATATATATATATATAAAATTAAATAAAAATAGAAATAAAATATACCGAGGTCGGCAGTTGGAAATGTGCAAAACAAACCCTCGACCTGTGTGGAAACATTAATCATGAATTAACTGTAGTTATTAAACCTGAATTCAATGTCATTAGCCACGCCCACACCTGATTACTACCAGACGTGTTGAAACAAGCAATCACTTAAACAGAATCTGTCTGACAAAGTGACGTAATCTAAAAGATCTGAAAAAGCAACAGATCATGTCATGATCTAAAGAAACAGCTGAGAAACAAAGTCATTGACATCTGTCAGTCTGGAATGGGTTATAAAGCCACTTCTGAGGCTTTGGGAGTCCAGAGAACCACGGTGAGAGGCGTCACCCACAAATAGAGAAAAACTGAGATGGTGGTGAAACCCTCACCGAAGTGGCCGGCCATTACCTTAATGAAGTCTTCTCTTCACCAGAAAAACGTGAAGGAGAATAATCAGTTTGTGAGCTCAAGTGCACTTAGGTTAATCCTACAAGGAAATCTGAAATGCACCATTAAGTCCACCTCTGCAAAAAAACAAAATGAAGGTTTTGAAAGAGCCAAAGTCTGATGAGACTGAAATGCTTTGGACAAATGTTTGAAAACCATCCAGTTTGGCTGCATTTTTAAAAGAAAATTGCAAGAAAGAGTGTCGCAAAATTCCTCCACAGAACAAACTGAAAGACTTACTGCCAGTTACAGTAAAGGCTTGATTGCAGTTCTTTCTGCCAAGGGTGGGAAAACCAGTTATTAGTTTTAGGGGCAAATACAGGGCCAGATAGATTTGGGTTACTCTTTTTCCTTAATGAATAAAATCATCATTAAAGAAATTGCAATATTTATTAATTTAGGTTATCATTGTCTAATAATACAATTTGCCTTATCTATAAAAATGTAAATAAATGTAAGTAAAAAATATATATATAAAAAAAAAAACCAAATAAATCAGGGGAGGGGGAAATAAGCACCAATGATGAGACTTCAAAACGTGGAGCCCAGAAATAAATGGGTGATTTCACTGATGCCATTTCCATCTTTTACATACAGTCTATGCTTTTCATAACAAATACCTGACTGGAGAAAAAAGGCAAAAGCCAATAAAGGAGGAAAAAGGAAAAAAAGCTTTATATTGTTTACAATTTGTTTATAGGTTAAGAGGAACGTATAGTGAATTTCTTTTCACGTTCTACTTAAATTATTTACCTGCATTATTTGATGCATGAAGATACAGTTTTGACATGTGCCTGTTGCACAGCTCCGCTCAAAACAAACTAAAAGAAATGTGTCCACTAACCCTAATAATTAAATGTATTAGGTTTTAGTAAACAACATAGACTCAAGAGACAAACTTAAGTTGTTAGAATTTTGATCTAACAGTCAATATCTGCACAATATCAAACTGTATCAGCTTCTGTACACATTGGTGCATACTTATTTAAAAAGCCATGCTGTAAACTATCCTGAACTGGACATCACAAACAGTTTAAAGAGTGAGCTGAGCTGGAAAATAATGTTGATCTCGAGTCAGTTTTTGTTGTCAGGCTTCATGCTGACCCTCACTGATGGTCACCCAGCTCTGGTTGCCGAATGATGGAATGAAACTGAGGACACAATCGACTGAAATGAGGTTTATCTGCAGGGCAGCTGGCCTCTGCGACTCCTGGAGCTCAGTGATCTGGAAGGGCCTCAGACTGAAGCTGCTGCTGCTGCGGCTCCACGTCGAGATGGGCATGCTTAGGCGGATCAGGCTGCTGGTAGGGATTTCATTTGGGTGTCTCCCATCTGGGCAGACTGACACATATCCCTGCTGGCTTTGGAGCAGATTTAAGGATCCCCTGGAAGGATCTGGAAGCAGACATTGGAAAAAGCGATCAACTCGTGTATTCATAGGCGCAGCTAGCCAAAGTACTGTCAGTACACTGATGTGAAAGCACATTTAATGGCTTCTTCGGGTACTGGGATACATGGGAAAAAACAAATTCTTTGATTTCTGTTGTGTTCCCCTCATGTAACTGTCAGGTATGAAGACCCAAAGCCTGAGGAGAAGTGATATAATTTTGCTATCAGTTTACAGCCAAGTTAGGAGCTCTTTGAGTCTGTAGCCAAACCATTAGTTTCTACATGCTCCATTGCTGTAGATATAAAATTAGGTAGTACAGAATTTTTGGTGATGACCTATTTAAAGATGTTAGCGAAGCTAGTGGAGGCCAATAACTATAGACTGTATGAAAGATGGATGTAGCCACTGTGGTATCACTCATAAACTTTAAACGTATTTTTTTTGGTGACAGAATTTGAGGGAGGGTGGAGTGCAACAAGAAAACTCTACTGCATCAGTTGATGCCAGCAGGCTGCAGGTCTTGAGACCAAACTCTTCTGCTTTAGTAAACCAAAAGAACAGTAAACAAAACTTGTAAAAAACTAGATCTTCACCAGTCACCAAAACTGAAGTGCAAATATCTACAGGTCAAAATTTTTATCTGACATTTTTAATAAAATTCTCCAAAAGGCACCAATCGGAAAGAAAAAGATGGTTCAGTGGTTCAAATAGCAGAGGGTAAGCCCAGCCATAGACAGTATAAAAAATGGACATAGCTTCCAGGTGTAAAAAGTGAAGCTAATGCAGAAGTGCCTTAAACCTGCCTTCTTTCTAAGGGTGCCAGAGGGCGATAGCTGTTCTGAAAAGACATCCAGTCCTACAAAGGTGAAAAACTGCCTGTGGCCCTGACTCCTGTAACTACTTTCCTGATGAGTTCATGGGCTCCCTCCTCATTTTGAATATAACATTAACGGCATTTTAAATGTTGGTCTTACTAGAAAAAAAGTTTTCAGCTGTTCGCTTATTCACAAGCGAGATTTGACAGATTTTTTACAACCCATATCCTTCCTAATATCAAACCAGGTCTCTTTTAAATGTTAGGTGAATACAAACTGCACCTTGGAAACCCCAAATTTTGGTTATTATAAGCGTCAGAAAGGAAAATAATCCAGGGTATCGACTGTTGATTTATTTGTTCCCAGTGAGGTTGGCAGTGTAGAAAACATTCATCTCATAACTGGACTTTATAACAGGAATCCACAAACCAGTGGATCAGGTCATGTTGGCCAAGGTGGCCACCCCCATAATTCCAGTATCTAGGTGCTAGAGGGACTGCAGTTTTTGGTAATCAGTTGTTAGCTTCATTTTTCAGGCTCACAAGTTGCCATTTGGTTGACTGATGTTACTCAATAAATCCCAGTTGCAAATGAGGCAAAATATTAGTTATAGTAGCAGCATGCAACCTGTAATAACCAGCCACAGCTTTTAAGGTAGGTTTTTTTTTTCACTTCCTGCCCTTGTGATTTTTTTTTTTTTTTGCCTTTGTGATATCTTGATGCATGCTTAATAATCCAGGTAAGGACATCCCAAAAAGTAATCTGAAAACGCTACGTTCACATGAACAGAATCAACCTTTTGGGATGCCTTTGTGATAGTTTGCCCCATTTTAATGAACTGCACCTATCTGTTTCTCTGTGTACTGCTGTGTATATGTCAAGCACTGCAACATGTGCTCATGTTAAACCTCTTGTGTACCTGGCTTTGTTCATTTTTCTTTACATACATTTCTGATTGCTTTTTGTGTTTTATGGCTTGAATTGACTCATCTCTAGTGCACAAAAACTAACAAATAAGAAATAATAAAAGACTGAGTTTCTGAACTTTTGTCTGGTCTCCTGATCTGTGTTATTGGGCTCTGTGGTGATCAGGTTGTTACACAGCCACTTTAAGAAACACATCATGCTTTTAGTAGAATACTTGCCACCTGGTATTCCACCAGAATGGCCGTCCTATAGTTTGCAACCTGGTTTTTCATATAGTGTTTCTTAAAGACTTTGAGAGGACCTTTTATTATCTTTTTTTCCAGCTACATATTTTTATTCCTGGACTCTACTGTACTAGCTTTGTATGACTTGCAGTTAAAACCAGCTGTTTTAAAAAGAAGTGGCATGAGTGGACATGTATGTTAGTCATGTTTAGTTTTTACTCCAAGGGAATTAGACTGCAAACATTAACACAGGACTTTAATCCAGCAGAGCCTTAAAATATATTGGATAAAGTGTATAGTGGTCCAACTTTTAAGTGGCTGGACCAGTAAAACTACTGCTTAAATACCTGAAAGTTTTGGGGTTTTTTCTTTTTCAGTGTAAAGACGTTTACACCATCCATTTATAAACCCAATTAACGGTGGGGTATATAAACAGTAACAGTTGGTAGTAAATCAAAGAAGCCTGTCAGCATGGCTCCTTGGGGTCAAACATTAAGAAAAGAAATGCAAAAAGCCACGACAGTATTCCATCTTGTAATGAACAGATTCATTCTGTAATTAAAAAAAGGGGGAAAAAAGAAAAAAAAAACTATAAAAAAATATTATCAGAAGGCTGCAAATCAGATCTTATGTCTGCTCCTCTGGCGTTTACACATTTTCCACATGCATCCAGTGGGAAGCTCTGATCCTTTGGTGGGCCAATATATGGCCCCAGGGCCATATATTGGACTGACCTTCACAAAGAGGCTTAAGCAGCTGATGTGGTCTTTAAACTCAATGCCAAAGCTGACTGACTGAGATGACCACATAAAGCGTGCTCACCCTTAGTGACGTCAGTGAGAGTCAGCGGGGTGGGAAAAAGTCTGTAAAACTGGCACACAAATTAATATATATGTACTTGCTCACAGATAAATAAACAAAACAACATGTTGATAATACACAGACACATTTATTGAAGCATGACAGCTTAGGTTATCTTAGGACTCTCAAGGACAAACTATTGTCTTGTCTTTTTAGACAGAGCAGACAAAGAACAGAGACCCATCCTCTGTTTTTTTGTCTTATTTTTTGTATTGAGAAATGCTGTAAATGTCAATTAGATTTGAAATGAAGTTGTTTTCCTTGTAGCACAGGCTCCAGAAGTTCAAGGTTCTTTATTTCTATTGAGATCAATGGAGAAAATAACTGCCCAACAACGTGATATTTAGAGTCAGCCTGTGTTACTAATAAAAAGTGAACATTAATAAAGACCTGTCCTAGAGGATGGAGAAAAATAACTTTGCTGCCAAAAGTCAAAACATCTTTCAGGATTCTGAGAAAAAGCAGCCACAAACCAAAGAATAGACCCCCGCGGACTAAACAAGGTCACTTGAGCTTGTTAATTGCAAATGCAGCCCCTTCATTTGTTATTCTAAACAGGCTGTCATTTGGCTGTTTAGCACTTGTGATGATGAATAATGGGTTTTTAGTTACTAATGTTTCTGCTGGTCACAGCTGGAGAGAAACTAATAAACTAGTGCGGCACAATAGAAAATGGCATTAATATTCTTTTAAGTTTTCATTTCCTTTTTTGATTTGGTTGAAGAGCAGTAAAAGGTTCAGAAGGGGTGCGCAGACCGCTGCTACATAATCAGAAAGTGCAGTTTATAGCCCTCTGGGCTGTGGTGCCTTTGTTTCCACTCGGTGTTTTCACATATCATACCTGTTAAAGCATTTCTGTTGGCAAATGCAGTAAAACTCATTGTTCTTTGAACCTGAAGTGAAATGAGCTGAGCCGTTGCACCTTGAGGGTTTTCACGTCATCAGCTTGTCTATATCCGTGTAAAACCTCCTCCGGATTTGGCTCCACTCGGGGCTTCGCATGATGTGTTTGGTCTAACACCCGTCTCCTGTCTCTCCTTGATAGGGCCGGTCAGAGTGTTGAAACCGTGGCTTACCTGGGTGGATTGCCTTGGCTGGAAGCCTAATCATCTGGCCCCCAGTCAGGCACCGGCTGGGCCAAAGCTACGGCAGCACAACAGATGGGCCCTCAAAGGACCCACCACATCTGCACTCCTAGAGGAAGATGAAGAGGAGGATGAAGGGGGTGAGAGGGGAGGGGTAAAAGAGACAGGAACTAATTCCTCTCATCTTCTGATTTCACGCAAATGAGTGCAAGGGATGTGCATAACGAGCTGGCATCGGGCTTTGGCGAGGTAAGCAGAGATCTGAGTTATGAACACCGCTGAGGCGTACGCGGAGGACTGAAGCAAACATCACTTCCTCTCCGGTGGAAGCTCTCAATTAACAACGAGGAACTTTAAATGATTTAAGGGAATAGAGTGGACTGTAGTGTATCAAACAATCTGCATGATGGTTGGCTCGGTGTATACCGCTGATGAAGTGAAATTACTCTTTCATCAACAAAGTGGAATGGTGGCTCAAAAGAAAATATTCATTTACAGTCTGGATAATGAGAGGCATCAGCAAATAAAAGGAAGCAAGTGACCAGAATAAGCAGTGAAGCTTCAAAACACACTTTGTAGTCCTGTGCAAAACCTGTCTTCTATACAGGTTTAACTATTGTCCGGTACAGATGTTTTTAACAGAACTTTGAGGAGGAGATTTGAGATTTACTTCTTTTTAGCTCCATATTTCTTTACTTGAACTTTACTAAGATGTATATGCATGACTTGCAGTTTAAAGACAACTTAACTTATTTTAGTTCATCTGCCATTTGACTCAAATCATTTTAGCTCCTATCCTCTTGCATTTTAAGCCTTTTCCTGATTGGCTGTACCTCCTAATGCTTATTTTATGACACTGGAATAGCGTGCGTTTGCAGAGGTACTTGCCTATAAGAGTTTTCAACCGATGCAAAAATTCGTGAAGAGCTACACAGCTCCTTTTGTCTCAGGAACATTAAGGAAATCCTTCTAGACCCATCGCACCCATGGTCGTGTATTGTTTGGTCGCCTACCTTCAGGCAGACATTTTAGATCTATAAACACAAAACCTAACAGACTAAGGAACAGCTTTTATCCCTCAGCCATCACCATGGTGAACACTGCTAAGTTATAGACAATTTTTTAATGTTTATAGTGTTACTACACAGTCACACTCTCAACTCCAGCAAATGGGCACTAGTGCAATATGGAAACAGTTGTGTTTGTTGTTTATAGACATATGCGTTAGGCATTTAGTTGTGACAGAAGACGTGTGTGTTGTGCATTTGTTTCCCTGCTGACTAAGCCTACCTCTGGATGGTCAGCCACCGCCTCCCCCAGCAGACGGATGCAGCTGCCAGCAGCTCGGTGCCAAAGTGGGAGTATCCCCTGGAAGCAGCGCAGCAGGGCGTCGTGCTTGTCCGAGCGACAGACACCAGCAGACACACTTGAACCTCTCCACATGCTAACAGTCGTTTGCCTCCTTTTTGTTCCTGATGCTGTAAGTATGATAAGAGACAAAAACAATTAAAAAAAGTTATTCTGAAGCTAAATTAGTTTTTCTCATGGGACAATTTTTTTTTGTTTTTTTGTTACCCGGGCACAAAGCGATCACCATCATCATTAGAAATCTGACACACAAAAAGCAGAGACAACTCTTGTCTATTTCCCCCCTCACATTCAAATAATAGCAGTGATTTGCATATATTAACTTTTTGCTAAGCATGCTTGTACATCTGCTCAGAATTATTTTCTTGCCATAATTTGGCAGGGGGTTGCCCTAATGTGCGGCAAGAGCTGGCTGCTAAACTTCACAAGGCTATAATAATAACACAAACAGCCCAATAAAAAAAAGCCTCCAAATCTTGTTCTCAAAAATGGAACACGCATGGCATGGCCATGTTTATTTTCATAGCATGTTTATTTTCTCTTTTTTTTCTTCCATTGCAGCAGTGATGCTCTGAAGATAAAAATCTGAAGTGGAGTCAGCCCAAAGGGGAACTTCCAGCAGAGTGTATGGTAATGATGATGGTTATGAGAACCTGCTATACAGTCATGGGGTAGCAGATGACTTATCCAGATGGTAGAAAAATTATAATTGCTCTGTCTCAGAGTCAAAGCTGCCATCTTTGTTCATTCATTGCTTCCATTTCCGATGCAACACCTTCCTTGAGGACCAATAGAGCCGTATCGCTAAGCATAGGGCCCCCCTCTGATTTGTCCATGATTAGACATGTTAGCCCGGCACCAACTTGCTTGATTGCGATTACCCTCTGTGTTTTCTAATTTGTACTCAGCTTGAGGTGTTGCTACATTTCAGTGAGTAAAAAAAAAAAAAAATGGAAAAATACACTTTGAGATTTAGTGCTGAAAACCAGATGAACTGCCAGAGTTTAATTCCTTGAGAACAGGCCACAAAATCAGTCATTAGCCGCCACATGTGCATGGCTCCAGCTCCTATTTTCTTTGTCTCATTTAATGCTTGTCACGTGTGAAATGAACTATCAGGCCATCAAGAGCACTTATGATAAAAAATGAAGAGCAAAATCCTGAAATATGGCGCTTTATGGGAGCTAGAGCCTACTTTTACAAGGTTAATGAACTCTCTCTAACTTTAATAGTCTGTTTTCCGACTCATGCATCTTCATAAAGCGCCCTTCCCCAAAGTCTGCAGGCGAGGGGTGCCATTTCAAACAGCTGTGCCAGGCGTACTCGTGCAAAATGAAAGGAGTCTCATGATGAATCGCATCCACCTTCCCTTCCATTTTTCCACTGTTCACTTCACCTGGCGAACCGTCGGTGGATTACCTTCATTTCCCTTGATGCTTAAATGTAAGAGAATGAAGAGAGAGTGCAAGGAGAACTAGGGACTTGTGTAAGTTCCTAATCACCTGGACCAAAGGAGGGGATGGAGGAGGGGTGAGATGGGTGAGATGGGGAAGGTGGCATCCCAAGAGTGGAATTAAAAAGCTAGCAGAGAGAGCAGCGAGGTGAGAGCTTGAGGCCTGCTTGCTGCTCTCGTGTGCATTCACGTGGGATTAATGACACTGACTCACTTTGTCTGCTTCCTGTTTAACTGTGCAGAGGTTATGAGACAATAGGCCCCCAGACAGATACTTAAAGACTCCCCCCTCCTGCAGAGAATCAGACACCCAGAGTAAACTTTCTGACTTTGCGGTTGTTTTATTTTTTTCCTGTCTTTGTCTGTGATTTGTGGGTCTTTGTGGTCAATTTAAGTCTCTTTTTGGTTGTCTTGTGGTTCTTTGTAGTTGCTTTACACCCCCATGGTTCTATTTTTATTTCTGTCAGTTGTTTTGTGTCTCTTAATACTCGTTTTACATCCCCGTGGATGTTTTGCATGTCTCTGTTGTTGTTGTTTTCATTTCTGAATTTTGTTTTGCAGGTCTTTGGAGTTTGACATCTCTTTGTAGTCCTTAAATGTCTTTTTGTGTTCAGGGCTCTTTGGGTGTGTTTTTGTGGCCCCTTACTTTCAGTCATCTTTTTTGGCTCTAGGATTTTTGACTTCTTTCGGTCATTTTATGTAAACTTGTCGTAATTATGTGTCTGTGGTCGTTTAACGTTATTTTGCACCATATAATGTACTTACTTGGGATTTCTTTGAGGGTATTTTTTACCTTTGTGGAAATTTCGTATGACTTCATGGAGGTTTTTGTCTCTTTTAGGAGTCAATTTAATTATTTTTCATATTTTTATTGCTAGTTTGTGGTTATTTTTTGTCTGTATTTTAGTTGCTTGTCTTTGTTTTCAATTGTTTTCTTTTCTTCGTCTTTCTTTCTTGTTGTTTTGCTTATCTTTGTGGGTACTTCCTGCTCACTAGCTGTTCCGCTGTTTTAAAATTTCAGCATACATATCAGAGTACCAGACACTGCGTTAATCCACATGTGTAGGAGTCATCAGTTCATCGTACAGATGACAAACGCTGAGTAAATTATGTTTATTTTAATATATGCACATTTTTTCCTTTTACTGATTAGTGGTTTAGGTTAAGGTTAAGGTTACGAATAGGGTAACTGTTCATCTCGCAACAAATATAGGTGTCACTTTGTGATGCACGCACACCGATCTGACAGTGTAAGATGATTTGACAAAACACTGTGTCTCTCTGGAGTCTTTATATTTCATGTTTTAATTTTCTTTGTGGTTGTTTTGAATAACTTTTTTGGTGACGTTTGAGTCAGTATATGAGATTTTATGATTTCCTCTTATATAGTTCATTGTAAGGCTCTGTGGTTGTTTTTTGTGTCTTTGTTGGCATTTTACTTTCTAGAGCTATTTTATTACTTAATGCTTTTTTATATTTCCTCTGTGCTCATTTTCATCTGATAACTTTATGCCTCTTGAATTTATTTAATTGACTCTACAATAAGAAATTTTAACAGTCGTGCCAACATAACCTCAGGTCTCTGGGTCAGGGCCAAACAGTCATTCCTTCTTGTATTAAATTTGTGAAGCAAGCTGGAACACTTTATTGACACACAAGCAGTTATGCATCCTTTTTGTGATTGTTTCACATTCATTTCTTGTAATTTGTGATTGAATTGTGTATTGCCTTATAACAGATTTGCAGTTGTTTGTATCTCTTTGTGGGTGTCTTACTTTTTTTGACATATTGTTGCCACTGTACATCTCTTCATGGTCTCAGTTTTTGTCTCCTGGAGTTGTTTGATTGACTTTGCAACAAGACGTGTTAACAGTCACTTAGGTTAGTGCCCGGCAGGCGCAAACAGCCATCCCTCCTTGTGTTAAACTCATGTCACAAACCTTTATGAGAGGCAGTGTTTGCTCATAAACAAACGCGCTGCTGCACAGGGCCTCTTTACTGACACACACAAGCACTGAATGAAGAGATATTTCAAAACAATACATCCCCGGAGAGGTGTAGAAAAGATTAATCAGTTTATTCTGGGCTCTGCTGTAGAGAGATGTATATGGAAAAGATCTTGAAAGCTGTCAGATTGCTGTGCTCTTATTGCCAGTACCCTTTCCTGCCTGGCACTCAACTAAATAGTGACACCGGGTGACATCCAAAACAGCTGTGACAGCAACAACATTTCAAATGTTGCATCCATGAAAGGAAAGACGTTATCTCTGATAGGGAAGATGCAGGCGAGGGTGAAAACTCAGTTGATCCAAATTATTGGAAGGTCTCATAAACAATATCTCAGGGGCTTCATGCATTAATGGAGCTGAAAAGAAATGAGACTATTTAAAGTGTCACTTTGCATTAGTGGTGTTTTAGCATGCAGAATTTGCTGTGCGCCCAGCAGACCTTTTCTTGCTTCACACCTACAAACAGGTAAGCCCCCAGCTGTGGCAACAATTAGCAGAGTCAAAAATGACAAATTTAATTGTAGTCTCTTAATTGCATGAGATGCCATAGTGCAAGGAGGGCGTTAAATGTATTTGGCATTTCAAAACTTATGAGCAGAATAGAATAAATTTAACAGATTTTTAAATCCAGCTCCTTTTAAATGCCCATTTCTGCAGGGCTTATTTTATGTAACATGCTTTTCATTTCTGCCCTTTAATCATGCGGAATAATAACTGAATGTGGGATGTGAAATAAGACTATGCACATTGGAAATAGGTGACAGAGAGATTGAACAGCATGAAGTAGAGGAAGGAGGATTTTATTTCTTCTTGCAAAATTAAAAAAAAAAAATCCCTCACGTTCGCACACATGCAAAAGCAGCAGACTGCAGCAGACACATCAATACTTACATACTTATTTTTCCTCAGTGTCAACATGTGTCACCTGCATGTTTACAGCAGATGCGCTGCATAGATTTTGGGTATATTTCCGTTGCTTGTTTTAGCACAAGCTGATGTCAAATTGCTCTGCTTTGCTAGACAGGATGAAGTGACAGAATACGTAATAGGCAGCTGCAACAGTGTTACTGCAAGACCATCCAATTTGTGTGACTTTTTAAAATATTGTGACAGAATTATCGGTTTAGGTCAGCAGACTGTATATTGGCAACTTTATGACCATTCACTTGAAGCTGTCCCCAACAATAACAACAATTAAAATAACGGTAACAGTCTTATCAGTATTAAAATGGTTTAGTTTCTATGAAGAGCTGTCCTGATTACGCTTAAAGCTTGAGGCATGGGTGCTTTGACTGACAGGTGAACCAACACAGGTGACAGTAGTTGGCAGGTACATTTTTTATTTATTGATTTTAACATTTTAAGTTTTAACAATTTTCAAACAACTAATATGGATTTTTAATTGATACAGCCTTTCCAATATGTCTTTTAGAGTCTGCCACTTGAAACAATGTTACTGTGCATTGCTGCTGTATATTTTGATTTTACAGCTTTCTAACCAAACTTGCTAATATTAGTTGATAACATACCATAACTTCTTTACTTGGCTCCAAATCAACCTGACAATGCCTAAAGTGCATTAAAACTATCCAAATGATTCCAGAAGGCAGTAATTTCACAAGTGCCACATCCATCTTTTAGATACAGTCAGCAGGTCCTGAAAACCTCTTTTTTAAACATATTCTTTTCAAGTCTGACCCAAACTTAACACAGAAACTGGCTGGGACCACCATCGTGGATCTCCTTACAGCAGTGCCAGTTGACATTTGTGTGATATCTTTCTGTTTAGCATGTTTTTTAGCTGTAGAGTTAATAATAATAATAATGATAAGGCTATCTAACACATAGAACTGCTAGAAATTAGAAGATACCTCCAACATGTCATTGCCATTGATAAAGAAGTATAGTACAAATTGCAGCTACTGAATTAGTGTAAACTTCTGTCGGTGGTAAAACAAAGTACACACAGCTTTGTGTTTAACCCAGCAGAGGCTGCTTTACATCACAGACCAGACGTTTAGATTAGGCTGGTCTGGCTCGTTCTGTAGAGTCAGCAATGTGTGATGGGAGTGTTGGTGTTAAAGGTGGAGGATATGAGCTGTAATAACACAGGCTGTGTGGTCTTGAGGTTTAAAGGGGTGTATTTTAAGACAAGACAGCAAAGCTATTTCCTGCTCGGTCACTGTGGAACATACACCTTTGGTAAACTTCTCTAGATGACTGGATCAGTTAGCGACAGCCTGCTAATTTGTGTACATGTTCACATTCAAGGCTAAAGAGAACGCAACCAAAAGGAAACAGTTAAACCCAAAAGCATCCTTTGAGAAACTGTGTACCCACTTGAGCTTTGTATTGTTTATTTACTTTCCCAGTCAGTGGGTGTGGATGAAGACTACAGTGTTAGCCATAATATGGGAAAACCACAAGCAGTGATGGCAAAAACTAGCAAAACAACAACAGAACAAAAGAATCAAAAGAAGTAGCTGAGGGAATATGGGGATTTGGTAAATGTAACAGTGGAGTAAACAAAGGCAATGAACTGGAAAGCGAAACTGAAAGACCAACATTACCAGTCAGAAAATATGCTAGATCTTTTACCAAGCCAATAGTCAGGGTCTGAAGTGTAACAACAAAACATGTTTGAGAGCATGGGCATTTTGGAGTCATGTAAAGTAGAGTAAAATCCCAATGAAATCTCCACTTTTACACAGTAAGTCTGGAGTAACTGAGAGTCATTCCAATTCAATAACTGAAACTTGACCATGGCTCCTTTGATTGAAATGGGATGTGTCAGATATGGGGTCAACCTAAGTCTGAAATCCCTGCGAGCCAAGTCACGGCGAAGTGTCAAGCCAGCCAGGACAAGTTTTAATCAAGCCTCGAGTCCACTGAAAGAAGTGTGAGTAAACTCTCCTTAAAGCAAGTCTTCGTTTTCAAAGCAAGTTCCAGGTCATTGTGAGTGGGTCAACAGGGACAAGTCCAGGTCAAGTCTGAAGTTTGGCTGAGGCTTTTTTCAAATCCTGTGTTTGTGTCTGTTTGTATAGGTCTCGTCTAAGGTCTCCAAAACAGGATCAAAATTAAATGTGAGGATTTTGCAACAACTTCTGGCACCCTTTTTAAAATGTAAACATTTTGATGTATTATCGTATGGTTTACCTTATGATATAAAGTGCCTTGAGGCGACTGTTGTTGTGATTTGGCGCTGTATAAATAAAATTGAATTGAATAGAATTGAATTGACAAAAAACAAGTTTAAATCAAGTTTAGAGCCTTTTAAGGGTAGGCTGAAATCAGTTTAGCCCTCAAGTGCACCTTCAAGACAGATGTAAAGTCAATCGACTAGGTAGAGCAGGCCAGGTGTGTCCTACTCCAGGCCTCGAGGGCCGGTGTCCTGCAGGTTTTAGATCTCACCCTGGATCTACACACCTGAATCAAATGATTAGTTCATTACCAGGCCTCTGAAGAACTTGAAGACATGTTGAGGAGGTAATTTAGGGGGCAGCCAGAATCAGTCTGAGTCAACAGTGTTTGTCAAGGTCAGATGTGACTAATAGAAAATCATAGATCTGGGTCACATTTGAGCCAAATGTTCACTCCTATCTGAGAAAAAACAAGCAGAGGCAAAGTCTATATGAAGGTTCTCAGTCGTCCAGGTCATCGTAGTCTAAGGAGCTTGGAAAGAAAAGTGTCTGGAGTCCTTTAAGTTGCCTTGGAGATGTTTCACCTCTCATCCGAGAAGCGTCTTCAGTTCTAAGAGCAACTGGTGGAGAATCCCAGATTTTAAACCCTATGGGAGTGTCCCTCCAAGAGGGTCACAAACCCCCTATTGATCATCTACCTAATCACACAAGCCAAGGTGTGAAAACGGGTGTGGAAAACAATCAGCAAAGGTTTTGGGTGAACCCACTGTGAAACCTAGCCACACACTATCATGTGACTTACTGAGGTCAAATGGCCCAGGAGGTGAGTGGGCATTAAGGCGTCTGGGAATGCATCTCAAAACTGGTCTTGCCCTGTCAATGTGGCTCTTCTATATTGTGCCATGTGTTTATGAAGTGCCTGTTTGGTCTCTCCAATGTAGAGGTCCGAAGCAGAGGGAAAGATTCACAGCAAACAGTATCTTGCTAACAAGAACAGGGACAATAAGAACAATGACTAATAAAAAACTTTACAGAACCATTTCACTGATTACAGATTTATTTCAGCTTTAACTTTGCCTTTATTATTTAATATAAGCAAAAGTACATTTAGCATTGAGTTCTACGGAAGTCAGGTCCAAGTTCTTCTTTTATGTGCTTTAAATATGTCTGGATTTCCAGTTATAAACCTACAGCTCTGGCAGTTTTTATGTCTTTGTCAGCCTAAATGTTAAAACCTTCCAAACTGTATTTTTCATTGTCACGCATAGACAGCAGCTTTAACACTGGCTTTTTCTTTCTTGCACATCTGAGTGTTGCTCTTGGGTTAAATAAGCTGATCTGATCAACCATGGTCACCTCATTGATCAAAAGTCTGACAGCATGTGGGTGTGGGATCAGTCCTCCAGAACACCTACGCTGCTTTAAATCGTTCTCTCTCCATGTTGCCCGGTGCGAGAATAACAATTGTGGGTGAACAAATGTGTGTAGAAACGTGAAGGTCACTCACACACTGAACATGATGAAGTGAGTCTCACTGAGCCTCTTTTTCTACAGCTCCTACTTCTCAATTTCATCCCTCTCCCCGCCAGCCACTCTCTCGTTACCTTTCTTAACTTCTATTATGTACTCAGACACTCTGATTCACTGTTCTTTATTTTCACTTTGTGTCTCAATCGTTCCCTGTCCTTCTCTTTTTTCCACTTCTGTCCAAGGTTTAAGATGTCATGAAGAAACCTTGAGATAGATGGGTTCTTCAATAAGAGGCAACCTTAAGCTCAGCATTACAATAGCATTAGAAATTATATAAACCAGAGAATATGCTCAGAAATGACAGCAGTGTTTGCCTTATAAAGTCCATAAACCCTGATGCAATAATGTTTGCAGGGAGAAAGGCAGAAGTTTTCATAAAATCAAACATATGCTCAATATGGGCCCCGTGTGTGTGTGTGAAATCAAATAACCTGCATCATGCGACAAAGCACTCCTAAAAACCAAATTTGAATGTTTTCTTTTTTTTCCTTGCTTCATGGAATCCATTTAAATGCAATCAGCAGAAAGCAAAAAAAACAGCATTTCTGTTTGGCTGAAATATGTTTCTCATTTGGGATGTCAGTGGGAAAAGCAGAGATGTTGACGCTTTAATCGCCCTCCTTTCATATGCACTGTAATACACTGACTTGAAACAGCTGTGTCTCAGAGGGGAGGAAAAAAATCTGGTAGTGCGTCATGTGGTCAAGTATCATCGGGACCCTCTGGAAATGTTCAAGTTGCGGTGAAGGAAAAAGTGGATTATTTTAATTCAAGGGGGTGGCAGAAAGGAGAATTTTCCTCTCTGAAGATTTAAAAATAAATGCCAGCCCCTGACTTTTATCTTGGGAGACCACATGCAAGCCTGCAGTTCTTCCTCTTTGAAATTACAGCTGTAGGTTTGTGGCAGGTTACTTAACTCAGAGAAGCAAATCAAAAAGTAGCAGAATAAGAAGCTAAAAACCACTAAGAACTCCACCTTTATCCTACACATCAGCCTGTCTTTGAGAGTATGTGCCTTATTATCAGGTGTGCAATACTGAATCAGGTCCGTATTTTAGTCGGCTGGCCTGTCTTTGCTGTAGTCCAATCATCCTGTTGTCTCCTTTGAGATGCTCAAGCCTGCTATGATAATCAACCATCAGTTGATGTATATGAGCTGAAAATCAAACATGGAATTAGGTGACCCTGAATCCTTTTTTAGTTAGGCACCAATAGGTCTAGACTGCTAAGGGGTTCCCATGATGCACCGAGTGTTTCTTTTTCACTCACTGGAGGTTTCTTCCTGTTAAAAGAGAGTTTTCCTTCTCACTGTCACCAAGTGCTTGCTCTAAAGGGGTCATTGGATTGTAAAGGTTTTTCTCTGTATTATCTCTACGTTTCCATATAAAGAGCCATGAAGTTACTGCTGTGATGATTTGCTGCTATATAAATAAAACTGAATTGAACTGAATAAAAATGGCCTGGTTCTTTACATTTTTTACATCCATATTTCCATCAATAATCTGTTTATTCTCACCTGCCTCTCCTCCACTCTTTGTTGTGCCTTTCCCCGCACAGTCAAGTCTTTCACTGCCAAACATACCCAGTAAAATAACTTTATAAATTGATGAATAAAGGTGAGTAATAAACTACTGTCTCTCCAGATGCACTTAGAAATGCATTGTCTGCTTTTTCTTGTTTTGTGATGATGATCAAGCAATGAAGGTGCAAGGTGCCAATGAACCCATATGCAGCTGTCAGTTATATCCATGGATGATATAAAACTATGATGACACAGTTTTAGTTTGTTATAAATCTCATGATTATGATGAATTATGAATTAATGGGAAGACAAGCAAAAACACTGCCTTGATTTACAAGCTACTGGCAACCTCTCTGATAAATCCCCAACCACTGATATCATCACCCATCAACACTACCGTACATTTAGCCCATCGCCTGTTTCTCGATATTGCTCAGAATTTAAATAAACCATATTGTATCTTAGTGAACATGTACAAACAATATTTGACCTTTCCCATCATTTCTCCCTTGTCTGTCTCTGATCAGAGGTATTTTTGGTGAGATTAGATAAGATAAAAAATACTTTATTTCTCCCAAAAGTCAGGCAGAAAATAAAGAACTTAATTAAATATATGTATATATAAATAAAAGTAGCTCAGCAAGGTAAAAAAAAAAAAAAAAAAGACATGTAGCTCAATAAAAACAAATTAGAAAAAAGGGAATAAAAGCCAGGCTGCCAAGTTGGTGTGGCTGTTAGCAATGTCACCTCACAGCAAGAAGGTACTGGGTTTGAATCCACCGCCCTACATGACCTTCCATGAGCCTGAACACTCTCCATATATGCCTCCGTGAGTTGTCTCCAGGTACCCCAGCCTCCACCCTCAGTAAAAAGACATCCATGTTAAGTAACTAGTGATTATAACTTGACTGTAGGTGTGGTGTGTCTGAATGGTTTTCTGCCTCTCTAGTTCCATTGCAACCCGAATTTGAGTAAATGGAAGAAAATAAAGAGATTTTTATCATTAAATCTTTTACTTAAACAAGCAGTATTATTGAAATCTCTTTTTCAAAAGAGACTGGTCTATGAAAAAATCTGAGAAAATCATAAAACAACTAATTTAATATGATCACAAATTACAACCCTTTAAATGCTCCCAAGCAATCAGAGATTTTAGCTTCATAGCTTTCTATAGGTCATTCCATTTGTTTGCAGCAAATGGAGGGATGAAAATGTAAATGCAACACATAACACAATAAGAAAATATTTTCTGTACCTGCTTTTGTGGCAGCGGAGCTAAAACAGACGTTAGACAAAGTTTTAACTGCTTGTCAAGTAAACAGTGCAGAAGGTTAATTTTCATATCTATTTAAAACTCATAGGTATTCACTACAGTCAAAGCTGTTTGGTTGGCCTAGGAATCACCTGATGAAGGAATCTCAAGTGTGTGTTGATTCAAACTGGATTCAAGCAGATAAAAAATTGCTTCGGCGAGAAACATCCATGCATTCAAACTGGTAGCAGCTCCATAATCAGGCTGCAGAAACATTCCTTCTCAGTAACATCTCCGTGATTACCAACATGTTCTCATCCCGACGCGTAAAATACCAACGATTGTGACAAGTCGTCTGTATTTTACATGTTGGGAATGAGAGCTGGTTGGAATCAATCTATAAATGTGTTTTACATGTGAAATGAAAACAAACCTAACAAACCTTATGTATGTTAAATCTGTTCAATTCGAGATCGGGAATCGCTTTGGAAAACACTATGTGATGGCCACAACATGAAGCTATTTTATTCTTGAATTATCAGTTATACGTTCATGTGTTTGTGTTGGAATGGACAGTTGAAGCCTTTGCTCTAAGCATCTCTTATTGCCATGAGAAGGTTTATACTGGAGTCAGTTCAGAACCCAGAGTATTTAATAAGGACGTGGAAGGATACTTTTTGCTTTACTCTGAGACACCTACAGGCATGATAAATAGTCTGCATGTTACGTGTTGGGAATGATAATGCTCTGGGATTACACCACTTCTCAATCACAATTTCCTCAATCTCTCCGCATTTCTTCTTACCAACCATGTATTTCTAAAAAACATATCTTATTACAAGGCAGTCCCTCTAGGTCTTTACCTGCTCACCAAGCTCATTCTTTTTATTGCCCATTCCCTATGATGATCGCTGGAACACCTTCCTCATTCAAAATGTCAGATTCATTCAGGCCGTTCCAAAGGTGTGATTCTTTCCAATATTTTGTACCAGTGCTGACACAATTAGCAGTGCATGGATGCAGGAGTTTTCACCCATTAATCTTGCTTAAACATATGGTATGCTACCTGCCTAGCATGTAACTGCAGGCGAGTAGCTCATGAAGAAAGAGAAAAATGAATCAGCTGAGGAATTATTTAGAGCTGAGGGAAAGTGAATATTGGCATCTATCATTCAGGTGGTCAGAAACACTGTTTGAAACGAAGGATGGTTTTCAACAACCTGAAAAAGTTCATAACATATGAAATAATATTACCCTAGTGGCCAAATAAATATGCTTACTACAGCTTTAAAGTATATGATTAGTCAATGGTTCAAACATGCCTTCTTATTCTGAATTTTTTAAACTTTTTTTATAGTTTTTTTTTTTTTTTTTTAAATAGCCTCCTCTCACTTTGATAGATGCTTTCCCCTCTCAGGTTGTCACCTAGAGCTCTTCCATAAGTCCTAAAGCAGTTCCTACATGTGCTCAGCAGTTGTTGGCTGCTTTTCCTTCACTCTCCAGTCCAACTAATCCCAAACCATCTCACTTGATTGTGGAGACCATTTCATGTGATTCAAACAGCCCTCACAGAGCCTCGGGGTATGTTTTGGCTCTTTTCTCTGCTGAAAAAGAAATGATAGCCCCACTAAGCTCCAGGCCAGATGGGATGGGGTTTCTGTGGAGGATGCTGTGGTAGACATGCTGGTTAAGTATTGCCTTGAATGTCTGAGTAAATATCCAACAGTGTCACCAGCAAGACCCCCCACACCATAACTGCTCCTCTTTCACAGCCAATATGATTCAAAATCATATTGGCTGGAACCAAAGACCCCATTTCCATTGGTCTTATGTGCATTTCTTGTGTTTTGTGGATCCGGTTATCTTCTTCTTCTTCTTACTGGCTTTCCTCAGTAGTTGTTTCTTTGCACTAGTTGGTCATAAAAGGCCTAATGTTGATGCGTCTGGTGCTTGAACTCTGGGAGACATTGATGTGGGCCTTAAATCTAAGGTCTCATTAATTATTGATTTCTGAGACTGGGAACTCCTAATGAACTTATCTCTTGGTCTTTCTCTCCTGGGGTTGTGTGGACTTCATCAAAGCATTGGGAAGTTTCTTTAAGTGCATTTGCAAAAACACATCAAAGTTCTTGAAACTTTCTGCACTGACTGACCTTCATGTCCCAGTGTAAGGACGGACTATAGTTGATCCTTAATTAGTTTTTAGGTTTTTATCCTCTAAAACAGATTATTACTATTGCTGTTTAAGCTCCCCGGGAAACTCAATCAGGTAATCTCACCTGTTAACTGAAAACCATAAAACTAGTTCAGACTTTACCGTTAGTGTGCAAAAAAACAGCATAAAACCAAACACTGGCTACAAGTAATCAAAAAGTGAAAACATGAATTCATTTATCGTGTTATTTCATAGTTTTGTTTGTCTCCAGCTTTGTTTACGGCTGTAGAATGGACTGAGCCCCTCCAGGGCTAAAGCCAACGTGGAACGAACCAGGCCGTAAACAAGCTTTTTAAGGCCATGACATGGAATTTATGTCATGGTCCTGAGTCTGATGACTCAGTGTTTTCTGTCTTTTGTCTTGTTTATTCTGGTTATGTCTTCTGTTAAGATTTGCTAGTTGTTAGGTTCTGGTTCTGGACTCTCTCTGTTCCTGTTTAGTCAGTTCTGTCTGTCTCTGCATGTGTGTTTAGTTTCCTGTTTACTTTGAAGGTCTGTGTCTTATGTCAGTGTATTCAGTTCTGCATGCTCCTCCGTCTCGTCTTTGTAATCAGAGTCAGCCGCGTCTCCCAGCTGTTTCCTCTTGGTCCTGTTCACCTCTTGTATTTAGTGTCTGCCAGCTTGATTGCCTGTTTAGTTTATTTGTATTCTCACTTTAGCTAGTTTTCTGTTTGTTCTGCAATCCAGCAATAAAGCTGAGTGTTTTTGAGTTTACGTTTGCCTCCCCGGGTCCTGCTTTTGGGTCCACTATTCCTGCCTGCCTTCACACAGCCATGACAATTTATGGGAATTCATTTTCATTCAGGGTGGCAGGTTTTGGGATTTAGAGGAACTGCAGTTCTTTCCACTTCTGTACTGGCTTCAGTTTACAGTTTTAGAAGTTGCTACTGGATCCAAAAGTGAGTCAGTCCTCATAAACTCCCATGTTAAAAATGTCCAATCTTACAGTAGAAACAAACATGTTTACAGTATGGTACAAAAATGTTTTTGGCCTCTGTGGATTTCCCTGTCAAAATAAGTACTGATTTTTTTTTATTTATTTTTTTTAATAATTCATACAGCTCAAGTAGATTGCTGTCTGCTTGGTCTCAGCTAATTCATGTCACTGATCTGGATCTTTCCATGGTGTGTGTGCTGTTGGTGCCTTTTGTAGATTAACTTAGCACTCCACCCTCTTCCCAAATATATTCACTTCTGGCTTCAAAACACTAACATGGAAGTGGGTAAAAGGAAACTTAAGAGTACAAAACCAGTTGGTGATGCCACTTAATCTGAAAAAAAAAAAGCTTATTGTCTTTTAGCATTTGTTTTTTTCCCCCTCTGTTGGCCAAAAATTGATTAACACAGTTATTTAAACATGGAAGCCTTGTCTTGAGCTTTCATTGGCACTTTTTATGATCACACATTACAAGGACAAGTAGTACTTTAGTAAAGTACATTATTATTTGCTTGTATACTACTCATTAAAAAGGTCATACAATTAAATGCATTGAAAGATCATATTTCACCAGGAGATTTCATGTGGCCTCTTGAATAGAAATGCTCCCCTCGCTATCCTAAATGTAGGACATCCAACCATATTATAGACTGTCAGACAGAGGAAAGGTGAGGTAATGAGGGATAGCGTTGAAGGTGTCTTCCCATAATGTACTTCCTGGGAATCTGCCAGTACTGTTAATTCGACACATACTGAACGAACCGCACTGTCTGTTTCTGATTAAAATAAAGTCACTGAACAGTGATGCGCGCACTTTATGCTGTAAGTTGAGTGAAAAGATTAACACTTTTTCTATTATTACCTGCATAAATATGGACATGCACCAATAATTCATCCTAATGGCTCAATGTGTGTGATTAGATGTCAGCTTCTCATCCTTTCAAGGATTTGCATTTATTCTCTTTTCTGCTGCTTTCTGCTTCTTCACATGAATTTGGTTCGTTCTGCAGCAGGTAAAAAGACATATGCGTCTGCGTGTGTGTGTGTGTGTGTGTGTGTGTGTGTGTGTGTGTGTGTGTGTGTGTGTGTGTGTGTGTGTGTGTGTGTGTGTGTTTGCTGCCTGCAGCACATACACACTCCCTTGACCAGATCTTTTTAGCCTGTAGCTATTTATTTTGAGCAACAGAAAAATGCCAGAGGAAAACATCAAAACATCAAAAAAGGGCAAAGAAGTCATATGTTTGTGTTTGCGTGTATCTATTTGTGGTGACTTCAATCCACCGCGCACCAATCACTTATGAACTTATGAAAATCGTTTACACATTTGAAGAATTCTCGCTTGTCTTTCCAGGTTTTCTTTTTTTCTTTGTGTATTTATCCTGCTGGTGCTGCAGTCAGAGGAATCCTATGACTTCCCAACAAGAAGCATAGCCTGCAGGGGTGGAGATTAGGCGGACTGTGAAACAGAAGAACAGGACGGGCATTGTCTTACATACGTCGTTCTGATCTCAGACTTCAGACCTTGTGACGTGTAGGGTTCATATTCTTTACAGCCCATGCCTGTGATGACCTGGAATGATAAAAGAGACTCTATAATAACTTCTACTGGATAATACATGCCTGATTGGGGAGTGCGGTAACATTTTTGAAAAAGCATCCATTTATCAAGAAAAAAGGCTTATTCTTCTACCTTCAAAATGTCCCTTTTATGGACTTGGCTTTTTTTTTTGCCCTTTTAGACAACTACATATCTTTTTTTTTTGTGCAGTCCAGGTCAAGCAGTCATTTCTCTCCCACAGAAAACACTCGTCCTGAACTGCCTGAAACGCCTCACCTATGATCCCGGTTGTTCCTCCATTACTTATCTACATCAGCATAAAACAGACTCACGTAATGCTCTTCTAGTGGCTACTTTGGTATGCCTCAAATATAAAAAAATGATTGCTCTCTTGACTAAATCCAGATGCAGACAGCTATCTATCTTGTCTCAGCTATTGCTAGCAACTTCAAATGTTCCATTTTGGCTGCTAAGACAGGTGGATTATTTTATTTTGGTGGGAATTTCCTCTTAGTAATAGGCAACTTTTAAAATCTAGCACAGTGCACGACTAATTTGACTGAAGTTTCCATCTGTTTGCATCTCATCTACTCTCCACTCACATACAATGTATTTCAATACAGCTGAATTCCCAAAAAAGCTGTTCTTATTTATGTTTCTGTTGTCAGACAACTGAACATGCATGAAATATTGACACAATCACAGCCAATTGGACTAATGTAAACCAGCCAATGCTTTCAAGCCATTTTTCAGCATGCTGCTCTGAACTGCTAACATCCTGAAGTCATAAAGAAATGTTGTATTTCACAGTCACCATTCACTTAAAGACCGCGGCTTTGCATGTGAAATGATCAGTCAGGGATAATGTTTTCCTTTTCTGACAAAATCTAAAGCTTTTTGTTACATTCATAATACTTCGAAATCCCAGCATACTAAGCCTTTAGGTAGCGGGGAGGACCTCAGAGAGTGAAAAGAAATGCTGCAGTAGTACACGGTAAAAAAAACCCTGTTTTTATGTTTGTGTTTGCATGTGAAACCATGTAAACCCCGGAGGATACACAAACTCAGCAACTAAAAGTACCTTTACCTAGCATAATATGGCACATTAAAGTACACCAAGCTTGTGTGTGTGTTTGTTTGTTTGTTTTTTTACTGTCACATATGCTGTTGCCATGCCAATTTAATTCTTGGAAATCATTGTAAGACACTCAGATTAAAAAAAAAAAAAAGGCAATTTCTCCAATATATAGTATTAGGATCATTATCTACTATGAAGTAAGCTTTAGTTATACTTCTGAGTTGGATCTATCTAATGGCCACAATGTAGCCTACATGCCCTGCTGACCCCATTGCCAGCATTTATACTTGCCAACATTGTGCTGCAATTTCACTGCCAAAACACCAGGTGGCAGTGGAGCATCTGAATAGTCAAAACATTGTGTCAAAAGAAGCAACTGGAAATGGTCACAAGGAAATGACAGACTGGGTAAATCATAGCTGTTTCAGGCTGAGTTGATGTGGTGCACATTACAGTGTTAGTTAGGATGTAATGGTTTCACATTTGTGTTCGCAATGTAACTACAGCATAGATTTAACATGGAAGCATTAACTCCCACGTTAGCCCTTAGTGATAAAACTGCATCTGTTGTCTTTGCTATGTATCTGTTAGTCTAGTGCTCACCAGATGCAAATTAATATAAATTAATTAGATTAATATCTTTTTTCAGGCTATAGATAAGTGGCTAGCAGTCCATTTCCCTCTTTCGGTTGGCCTAGCAACAGACAAAGGACAAATGTACACATTTAGCAAGTAACATTGGAGCATTTAGCTAAACCAGGTGTGTCCAACTCCAGGCCTCAATGGCCGGTGCCCTGCAGGTTTTAGATATCACTCTGGGTCAACACACCTGAATCAAATGATTGGTAATTATCAGGCCTTTAGAGAACTTCAAGACATGTTGAGGAGGTCATTTAGCCATTTAAATCAGCTGTGTTGGATCAAGGACACATCTAAAACTTGCAGGACACCGGCCCTTGAGGCCTGGAGTTGGACAGCCCTGAGCTAAACAGATGAATGGTCCCATGGGGAGTTGCTGGAGACAAAACCAATGCAACATCCATCATGTTGACCGAAAGACACAACTGAATGCTGACATTGCTATATGTCTGCTGTATGTGAACGTAAATGCAGATTCATGTATCAACTTCTTGTTCCCGCTGCCTCACTTATACCTGCAGGAAGTTATTCCAGACATTTGTCTCACAGTCTTATAAAAGGTACAGGTCAGTGAATATGGAAATTTATTCTCAGTTTCAAAGAAAACTATTTTTATGGCTTCTTGTTGGATCAGTGTAGCTGCAACAGAGTGAGACCAAACCTAAGTTTGTCAATGATGAAAGTCTTGAGTGATTAAAAAAATCATTTGAATTTAAGGTCAAGAAGAAGGGAAACTATAATCATTTTAGGTTTTCATAAAATCCACTGAAGTTATTTAGTTCAATTAGTTCTTGAACTTTTTGTTAACTTGAGATCAAAAGACAGCTCAAAGTGCTTATATAATTCCAAATATGTTTGATTTATTGGAATAAAACACTCACTCATCATGATGTCTTCCCTGGTTTTAAATAAAGTTTGTCAGAATCTGCTCCCATACATCAGATCCAAAACTCCATTAATGGAGAAGATTGCTCCTCTTCTTTACATTCGGCACTCCGTTGGAGATGTGAGGCCTCATTTCCTGCTTTTCATAAAAACCCATTTGCTGCCATTCATCCCTCAGCAATATGGAAAACCAACTTCAATTGATCAAGATAATCTATACCAGTGAAAATGAATAGCTGATTTGTTGAGAAGTTTCTGTTTGATCATTATTTCATTGTGCCCTAGTTGGAGTGTTTCCATATAACTGCTTACATGCTCACTGTCAATCACCAGATACCCACAGGAAGAAAAGGAAATGTCTGCTGGGAAATATTCTCTCAAATACAAATCCCCTTACAAGATTAACTGTCATCTTTAAGAACATGTCCTTGTTTGTGTTATTTGTTGGGTGACACATCAAGAAAAAAAGATGCTTGATAAAAAAAACAAAAAAACATATCCATGCTTTTTTCTTTTACTGAACCTTAATTTTACTTTAGGAGGATCTTATGCATGTCTATTTTTGCAAAATGCACACGGACTGAATGCTACACGTGATAAGTGATCATTAATGAACAGTACTTTTAAATGATGCCATTATACATTATTACAGTGCTTCAAATTGTGGATAAGCGTGTTCATAGTGACAGGTACGGCTACCTAAAGGGGACTATGAACTGGGGTTAAAGAGTGCTGGAGCGATACATTCCAGCACCTTCAGTTAATGAGTAATTAAATCTAATTGGCAGTTTAACACATTATAATGTCAAGCGAGGTAATTTTTTATGTGCTGCAGCCTGGAATTACTTCCAACTAATGCCATGGAGATTATCACTCAACAAATCAGAACATAATGCCTCCCTGACACACACACACGATCTACAATCACACATCCTTTGTCCTTCTTATCCCTGTCATGCATTTGTGCATGCAAATGTCAATAAAGTTGCTGTCACAATTAATTTAATGGCTAGCAATTTTTACCATGATATACTGCTATGGTAACTGCGAATCGGATTAGAGATCAGCAGGTATGAAATTAGTGCCCAGTGACCAGCCAATACTCCAGGAAATAGATCCACTATACCCAGAAGATCCCTCAGACCTCTGTATAGGATAGCAGCGATGTAGTGCTGTGATCCTGGCTGTTTGTTTGTTTTTTTAAATTTAATTCTTTGTTTTTTTGTACATAATTGTGTTTATTGGTCTTCATGTTTTCTTGAGTATTTTGGAGCCTTTACTTCTTGTTATAATTTATAAGTTCTTGGTTTCATTTTTTCCTTCACTGTTTTCTGTCAGTTCCATTACATTTAGTTTATTCTTATGTCTGATATTCCCTGTTCACTTATTGTTTCTCATTTCCTCGTTTTTATTTTGGTCGTCATTTGTCAACCATGTTTCACATTTAATTTTACATCTCCTCTTGTCTCACTGTCATTAATTCGTATCACCTGCTGTCTCCTAATTACCCCCATGTGTATAAGTAGTGCTGTCTTCCCCTCAGTCTTTGCCACTTGTGTGTTTTCTGGCTGTTTATTGGAAATTTATTAGAGTCTTTGTGGTTTCCCTTATGGCCTCTGTATATTTGGACTTCGATCTACCTCCATTAAAGGTGCACTTTCAGTTTACTCTAGACTTTTTCTACGTCCTCCATTTGGGCCCTAATTTCATGCTTCATAACAAGGTCTAAAGGTGTGAAGTCCCTCTATTTTTCTGTGGAGTAAGGGATGTACATTCTTAGATGCAACTATCATCCTTGGGGGGGGTTTTTGTTTGTTTTTGTCCCCTGTTGGGTGCAAATGATTACACAATAGTTTTAGTGTTCTTTCAGTTTATTATGATCCTAAAACAGCACGGACTTGTGATATCGATTATTCTGTTAACTGTTTACTAAGCTGGGATTTTTCTCTGCTTTTTTATTCCTGACATCAAATAGTGTGGGATGATCTTGACACACAATAAAACAAAAGGCAGCCAACATCCAAAGAAAAGCTTTGAATGTCCTTCGCGAAGCCTGGAGAACTATTCATAAAGACTTATTAAAGACATTACAAGAAAGCTCTCCTGAGAGAGTTCAGGATGTGGTGAAGAATAAAGGTCAAGTATTGACTTTCCAGCTCGTTCAAATTGTAAAAACTCCATGTATGTTTGCACATGTTTTGAAACTTTTGCACAGTTCTGTATATTGGAAAATACAGTGGAGTAAATCTAGAAAGGGCAGTACCTCATGCCCAGCAGCAGCAGCATTAGTCAGCTGATCACAGTCTGTCCACAAAGGAAACAAACCTACTGGAGCTCACAGTACAAATGACTTTGTGACTTATTTCTAAGTGAGTCATTTCCCCACGCTGCACCAGCTCTTGCCAAATCCCACTTTAACCCCTGACTGACCTCTGTGCTTACAGGAAGAATAAAAGTGCGGTTGGGCGCCTTAAGAAAAGGAGAAAAAAAACTTCAGGTATTCCAAAAGATACATGAAAAAATAGAAGAAAAAATTATTAAATTACCTCTGTACCTGAAAATCTGTAAATTTAAAGGTATACCATTAGCCAATTAGGTTTGCCTAGCATAAATAAAAGAATGAAAAAATAAAAGTAATGGTACCTCCATACTTATTAATCAGCTTGTTGTATGTTTAATTTGTACCACTGGGACGTAGATTCAGCTATGTATGACAGAAAAGAGCATGTTAACTCAGCAGTAGTGGGGAAAAAAAAACTTCACTGAAGGTTTAAAGAAGGTGGACTAAAAGGCAGATTCTGGGGGGTCAACTCTCCCCTTTACTATAGAAAGTGGAAAACTGGCAAATCTAAAATGCGGCATAAAGTTTGTTATGCAGTGCCAAGAGCGAGGGCTTGGCTGAGACCTTGGAGGAGCACTTGGATGAAGGCAGCTGCAGCTGGTCGGGTCTGAGGTCACGAACAGATGTCCTTCACAACCTCCAGCACTGGGCTGTTGGTCTTTTGTCAGAGTTCTCATTTCAATCTGCCAAATTTCTCTCACATGCAACTTGGGGTACACAAGGGAAAATGAAAAAAACACAATATAAAGTAGGGAATTGCTTTCTAGTTGCACTTGATGGCTTGCCTGCTCAAGCAACAAATGAACAGCTCATATTTTGATGTGTTGCATGACATACAATAGATGCAACACTCAAAAACAAAAAGCTGCATGGCTTACTGTACTTTTCCACTCCAGGGATTACCTTGTCATCCATCTTTTCCCTTTGTCCACAGACTCAGGCATGTCAAAACAGTTATTTGTTTAGGAGGCAATATTTCAGCTCCCTCTGGGGCCTTGAAACTCTCTTTCTGTCCAGGGTCACTGGAGGAGGACAAAGAGACTGTGAAAAAGCTTTAACACATTCTTTTATCAGCAGCCTTCTGATCTCAGAGAGGAATCTTGCAATAATGCTGCATACCTTAAATTTCACAAAAAGCTTTATTTTTACATCGGAAAACTTGGATTCTTTGAAATCTCTAAGTATCCTCTCATTGAGCTTTGAGTTTTTGCTATGATCAGAACCAATTAAATAGCCATGGTGCTCTAAAACTAGAATAACATGTGTGACCTCAAAGATGGAAGTCTTAATCGTGCCCCCAAACAGCAAGTCAACAATTTTAAACAGCCAGAAACCTGAAAACATATGTTAGCTGAGCTGTTGCATTGATGAAAGAACACAGTTTCAGTTGTGTGTGGTGGCAGGCATATCTACTTGTTAATCACTGTAGTTATGTTTTTGGGGGGGCTTTCTGTATTCATATAGTCAATTAGCTTGATCGTGGCTCAAGAGTTGGGAGTTCGCCTTGCAATCGGAAGATTGCCGGTTCGAGCCCCGGCTTGGACAGTCTCGGTCGTTGTGTCCTTGGGCAAGACACTTCACCCGTTGCCTACTGGTGGTGGTCAGAGGGCCCGGTGGCGCCAGTGTCCGGCAGCCTCACCTCTGTCAGTGCGCCCCAGGGTGGCTGTGGCTACAACATAGCTTGCCATCACCAGTGTGTGAATGTGTGTGTGAATGGGTGGATGACTGGATGTGTAAAGCGCTTTGGGGTCCTTAGGGACTAGTAAAGCGCTATACAAATACAGGCCATTTACCAGGCCATTTACTCAAGCTCAGCCACAAACGTTGATCATACTGTGATTCTCTGAGCCAAACTACAATTCTGATTCCCTGAAACTTTGTTCATGCGCTACAGAAGTAAGTTTACTCCCTGAGATTAATCTCATTTGCAAAAGGATTTAGTCCAAGATAGTTGCCAATCACTTGCATTATTTCCAGTGGTCATAAGAGAGCAACATGTGACTGCAAAAAGACTTCTGGCCCTATAGAAATCTATGGGAACTCAAATCTCTTCAAGGACCTCTGGAAACACTGAGTTCAGTCAGTCTCTTAAGGTCCCATTGAATTAATCATTAGTTTCATTTTGTAAATTTTAATAATAATAATAATAATAATAATGCATTGGATTTATATAGCGCTTTTCAAGGCACCCAAAGCACTATACAATGACATTATTCATTCATGCTCACATTCACACACTGGTGGAGGCAAGCTACGGTTGTAGCCACAGCTGCCCTGGGGCAGGCTGACAGAAGCGAGGCTGCCATATCGCGCCATCGGCCCCTCTGGCCAACACCAGTAGGCGGTAGGGTAAAGTGTCTTGCCCAAGGACACAACGATCAGGACAGAGAGGCCAGGGATCGAACCGGCGACCTTCCGGTTACAGGTGCCCTTCCCAACCCCCTGAGCCACGGTCGCCCCGTCGCCAACTAAAGCAAATTTTAGTTGCTTTTGGTGTAATTATTGTATGACTGATAAGTCGTTAGCCAATGAACATGTGGTTTCAGACAGATACACCCCTTACTTGGCACATGTGATTTCAAAACTGAATGTTCAGCTCATAACACAAAAAAAGGCCGACGTCATGGTGGCTACATGAATTTTTTATGCTGTTTATGCTAGCATCAGACTCTGATGGGTTCATTTTGCAATGTGTAAAACTTCAAGGAACTGTCAACATCTTGGGCAATTATACAGTCGATGCCTGGTAAGAATTGTTTTCCCAACCACAAGGACCAACAACCCAAACAGAGGTAATTACAGTGTTGGAGCTTATTAATATAGCCTTAGATGCCTCTGTACTTCTTTACCTTGGTAGTTGTGTATTGCACTATACAGAGGCTCTTAGGCAATTTCTAGTCTTTTTCAATTAAGTATCGAATGAAGATGCCTCCTCATCAGTTTTGTCCGCTTGCAAGAGTTCTGAATGGTATTTATATTTACTACACATAGGAAAACAAAATCCAGTTAATGATCTGATGTCCTGCTTCTACAAATATATATATATATATATATATATACAAGCAATATTGTCTGTTTGCTTTGAGTTATAACTTAGACATGACCAACATAGTTGCTTGTTTAAGTACTCAGTTCTAACAGAAAGTCATTATTGCTGTTCCCCAACAACAAACCACAAAGTGCCCCATGAACTGCATACTTTTTCTTTCAAGTTTGAGTAAGTAAACCGATCATCATAAAACAACAACAGGGAAATGTCTGGAGGAGGCTGGACTGGAAGAAAAACATGAAAGGAAGTTGATCCTACACGTTTGTGATCTACGAAAAAATGATAAGCTTCAACTTTAAAGATTGTGACGGTGCACAAGAAAAGGTCCTTTCAAACAGATTCCCCAAAGGGCTCAAATCTTCAGCTGAACAGGTGAAGACATTAGTTTAGCTTTTTAGTGCTTCTACTTTTTATTAACGCTAACATCTGCTTCCATTATTGTAAAATGTGTGCACAGCTGCAGAGTAGGGCATTGTGAGTATATGTACCAAAGTCCAACATCGCATGTCTACACAGTAAAATTCACTGAGTAAATTTTACTCCAACTGAATAAAATTTTACTCTAAGAAAGACAGTATTTGGTCCCAGTCTAAATGGAGTAAAATCTACTCTTATGGCAGAGTCATACTTTCAGAGTTAAATATACTCTATTTAGTGCAAGTATTTTACTCTACATGATGATAATTTACTCAGTTTAGTATAAAATAAAAAAAAACTCCACCTTAATTTTATTCTAAATAGAACAGAATTTTACTCTGAATAGAATTATAAATAGAAGAAAAATTAACTTTATTTCACTCACTATGTAACTGTATTACAATCATTCACTGCAAGGCTTTAAAGGTACAATAAATAAACCAGAAAAATATATTTTTGTTTTAACAGCCACCTTTATTGTTCAGAGGAAACAGTATGGTACAATATAAAAACTGGAATCACCATGACTGTATGACACCTGTAAATCAAATGCTTTACAACAGAAAAGCTCTTTGGCATAAATTACATGAGGTCTGTCTCTTTTACACAGAACTTGAAAATCATTGAAATGCTCATTGAGACACGCTGTTTGCAATGCAAAAGTAATCAACAATAACCTCTCATCCTTCACAACAACATGGTAGAACTTGTGAAAAACTGGCATTTCACAATGGACTTTTATACAAACAACTAAATCTGCACGATAAATATTTCCATGGTGTTTTGCCCATCCAGCATTTAACACCTTGGTGTTGATTGGTAGCTGAAGAGTCTCTCCCATCTCACAGCCCCAGTCCAATGTATTTCAAGAAAGCATGTTAGTTGGTCCAGTGGTCAGTCTCTTGGGGTCAAATGTCTGCCAACTGAAAGCAATAGGACTTTGATGTTTTGTTGCCAACGTTTTAATTACATTTTTGAAACTTTTCAATTGTTTTTTTAAAGAAGCTGTGGTTTGCTTCATTGCGTATGCACCAGCTATGCAAAAGTGGTCCTGTTTTAAGTATACATGTAGGATAATGCATCATGAAATGATGCTTTGGTAGCAGCTTCTTGTGTGGAAATAAACCCTTGGATAACCTGTGGTGTTTGGCGATCAGGTGTTTCAAGAAAATAGTGATACCTTTTGATAACACTGCTGAAAATACAGTATTCACTATTTGAAACAACAGCAGTAGCAAATACCAGTGCTGATCGTTTGGACAAACTAAGTCTCCAAAGATGAGTGGTAGATGCCGATGTAAAAACCAGGACTGGATGGCATTTAACTCCAAGTCATTTGAGTCCTCTCCCAACTTCACTGTAGGTGGTTTGTTGTTTTGTTCCATTTAGCCACAGTTTAAGCTCTTAATTCTCATGTCCACTTCCTTTGTTGTATACTGATCTATTGCATGTAACATAATCAGTTTCATTTCATATTGTGCGACTCCCTCCAAGATATTGTGCATAATATCAACAGACAAATTTTCACATGTATTGAAGTACTGCAATGAATTTAGAATCCAAGACTGTTTAACACCCATCACACAAGGCAGTCTGGGATTTGCCTCCATTTTTTGGCAATGTTCAGTATGAAGTGCTTGAGTTCGCATGATTATCTTGGGTGAATCCTCTGTGAACTCTTTCTGAAAGTCCTCTTTTTCAGCAAGACAAAAGTGGCAACAATATCTGGCACTAAATGACTCTAGAAAACCAAACAGACAGTGAAGATCAAGGTTGTCAGTAGTAACTTGGACAATAGTTCCATGTACTGGGTCATCATGCAAGGCAATCGTAATTCCATCCCTCTCCAGGATTTTCATATTCTTCACAATTGGATCAAGTATCTTAGAGAAGCCATATGTTTGGGATGTTGAACTTCTTGGCAACTGTGAACATAATAAAATTGCATTATACATTTGAAATAAACACCAGAACAAGGCAAAGAAAGTGAAATTAAATAAATTGAGCAAAATAAACCTAAACAGTTGGTATAGCAGCTATTATAACATCATCCCCAAAGCTTGACTGATTCACACTTTGAAACACGCAGGAAATGTTGACGTTTTTTACTCACCGCATTCCAAAAATGATCTGTAGGTCAGTTGGCCCTCAAAACTGATGTACTTCTGTTGTTCTCTGCACTTCACAGGCACAGCTTGCATCCTTCATGATATGAAAAGGATATTTTTAAATAATTAGATTTACTACAAATACTTACAAAATTGAACAAAACAGAGGCACACACAAAACACATAGGGCTTAAAAGAAACATCTAAAACTGCACACTGCAACCATGTATACTTTTCAATTGGAGTAAAACACACGTGCTTGCTAAACTAACAGTAGTACACACACAAGATTCACTCCATTAAACACACATGCTCCTAACCAAAGATCAGGCGAAAACAGTCGTGTATGTGTCTCAATTCAGAGTAAACCACACCTGCTTTCTAACTGAACGGGTGAAACATCCACAAACGTCAATCCTCGATAAAACACACATATTACTAACAGAACATCAGGTAAAAAAGTCAATTTTCATGACTCAGTTTGGAGTAAAACACATGTGCTCAACAACCTTTTTTGGATAAAACATTAGTACACTGGATTTGCTAAAAACATACTACCCTGGTCAAGTATACTACCTAAAGCAGCTATTGAGCAATGCTAAATTTAGTTTAGTGATATATACCTTAATGCTGTCTGTGAGTAGTCTAACGACATTAATTTAGCAGAAGCTAACCTTGCCAATTATGCAGCATGTAAGACCCACAAAATCTCAAGCTATAATGTTACTTACAGACCTTTCAGATGAACAGAAATTCCCCATTTTATCCTAAATTCAATCATTATTGAGCACTTTACTCACTTACCTGGCTCACCGCTGACAGTTGTCTCTGTTCCACTGCGGGATAGTGGGCATGGTCATGTCATATTACTCCAATGGAATTTCCTCTGTTTTTTTGCTCCAACTCTGGCGGCCAATCGAAATGATTACAATCCAAAATGAGTAAAAATGACTCTTTTAGAGGAAAATAATGTTAACTCTGGAAAAATTACTCTCTCCATTTTCCTGTGTGTTTGTCCTTCTCTTCCTTTTAGCGGTATACATGAAGCCGTTTTCATTCTCCACATCCCCATCTTCCTCAGACTTTTTCACCTTTTTAGGTAACCTGATTTCCACACAGCCCTGCACACCAGTAGCTGGTTTCACTCAGCAGACAACCTTCAGGACTGCAAGCTGCAATTCCTCTAGTGGCCACTTGAGGCTGGCTCCAATAGTGGGCAAATTTATCATAGTTCCTACTGTGGATTGACACTGTGGCCACTGACAGTTTCTGCATGTTTTTATGTTTTTTCCTTTTAACACTGCTTACATCCCAGCTGCCCTAACTGAACATCAGTTTCTCTGTGTTCCTTGCATTGTAGTCCTTCCATTTAAAACACAAGGAAAGAGGATTTTAGAGCTCCGTGAATCCCTTTGTTGATTTAGTTTATTTTTTACCATATTTACATCAGGTTAAGTGAATACTTGACCTGTAAGTTACAGTAGACCGTCAAGTGCCATAATCATCATGGAAAGTCACCAAAAAGTCACAAACTTTATCATATTTTGGTGAATATAGAATAGAATAGAATAGAATAGAATAGAATAGAATAGAATAATCCTTTAATTGTCCCACAAGGGTAAATTTGGTTGTATCAGCAGCAAAAAAAAACTCCCCACATATACAAACAGAACAGGACACGCAGCAGAAACACACAGAATATATTGGAAACTACCTCACAGAGCAGCATCAGCAGATGTGTGAATTTGCTAAATAGCTGATTCTTCTATCTCTAGAAACCCCAAAAGACTCCAATAAGTTATTGTTTGACCAGCAATTTCTGGTTTGCTGATATCTAAATCATCTGACGTTGTAGAGCTATAAGCTAATAGCTCTAAAACATCTACCAGAGTCAGTGAGACTGAAAACTGAAATCTTGTTTACTCATTTGGGAGTCAGCCAGCTCCATGTAAACCTCTCTATTTGAAAAGAAAGTGAAAAGGGAAACATATTTGAGTTTAAGATGACACTTTTGATGAATTCTGAATCCATGTCTCATTTTTAATAAGATTAGACCATACAGCCTGAAGCTTTCTTACTCAGCTGTCAGGTGGCCACACTAGACACTCTTTTATTAATGCCCATAATCAAGCATTTGTTATTTTGTTTGTTCCTGAGCCTGTATCCTGCCTGCGTGTAACCCACACTGATTTATAGCCCATTGATAATGACCTACTCAGATAAAGACTTCTGTTCCTGGAGCCTGTAATAAAGCAGAGAGGCCACGTGCCGACCTCATGTTTTGACCCATTTTTCTTAATTGGTCTTTTCTATGATGGTGTTTTTGAAAATAATTAATTTTGGTGAGCACTGCTTTCTTACTTTGTACAAAGCTGCTGTGTCTTACAAGCATCAGGCAACACGAGAAACCTTCTTGCCACTACTGTCAACCTGATTGATTACCTCTGCAAATGTCTAAAGGTTGAGCCTCTCACCTCTCGACATTTCACTACAGTTTCCTTTTCCGTAACTTTGACTCCAAACTTGACAAAAGAATAAGAAAAGCGGAAAAATTCCAAACACCGAAAGTGGCCTTAGAAAAATAAATGTCAGGGAGAGGACGTGTAAGAAAAGGAGAGCTTAGCTGAGGTCAATAAAACTGGAGGATACAGGATGACGGCACGGGATTATGTCAAGAAAATGTCAAGTTTTTTTCTTGTGTGTGTGTTTCGCTTGCTATGGAGTCTTTAAATTTTATGCAGCTGTGAATTGGAATTATTTCTTTCAGTCCATGACACAGACTGTGGCTCTATTTAACAAATTCAAAACCCCAACTATGAGACAGGCTAAACTTGTATGTCTCCAGGTGTGATTTTCATCAGAAATACTGGAGGCAATCAAATAAAGTCACCCCCGAATACAAGCTTGGTAATTTGTGATAAAGCCCCCAAAGCTTTGATTGTAAAATTTGTTATTTGGTGTAAATATGAGACACTACAGTTTGTGGTCATGGTATTCCTGCTTCCAAAACCCACTCACCATGACCTCAGCATTTTCACAGCAGTAAATGTCATGCTCCGGTCATGAATTCGTGAATTATCATGCTGCCTACAATCTGCCTGCTATTCAAGCTGGTTACAGGCCTGTGACTTGCCTTGTGGCTGCGCTGACCTACAGTGTAGAGTATATTCCACAGGTCAGTCCTTTATGGGGGCTTTGACATTACTTACTCTGCAGCGTTGAAAGAAGTAAAGTAGTATCTTTACCTTTAGGGGGTTTCAGATGATCTTTTTTTATGTTGTGCACTGGCAGACTTGATTGTTATTCTACTACTTTTGTTTTTTATTGCATTAGCATAAAGCCCCAAGTCTGGCAAAATCCAGAGAAGTGCTATCAGACAAAGTCAAAAATTACACTGGAAAAATGAATATTAAGATGTTTGGAGGTCAGCAAAGATCATTATTAATATTATTATTATTATGTTGCAAATTGATTTCATCTGTGAAATTTAGATTTTAGGGTCACAATTTAGTAGTTTTTCCCACTTATGGTTACTTACCATATTTGCTCAAATATTATAGCAACTTAATCATAAGGGCGCTAGAGGGCATTGAATGGGAAGGGAAGAAGTATGTGATCAGTTCGGTTTGTTTGTTTGTTTGCAGTCTAGTGTTGATGGTTTTCAAGATATCACATTCAAATTTTGTGTGATGGTAGATACCAATAGCAGCAAGGTCAAGGTCACACCCTGTGGGGGGAGTTGCTCTCTGAGTGCTCTTGTTGGGGTGGCTGTAGCTGAGGTTGGTGGTTTGATCCAAATATCGAACCAAATATCCAAATATCCTTGGGCAAGATACTAACCCCAAGTTGCTCATATGAATGTGTGTGAATGTTAGATTGAAAGAACTTAAGCATAGAAGAGAGTGCTTGTATGAATGGGTGAATGAGGCACATGGTATAAAGCCCTGAACACACCAGGAGAGTAGAAAAGTACTATATAGGAATCAATCCATCTTGTTGTGCTTGTAATGGATGTGGTCAGTTGGCAGTGTCAAGGCATCAAGCAGCAATAGGAACACAGAGTCAGTCTACTTTTGGTTTGTGATTGGAATTGGTAATTATAAAAAAAAATCTGTGATTGTATGGCATGATGAATTGCGTCTGTTGTGAATCTATTGCTGTCTACATACACAGAAATTCTAATTTGCAATGTGCATTGAAAGTCCAGGATAGGATACAAGATGTGTCCACCACGAACATGAAAACTCACAAATCACAAAAGTTCTTGGGCATTCATAAAGAACAACAAAATCTAAAATGACAAAAAATACATATGTTAACCTTCCTCTTGTGTTAGCTTTCTATTATCATCTCTTATGTTAACGGGTCGGTTTTGACCCGTGAATTAAATCAGCTATAAAATACACTAAAAACAATAAGTTATCATCCAATTTGTTTCTCATCTCTTGGTTACCTTGTTAGGCTTCCTCATCCATGAAAATGTTGGTTTTAATACCTTTGGTGTGGGCCTCTGGGTCTTTTTTTGTCACAATACCCCTCGATTTCAATTAAAAAAAAATAGTAAAATTAACCTCAAGTGAATCATATTAATAAATAAAAGGTTTTTGTGTTACCTGACTATTACTGAGGGGTATAGGACACATCTCTTAAATAAATCTGTTTTATAGATTTTTTCATTTTAAGATTAATAACTAAAATGACATCTATGGTGTTACGGGTCAATTTCGACCCATAGATATTTACATCAAGAAAAGACAAAAAAATGTTGTTATTTTTCAGCAGTAGAGCTTTAATATAAACTGAAAAAAAAGAAAAAGTCCACTCCTCCTTTGTTTTGGTTATAGTCATGGATAATTGTGGGCTTTTTATCACTTCCCAGTGATACAGCTACACCTTTGTGAAGTTTCCTTTGTGAAGTTCTTGTCCGAGGTCATATCTGGTAAAAAAAAATAAAAATTAAAATAAAATATCACAGCTGATATTGTGACCCTGCAGTCCAGTGGTCATATCAAGGACCACACATTTTCATTGGTTCTTCTCAGGGATGCCACTCGCAGCTTTGACTCTGAAAATCTGTACATTCCAGGCATAGTTGGTTTTTGCATCACAGGGTTCCCAGATTTTTCTGCCGTATTTCCCTGGCTTACTGGGTATGTATTGCCGGAAGGGGCATTTTCCTCGAAAAGTGGACAAGACGTTCATCCACTGTCACTTCTAGCCCTGGGATGAACATCAGCGGAAGAAGCTGCACCCATCTCACCCAGACATCTCTGATGGGAGCAAGCTTGTCAGACCTCGGTCTGGTCTCTCTGTTGTCAAATCTGAGGTCTCTTGAATCAAAATGATATCAAATGTGTGAAGTGACATCGTTGCCCAGAAAATATTTCTGCCTGTCGATGCGTCCCATAAACTATCAGTGGTCTCATTGCAGTATCTGTACACTCCAGCAAGAAGAAGAACACATCCAGGTATTCCTCATCAATATCTTTCCACATGTCGCCATGGACTTTTTTTCCTTCAAAGGTTTATCATAATAATGATGATTCTTTTTAGTGACAATGGCATAAATGGCTCAAAACATCTCTTGATGTCACTGACTTTGGTCAGAGTAAACCTTGTGATTCCAGGGGTCATTTTGATTACATTTGCAGCAGCTGCCCTGCTATGTACTTCATGAGGTACTGAGCTCCAAAAGATCTTACCATTTTTGGACTTGAATCTTTCAGCAGGAGTAGCTTCAGCACCAGCGACCTCCACCTCTGATCAGATGTGTCTGTGTCTTCTGGATGATACTCCACATTGTCTTCCTCCTTAGAAACCTGCCGATCTGAATCGCTGTGCTGCTTTGTGTCCTCTCCTTCATTTTCACCAAAAATATGATCCAGAACTTGGCTCACTGTGAATCTTCTTCTCATTTTTGTATGCTGGAATTTGTAAATGTGCCCTCTGGAAGTCAAATGGCCACTCAAATGAGTGAATTCACCTCACATGTCTTGACATGCCCGTCTTTATTTTGTTTTATTTTTGTGCAGGTGTACTGGAAAAACACGCAAAATAAGAATCCCCTAAAGCTCATATGATTAGGAGAGGAGCTTGGTGTCAGTGTTTTAGCTGACAGTTCACTTATGATTTCAGTTTTGGCTTTAATTATTGCATTATACTCATAATATTATACCTGGGTCGAAACCGACCCTAACAACACAAAGGTCATAATTTCAAATAGGGCATTTTATAATTTAGTGAAAAGATTTTTTTTTGTTTTATTTTGTAGAAATAGAGGTTCCTGACAAAGTCAAAAAGCCTTGATACAATAAACAAATGTATGTGATTTTTTTATGCATTTGAAATTTAAAATGGGTCGGTGCCGACCCTAACACAAGAGGAGGGTTAATGATTGTTTAGCGCCTTGTTATTGTGGTGTTGTTCCTTTTTCATCACCTGCCAGTTAAAGGAAGCATAAAGCTTTATATTTTTGGTATTTCCTTTTCGTATTTAACTTCTGGCATTCTTTATTTATTCATTTAACCGTGTTTTTTGACTGTTTATCGTTAACTGTTTTTGGTTGGTTCAGTAAACATGCAGGCATGCCTCAAAAATATAAAATAGTTGAAAAGCATGTCATCTTGACATAGTGTCTACCAGAGGTCTCGGGTAATTGGAACAGGTCTTGAGGCAGTCAGCAGACAAATCCTTTATAGGTTTTTGGGGGCACAGAAATAGAAGGAAGTGCTTTTAAAGATATTCTGTGTTTCATGGTGTTCGGCACCCCAGTGTGCAAGTCTTTCATGGGGACTGGCTTTCATTGCCCAGAGGTTCAAGTACATTACAAGAAGAAAGGCAGCAGTTTGAATGTAACTTCGACTGTGGGGTTGGGCAAAGGAAAAAAAAGAATGTTCTATTTCAATAAACTCGTTTGTACAAAGACATTTTCTGTACCTTCTGACCGGCCATTGATCTAATTAATATATGTGGCTCAGCGTGAGGAAAAATTGCTGCCTTCACATGCGAGGTGGAGGCTTTTTAAGAGACACCATTCCTTAATGCTGACAGGTTTTAATTTCCGTTGTCAGATAGAGGCTGTGGTAAATGAATACACCCAAAATACTTAAAGATGGCAGTGAAATATTAAGTGGAAAACACCTCATTTGACACCTTTGTTTACTCAAATTGTTTAATTTGTAACGACAAGAAGTGATACATGAGGAAGAATTGAACTTTTTCTTTTTGTGGTAAAATAGTTAAAAGTCTGGACAATCACAACCTTTGTACCTGATTTGAAAATGTCCTTTTGTAAGTCAAACAGTGCACATTTATTAAGCCAGGGAAGAGGGACAGACACAAAGTAATCCATTTAGGAATACTTAATATGTGCAGAGAGAAGCTATTTAGTCCCTAGAAATTGAAAACAGACAAATGATTGAGTTCCTACCAAAATCCTTGTTAGCTGAAGGCTCTTGTTCCTAAACTAATGGGTGACTATGAGGAAATCTCATGCAGGGCAGAGTCTGAAGAAACCCAACACACGACTCTGTTTCTATTTGGATCAATCAGGGAACAAATTGAAGTGAAACGTGGATAGGTAATTTCCAAAAGACTATTTCCAGGATCCAGCATGTCAGTATTGATCTAACTCTGATTTGTGTCTACATTGTTTAGACAAAATTAATAGATGTTGACTTTTTGTAGAAGTATTCATCACTATAGCAACCGAATCACACGTCACAAATAGAAAACAAAAAGATTAACATGTTTCTGTATTACTGTTATGCAGATGTTGGATGTGTACAGAAACAAGGGGTGCTAATTCTCTCACCATGAGCAAAATTGCCCAATGAGATGATAGCACCCCTTCAATGCCCATGAAGAAAGAATATCACTAATAGCATTAACTAGTCTGAACAAATACGTTTGTGGTGATCGTCTGCTATCAACAGAAACATGGGATTAAATTTCACTATGTCCGAGGACACTTTGGAACATTAAGGGGTCAGACTGACCCTCCACTCCACCAATGAGTAAACATTTATATGCTAAGTCTGTGCTTGCTGTGCATAAAACTTTTCATCAGATCAAATCTTAGAGGTGCACAGTGGAGCAATAGTTAGCACTGTTACCTTATAGGAAGAAGGTGCTGGGTTTGAATCCACTGCCCAGTTGGGGTCTTTCTGTGTGTATCTTCTATGACGTTACTTCAGCTTCCCTCTACAGTCTGCTAGATTACCTGGTGATTCTAAATTGGCTTTACTTGCGTGCACGAATGACTGTCTGTCTCTCTGTGTTAGCCCTATGCTAGATTTACTGCCCAGTGACAGCAGGGATAGACTGCAGTGAGGTTAAATTGAAAGGGGAAGAAAATGAATGAATGGATCTTAAATCAAACCCGTCTTATCCATTTTATACTGCAAAGAAAACCATCTGTGGTGCAAATGCAGATAAAACATATGGAGATAGACTTTATGTTCCACTAAACATTTTTCTCATTCAAATTGAGTTACCATGGTTGTTTGTAAATCTGAATGATACCTCATCAAGATGACAGTAAAGTTTTAATTGTTCTTTTATGGTGCTATAGATGTTAGGGTTAAATACTGAAAAACACAAACATGGAACAAAAGTGGCAACAGGGAAATACTTGAATATGTAGATATTTAACATTTGAATCAGGTAATCAGGGAGACATGCCAGTGCAAACTGTTGTAGGACCTTTTTAAAGAAATACCTTAAATTTATCCAAGCAGCTAAAGAATTCACATCCAGATTGACCTGAAGCCAAGGTCCGAAATTCAGCTGTGAACATGCTCATCCAGTATTTTTTAAATATTGTTTGTGTAACCTTAAAGGTTAAATTATCTGTCTAGGAAAACCATCACTTCCTAGTAAGTCCATTGTAGAAGTTGGCTGCAATTCAGTTAGGGGGCACAGCATTGGGCACTCCTAACAAATAGGAGCCAAAGGAGCTAAACTGATAAAATAAACATTTAGAACTTAACAAAAGAAGAAAGCCCAGATAATATTTTAGTGTTTAGAATACAGTAACAATGAAATGCATGAACAAAAGCAATTCTGCTAATACATGCTGATTTACTCACGATAGCTGCGGGGCATCACTTTTAAACGGACAGCTGCCTGCTTGCAACATTCCATGACCTGGTTGCCTGGGTGACCAACAAATTTGTTTGTTAACAGGTCGTATGTCAATCAGCAATATCCTGTGGTCTTATTGACAGTCGCTTTAGGTTTATCTCTGGTCACACGGGCTTCGTGTGGCCTGCAGTTATTTTACTAATAGTTGTTCGATGTTGCCAAATGTCTTGAACATTGTATGGTCTCTGGTTGCAAGAAACAAAATTCTCACTTGATGAGTCTTTTTGTATGTGCAACTTGCGTAGTTTGCAGCAACTTTATCTCCAAACTTTTAAGCTCAATTTTCAGACTTCTTTCCCATTCCTTCAAGTGAAGTCGAAAACTATAAAAAAATAAGGTGATGGTTTTTATTCTCCACTATCAGGCATTCCTTACAATAAGTCCAGATGCTCTTGCACCAAGGTCACCATGATGTTTGGCAATATGTGAAGAAGCTTTTGTCCTGCATCTGCTTTCAATTTACCCTTTAATTCAAATTACTGTGATGGAAGTTGATTGGAAGAATCATAGAGTGACCTTTATGTAGCAGAAAGAAGAAGAAGCAGCCTTTTAGAAGAAAACAAACAGTTGAAGCTCTTTATTCAAAAATCAGATCATGCCAGAGTGTTTTGACCTTGGTTTGCGTATAACACATTACAGCCAGTCAGTCATTTCTCATCATATTGAAAGCACAGTTTCAAAACCCAGAAACAAATATGGTTTTTTAACAACAACAACAAAACATGATTTAGACTCTGCTCTTTAAAAATCTTTTCCTGTCTTGTCTTCACTTAAAAGCTGGCAGGAATCCATTAGATACAATGCTGTGTTTCGTCTGAAGGCTGCGTAAAGCTCTTTTGTTTTCCTTTTTTTTCCACAGCTGTTTGCTTTATCTACTGCCAGTACTTTAGGAGCGGTACCAACTAGGAGTTGACCGTATGATAATCGCATTAATCAACACTCAACCACGAGAAGGCTGCAGCTCACAACAAGAGCGCTATTACAATAAGAAGTAGTTGTTTTTTTAATTAAATCTGCCCTTAAGCTTTAACACGAGCATGCACATTAAAGCACGCACGTACAAACAGGAGTGATGCTGCGAGCATGTTTTGCTGTGCAGGCGGACTCCGTGCATCACCCATGTGCCTGTGCATAAGCAAAGCAATTAAAGCATTGAGAGCTAAAGAGAAACAGAACGGAGTGACAAACAAGCGCATGATGAGCGTGTCCCTTTGAATTGATGGGTTTGAAATGTGTTTATGTTGAACGCAGCTCCATCGGAGGGCCGTGGGGGCCCCGCCGCAGCGTCTCCCCGCGCCTCCACGCACCGCTCATCATCACATTCAAATGAAATGTAAATCCCCGCTCTCCCCACTTTCTGCCATGTCAATACCTCTTTGACTCCTGCTTAGCCCGTATCAGTTCAGCATTTCACTCCTCCTTCTCAGACTCTTTTTTTATTCTAATACTCTGTCTCCTTCTTCCATCAGCTCTTTTCGGCTACCTTTCTTTCACCACAGATTTCCCATTTCTCACTTTTCTACTTTGCCAGTAAGGCTTCCTGATGGATGCAGGTTCCAGCCAACTAAAGGCAGGAGAGATTATTTATTATTTTATTTATTTTTTTGGAGTTACTGTGGGTGATATCTCATTAACAGCAACTAAATTTAATTGCAGTTACTAAAAATGGTCTTTCGGGCCTGTGCATGTAAAATGAATGTGTGTGCACACTGACATTTAATGTATCACCAGAACGCAATGGAAACGCAACACTAACTAATTAATAGTGTGATAAAATTTGAAATTATTTTATTTTTATATTTGGTCTGTATTTATTATTGACGAGCAGAAACCAGGGACAAGCTGACAATCTCAAGAAAGCAATTAGAGTCGAGCAGTATCTTACCGTTACATCTGTTGATGTCTAATTTATATTTGCACATTAAATTGATGCCTCGATCCAGAGAGATTGACAGCTGGCGAGATCCAGATGAGCTGCTCTTAAATAGGACAGGCTATATTGTTGGAGGATTAAATCATGATTTTGTGGTAAGTCCTTTTTTGGGGATGGGTTGGAAGGATATTTTAAGAAATCAAGTGAGCGAGTTGTGATGAGTAAGCATGCTGCAGCTTGGCTGACAGAGGTTAATGAGGACATGGAGGTAAAACTGCCCAACAGGTGAGGCCATAACCTTTGGGGCACCTTGAACTGGTTGTCACTTTTCATTTAAGACCTTTAATTTTTACCACCAATTCAATCACTTCATTAACTTAAAAAAAGTAGGTGTATTTCACATTATTCTGCTAATGAAATGAATGGATCTCCAGTCTCTCATGCTGCTGAAAAAGATGATTTTCTGTATCTTGTGATCATGATGGCATTTGGAGGATAGTGATGTTGGGTAGTTGACAACATGTGAGATGTATAAGAATTTTTGTAGACAGCCTTGCTGACTTTCAGTAGGGAAAGATCCTAAAATAAGCCAGTTTTGATGGCTACATGTAGTGACACAGAGGCTTTGCCAGACTTCATCTGATATGACAGACTTTGGTACAGCATCTTGCTGTTACCTTTATTTTTCTTTTCAAGAAAGTTACTTGTAAGCTTAGAGCCATAAACCTTTATCAGCATGCATTATTTATATTTACACATGCCGCAGACATAACATGAATCTCTGTCCGGTCGTCTTTTTTTTGTCTGTTTCATCATTTGATGTATTTTGACCTTTGCAGGTGTATGCAAGTATCATAAGTCCAGTGCTTAATAAATGTTAGAGTTTGACTAAACGATGTTATTTGTTATCAGTGTTTTACTCTGGAGTGAAAACTGCTCAACAGGCAAAATTCTTGGTAACTGTTGCCAGCCTGGGACCATGCTTTGTCTAGTATTAAAATGCAGTAATTTGTTCTGATAATCTGTGTGTGTCATATTGAATAACAAGGACGCCTGACTAAAGCAGATTAAGCAATTGTTGTTTTTCATTTCTTTAGTTTTAAATTTGAAGTTCTAGTTGATAATTCTTAGTAGTAACTTTAATAGTAGTGTAGTGTAAATTTACTCACTTTTATTCAGTCATTGTTTATTATTTGCTCTCTGATTTACAGTTTTGTATAGACAGATGTATAAGTGTTGAAATGTTTTGCTCTAGTCCTCCAAACCTCACTCTGGCCTGGTGATGTGGACCCCATTCTAGTTCAAAAGGCTTCTTAATTTGCTCAACCACATTTCTAGGCCAAAGTAAACAACATTGGATGATAATATTGACATGGAGCCACTGATCTGCTTCAAACTTGATAGATGTTTTGCAGATGACTGCAGCAAATTCAAAAGCCTACTTTACTCCTGCCAACATAGTCTTAAAACCTAATATGACACTGAGACATATGTCACTAATGATTTTAGCTTTTACTGACTAAATGTGGTGACGTTTTTCAGGTGGAAATGAACGGTTCTTATTATAAAAAGAATTAAATCTCATCTTCCAGTATGATTTTCATTGGCCAAAACCAATCTGTGAACCACCACCAGCGGCTATCTATGAATGTGGTGATATCCATCCATGCAACCATCCACCCATTCATCTCAGGACTTGGAGAAGAAGCTAGACTACCCAGAGAGAACCCATGCAGGCTATAGTAATATCTACATTTAAATTTTTAATGGGAATGTCTTTTCCAAAATGGGAAATCTAAACTTCAGGACCACTCTAAAATTGACAAGTGGTTCTGTTAGGGCAAAAATCTTTAATTTAAACATATTAAAAGTTGAAAATTACCTGTAGTGGCATAATAAACGGCTCTAACAATCAGTCATCACCTTCATCTGGTTTTTATCTACTCTCAGTCTGTTTTGTGCACTGCACAGATTTTCCTCATCAGCTAGCAGAAGCTGCAGTAAAAGCCATAATGATATGTGCGGGGGAATCTTCCCCCACTTTCTTTGATCAAATGACGTAATCCATATCTACTGCAAACTAACATTCAGTGCATTTTCTGTTGGGGAAAAAAGAGAATATCCTCTGTCCCAGCTTACATTTTGCTCTGGGCAGATTGGGGGTTCAGTTAAAGACTTACTTAGCAGTGTGGACAGCTGAGCTCATTCCACTGGACGATGAGTTTCAGATTCCGGGGTGAGATTGTGGAATAGGACCAGAGTAATCCTAGGTCACCTTCACACAGCGTCAGTCCCTAATGACACCAGCCATTCTCCACTTTTCCTCCACTTCCTGCCTGAACTTGTCACTTGTCTTTCCATCTATCTGTTTTGGTTTTCCGTTTTCTGTAATACCTAATCTTTTTTTTCAGTACTCCTCAAGGTTGACTAAGCCAGGAAGTCACTTTTGGGTCTTTTTGTTTTTAAGGAAAGAGTGAAGAAAAATGTTCCGCTTCCGCTGTATTTGACCGATAGAAACCCTGGAAGCTATTTCAGTCAGAGGGCAGTTACTACAGAAACAGTGAAGAACCATTCGATTCAATTTTCTTTATATAGATGGTAAATGGACTGCATTTATATGGCACTTTTCTAGTCTTATCTACCTCTCAAAGCACTTTACACTACAGGCTTCATTCACTCATTCATATAAAACTCTTCATTCCATAAATATAGAGCTATGTCTGTAACACTCACACAGTCATGATACATTGGGTTAGTGTTTTGGATTCAGCGGAGAAGCTGTTCCTTGAAAAACAGCTAACCGGACCATAGACAACTCATTCTCCCCCCTGAGGCACAGCTGCCCTGAAGCATGCCACAGTTCACAACTGTCATCCTTGCTTTTTTTCTGTGGTAAAGTAAAGATCTTAAAATATTAAGAGAAATAAGATGATTTTGTACGAGCAAATCTTGCCAACAGTAGATAGAAAAAGATCCTTTTTTATGGAAAGAGAGCTCTGAGAAAACTCTAATCCTAACCCCATGTGGTCTAAGTTACTAGTCTAATAGCCCTTTTGCACCAGCACATACTTGGTTTGACTCAAAGTAACTTAACTCAACTCTGCCCGGTTTCGGTTGTTTTCCATTACAGTTGAGTACCACCTAATGTCCATGATGTCATTATAACAATGTGGCCGAAAGTCCTGTGAAATCATTAGTGTGCTTCTCTGTGTATGCCTTTTTGTCAGACTGTTGACGTCACATTTTTAAATTGCCTCAGATTTGCTTGGAACTCCGACCGAGTAGGTTCTAAAAATGTACTTGGTGCCAGGTACTACCACCTAATGGAAAACCCTAAAACCCAAGTCAAGTTGAGTCGAGCTCAGATTAAGATCTGATGACTGAGGAGCCATCTGAGTAAAGTGTCATGTTCAACCGGCTTGAGATGATCGGCTTAATCGTTCACTGTCTTACTGGATATACTGGGTACACAGAAATATACAGCTATGTACGAACACAAAAGACTTTTTGTGTTCGTACATTAAAAACTACAACAAGGATTGTATGTGTGTCCTCATTTAGAAAGAGATTTGTGTTGTTGTGTGGGACGATAAGCTAAGGTTTAACTGGCAACTAAGTGACAATGCATCTGAGGTAATGTGACGGACTGACACGAAAGTAATGCAACGAGCACTGTAACAAATGTGTTTACTATATAAATACGTTGTAGATCTGTGGTTTTCCACAGTTTTTAATTAAAAACATTTGTTATCACAATTTAGCCGCATAGAAATGTCATTTTTAGAAGACTGTAGTGGAGCAACATGCCGACTGTCGGGCCAAAATAATCTTTTTAAAGATCTTTTTTTTTGTTTTGTATGATCTCTCATCACTTTGCTTCTTGCAGCATCACGGAGCAGCCAGAACATCAAATTAGGCACATTTAAATTTCACTTTGTACAACACCAGCATGAGTGATTGGATGGTGATTGAGTGGCTTCTTTGTAGTATCCTTTCTAGAATAAGGGACCTAATGCAAGACAGATTACACATGTGAACCCAAGGTTCACGAGACAGACACAAAGCAGATCCATGAAGCGCTGCATTGAGGGTAATGAATACTGTATTACCCAGTGGAGTCGACTACCCTCCCCCAACACAGAAATATGCTGGATCAAAACAAGTTTTGAGAGACTACAGAAACCACTAATGTACTATTTAATGGTGCTGTCAGAAAAAAAAAATTATTTATAGAGTGACAGCAATAAGTGCATTTTGTCTGATTTCTATTACATCAAGTTTTTTTCTTTATTACACTGGAAGAAGAAAATTGTGTCTTGTCTTTATTGTCTTTCCGCAAAGTATAGGAAAGGTTTAGCACATTATTGGTCCAAACTTAACGTCAGTTTTCTGTAAACAGTTATATTTTAGCACCTCTAAATACAGTCCCATCGACCCAAGAAGGAGAGGGGAAAAAAGCATTCTGCTCTGCCCTCTGGTGTTCATTTGTGGCAAACCCATTCCTGATGTTTTATCCTCCAACTTTCTGCAGTATCTGTTTTTGTGAAGAAAGCGTGCTGTGTGCATACTTGCAATTTCAACAACTGCTTTACTTGCAAATGATATTTGACTGACGGTTGTGCATATTGTCAGGGCGTCAACATGAAAAATAGATGCCCTGATGTCGACAAGGCAGCGGACAAGAAAAAGCCATTCATTTCTCATGTCTACATGAGGCATAAATCCTACATGAGGCTCTCTATCCAATGGAAAAGATGCATGGCTGATTTTTCTCAACAAGGTCAAGCTGTGGTGAAAATGTGACGTTCCACTTGAAAAGTGTTTTAACAGCATCGACTTTAAAAAATGAATAAAGGCAGGTTCGTGTTGATCTAAGATTCACAGCGAGCCGGTGGGATTCTTTGCATGTGCCTCTATAGCAGAGGCACTTTTTGATCCTGGCAGGGGTTCGTCTGCTTCATGTAGACACTGTAGATATTTACAGTAGCAGACATAGTCTAACTCGGAGACGATGAAGATGTAGGGCGAGTTAAAGGAGCTTATAAGAGTTTTCCACATCAACTAAAGTCACGTGTTTTTTTTCCTGAGAAGTTTCTCAAGGTGCTACAAAAACTCCCACTGAGCACTACACAATAAGCACTATTTTGTTGACAAAGACGCGAAGCAAATGTAGCATCCCACTTCACTCAGTGCCACAGTGTCACCTGAATAAGATGCTGAAGTGATCTTGAGCTCTTGTTTGGAACTATGGAGGCGCAGAAGGCTGTCACTCTGTTGCCATGGAAACTACTAAAGAATGTGCTTGGCCTGTAAACTTTGAGTTGCTTATTAGACTGCAAAGTAATTCTAGATAATGACTGATTCTGTGAAACTTTGATTTAAAAAAAAGATTTTAAACTAAAATAAAAAAAATTAGATAAACAGCAAATTTGAAAAGTCTTTCCAGAAAAAAAGTCTTACCGAACACTCAGTCATTATAGCTGCAGCTTCAGGCAGTTTGAAAACCCTATGCAAATGAATGCCGGAGAGAGCCATAGCATTATGCTCACCGATGCATAAAAAGTACATGTATAGGCTCACAACAGGTAACAATAGATGACTTTTCCATCATATTAAGTTTTCCCGCTGTTAAGCATCTCCTGTGCACACACGAATGTCATAAGAAGACAGCTCAGCTCTCTGGCTCAGTCCAAAGCACTGACAGAATCGGTGTCTTAGGCTCAATCCTATAGGAGTACACTAAAGATTCAGTAAGCCAAGAAAATAATACACCTGGGTCCATCATTGCTATGATTTAGAGTAGTTATGTATGCAACCACATAGTTGAAACTGTGGTCAATCCCAAGTATGTACACATGTTAGTGCAAAAACATGATTGGTTAATATTGACACTGCCGATGTGCTCCAGAAACCTGCTTCACATGTGCTCGTGCTGCTGCTCACACATTTCTCTTGCCAGTGTTGGATTAAAACTTACTGCTGCTGTACTGTTGTTACCTTTCTATATGGAAACATGTACGATACAGTGTTTTGTTCTTGCATCTACAAAGAGGTCTAAAGTTGATTCTTTTTCTCTTGTGGTACACTTACTTATTATTTTCTTAAATCCAGACCCTTTGTTTGGAAACTTAATGTGATGAGCAAATGTAGTTTTTTTCATTAGTTTCCATTTTTTAATTTAAATTTCTTACTCGAGCGGGGACCATAATTGTTAGCGTGGCTGTATCTCAGTAGGGAGACTAGGTCATCTACTACTTTCTGGGATTTTCTTACCTTTACGATTGAGCATGTATCAAGAACACTAAAAAAGGTGAAGCTGTTTTTGCAAAGGAAAACCTAAAACACTACTTTGCTTGGACCACTAGCACTAAGGCTGCCCTTTTACCCCGAGTTATCCTGAGTTTGTTGAATCAGCCTTTGATGTTGCTGGTGCTGTAATCAGAGACAGAGCCTCATAATGACCTGGGGCACAATAAAGGAGAGGCTGGCCATCCATTTGGCTAGTCTTCAGCCAGCGATGGTTTAGATAAGTACTCAAAGGACTGGACTTGCATGTAGTGACTGCTATTTGTCTCAGACCTTTGCTCTAGACATTCAGCACACATTAACAACACAACCAGTGCTTAAAAACTATATGAGAACACTTGAAAAAGAACTTTAAAGAGTAACTTCATGAACAAACAATATAAGTGTCATGGTTCCGGGTTTTGGATCCAGGGTTTTGTGTTTTTTTGTAATAATAATACTAATGCCTCAATGTTTATTTTTTAATTCTTTCTACTTTCTTCTTATGGCAGTGTTCACAGTTGCACCTTGTATTTGATTCCTTATGTTTTAGTTTAGTCCTGCCACACCTGTATATTGCTGTCAAGGCTTCATCCCTGTGCTGAGTATTTCCCTGTTTAGTCATTTCCTGTTTTATTTTGTGTGTCTCTTGTGCCTCAGATTAAGTTTTACTTTCTATCTGCGATTATCTGATTCTGTTTACCTGTGTCGCATCTCCCACAGCTGTGTCCATTTCCTCTAATTAGCCTCTGTGTGTGAGAGTATTTACAGTCCCATGTTTCCTTTGTTCAGTGTCAGAGTGTCTGTTGTTTGTCCCCCCGTGTTTCCAGCCAGTTGGCTGCTGTTTACTTCGTTCCTCTTCATGGGTTTTATATTTCTGAGCTGTAAACTAACCACCATTAAAGGCGTGCTCTGTGTTTAATTCTGCCTGCCTTTGAACTCTGCTTTTGGGGTTCTTTGTCCTCGGTTTGTGACAATGAGTGTGTGACCAAGTGAAACTGAGGGAAAATGCACACTCATGGGGTAGTGACCAAAAAGAATAAATAATTTAAAAAATATATATTTAAAAAAATAAATAAATAAATTTGGGTTTGGTTTTTGGTAGGCAAGCAAAAGACTGCAGTTCCTTGACTGTCCACATGAGGTTGAGTCACCCCCAGCAGACTCCCATGTTAAAAGCAAACAGTTTTGGTCTTCATGGATCTGTTAGGCCTCACCTACACTAATTGGAGTCGCTGTTTGTGCTGGTGCCTTTTGGAGCATTTTTAATTGAATTATCAGACAAACATTGGCCGTGTGCTGGGCTGTACTTTGAAAGCCATCCTTTTCCAGGGCTTGTATAATAACAGTTTCCTGCTGTGCCAAACAAAGCACAGTGCAACCACGCTGGCTGGGGAGTACTCATGCGTGACGTGGTGTGGTATGACTGATGGAAGTGCAGCATGAGAGAGATCAGATGCATATGAAGTCCATGAGTGGCTGCAAAAAAATGTGTTAACAGCAGCACCTTGTTCTTAACACAAATTTTGCGCCTGTTTACTCAACCTAGCAATGCATACTGCTCTTTATGCGAAAGGGCCATAAGACTGTGTGCTTCCATTTTGGTGACTAAAAGTTTACTAGTTTATTGGTCTGATTGTGTTTCTTTGTGTTGGACTCAAAGTTTATAAATGCTACTTGCTAACCAATCTTGCTAGTTCCAAAAAGTTGATAATGTTCATGAACAGAATCAATTTTTTGGGATTGCCTAAACTGGTTGATTGAGCATTCATCAAGATGATCTTGCTAGCATTAGCTGACTGATACCTTAGAGCAACACCCTCTGATCCAAGTCTGACACTTTCTCGCTCCAAAAAGCATAAAAAACAGGATTCGACACCCTGTATGATGCCAAGGTGACTATGTCCATCTTTTATATATTGTCAGAGTTTCTGTGTCGCCCCTGAATTGTCTGGCTCCTCTGTTTGCACAGCACACCCAGCAGAATACTAAAATAAAGACATTTTCTGAAATGTTTTCTAGACTTCTAGGATTTAAGTACTACCATTTACATTTTTCTGCTGCTCATCTCTATTTTTCTGCCACATTCACAACATGTGTTAACTATTATTACTTTTTTCTGACATGTTTCAAGTGCTGCCGTCAACACTAAGTGGTAATTACCGTTCAACTGGGATATCTTGAACCTCTGATATTTTTGACTTTGCGCTAAATAATGTCTGAAAGGAAACACCCACCCCATTCCATCATTCAAGCTAAATAGACACTAATTTCAACCAATTTAATAATGCAATATTTATTTAACTCCCTCTCTTGCCCAGATCTGTCTGTGTTACATCTGCTGGAGAAAAAGTACTCAGTATGCAAATGATACTTGTTAGTATGCTGTGTTTATGCTGTGTGGGATGGATGGGAGAGAGGGAGAAGCTTCCCATGGTAACAACCATCAGAAAACTCAGAGCAGTAATTGGCAGCTCGTAGTTTATGATCAGTGATCCCATTGAAATGGTTGGCTTTTCTTTTTTTCCTAAGTTTTTTGTCTTGTTGTCTTTCTTGCAACACATTTTTTTTCATGCTTTGTCCACCAGGTTTCCCCTTTATTGAAAGGCTAGCTGTTACTCTTCTTCGGTTATTTGTCACCTCAGGAACACTGGAGAAAATTATAAATGCAAACTAATTTGCAGCACTGTTCATTTTAGCATGTTTGAAAACTCTAATTTAGGTCGCAGTACAAAAGGGAAGGTCTACTTTTTCATGGCTAAATGGTCTAAATACATGCAAGAAATTGCACTTTAACTTTTTAAAATCTTCTCCTCTTAAAGTAGTGCATGACACACTCCACTTTCATGAGGATTATTTGTTTAGTAATTTTTAGTCTTCATGTTTGAATCTACAATTTCTGCAAAATACAAACCTCAAAACCTCACAGTAACAGCCAAACATTATACTGTTACAGTCCTGCTGGCTTCCTGTTTCAGCTCCTTTGTCTTTGCTGTGTCCTTCTATGTCCACTCGTCCCCTGTGTGGGCATGGCAGGTCACAGTGTTGGGAGATCCTTTGGGGAGGCCCTGAAAGGCTCAGTTCTGTAGTTTATCTTGTGGCTTGCTTGTTTTTTCCAAAGTTAATGTTGCGGAAACTTACCTCCTTTGTCCTCCATCTCAGATCCTCACCTGTGTTCCCAGTGGCTTCCTGGTAGCAACCTCTTCTGGCTTTTCCTGCTGGAATACTAACACCTGCAGAAGGAATAACTACCTTGGACCCACCTGCCTGCCCACTGTCATTCATTACCTATCCCCGGTTTTCCCTCCCAAGGAACAGATTCCCAGACTGACCATAAGCCCACTGCTCAGGCTTCATTGGAAAATATCTCCTGTGCATGGGGGGAGATGGGGGGGGGTATTATCCACTTAACATTGTGAATGGGAATCATTCCAACATAAAAAAGCCACCAATCTGAACCAGTCTTTTGTATACGCCTAGCAGACAACTGAGCAAGGAACCAATCTGAAATCTTTCTTACTACCAGCCTGTCCCCAAAAATAGTTATCTTTGGCATTTTTGATAGATTTAACTAAGTTTGACAGGCATAAAATTGTATTTTAACACTAACAAGGTGATTCTCAAAGAGCTATTAACTGAAAAGTTGGCATAGCTCAGCATGATGTGTAGTGTGCCATTTAGAAACAGCATCTGATGAGCAGTATCTCAAAATCATGTCCTAGAGAAATAGGACCAAATTCAGCAAAGACCTGACACAAGGCCTGAGAGATACATCTGGCCCTTCCATTGATTCCTCTATTTTTCACTGAAGCTTCAACAGAAATGGTCTGAGTGGAAGTGAAACAGGGAGAAAAGGCTGAGGTATGCCAAATTACACAAGAGCTGAACTGAACTGGCAACAGAAATTTATGCTACAAATTGTGTTCAGTATGTATGGAGTAAGTCAAAAGAGGCACATCAGTAATTGTGGTACCACTTTCTATTAAAGCTCGGTAATAACGGGGTAATAGTAGGGTAACACGGGGGAAACAAGTAATAGTGGTAAGTTATTACTATCCAGTTTATTACTGAGCTGTATTTCTATATTATTACACCCAGTTTTGGGGTTCTTATTATCCTATTGCATAAATTTCAGGGTAATATTACTCAAGTGTAACCACTGTTGCTACCATGATATCACATGGTTATTAATTTGGTAATTGCATAGTAATAACTTAGAAATGACCACATTATTACCGTGTTGTTCACATACTATTACCCCTTTATTTACCGAGCTGTAATAGGAAAGTGCTACCGTAATTGTCTATAGCCAACTTTAAGAATGGTGGAGCCACGTTCATGGTTTAAAGCTGCAAGTTGATCTACCAAGTAGAGTTTGTTCTACCAAGTAATACCATCTGAAAAACATTTGACCTCACACTGCTAATCCTTTAAAAAACATACCTGAATATCAAAACACACAATGGAACACTGCTAGTCATGGACTGACCTCCCCAGAGCCCAGATCTCCACATTATTGAAGCAGTGTGAGAACAAAAGCCAGCCAACATCCAAAGCTTTGAATGTCCTTAAAGAAGCCTTGAGAACTATTTCTGAGAACTTGTTAAAGAAGTTTGGCAAAGAGAGTTCAGGGTGTGTTGAGGAATAAAAGTTTCTCAGTGTTGCTTTTTGAGGCCAGTAGAATAGTACAAACTTTTTTTCTGCATGTGTTTGCACATGTTCCAATAAATCGCTGCACAAAGAACAGTTTCAAAACTAATCAAACTTTTGTTTCAACATGAATACACTACACAACATTCATTCTGTCATTCAGTAACTGACCATGCTCACAGTTTTCTTTTGGCCTTTAATTTGTTTTCTTTTATTTGTTTCAAAAGTGTAAAAAAAATTAATCCTCATGAAGCAAAAAAACAAATGTGCTACCTTTAAAACTGAGGGTTTAAGAAATCAGGGTATTTGTTGATTCCTCGGTGGAGACAAAACTTTTGCCTGCCACTGTACACTGTCGCTAACAAATGTGTTTTGTTTTGGGGATGTTTTACAGTTTGCTTTGGTTGTGGGACAACCTGGGAGCATAGTGACAGATTTTTATGCTAATAGCATTTGTGTATTCTGTGATTTTATTGCAGAACAACACTGGCGAGTGTTTAAAGGCCACAGGAGCCTGATCATCATAAGCTGCTTTCACACATGCACTGCAGCCCTGGCATTTTCTCTGCATTACCTCACAGAGTGCAGGTGAGAATGCAAATTCAAGTGCAGATGGATTAAACATAAAACTCATAAAACTCTTTTACTTGTCAGCTCCCAAGTACAAACTCCATATGATGAAAAATTGTGCCCACATGAAAGCAGTGCAGGTAATAGTCCGACGAATTTGCAGCTATTCACAGTGGGCGTCCTGTGTCCTGTCTCCGTCACGCTCTGTTCAGTGCATCTGAATCAGATTGTTCCCCATTGAGTGCTGCCTGTCAGAAAGAATAACTTTGCACAATCTCCCTTCATTTTCTGTTGTTCAAGTGTGAAAAGGACTTTAATGTGCCTCACGCTGCCACTTCTCATTCGGCTCTTGCCATGTGGTTAGTGCCAATTCTTCAAAATGGCCTCAACATCTTGCTCTTTGTCAAGTTTTTGAGTTTTGTCTGCAAGTATCTTTTCGGCATTTTTATGTGGGTTTCTGCTGTCTTTAGTCACCACATTTGAATTCTCCAGCATTAGCTTCTCTTGCTGCACATCATAGCTGTCTAGTTAACTTAGAGTCAGCAGCAAGCTATTGTCAGCGCCGACTCTTCAGAGATAAGAGCTTCTCTTTCACACTCCACTGTATCGCTAACCATCAGCATAAACACTCTGCATACTGTGTTAAACTCAGATCATTCAAAAAATGGGACAAACAGCAAATTCAACTAGCAAATACTCCAAAAACGCCATTGAATCAACATTTTATATTGATTAAATCAAATTTCTTAAGTCTAAGTTGCAGATTCACATATGTTCACTGGCCACTTCATTAGTCAGACATGTTCAACTGTTAATGAATGCAAATATCTAATCAGCCATTCACATGGCAACAACTGAGTGCATTAAGGCATGAAGACTTGGTCAAAACGACTTGCTTCAAAAGTACGAGCAAAGTATCAGAATAGGGAAGAAAGGTGATTTAAGAGACTTCGAATGTGGCATGATTGTTGGTGCCAGGCTGGCTGGTCTGGGTATTTCAGGAAATACTGATCTATTAGAATTTTTTCACACAGCCATCTCTCGGATTTACTGAGAATGATTTGAAAAAGAGAAAACGGCCGTTCTCTGGGAGAAAATGCTTTCTTGATGCCAGAGTTTAAAGCAGAAAGACCATATATTTGAGTTGAGAAGAAGGCAACATTAACTTGTTGCCTGGTGTTCAAATGCTGCCTGGTGCAATTAGTCTCAATTACATTCAGAAAATAGGGTCAATCCATCCTGACTTTTATCAGTCACGGTTCCATGCTGTCAGTCACTGTTTATTACCAACTGAGCATTCTTTAAAAAACACAGCCTACTTGAATATTGTTGCAGAGCATGTCAACCCCTTTATGACCACATTTAAACATCGTCTGATGGCTGCTTCCATCACTATAGCACACGATGCCATGAAGCTCAGATCATCTCTGGTTTCTTCCACATGACAATGAGTTGACTGTACTCAAATGACCTCCATAGTCACCACATTTCATACCAATAGAGCACCTTTGAGATATGGTGGAATGAAAGATTTGCACCACTGATGTGCGCCCAACAAATCTGCAGCAGCTGCTATCATGTCAATATGGACCATAATCTCTGAGGGTCTCTGATGTTTCCAGCACCTTGTTGAATTCAAACTGTGTATTAATGCAGTTCTGAAGACAAAAGAAGATCATTATGGTACTAATTATGGTACTGTCGCATTTTAATCCTAATGGCTGAACTAATCTGCAACAGCTGAATTTTTGAGCTTTATCTGTCTTTATTTTTTGAGTTTTTGAGTTTAAAGTTGATGCAATGGGGTACCATGAATGTACAGTCTATTTGAAGAGTTATCAAAAGGTTTGAATTAACATACTTGCTTTGAATCAGACAAAACCTCGTGCTCTCAACATCTTCACCAACTGAACGGAGAACAGGACCACCGAGCGTCCGTGGTTTGGAGTGGAGAGCTGTTCTGAGTGACTGCCTGATTACACAACACTGCTAATCAGTGTTGAAACATCTGTTAACACGAGGACATACTGGAAGCACAAACTGCTCAGAACAGTCAAACAGAGACAGAGTTCCAGATGATTATTCATGCTGCCACACTCAAAAGAGTAACACTTTACACTGAAATGTTTCTATAATCAGAATCTTCTAATAGAAATTAAAGACTCAAGGTTAACTCGATTAAATCAGAGCATAGTGTACATCCATTACTCAGGCCAAGGATGACACACAGGGCTCAGTATCCATACTAATTCACTACGTTAGGTTGCCTGCTTTGCAACACAAGCACTATGATGCATTAAGAGTGCATAACTGAGGAGACAATAAACCAGTTCTCAAGTGAACCACCAGATGCTGCTGTCAGACAACATTTCAGCTTCATGGCGCTCACAGCTGCCTCAAACCGACACATGTGCAGTCAAGGATACAGATCCTAAAACTGGAGTTTATTTTTGAGAACTTTTAGTGTATTTTGACTAGTTTCACTCTCTTCTTGGTAAGGTTTCTTCCTTCAATGCATGCAACTAAATGCAATTTATATAATTAAAATATATAATATAACATTTTATATGTAAAAATTAATTTCGTGGTTACATTCACTATAGTACTTTGGTTTATCCTGATAACCGCAGCCATGTTTTTAATACAGAATAAACACCGTTATGCCAGCACAAGGACTCCTTTCTCTTATTCAATCATGTAGTTTTATCACTATCCTTTTTTAAAAGTCTCTTTTAATAAAATATTTACTCTGCAAAAACGAATGGCCTTTAGAAAATTAAGGGACAAGGGAAGAAAATTCCATGCCAAGATTTCCTGGCCCCAAGTTTTCAGTAGGAAAACTCATTAAAAATGTCTCCTTTTGGCCCACTGGTGGACACGTGATGTTAAGAGTATTGCACCCCATTATCCTGATACCTTGACTCGATTCTCCCATAAGGTTTCCATGACAACTCAGCTGAAGGGTTGATGGAGAACGGGCAGAAGCAGATGATGTTTTTTCCATACAGATTCTCTACAATCAAATTAGAAAAAAAGAAGCTCAATTTAAGGTGAAAGATTTAAGATAGATGGAACTACGAAGATCTGTATGAATGTGACTGAGCTGATTGATATCCATAGAGACCCTTAATCACAGATCTATTATTCAGTTAGTTTCTGTTTGGCACCGTGCCCTTTCAACACTTTCCCTCATCGCTCGGTAATAATGTATTGCTGCAGTGCGAACATGTCAGAAGAAGCCACCTGCGCAGCTGCAGGGTGGGACAAATTTACATAATGTGCTTTTTAAACAGCCCTTGTAAGTCACAATAATTATGATTATTACAACTCCATTACTTTCCTAAGTAAATCTAAAACATCAAAATGGTATTCACTTATTCCCATTAACATTAGTAGATCTAAACTGTCAAAGAAATTTAATGAGAGTTTACAAATGTGTGTTTTGGGTCCAGGTGCACCCAAAAATTTAAAAAGCCATGAAAAAGTTCAATTCTTTCCATCATTTAATTTAATAATCATTTGCAGATTACTGAGTCTGTAATTTTAATAAACTGTAGACTCATGTTTCAAACATTTTTTTCTAGTTTAATATTGATAATTATGGCCTAAAACTCAACTAATTTAATATTTGGAATATTGAATTATTTATTTATTTATTTATTTTTTACTATTAATGGTCTTTCAATACTGTCTATCATTCAGTCTAAAAGACGCAGGGAAAGATTGATGAGTTGACACTTCTTCAGATCTCAATTACTGACCTTCCACAAGGAGAATAAGCCAGCATATTATTGGATATTTGACTGGAAAAGAAAAGTGCAGCAGGAAAAGCTGCACTAGCATCATGGATGATCGCTTGAGAGGATTTTAAAGAAAAGTTGATTCAAGAACTTCGTAGAGCTTCACTTCTACAGTGTGGTGAGGCTGGTCTGCATGCAGTCACGGGGCTTCAGCTGTTGTATTTGAACCCACGCTGCCAAAACCTGAAAAAATCTATTAATACATTTCTACCTTTTTAGACACAATTCTGAAATCTTTTTGTAGAACTTCAAACACATTCTCACTCACTAAAACACAATTTTGTATAAAAGTGTGTTCTTGCCTCATCCATCAAGCTAACCGCTTGAAGCAGAAGTTAAACAAAACAACAGCACAGCTCAGATGTTATTTTTTATACATGGCAACTTAAAATTGTTCACATTGTTCAGAGTCCACAGCCAGTGAGGATTAGTTAAAGGCTGAATACTGGAAATTGATGGAAATACTCAGAGAGGCAGGAGAGAAAGTTATGGAAGATCAAGGGCAATAATTACAGGTGAAATTCAAACAACAGTGTTAGTTTTTGTACCTTTTTGAATGAAGAATAAAGAAACGCTCACATGAAAGGATATAGAAAGAATATTGTGATACTTATATACTTAATATGGATGCTACATCACTTTGTAAATATAAGAGAATGTGGAAAAGGATCATAAAAGTGGAGTTTATTTCTGTTCTTCCTTGATAATTGAGCTACACGTCCTGAACACATTGTGTTAGATTATTTGGAGTAAGAAGTCTTGTGAGATTAGCTTAGGGGTTTGAGTTTAGAGCATTAAGAAATGTGGAGCAGTGGGAAAACTATAATTATCCTGTGTATCCTCTTTACAGCCTGGTATTAAAAAATACTGTAGATGTGTGGATGGTTTCCCTTTCCCTAACTGTAGTCGCTGAAAAGATCTTTCTGTTGATTAAAACTTCCGTTTTTGCAACTCAGTTGTCAACTCGCTTTCTTTTTATGCACACATGAAATCAGAAGTTTCTGGCTTCTGATATAAAAAAATAGCGATGCATTAAGATTACTTTAAAGCACCCTGGATAAAAGCTTCCCTCAAATATTGTTACACATAATCAAAATCTGAATGTCAAGAAAATGAAGAAACGTTTTTACTAATACAGTTTCCTAGGAAAGCTGACATTCAAGTGCACTCTGACTGCTTTTAAGCACTCGCTTTCCTATCAAGAAGAATAAGTGATCTCTAATGCTTCACTGTATGTAATAATAGAAAGCATTGTCTTGCTATTTACATTTAGATGGAAGATTTTCCTGCTCACACGAACCTGTGAGATTAAGTCTTTTAGCATGAATTTATACCACATGCTACCTCCCCTTGCTATTTTCACCCTGGTCTCACCTAAAGGTTGAATAAGCCACAAGGAAGAATATGTGACATCCTTGTAAACTCCTAAAAGCCAGAAATTGATGGTTTTAGCATCCAAAGGAACGCTCATATTTTCTGTTTTTGCCTCGAGCTTTTGCTCACACTGGCAGCTGTTGACAACAGCACATGGATCAATACACACACTGTATGTGTACATTATAGTGATTTGTGTAAACTGATGCAGTATGTAATATACTGATATCAATACCTTACCAAGATTAAAAATGCAGTGAATGTGAATGTTTTTAGGGGATGCTGCCTTATCCTAATGGAAGCAGCCATCAGAACACAGTCAGTGTCAGTCACAGTCAGGCTCTTCTGTATATCTTAATTATAACAAGTTTTTATTAGAATTGATGTTACTTTCTTTTACAACTCAAAGCAATATTCGAAAAATATTCAATCTTGAGAAATTGTCAGATAAATGAGGGCTTTCAGAAAATACTTTTAAATGCTTGAGTTCTGTGCCAAATGTTAGAAAAGGATGGAAGGTGTGAATAAAGCAGTGAGTTAGTTTCGCTGCATTTTAAGAGAAACCAGCTGACACTCGTAAGGATGTCGTCTTCATGCATGTTTTCTGAATTGAACACCAAATCTGAGTCGCAACATTCAGAGGCTTTTGAATGAGTTGTAACCAAAATCAGATGTTGGGATTTTTAATGACAATTGAGCGAAAGATTGCTGCTACTCCTCCTCATCAGCCTGTGTTTTGCATTCTTCATTCTGCAACCAAGTTTTAAAGTTTAAAACAAATTGAACCACATCTGGATTGCTCATGAAATTATTTAGAAATCCAACACTTGCTCAAAGATTGAATGTTTAACCATTCACATTTATTCATCTCATTCTTTGGTTCTGCATTACTCGTCAGGCCAAATTTGCTCTTTGCTTGGACGAGGACACCAACACAGGACAACAAAGACAGATAAAAGTCTAAAATCCCAAAAGTAAATCCATGCTAGAATACAGAGGAGGTCTGTCAGCATGAAAAATACTGACAAGGTGCAAAAGTCACGCACAAAACAAAAAAAAGAAAAGAAACAAGAATACACACAGGAAAAAACAAGCATTACAAACTTGAAGTTGGCTGAAAAGGTTCGCTGTAAGAAATGAGAAAACAATCCAGCAATGAAATAAATGGAAGTAGGAGTACGTACACCCACTGGTCCTCTTCCTCTGTACATCCTCAAGCCATCTCCTTGATCCCTGTCTTAGTCCCTGAAAGCAGAGAAGGTGATGTCAGTTAAACATGATGTCCTGCACAGCTGCATCACTAATTCTTTGCAATAGCCTAACTACAGCTGCATTTCATGTTCTCTAAAGTGATCGTGACATTTTTTATAATGCATTTGTATGTTTGTATTTTTTGATTACACTAAAATCATACAGTTCATCATCTTAAAATGAAGGAGGAGTTGTCTTCCCATCATGCACTGTGTACACTTTCAAATGTACAGCTGCGGGTCCTTCAGAGAGCCTCGTTATCCTCTTTCATCTGTCCGCAAGATGCATTTTAGAAACTGAGACTTCCTGCATCATGTTGTAGTGAAATTGATTTCTGGTTGACAGGCAGGAAGATGGAGGAGAGAAGGAGGCACAAATTAGAGAAACGCTATAGGTGAGTAATTAGCTGATGGTGGAAGGAGAAGTGAAAGCAATAAAGCAAGTTAATTTCAAACCGTCTCACACAGCTGGAGGGAAGCTGCAGAAAACCATGCAAGACCGAATCAGCTCTGGCGTATCTTGCTTTAGTTAAACACGTTTATACATACGTGAGCGTCAATGTCCAAAGTGGGATAGATTGCATCTCACTCAATAAGACCAGGCTTTCCCCAGTATGATTTCCAGTTATTAATGTACACCACATCATTTGCGGGACACCATAAAGGCAGCCATTGACTGAATGACAACATGTGACTGTACATGCCACCACCGGATGTCACTGGAAAAGCTGAATGGCAAGCAGCCCTGTATCACAGAATGACTGAAAATCATTGCAATTAGTATAACGAGCATCTGTTCCTGAGTCATTAAGTGCCACGAGGGCAAAGACTAGGAATGCCACAAGAGGGTGGCAAAGAGCTGCAGCCAAGGGGTACATAATCATGCATGGCTCATCTCTTTAGTGAACATGCTGGACAGGAGGAAAGAAAGAAGAGAAACACAAAGCTGATGTGGTGGGCCTGCTCTTCTGGGATAAAACTGTATTCACCCTAGTTGCATAGGTGAGTTTCCTGAGGCCTGTCTTCTCCCTGAAATGCTTTCAGTGGTAACCAGTCAATATAAATAGCTTGGGAAAGGAATTTGTCTCAGCTTTAGGGGCCGTTTTATCTGACAAGCTCATTTAAAAATGCGTCATTAGGGGAGTTTTGAAAAATGATTTGGAGTGGCTCATTATTCCAGACACGCTCTGCTGAAAGTGTCAAGAAGTAATGGTTAGCAATGGTGCCAATGATGGGGGGAAGAAGCAAGGTCCCCATCATGTGGTCAGAGCAGGAAGAAAAGGCTCATAGTGATTTGAGCAAAGAGACTGGACCTACAACTGCTGTAGGTCAAAGACGAGGACACGAGAGGCTGGCTGGGTAGATGCTTATTGGAGGACAACAAGGCAGGTTAAGATGGAAAGGAGAACTGGCTGAGCCCCGCCCCCATGCGTATTTGGAGTGTGGCAGGGAACATTTTCAGAGTCTGAAATATCTGTTTCCACTCATTCCTGATTCAGATGCCAGATCAGATTGTGACAAAGCTGGTCAGGAAATCCGAATGCAGAAGACAGGAACTGATGAACGAGTTCAAGCCAATCATGGTTTATTTACAAATGGATAGCTGGTATCTGGGGTTGAACGTGCCAACTGAGGGGAGAGGCTTGAGCCAGGGAGGGGAGCCAGGCAGTCTGGGATTTTTGTGGTAGGGAAACCAAGCTGAGAGTAAGCCCAGAAATCTGGAAACAGCAGGTGGAAGTGGAGGCTGTAGTCAGGGTTAGAAAAGAAAAAAAAATGTGGAATCGGCAAGTTAAACATAAGGTTTAAAAACAAGATCTACTGACTATGAGAGAGTACAATAAGGAAAGATCATTAATTTTTAACTATTGGCAATGAGCAGCTGATCTGACATCCACAACAAGTTCACACAAAACAGGAACACAAAAGAGAAAAAGGATAATGGGCAGAGTGGCTCCCAGTTAGGAAGGTATGATGGCTGAAGTGCACGCACATGTGTCCTCTGGAAAAACGAGGACACATGTAATTAAAAAAATAACTGAACACAATGAAGTGTCATGGTAGTCTGTTTCATGTTAATAAAACAGTAAGATCTGACAGAAGCTCTCTGAATATCATCCACTTAGTGGCATCTGAATGGCGTGGGAAATGAGACTGCGTGTGCGTGTCAAATGCCGTGAAAAAGGCTGACTCACCTAATGTCATTATTTCAATTTCAGGGTTTTTTTGGAGCTTTGTCTCTGTGTGCTAAATGAGGTCAGATGTAATTTGATAATATTTGGTAATAACTCTAACCACAGAGATGAAAATGAGCATATTAACATGGAAGGCACGTATCACTTATCCAGCAAATTACTGAGATATATGCAAAGGATGCTGCTAATAAGAAGGTGCCATGGGAGGAAAAGACAGATCCAGTCTACGGCCTCCACATTCAAACATAATGTGCATCAGCTAATAATGCAGACATCATTCATTTCATTTGTTCATTTGTTGTTCAAATGAAATTCTCCCTCAGAAGTGAAATACAAGGAAAAATCTCATTTAAATAAATTAAATCATAAGAAAACTTCTTCACCTGGTGAGAGGATGCACCTCATGAACTGTTTCTTACCTGAAGGTATGAATGTAAATTTTAAATCAGTGCTGTCCTGAAATTATTCTCTGCTGAATCTAGCATGTAATTTGGTCCATGTGTGCTCATTGGGAAACATTATATGTAGTTGCCCAGTTGTATGTTGGTCAGGGCAATAGCCAGTCGTTGCCAGCTGTTTCGTTTACACTGACCCTAGTTGCAGCAGGGAGTAGCATGCAATTTCAATCATTCTCAAGACAATGACAGCTTATGGCCTTAACTCTCGGTGTTAAGAGTTGAGAGACTGGCTCTTATTCACACAACGGTCAGTACGAACGGTCAGTTCAGGTAAGTCCCATAGTCTGTCTTACCCAATGTGGAAACCCAACAGCTACACTAAAAGTTCATTCATGACAATCTAACAATTTTCGACAGAATCTGATAGAGTTATTTTCCATAGCTGTCCTTTCTCACATGTGGCACACAGCATGAGAAAGTCTAAATTATACTCACACTACTGGAAATATCACATGCAGTTTACAGAAGGACATTGCCTGGATGGAGCGTGCAGAAGGCAGAAAATGAACACTCATTAGCTATAATTACATTGAACTATTAGCTGCAGAGTGTGCACATCAATGCAAATGGGCAATACAAAGACTTTACTGGGGAGCTTGCATGTTAAGGTCCAGCTAATACCCAGCAGGATTTAGTCAGATATTTACCTCTTATGTGTAGAAAGTTCAGAGCTGCGGTGCATGTATGAAAACGTTGGCCACTTTTCAGGGCTTTCAGCATATTCCTGTGAAAGACTTTCTGTGTTTACAAATGGTTTCAAGAGTGCATTTGGGGAACTAATCCCTCTTTGGCTCTCCACATGAACTGTTCCCCTGGCATGCTACAAAACCCTGCTCAAATGGGAAGATGCACCACAAGCAGTCAGTGAAAACCAGAACGTTTTTGGTTCATTTTGCCTACACATTCTGAAAAATTACAGTATGTGGAGATATAAAATATCATAACTTTTTTACATTTCAGCTCTGAATTCACTTATATATACAGCTGCTCAGAAAACAATTCAAGGTTGTTTTTTTTTCTTTTGGGATTTTAACCAGCCTTTATGCACAAAAGAGTCACAAAATTTTTCAAAGAGAAAAGATTAAACAATAGATGATGAGTACAATTTTAGAAGTGCTCTTAAATTGTCTGTATATTCATTTCCTTAATAGATTAGTTCTCACAATTATGTGACTGTCTTATTGACTCACTGTCCTTGAATGTCTGTCTCTAAGTAGCACTTAAATTAAAGTGTGACATTACTCTGCTGCCAAAATGAACACGGTCAGTTGTGTTGACACAGAATATGAGTCTGTGCTGTAGGTTTACTGATGATGCATCCTACATAAGGTGTTTGATCAGGCTTGCTTTAAGTGTTTTTAGTGTCACAGATTATTTTTGTTACCTTTCAATCTTTAAAATTGTGATCTCTTGCTTAGTAAAAGCATCACTTAAGATGGACCGATGATCATTCACTTACCTTAACCATGCATTTCTGTTAGCCTCTGCACCAGTGCATGTCAATAACAGGTCTCCTATAAGAAATTTTAGGTTATGACTGTTGCATCACAGCAACAAGGTTTGGGGTTTCTCTTGGGTTTCTTGTCTTAAAAAACACAGGGTCAAAATATACATATAGCTCCAATAATATTTGGTTAAATGTTCCTCAGTAAATTTTATCAGATCAGATGCTTTTGGTTGCTGTCATCAAGCTTCTGGCATAATTCTAGCTGGATATCTGACCACTCCAGAAGCTTAATTTTAGCTGGTGTTATCCATTCTAAACCCAGTTTTGATGTTTTTGGGATCAAGTCCTTCTGGATCACCCAATTCTGTCTACATTTGATCCATTTAGCTGTTGATTAGAGGGTAAGAACTGATTTTATGAATCTGGAGGTAGTACTCCTTCATTATTCCAGTGTCCTGTACCAGTACCACTAACAACATGTTCTTAGGTTTGAAAGCCTCTTTCAAACATACCTCCAAGTTGCTCAATTTATTGAGCTTATTAATTAAGTTATTATTAATTATCTTGTGTAACCTTGAAATTTCACTCTATAAGCTGGAGATTTAAGGTGATTTTGGAGAACGGCCTTCCGCCTCTGTACATGGCAGTGCACAGCTGTCTATGCTGGTGTTCCAGCAGTTTCTAGTTCATGACAGACGTTAGCACTGGCGGCTCCCGGGTTGTTCCTAAACATCCTACTCATCTACTCTCATCTGTGGGTGACAGTTTGAGTCATCTTCCAGAGCTTGGTAAATTGGTGACACATCTAAATAACTTGCACTTACAAGTTACATCCAAGATTTGCAAAATAATGCTCATTGTTTATTTTGGCCTTTCAGTGGGACGTTTATTTTTACTTTGGTTTATTAAACCATAGCTTTAATGCTAAATATGTTGCCAGGCTCTAAACTCTGGGTAGACAGACTCAGTTCATATGATATTCACAACTGAGGCAGCAGTTTGCATATCATGGTTGTCATAAAATGATCTCATATGAAAGAGGATTTCTTACATATGTAAAAACAAGCATAGATTCCTTCTTTTACTCAGTAAAATTGTGGGTGTGTTTTTTAGAGTGATTGTGAATATGTATACATTTGTGCATGCATGCTGTAAGTGTGTGGGTGCTGATTGGAGCTACTTGACATGCAGTAAAGAAGAGTGAGGGTGGTTAGAGCCTCTGCAGTCAGGTAGGTGCACTGTCCCGGTAGGCTAATAACTATTGACCACAAAGTGTTAATGAGGTGAAACTGAAAAAACCCCTCAGTGCTCTGTTCTGAGACCTGCTGTTAGACACAGCTCAGCACTGATGAAAAACACAAAAAATTAATTAACTCCAAATACAATTAAAAAACAGCTAGAGGTGCTTGAGTCAAATTAACAATTGCTGAAATTGCAGAGTTTGCTGTGCTGTTTGACTTTTAGACACGCCTTGTGATTCATGACCCTTTCTTCCCAGTAGATTGTTTTTAATGTGGAGAGCAAAAGCATGATGGCACAGAGTAGCCCTTGAAAAATGAAAGAAATGAAGGTTGGTGTGGGCTACTATCAAACCTAATTATATACAGAGCTCCTGCAGGGGTGGACTGTCGGTGCCATTTGCTGCTTTTATGAAACAGCCTTATCTGATGCCATTAACGTTTGTGTGGCTGCGTAATAAGCAGAACATATGCTGCAGTCATTTTATAAATGTAAATACATCCTGTGGAAATTGTCAGCCATTTTTTCACATCAACAAACAACATTTGACATTTAAAAAAGACACTCATTGATAATGGTTATGAACAAATAGCACAAAAATGACACTTTGTAGTAACATCATTTTCATTATTTAAATACATTCAAAACAGATCAGACAGCAGGAAAAAAGGAAGTATATCAAAATTCATTCCCCACATCACTAGTTTGAAGTCATTCTTTATGTTGGAAACACTGGTGTCCTTTTCTTTTCATCATTCTGTGTATAGCTGTAAAGTATAAAGTCAAATATGTAATAATATAAACAGAAAGCCCTCGTCTTAATTACATATGCAAAACAATGCAGTTTTAAGGTTAAAAAAATGGAGTGCCATCATGTTCCTCACAGTGGTTTGGGGTTTTTTGCTTGCCTTTTTCTTTACTCCTTTACTTCGAAACACAAGATTCCATTAAATATTGCAGTTCACTTTTGGAATGACGTATTGTTACAATGTAGTTAAAGCTGGAGGCAGGAAGTCAGTGACCACAATCAAAATGTAGCTGAAGGTTCAAACTGTTCTTAAATTTAACACAAATCCTGGAAACAACCACGTCTGCGGTTTCAGATTAGTTCTAAAGTCAGGCACTGCACTGGCAGGGTGTTTGGGATCATTGTCATGCTGAAAAATAAAGCTACTGCAGATGTTTTCTAGATAGTATATGGGCATAATGCAGTTTTAATCCACTACTACACTAACACAGATCTTTTGCTGATGCGTCCATCCAAATTTAGATTGCCTGGGCTATACATACACAGTATAACTAGATGCCATTGCAACTGCTACAGCAGTTTGATTCATCCGAAAGGCAGCAGCTGCTTCGTTTAGCCGAAAACACAGCAAATCCTTTCCAGGTGAATCAATTCTAACAAAAAGTCTCCAATAATTATGGGTGGCAGAGTTCAATTAGGATGTCAGTGCTCCATTTGAGCCATTTTCTTCCACAGCACCGGTTGCTGATACTGCTGAGTGATTAAGTGTAATTGCCTTAATAATTTGGTGTGGTTTTAGGAACTTTAACTATGCACTATGTTGGAACTCCTTCCGGTACCTTTTAACATTTAGTTGGTGTTTTTACTTCAGCCGGAGCAGAGGGAAAAAATCCAACAAGGCTTGTACAAAGAGGATTATTATAATATGCACGAGGTTCAGAGACTTTGAAATATGGGTTCATGTACTCGGAGATAAAAAGCACTGGACTCAGGTGTGGAATTCAAGTAGGAAGACAGATTGTGTGTGGCTGCTATAACAGGCTTTGAATGTACAGCTGTGACCAGAAAACATGATTAATGCATGTGATGCAAAAACAGGAACTTACCAAAATACAATGAGAGTTTAAAAACATAAGTCTTTATACTTTATGCCATTAAAAACATACTTGACAATCCAACAAAAGCTTAGTTTCGAGATTTTCTTCATCAAGACAGTCATATTTATATGAAGCACTATTTAAATTCTCTGTTTACCAATTCATTTCCTTTGAGAAGATCCCGAAGACAGTTCCTTCAATCAGTTTGGCTCAGTGACTGGCTCTTAGGACAGATTGCTATTTTGGCAGTCGTCAGTTTCAATTAGCTGCTTCTACAGAAAGAATCTCATCCCAGGGCTGGATGTACTTCAACTGTACTGTCTGAAGATCCACTGCAAGCTGGAGGGCCGTTCTAAACAGGATCTGCAGTAGGTGGAAAATCATTTCATGTGCTCCTATGCCAAGCACACAGATGCTACAGAACAAGAACTGTGGGCTGCTATCCACGAGGTGTACTTGGATTTCATCCGTAGGATAAGAAATTCACTGAAGAAGCTGTTGTTTGCCTTTCTTAATTATTTACTTGTCATAAAGTATTTGGCAAATAAAACATTTGCAGAAGAGAAACTCAGAAATTAATGTCTGTGCTTTGCCAAAGAATATACGCAGATACACATCTGATTTTGTGCACATGCCCCTCAACCACGTCTGTGGGATACACTTCTTCCCCTTTCTTTGTACACCTGCACTTCTTATATTTCATTATATCAAAATTTTGATATATAACAAAATAAAAGTTCACGAAAGCTAAAGACGGCTGAAGAACTTCAAAATCTTTGTTAGACTCTTGGTTTCACTACCACAAAGTTCTCTTTCAGACACTATAAGTACACTACGGACTTTGTAAAGAAGAATTTCAGGCACGGTATGCAAAATAAAACCAACTTCTGCTGGTGCTGAGGTCTGCTGTGGTCACTCACTTCTGTGCATCAGTCAAGATTTAGCATTGATTCATTTTAAATGAATCACACTTCTACAGCCCTTAAAATTTTCAGTGTTAAACATTTTATGTAATCCTCCAGCTTTTTACTATAATTATTATTTAAATTAGTCATGGGCTTTTCAAGAGAAGTACTTTGAAATCAAGTTTTAAGGAGTTGTAGAAACTTTAAATACTTTAAAGCCTATATAACTGCCAATAAAATAAATCATATCTGCCAAAGAGGCCAGATTTGAATCAAGTTGTTGTAGCGCTTGAACACTTTAACTTTGAGGATTATCAGCTGAATGTGCAGCTTCTTTCAATTTAATTTAGGTTTATAGCTCAGTATCAGCTCATTGCTTAGCTGTCCAGCCTGCAACTTTCTTGTTCTGGTTCGCTCGCACTGCTCTCACAGAGTAATTTTCAGCTCCTGTACAGACACATCAGTCCTCGGTATTACTGTAGCCAAGTGCCATTAGTAATTACTAATTAGAATATAGTGAACACAGTGGGGCATTTAGCAGCTTAAGAGCTGGATATTTCCCCAAGTAGAAACCGGATGTATAAATAAGCAGCCATCTGTCAACAAGTTAAACAGCTATGCTCACTAATTGTTGCTACTTCCTAAAAAAGTGGCCGTAAAAATCATTAACTACTCTTAGACTGCAGTCTAATGTTTCTCTAAAAGCGATAGCATTAAGAGACAGCGGGAAAGAGCGGCGTCTGCTCTTTTGAATGTGCAGGGCTTCTTCTGCCAGACTGCCAGCAGAGGTGATGACTTTTTCAAAGTGACATCTGTGCTTCCTCTCTGATCGCAGCAACCACAGAAAACAGGCTGATTTTCTGTGAGTCTGATTTTTCTTTCTGAAGGCAGTTTTCTCCAGGACTTTTTCCAGGAGTTTAGACATTGGTCCAAAATATGAAAGAACGGTTGCATCAACATTTGTTTTTTTAAGAAATGGCTACACTTCGGGATGCTTGAAATCAGCTGGAATGGTTCCTGTTAGAAGAGTGGCATTAATAATGGATAACACACGAAGTTCGATAGTGTCAAAGACGTCTTTAAAAAGACGAGTGGAGACAATGTCGAGGTGACACATAGAGGGCTTTGAATGGGAGACTTCTTCAGCCAAACTGAACAGAGAAACAGGCTCAAAGTGATCAAAAACAGCTAATAGATTTGAGGTAACAGAAAGATCACAAGCTGGAGGAGTGTTCTGAAACCTGATAGCAGCAACCTCACTGACAAAAACTGTAAAACGGTTTCAAAGGTGGCTGAAAACACTGGAAAGTGTGTGATGGGTGAAGGACTGATGACAGAATGAATGGTGTTAAGTAAGACATGGGCTCTGTGACACTTATCAGACATGATAAATACTTTTTTAAGTATTTTCTTTCTGCTTTTCTACAAGTCATTGGTTAGAATTTCAGCTTTACTCTTATTAGAATCTGAGTTGAATCTGTGATTTTCAACTGGCGTTTCAAACCTTATAATTTAAAGGGACAGCCACAGCTATTATCTAGTGTATAGTCTTGAAAGACATGGGACATTGTCCCAGCTGCTATAAGTTATGAGACAAGGTTTGGCCCTCCTCTTTTTGTAATTGGGAACAACATGTATAAATAAATAAATAAAAATAATTTAAAAAACAAAAAAGAAACACAGTTAGCCATTCCCCATCTCCATTTAACCAGATTTGCTTCTACAGCTATCCTGTCCCCTGCTGCTCTTTAGAAGAACACACTCTATAAAAAGCTATAAAACATAACTTATAATATCTGTCTATTGTGGTGGTCCTCATTTTAATAATGCTTAAAAGAAAACAACTTGCATCACACACATGCCCATACATCATGACAAACAGCCTTATAAAAGAAACTCTTGCACTCTTGTTAAGGTGACTCACAACAGGAAGTGGCAGTCCATCCAGTGCCCTTCTCAAACTTGCAATCCCTTGACAGTGATTAAATCCACCATTTGTTATGTTGCTGTTTGTTCACCACCTGGATGCTCAAGCTTTTCACTCATAGCATGACTGATCAACAGCCCGGCTGTGCATACCTGGGAGCTATTACTGCTCCTGTTTTGGAGCAGTAATCGAGCAACCCCTCGATTTCTTGCAGCTACCTACCAAAAATCCTCTCTTCAGAGCGTTCACGCCAGCATAAATTAGAAGGGCTTAAAATGGACTGAATTAATCGCTTCAGTGTTATTACACTGAGAACTATTTGACTCTGGGGAAGTGAGAGAAGAGAAGCGTGAACTGCTTCTATTTTGCACTGTTATAAATACACTGTGCGCACTTCATTCAAATGCGTTCTGTTGTGTGTTGCTTGTTGTTCTTTTCATTTTTCACTGTGAGCTTTGTGTGTATTAGTTGTATTTGGAATTGGTCTAAGGACCAGTCCTTTTGTCAGACTGTTATTCTGACTGGCAATCTGGCAATCATCAGCAATCAACATCAACATGGTGGTTAGGGACGTATGCAGCGATGCAGCGCTCCCAACTGATGCGCTTGCTCTCCATTGTGTGCCTTTCTCTTCTTTTGTATATATTCCTCTAGACTGTATATATCTCTCCTGTTTGCTATTTATTCCTGATGTCTTTACGATTCATAGTTTGTTTTACTCCAGCACAGTTGGCATGGAGCACCCATAATTTTGTTGTACATGGACAATGCCAATAAAGGGCTATTCTGTTCTATTCTTGCAACAACAAAGTTCAATAAGAAGCCCTCACCTTTCTGAAGCAAAGATAAAGATGTAGAATTACTAATGATGTTCTTGTAACTTTTTTGCATCTCTATAAAAAAAATATATCTGCAAACCAGCCACTGTTAATTTAAATCAAGCACATCATGACTGTCTGTATTTATGAATGGGGAAACTGCTCTCACGAGCGACACGTTCTTTGCAGCACATAACTGAGAAATTAGCTGCGGCACATGGTGGCTGAGATAAAAACCCAAAGCTTCATTTTTCAGTGAATTTCTGCTGACATTCTCACAGATGGAAACGGCTTCTCATCTGCACTCAATGGAGCAAAATGAGAAAACTGGCTAAGCATTTCTGCTGCAGAAGCAGGTAGCGATTCAGCCATTTGTTCTCAGTAATGGGTCCACCCTCTTGGTGAAGTGAAAGTGTCTGTTCACAGGCAGCAAAGTGATAAGGGGTCTAAATTTGTTTCTGAAATTTTCTGTTTAACTTGAGACGCAGTGAGTAATCAAAGACGTTACAGCATATTTATTAATATATGTAATGCACCATCTTCTTTGCAAATGTTTCAAAAAGTGGCAAATGGTGCCCCATCCATAACAGAGCTATAAGACTTTATAAAAAAGTAAGTAAGTGTTTTGCAGAGAAGCCTGTGTTCACTCTGTAACAATATGAACTCATGTCAATGAAAGCTGCCAGACTACAAGTCTGAGTTCATTGTGACCCTTCCACACAAACATTCCAACATGATGTGTTTGGATGCACCGAACGTGCTTAAAAGCTTCAGTTGATCACTGGTTATTTTTCCTCTGTGTGTGTGTGTGTGTGTGTGTGTGTGTTTGTGTGTCCACACGCACATTATTTAAGGTCAAACTGACCAATTTCTACTTAGCGTGTCCCGGGTATTTGTGCAGATGTCTGGGTTTGATTGATCGGTGTGGCTTCTTTTTATGAAGCCTGGTTTCCTACTGCTGAATACAAGCTCCGTGTAACTGGATGCACAGAGAGAGGGAGAGAAAAACAGGACTAATTCACTGCGGAAGCAGTATCAAGAGAACATTTTAAAGCCCTGCATGTTGCTTGAAAGAAAAAAGAAAATCTAGTAATATGATTTCTCAAAATGAAGTGTGCTGACGTCAAACTTTAGACAGACTTTCCACTGTTTAAGTGTAATTACACTATAAAGAAAGAGCTCTAAATATTCACAATCATGGGAAAAACGTCACAAAATCACAGTTTTAAGAAAGTAATTTTTCCTCATAAAATAATTGATTTCCTTGTTTCTCTGTTCTCCCACCCTGTTTCCTTCTCCCATGAATACATCATGTATGGAACCCAATACTTAAAAGCTGCATGCCGGCATCTTCTCATATATAACTCTTGTGTGTCCAGTGTTGTGGGTAGGTGAGTTCACGCTCACACCTCAGCGCTCTGTGAAATTATTAACATGCTTGTGGGCAGACGCTGCATCATCATCATCATCATCTTAAAATGAGAGAGGTTTTACAGTTGACGAGATGTTTCTTTTTCTTCTTTTGTTATTTTTATTGTTTCATAGTGTGTTTGTTGGTCTGCTGTGTGAGGGGAGGACAAGATAAAGACTGAAGGAGAAAACGTGAATGATTCAAAACAAAGGGAAAGACAGATCCCGCATAATAGTAGAGCTTCATAAATTAAAAAGCTGTTATTCAGCTGTTAATGTTATTCAGCTGATATCCATCCACTGAATGAGGCTCTCTTCATGCTGAGAGTTGGAACTGAATTTTTTTAGTTTGTGTGTGTGTGTGTGTGTGTGTGTGTGTGTGTGTGTGTGTGTGTGTGTGTGTGTGTGTTTGTCTCACACACACACAGGTTCCACTTTTTGTTTTTGCACCACGCAGTTGTATGTTGGCAATTAAACTGAAGCAGATTAGTGGCACTGACCATGTTAACTCCTTGGTGAAAACATTTCTAAAGTGGTGGTGCTGCAGCCTTTCCTAACTACCTTTAATTCAAGCAGCGTTTGAGTGAAACCTGGGGGTGGGGGGCTTTGACTGACTCATGTGAAGCTTGTTCAAGTAAATCAGCTTGTAGACACCTGCTGGAGAGGTGGCCGTTTTGAACACTGTCAGATCATGCTGGGATATCATGAGGCTTTCAGCAAACTTGAGGACCCCATGCAGCTCAAGTGTTATTAAAGTAAAACATGCCAGGAAAAATAAGTAATTTTTCAAAGATGAAGAATTCCAGCTGGGGGCTGAACTGCTCTCATGAGAAGAGAAGCTTTTAAATCATTATTTTTTTTATGTATCAAAGCCTTATTTACCTGTTCACTGCTGCCATACAGAAATGCTTAATCAGCACATGAATAAATGTTTGTACTTTTGTAGGATAACATTACTTAAAGGCTCTGGGGGGTTCTACCTTTTTCCTGTATTCAGCTGAAGTTTTATACAATGTTTGCACCAGTAGGCTGAAAATGTCTCTATTTATGTACAAGAAGCGCAAAAATCAGGCATTTTGTGACAGTTAAAAATCCTGGAGTAAAATGCAAGCTTTTAGACAATTTGTATCACTCATGCAGCCGTCAATTTGCTCAACCACTTATCCAATTTAGGGTTGTGGGGGTGCTGGAGCCTATCCCAGCTTTGGTAGGATGAGAGACAGTGTATACACGGGACTATTTGCCTGTCCACTGTATCGCTTTTAAGTAATTATCACTTGTCTGGTCTTTCTCATTAGCTGTCTTTTCATTTAATATTGCCTGTCAACACACGTAGAGGTCTGATTAACTCTTTTATTCTGCCTGGTTCTGTCTGATATTCGACTAGTTTCGATTTTATCGTTTGCAAAACAAACAAACAAAAAAAACTGCTCAAGCATGCACATGCTGTTGACGTCAGTGAACATTTATTATATTTTATAAACTCTTGGACTTTCAAAGGTCAGATGTGTTTCAGAAAGATTTCTGCCTGTGGGCACAAATGTGCCTGTTCCAAATATATATTATGGGGGGGGGGGTATGCACAGATATTGAGGTGGAAGAGGTAAAAAGCTTTGCCTTTCCTCAATAGCTGAACCCGAGATAGTCCAAACTAATAGTACCAGCATAGAAATATATAAAAAGGAAAAGAAAAAGGTCTGACAATGAAATCTTGAAAAAAGTGGCAGCTAACAGCAGGTAAAAATTTCAAAGGCTTGTCTGATTATTTGGTGAGGACTCCTGGGTTTCAGAAGTAATAGCCTCTGCTATTATCTCTGTTATTATCTCCTTAGCAGCCAAAGCACTGAAGCCTCCCAAGAGAAGTTTAAGGAGTTTCTGCTGTTCGTTATTCAGGCAGATGACAGGAAAATGGATACGATGTTATTGGCTGGGAGAACGAGCTGTTTAAAGTGACCCTCTCGAGCTCAGGGTTGGCATGCCACCCTGAGCACCGAGTTGAATAATGATGATGTTCTTTTCCAGGGATTTATTTGTGTCCAATGGACACAGCAATCACATTTCATATTTAATATTATTCTGCTTCTGCACCAGAGTCATTCCCTCCCACAGTTTTGGCCTAGGTGCATATAGTTCAAAATTATGTTGATTTCTGAAATTTAAAGCATCTTTTCAGTACGGAATTTGGGATGGTTACTAGACAATATGAGAAAGTTTCACCAAAACTACACAAAAATATAAACCTCAATTCTGTCTTTACACTTTAATTAATATTTCATATTCGGCAAGTGAAAAAATCTTCACAACACAGCATTTTTATTGTAGATTTGATATTAAAGAGTGAGCCGTGTGGATTGCTTTGTTATTATGTAACCTCTGCCTTAGTGTGGGTCTGTTTTTTACCAATTAGATGATCCTTCCTAATGTCCAGGCTCCTCCTTTACTCCCTGTCCTGTTCTCTTAGTCATGACCCAGAGCTCAAAGCCATAAATGTGGATAGGAATGGAGATCTTCCAATAAAATTTCCTTTATGGTTAAAGTCGCAGTTACAGAGGCCTTGGTGTTAGGGAAACATTGGTTGCTAGGGAAAAATTGGTTGGTTATCACCAGATGAAACTGAATGAAATTGGTGACAAAGAGGGTGCTGCTCCAAAAAACTCCTTGTGATTGTGTTGCAGATTGTTGCTGCTCCCCGTAGTTTTCATGGAAGACACCAACATGCAATCACTGACCAACTGCTAGCCAAGAAGTAGTGAAGCTTGAAAAAAGCAGAAACTGGAAATGAAGGTTCACCTTCAAAATAAGGTTGTATCTTACTACTGTAAAACCTCACTTGTGAGCAAGGCCTGAAGAATGAACTGGACCATGCTGCTTGACATTTTGGATCCAACACAGACCTGACTGGATCTGATTGTGATGTAGTCAACAAAATAGCAGCTGGTCTAATTTTCACACAGGAACGATGTAGATCGTTTAATCGGTTCTCAGAACAAAAGACCACATGCAGACAAAACACTCTGGTTCTGAAATGCTCCAGGTGTGAGTTGAAGCTTTGTAAATGATGGAACAAAAGACTGTCAGGCTTTTGGTGTTCATGTTTGGTTTTATGTTTAGTATTGTTGTGCTTTGGTTTGTGACACATTTTCTTTTGTTTTCCGATTGTTCTTTGAGAGTTAATGACATCCTAGTGTTCTGATTTCCTTTTAAATGTTTTATTGTTTTTGTCCCCCAGTTCACCTATTTGTACCTCCCTCAGTCTCATCTGCATGCTTGCCCTCCCATTATCATGTTAGTTTTGCACTTCTCTAGTGATAGTTGTCTCTTATTTCCTGTTTCACTTTGAATGTTACTTTTCTTTCATGTATTCCATTATTTTACTTCCTCTTATGACTGCCTGTTCTGCCCTAAATATGTCCTCAGTGTACATATTTTGCCTGTCTTCCACATGTTAATGTATTAATTAATGCCTTCCAATGTGAAACTCCTGATTTGTGGTTGTTTTCAATTACTGTTTGCTCACTTTTTATGTAAGACCTGCATTTTTGGTTATTCAATGGAGTCCACAGGCATCATCACTGATGAGAAACACACATCTCAGTATCTCAGTTAGTATCTTATTTTTTTATTTTTATTATTTTTCAATTTATTTATAATTGCTAGCAGTAGACCTACAGGTTTATGGTTGTTTAGACCTGACTGTTAAACTCCTTTACTAAGAGCAGCAACTCTCTCCGTGACTGTGTGGGCAGTGAACTGTTCTGTTAGAGCAACATGGCTTTAGATGTGGGGGTGCTGACATCTCTCCACTACTTCCCTCTTGGTTGCAGACCACCTCAGTGCACACGGAAAACCACAGCCTGATGAAACCAGCAGTACCACATTTTCTACTAAAAGGATGGATGCAAATATCTGCAAGATATGAAGAAAACTAAAGATCAGTTATCAGCTTTTTAGCAAAATGGATTTGATTTCTCTCATTTGCATGCATTAATCATTTTGATGCACATTAAAATCTGGGGCATTATAAATACCATCCTATCAATATTTCATAATAACATGAGCACTCAGTACTCAGAAGTCTGTCTTCATCCAACTTTAATACAGAACTGCAGATGAGATCAAAATATAGTAAATTTATGTTTTGTCACAATGCAAGAATTAGCAGGACGAGTCTGAAAATTTCCAGCTAATGTATGTGCAAGGTTGAGTTTCACTAGTTTGCAGCAGACAAACTGGTGAAAATGCGAAACCAACTATGCTGTCCACGTCAGTATCAGAAAGCCATCGGTGTCCATGGTGATAGATGACTCCTGTTTTGGAGGAGAGGAGCAAGGTGCCCTGTCAAAATGGAGTGTCCTTCTGAAAAAGGAACTTCATACAGAGGAATACTATGAGACGAGGAGCTAGTAGGGAGGAAGCAAGATTTAAGTAATGGCCCCAATTTCTTGGTTCCAGTTGAAATCCATACTCTCATTGTGTCTCTCACCTTCAGCCTTAGAGGGCAGATTGTTTGGTCACTGTGTAGGGCAGACTTGTGCTCAGCTGTAATGACTACAGCTGACCTGAACTTGTGGTGTCAGGACAAACTCTTCGGTCCTACTCAGAAATCTGACCTTCTGAGAATAACTGGACACAGTGCAGGAAATTTATGAGTCGAACTCCAAAGTACACAAGTTCAGTTTTGAAATTTTTGAAAATTGTATTCAGTATTCTGTATTCAATTCTCTGTGTACTTTCCATTCTCAGTCTGAATCTCTCGCCACAGTGTTTCTCAGTACCTTTGTCATACTGGTTTCATCATCACTCACAGCTGCTGAAATATTGTCTCATTTCCAAATCCGATTTTTGCCATTCACCACATTTTTTACAGGATACTGCTTTTTGTTTTCATGTTTTTAATAGCCACAATTTTGATCCAGTGGTGCCATCATTCTTTTATCTTTGAACCACAAGCTCATTGTTCATTATCATTATTATCATTATTTTATATTATTTTTATTCATTTTATCTTATATCCTTTAAACAGGTAGCTTCTTTGAGATCAGATCTTGTTTTTAAGAGAGAACTATGCAAAAAAATATACAAAAAACTCAGACGCACAATAAAACACATTCCCCTCACCCCCAACCAGTAATAGGACATAGCTGCCCCTCCCTGAGCCTGATTGTGCCGAAGGTTTCGTTCTGTTAAACGGGGTTTTCCACTGTCGCCCAGTGTTTGCTCATAGGGGCTCATTTTGGGTTTTCTCTGTATTATTGAAAGTATTTACCTTACAATATAAAGATGCTTGAGGTCACTGTTGTGATTTGATGTTATACAAATAAAATTGAAATGAAGGTTTTACAGCATTTGTCTTGTTCAGACAGTTTCGGTTAGTTCATGACTTGTTTGTCCCAACACACCTCTGTTAGGGTTTTGGTATTCAATAAAAGGTTTGTTGTTTGTTTTCTGTTCTAATTGTACAGCTTTGGGTTTAGTGAAATTTAATTTGATATAACTGAGATTAATTTCTCAGTTCTCACTCTGACATTTTCCCACCCAAACTGAATCATTCTGCACTGCCAGACACAGTGAAACCGCATTTTTTTAGAATCTGTGTATTTAGTGTATGCGTCTGATGCAGTTTCACTTGGTCAAAAGCTTTGGAAGCAGCGATTTTCATTTTACAGCTGAGTAAAAACATTTATTGTTGCATATTATAGTGGTAAGCAAACCTTTTAGCATAGCCGGGCACTGAACAGAGGACACACATAGTGTACCAAGCATATTGGATATATTTTTGGTTTAGCAATGAGAGGAAGCTGAAAACAGTAAGTGCTCTATATACTTCTCAACCACCAAGCTGCCCGAAATCCATTAACTCAAAAAGACCCTTCACAAATCTTCCGAAGCCAGCCTGCAGATTTTCTAAGTAAATTCCCTGCAGCTGCCCTTGTCTCCCTGCTTCTCTCGGAGCCTGTTAAACACTAAAGGTACGCTTCTTTGTGGAGTACACAATGCTGTTCTGGCTTATGGTGTGGATGTCTGTAGCATTTAAGTATAATATGATTTCCACAGGAAGATAAAAATTGTTCTCAGAGTTGAAATATAACATCTTTTGCTGCTGGTGATGTTGTGGACACGGCGACACTGCCTCTGTGGACTGAACTAGTCCACACGACAAAAAGAAAGAAAAGAACAAACAAAAGAAAAAGGCAAGTGTGGAGGCAGCATAAAATGCTGTTTTTCTATAATATACAGTGCAGAGTTCAATTCATGTGACTGCTCATTATTATGTGTGTATGGGCTATTTGTGGACCTATGGGTTAGGATTACTTTGTCTCAATGTGCGACTGAGCTGCTGCTGTCAGCAGGAACACTGCAGTTCAAATGTCAAATACTCCTCCCCAAATGACTGTGCAAATCTAAACCATTACATAGTTTTTGAGTCACAATTGACCTGTTTCGACATTCGACAGCAGTTGAAATACCATAATTGTGATTCTTTCAACTTGAAATCAGATGGCTTTTTTTTTTTAAGTAACCCGAAATACATATAAATGAAATCTGTAAATTTGATGTCAGTGTTTATTTTTTATTGGGCAATGGTGACAGAGGTCAAGGGGAACCTTGATACTGTCAAAAGTATCTGAATTCCCAGCACATTTGCTCAGGGTCCAGTATATATAGGCACCTGCTAGTTCATCGGGGCCTCTCCAAAAATTGAAATAGTAAAACAGCATACTGCGGGACTGATCATATATGGAGCACATAAGCTGTAGAAGTCTTACAAAGGATGCACTAAGAGATGGTGCCTTGACACAGACCAGAAATCTTTAAGGGCAGCATGGTGGTGCAGTCGTTATCTCACGGGACCAAATGGACTCAAGCGCAGAAGCGTAGTTCTTAGAATGAAAGTGAAAAGTTTATTTACAATCACCAGGTGAAATATTTATAAAGTGCAGGGGTCGGAGTTTCCAGGGATCCACGGGAAGGAGGGGGAAAGATATAAGCACAATCACACATGCCACACTCCTATCCAATGTACACTCAACGCTCCTCTTCAGACCCTTACGCCACACCTCTCTTCTACCAAAACACACTCTCGCTCCACTAACACCACGCCACACTGCCAAACTCAGGAATCCAGGAAAGGCAAACAGGAACAAGTCCAGGGTATCTACGTACAGGGAAACACACGGTCAGAAACAAGCACGTGATTTGTACGGAGCCTAGGATTTGCCGGGGTTGCACTAACTCAGGTTATTTAAAGATCCAGCCAAGAGAAGCCCTGAGTCACTGCCTTAAATAGTGACCAGGAAACCAGGTTAATGAGTGGCAGGTGGTTAATCTGCCCAGGTGAGTGGGCCAAGGGTGGGAAACCATGATAAGTTCCACCAAGGCAGGCAGGAGAGAGGAAGGAGAGCGGAGAAAAACAATAACAAATAACTTATGGCCTGACTCTGAGCTAGCCGAGGAGACACAGGGACCATGACAGGTTTGCAGCATCACCTCAAAAAAAGAAAGTTCCTTCTTCAGATTGTACCTGAGGCCTTTTTGTGTGGAGTTTAAACATTTATTCCACAATACCTGAACCAGGCCTCCTCTGGATACTCTAACTTCCTCCCACAATTTGATAACATCCATCTCAACTTAACTGGTTATTATAAATTGCCAATGTATGTGAGGCAGATAAAGTGCTTGAAGTGCACTTAGGATTGTCTGTGAGTTGTAATTTAAGTAAAAGCATTTTGTTTGGTCAGTAAGACTGAAAAATGCTACAGACATGCAAGTACATTATGTGTTCTTTGTGTTCATTGCATCTGCAGGCAAAAGCATCCACATGGTATGAAACCTAATGAGAATTTATTTATGAGCTAACCAGGATAAAAACAGAGCTACAAAGAGCTCCTCAAGGGTCATTGGATTATAAAGGCACCTGAGCTGGCATTAAACGGGTAAACATACAAATCCCACACATGCAAGGTTCCCTATCACTGTTTTAAATGCTTGCCATAAGCATTTTTTGTGTTCTCAGTATTGACTAATATTGAATTAATGTTGCTAATTACAAATGTTAGCTATGAGGATCTTTTTATGAAACAGAAGGGGGGCTGTGTTTAATGGTTGCAGTGGTTATATAATTAATCCCAACAGTTTTAGAATTATCTTGGCATTTTGGCTTCAACAGACTATAATTAAATCATTACAGCTGTTATGTTTTTGTGTCTTGGTAAACATATTGCATGATAGATGTTTTTCTCCAAAAAGAACTGGTTTAAAATTGAAAAAATATCCTCTCACTGTTCTCTGAAACATTAATTCAGCATTAATTAATTTAGTCTTATTTAATATTTCAGATAATGAATTAGGAGTAATATTCCTTTAATTAATGTCCAATAAGACATCAATACAGATTCTATACATCTTGCCTCGGGTCAAAATCGATCCAAACCACCATGTGACGGTAAAGATTATGAAGATTATGAACGTGAGCGTTAAACTCCATTTGTAAAAGAGTGAGTGCTCACTGTACTCTGTATTAAACTCAGTTCTTCTCTGTCCGTGGTGCTGAAGAGACAAATCATTCTGTTCTTCTCCACTTACACTTTCTAATATTGTGTATATTTAAATTTTATTTTTAATTAGTTTGTTTATAAGTTAACCAACTATTCCTACTAAACTTTAACGAGACTCCTACAGTCTTAGTATCTGTGATGACAGTGCACTGAATACATCTGTGCTACAAGGTTATACAGTAATGGAAAAAAGTAAAGGTCACTATTGCATGCAGCACTCCGGAGGATGATTAATATGTCCCTGGCACATCTGATGTGATATGAAGTGAATGATTAATCCCATCAAAAACAGATGTTTAAAAGTTTTGTGTTTGTTCTTCATGACTAATCTTATGATGCTGCGGTCCAATTAAATTTGGATCTGTTTTCCTCTAAAAACATCAATGTGTCCAAACATAGTATGCTCAGCTTATCTTTCCTCAGATGATGAATCAAACACTAAAACCTTCAGGTGGATTTTTGATTAGTTTGTTTATTTATTTCGAGGGATCCGCAATATGATGCAATATACCCACACAACCGCTCGTAGCATTTAGATCCTAAAGCTGATTTACATTACCTGTCCCTATGTATTTTTAAATACATAAATAAATAGAAAATGTGCAAAAAAACACATAAGAGCTAATAAGAAATGCAATCTATCAATACATGCATTAAATTAGAGCATTAAAAAAACAGAGAGAACTGTATTAGGCACAAAAGGTAGTCCACTGAAGAGCTACAAGACAAGAAGCTGCAGGATTGATCCTTCTTTAGAAATTCTTAGTTTAAAATGATCTCAATGAGGTAAAAACCATAAGTGCAACCATGAGGTCACTGAGCACCTGAATAATTATGTCAGCTTTCATAAATGAATTTGGTATTAGCAAATATAATTAAATTATTGCTTACTAAATGTCATGTAGAACATGTTAATGGTGTAATCTTATCAGCTTCTGATCTAAAATCATAATTACTCTTCTGAGCTGACCTTTAAAGAGCAAGTTAAGAAGGTGGTGCTCTCTTTTTACTTTTAAAAAACAGAGTAACATTATTTTGGCAGGGTGTGGTCTGGGTGCAGTGGGTTCAGGGCAGGTGGGACTGATTTGGAGTCACCTTGACTGAAAAGTCACGCGAGTTTGGATTATTATTTGTTATCTGTGTTGTGGTCGTCATGAATAAATGGACACTCACAATGCAACGCTGCCTGTGTGTGCATCAGATCCTTTTCACAACAATATTTCTACATCAGAAATAAATTTTTAGTATTCTTCCATTCTTCTCCATTAAATCTAGGCCTAAACTGTCATGCAATTTCATGTAAGATGAAGCACAAAGTGAGATTTCTTTCCCACATGATAGACTACCTCCTTCACTTAGAGGGCCTGAGAGTTGGTGCTTATTTGCATTCCACCCACAAAGCTTTCAAGTGCTCGAGGTCATTCTACAGTATGCCAGAAAGACAATACCATGAACAAAAAAAGCAGAAGTGTCACCACCTAAACCCAGACCTTCTTCACTGGGAACACACCCACGACATCCTGTACATGAAAACATAACTGTAGACACGGGGCAGCCATGGTGAAGTCAGCCAGCTACAATGAACAAGTCCGACCACAAGCCCATAGCAGTCCTGCCCAACCAGCTCTCAGGGCAACCCCTCCACCTCGCGCTCACTCATCAGCTCTACCCAAAGACTGACTTCAGAGCAATTTCCCTGTTTCCCAGTCTGAGGCAGAGTTTTCTTCAGCTCCTAATCCACAGAGGAGTGAGGGACCAAATAGCCATGACTGATTTAAGAACAGCGTTGTCTGATTTCTTTTTATTTCTTTTTATTAAAGGCTTTCATTTTCCTTGTAATATTAAAAAACAACATTTCACTTCAACTTTGCCAGCCTTTTAATAACTTTGTTATTAGCATGAATCTCAATGTGTGCAATGACGACAGATTGTCAGATTGAAGGGCTTTTGTTTCTGTACAGTTCAGCCACGTTTTTTGTTTTGTTTTGTTTTTTTAACTTCAAAAATGTATGGTGGAGTCGAAGAGTAAGCTTCTGTTCTGCATTTGTTTTGAATTCAAATGTTTGCATGATAGATGATTCTTTTCAAAAAGCACTGCTGCAAAGCCAGTTTCCCCAAAGTGTTTAAAAGCTCCAACCTTTGCCCCCAATAAAACATTCAGGCATTGTCTGACACTGAAAGAAGCTGCTTGTACGTAAGAATAACAATCTGGCTTTTGACACTTTCAATTTGATGCCATGATTCATCCCTGAGTAAAAGGGCCAGTGGACTCTGTGTAAGCCAAAATGTATTTCCTTGAAAACAACTACAGTTGGTTTAATCCCATTTTGAATTGTGTGTGTGTGTGGGGGGGGGTTGTGTTTTTTTTTCTCAAGAGGAGATAAAATGTGTTGGTGAGGACAAGGCGCAAGAGGTGAGAACCCAGGGGAAATCTGTTTCAGCTGAGTGCAAGTTCTAATGCGCTAAAGCACTAGAGTAAAGAAACTAACAACAACATATGTCTTGAAATCAGAAAATTACTCTCTACTTGCACTCATGAGGCACTTTTGTCAGATGCACCCTGCTAGTACCACGTTGGACCCCATCTTGCCTGCAGTACTGCCTTAATGATTCAACAAGGTGCTGAAAACATTCCTCTGGGATTTTGTTGCTGTTGGATGCACATCCATTACACGAATCTCCCATTCCACCACATCCTAAAGGTGTTGTATTGAATATAGACTGTGGTCAAAAGGGATGGTCATGATCAGCAACAACACTCAGGTAGGCTGTGGTACTTAAACAATGCTGAGGCGCTGAGTCTCCCAACAAAATATCTCACACACTATTAATCCCGCACAGCCCAGCTGGCACCACCAACAAACACGCCACATTCAAAGTCACTTAAATCACCTTTCTTCCCCATTCTTAAGTTCCACTAGAAGTGAAGCAAGTCATCTTGATCATGTCTACATGCCTGAATGGTCTGAGGTGCTACCATGTGATTGGCTAATTGCATATTTGCATTAATGAGCAGTTGAACAGGTGTACCCAATAAAGTGGTTGGTCAGAGTATGTCACTATATTGTGCCTTTTCTACAGAGGTGGCAAAAGTACACTAGTGATTCTATATTTAATGTCACCTAATTCTGACCATGAGCACTATTGCCACTGTGCACCAGCACAGAGCTTCAAACTGACCACAGTACTGTTTATCCGCTTAGTTTTTTCTTGTAATATTTGATTAACAGAAAGTTAATATAGCTCAGTTTGTTTTGCACGACACACTTTATCAAAACACATCACAGACAGATCCAATATGTTAATAATATGAAGACGTTACATGTAAGCTTTAAATTTGCAGTTTATCAAGTATCACTGCGCAGTCTGTACCTTTAAATATAACCTCACTTCTTCCTGTCTGTCTTCGCATATCTTTCTCCTTCTCCGAGTGATGTTAGTTCTCTTTCTTTTCTCTCCCTGTGATGTACAGCAGCTGGACCTTTAGCTAGCAACACACTGTGACACAAACAGTTTATGTCTTTGTTAATATTTGTTGAGCTGACAGAAACGTTGCATTTAAAATTACCTGCCACGTTACCTCCTTCTTGCTTCTTCCTCTTCTGTAGTGCTAGCTAGATGCTGAAGTACTGAAATCACAACTTACACGTGTTAAACTATAAATGATGTTGAATCTAAAGTAATGAGCCTGTTTTGAAAATGTAAAGAGTAGAAAGTAGAGATATTTGTATAAAAATGTAGGGAGTAAAAGTGAAAAGTTGTCAAAAAACATAAGCTACAATTACTTGAAAATTCTACTCAAGTACAGTAATGAAGTATTTATACTTTGTACTTAGTATCTCTGCGCTAAACATGGTTGTCTCTGTCCTACAGTGAAATATTAAAGAGGTTTTCTATTTTTCTAATTCTCTATTAACTACTATCAGAATATCATCAATCCGTTTTATAAACGGGGAAATACGAGCTGTTTATGGGAGATATAAGGACAGGCAGAGTGTTTTTTATCTACTTACTTGGTAAACTTTATTTTATTAAGAGAAGAATCAGCCTTGAATTTTGTTTCCTTTGTCTTTATATAATCTGCGCATATCTCCTTCATGCATAAGGTCGCTTCTGGCTCTCTAAAAGGTTTTTTTAAAAACATTTTTTTAAACAATACAATCTAACAAAAATGTATAAGAGGCTCCACTTTTCAGTTGTATAAAATAGTAAAAAATAACAAAAACAAAATCATTAGTCTTAGCTGGATTTATAAATTGCATTTAAAAATGCCTCCAGGGGGGCTGGACGAGTTAACCCTACTCATGCGCTCATACATTATTACAGATTCATCTCTGAATGAATTAACTGTCAGCTCGAGTAGTGTTATTAGAAAGATTAATGACTAATGGTTGTTTACTTCTTTGTGGTTTGTAGCCTTGTTAATCTGCTGTTAATGCACTGAATATAGTGTAGTGGGTCTATTATAATTGACGCGTACATTTAAATGTGTTTTGGGGGTGTTAAAAGTTGTACATGATTATTTTTCAATGTTTGGTTGTAGGATTAGCCTGTACTTTCAAAAGTTCAGTTTTTTGTTATGTTCTGTTTAATAAACTGCTGTGAACATGTGGGTCAGAGAGAAATGGGTTCATATTCAGCTCCCAGGGTGTTAAACTAATGTACTGTATGGAACAATTTGTAAGCACTTTGATATTTTTATTGTCTTTGTAACAATGTATCTAGTTATTAACTATAAAAAAAGAACTTCTGGAGAGTTAGCAATCTAGGTGGATCTAGGGGATCTATCATACTTTTCCTTATTTCCCAATGTCACATATAATGTCATTGTTGTCAAATAATGTTACAGCCCCATGTACCTACCTGCTTTAAACTTTGAGTTTATGAGGGGCAGCCAATCAGAAGAAAACAGACTCTTTTTTTATGGGAATAAGACCTGGATGCAAGAGCCAGCCTGAAATATACAGAGTTTAATTTACCAGTGGAGATAAAGGAGTGCTCTATTTATCTCAGATATAAGGCGCAAAAACAATTAGTCATTGGTGATTGTATTTCTTTATTTACTGCAAAGTTTTATGTGACATGCTGAAGCTACAGATGTAGATGATCAGTTTTGTTATAATTTACATGTTACATGTTTAGATCTTATATTTTTTATGTTTATTAACAAATGCCGTCCCTGTTAATTAGTTTTTGCTTTCTTTTCTGGCTTCAAATTAGCTAAACTTCATCAGTATAGTAGCTCTTTTCCATTAAACCCTGAGTGAATATACCACATTGATAAATAGCTTAGTGTGACTGCCATTGTTGGGTATGTCATAATCCCAGAAATGAAACTCGGACAACAGGAAGCAGGTGCACAGGTTTTATTTACAATAAGAGATTGTATGATTGGGGAAGCTGGGCAGGCAGGAGTCCAAAATAGCTTTGGGAGAAAGGTAGTTAGAATAAATGAGGACTGTTTTGAAAATTGTGTTAATTTGTCTTACATGTGGTCCAGAGGAAGACAGAGGTGGAGGTACTTGCAAGGGAGCAAGCAGAAACTGTAGGTGGCTCCTAAATACACAGCCTCTTGCTGGAAAACACCCCGAGCCCCGGGAACTCACCTATCCGAGGGCGGAGCAGGAATGGAAGCCTTCCCTAGCCAACTAAGAGAGAAAAGGAAACCCCCACCAGCCTGCTCCCAAACCATTACACGGGTAAGTAACCTCAGGTAACAGAAAGATATGAAGGATATGCTGAACTTGTACCATAGTACAGAGCCTGTGTGTAATTTGACAAAGTCAGAAAAGTCGTTAGCTGAGCTTTATTTTGTCTTTGTTTCCCTGTCTCTTCATCATAGTGAGGTTTAATGAGCCCCCAGATTATAGTTATAGAGTATTATTTTGTAGTTATGAAAGTTACATGTTTTACAGAATTCACATTTTAAAACAACTGTGTGACAGTACAGTAATGAAGTTTGAAAATCTTTGACTTCTAATGGTATAGCCTGATTTTTTTTTTAAGACTCTGTGGGAGCTAAATAAAAGCAACAGCAGCAAAAGCATGAACACTTTGAATTTTCAGCCTTTGCCTGGGGACAGCTAAAGACTTTTTCCCCATCCTTTTGTGATCTCTGATGCTTCTCAGTAGGAATATAAGCTTTAGCGGACAAGTGTTTGGGTAGAGGGAGGACGTGAACAGAAGCAGCGCTTTCAGCAATGTTGGCAAATGAATAGATCCAAGCTGAAATAAAGCCTTTATTGGAAATGTTGCATTGATTTTAGAGCACATTGTGCATGATGGTTGAGTGCAGAAATACAAGTAGCAGCAGGGCTCTCTCCATTTCTGTCAAGCTAAAACGGCCAGAGGGGCTTTCAGCTTGAAGAGTTTGCTTATGGAAAACCGCATCTTGATGCCATGGAAGTGCATTTGAGAAATGTTCCATAGGCTTACATAGTAACATTACAAAGCAAATATATAGTGTTCATTTCATATTTTTGATAAAAATAATAGTTGAGTGATAAAAATAGTTATCAGAGTGGGTGACTAAGGCACTGGAGGTTATGTTGACTCATAAGAAATGTGTTTAAAACGACTTTATAGGTTTATATAAGCTGACAATGACATTTCATCTTGACGTTAAAGCAACATTATCTGAGTCCATGAAGTTTGCTTGGATTGCTTATCGTCCTCTTTCTCCTATTTCCACCCACACTTTCAGCTTGTATGTGTTAAAGGTCTTACTTCTCTTACTGCGCTTACTTTTTAACCATATGGGGAAACACTCACGATCTGTCTGTGGTGGCAAGTCTGGAAGTGATTCATGCAATTCACAGCAGTGCAAGTGTAAATTATTCTCCATGTGTCTCGGTCTGTTTACACCTAACGTCATTCATGTTCCGATGTGTTTATATGGTGCCAATTCATAAGTTCATTCAATTTAAAATACTTTGTATTGTAAGGTAAAGACCCTACAGCATTATAGAGAAAGAGTCCTATGGTCAAACATTCAGTGATGGTGTCAAGGTTAAAAAAACAACAAAAAAACAGAAGGAAACCCTGAGGCAGAACCAGGATCAGGGCTGCTAGCCATCTGCCACGACTGGTTGGAGGAGAATAGAAAGACAACAAAATAGCAAATAACAATAAACACTCAGCAGGTTGGTGGTTTCATTAACCTCAGGAACATGCTGCTCTGTAGCAACAGACAGACACAGATACAAAAAGAAACAGGACAGAAACAAGACTGGACAATTAAAAGAAGGAAAACAAAGTTAATACCAGGCATGAGTAGCATACAAATATATGGAGTCCAGCTCAGTGCAGTGTGGTTGGTCCCTGAGCAGTCTGAGTCTATAGCAGCTTAAAATTAGATCAATAAATATTCAGACAATATAGTTTTTGTTAGGTTTTTTTTTGTAAATTTCCCTTGTACATCAGATGGTTTCCACTCAAACAATCAGCATGTGATTGAAGTGCAGACTTTCAGCTTTAATTCAGTTGGATTAAAAATTCACTGCCTCAAATGTACTTAGATAAACTAAAGCCATTTAAAATTTAAAGGCAGTTTTTAATTGCTTTTTCAGAAGTCTGAAACATATAGACATCACTAAATGCTCCTTTGAGATGTTCTGCTACACCTTGACTGCAACCAACCTCAGTTGCTGGTTGTTTGTAGCTCTGTCTACATTCAGTTTTGTATTTACTAACTCAAAGGTATGCTCTGCTGAGTTAAGGTCAGATTCTGACATAATGTTTTAGCCTTGAAAAACTCTCAGGCTGCTTTTCCATTTTTGCTTCATTATGAAACGTTGCCTGATCAGTTTTGCAGCATCTGACTAAATGTCAGCAGACAGTGTAGCCCCGTACACTTCACAGTTCATCCTGTTCTGTCAGTATGTTACATCACCAGGAACCAATCAGCTATTTCATCTCACAGTCACATATGCCGATGCCCCAATACTGTTTTATGGTATAAATAAGTCTGATATAAAATTTTACACCTTGTTGTAAACCCTCTGTATTTCCATTCATGAATGAATCTCTTGAGTGTAGACAATGACTGTGATACTCCTACCTGTTGTCCAGATCTTGGTTGAAAAATGATCGTGATTGTGATCATGAACTTTTATTGTCTTCTCTGGTCTTTCGGGCCTTTTGGTGTACATTGCCTCTTTTTAAGAATAGAATGAACCTACATTTTTTCCAAAGGTCTGGAGCGTAATGATGATGATAGGCTCCAGCGCACCACGCAACCCTGAAAAGGATAAGCAGAAGCGGATGGATGGATGGATGGATGGATGGTCTGGAGTTCTTACTGTAATGATGGAGTCCTTCATTTGCACTGACGTCTCTCGACCAAGTTCAACACTTGAGGTCAACTCCAGATATTTTATTTGTCTCGTCTGTCTTGAAATAACAAGGGATTAGACCTTACCTGGTCATCTTCATAAAAATGGTTGTTATTCCTGAACACTAAACACCAGAGTTGCAAGTCTGCACTTTAATCACATCTTGATTGTTTGATTTAAAAATCTGCTGTGTTGGTGTAAAGAGGCACAATCACAAAAATTGAATCAATGTTTTATAGATCTAACTTTACTGTAACTGTTCATATGCTGACAGTTTGCTGCCAGTGGTCTCTGGTTGCCTAGGTACACTGTCCTCTACCTGTACTGAATGTATGAATGTATCATTCATAGTTCCTTTAATTCATCATCTCAAAGAGCCAAGATTACTTTTACTGTGTATCGCTAGTAGTTATTTTCCCAGCAATGCCTAAAAGTCACTAAATTTCCCTGACATTGAATGGTCTCTGATTGGTACATAGATGTTGGTCTCTTCCTGTGAGTACACCCTGATCCAGCCCTAACTAAAGGCTGGATACGTGTCTTTTTGAAAAAGCCTGACCTTAAGATTATCTGTGTTTCTGAACCCCAACCTGGTCCACAGGACAGGGGCCTAATAGGGGAAGGCTCTGTCTCCCATTGCTCTCTTGAAAACTCTATTAACCACAAATAAGTCTGCAGTCTGAGAGTGGAGTGCTCGATTGTCATAACGTGGTGCTAGGAGGTCCTAAAGATATGAAGGTGCTTGGTCTTGAGGCTTTGTTTTGTGCATTTAACCAGGAACTGAGGAGGAAAATAAGTCCTCTCCTTTGAGTCCATGTTGATCGTCTTGCTGCAGCATTTTGGATAAGCTGAAAGCTTTTCTTCATAATAAAGAATCACAATAATTCATCCTGCGACTAACAGACATGTGGACTATTTTTACCAGAATCCCTCTGAGACAGGATGCCTGTAATTTTGACAACAATATGCAGGTGAAAAAAAGGTAGTGTGTGTGTGTGTGTGTGTGTGTGTGTGTGTGTGTGTGTGTGTGTGTGTGTGTGTGTGTGTGTGTTTGTGTGTGTGTGTGAGAAAGAGGGAGAACACAGAGGACATATCACAGGCAAGACACACCTGAAAGTGGGACTTTGTAAGGCAAAAAAAATCACAATAACAACAACATCAAAGATACAAAAGAAACAACAGCGTGTTGTAAGAGAGAGAAGTGTTTTTGATTCCTTGTGCATGAATACTGCAAACTCATAATGTGTCTGGCTCTTAACAATTTAAAAACAATTTTACATGTTCAGTACTTATCGATCTGTGTGAGATGAGTGTGTTCTAGTCTTAGAATAGGCTCATCTTCATATGGTACAGTGTCTATTTTGAGTCACATCACACTATTAGAATAATGCCTAGTGAATCATCACACCTAGTGATTTAATAAGGGAAAAATAAAATGTACAAAAAAAGCAGACATGTCCTGGACTAATGTAATCCTTCTGCCTTACTGTTCTGTCTCAAAATTATGCAAAACAATAAACAAGCCTCTTCTATCTACGTCTGTGGATCAGAAGGCCTACAAGGTGTGGGAGGGTGTGAGTCCAGTCGTGACCAAGGACCCAGGTTTGTAAAATGAGTGTAAGATAACTATATTGTATTTTTAGCAGTAAAATTATACAGCCTTGCGTGTGTAATTTGTGTATTGTTAGGTCATACTGGGATTGAAAATTTCCAAAATTAGCAGTGTATGGAAGCTTTTAAAACAGCGGTGGACAAATGGGCAAAACATTTCAGAAGAAAGTCGAGGGCTGCTCCTCCCACTGTCTCCAAAGTACTCTTTGCTTACTAATAATCGGCTGCCGTGCGGTTGTTGTCTGATCACCTGCACCTTTCAGGCTGTAAAAGCTGGATTTCACCTGGTATCGACTCTCTTTGGTGTTCATGTTTTGTTGGTTCATTTTCAGCAAATTATCTTTTATTGAAGGTAAGCTCTTCTGTCAAATACAAGAGAATAGCTCACCTCTAAAACATTTTTTACACTTTATAGTGGCGGTATTCAAGTACTGTCCTCTGGCATAAATCTGAAGTACTTGTACTTTACTTGAGTGTTTTATTTTCACAAGACTTTACACTCACTTTTACAGACAAATATTGCACTTTACTCCACTGCATTTGTCAGACACACACTTTGGTTATTATTTTTGCTTACATACACATGAAGTGTTTATAAAATATAATACTTACTGTTATAAATGAAAGTATTCAGCAACTATAGCTGAAATGTTGAACAAACAAACATAACTACAAGCTGTAAAATATTAGGCTGTTTTACTTGTCCTGATAACGTTAAAGTGACCAAGTGGTGTCATTTATAGCAGAAACTGCATATATTGTGCCATTGTGATATTTTTAGTATTGAGAAATATTAATCTATTTGTCCTATCATTTTTCTTTTTTTGTAAATGAAAATTTCCCATTTAGTATAGAAATGAAAAAGGAAAAAAAACAACAACAAAAAAAGAAATGACAAAGGAAAGTCCTGTGGAAATATACACTTACTGACTACTCTATTGAGTACACCATCCTTCCGCCACTGCCAAGCGTTGATGTGTGGCTAGCAGCTTGCAGACCCAAATTGCGGACAGGAACTGAACTCTGAACAGGCTCATTGCTGGAGCTCGGGGAACAAATAAAAAAACAAATCAAAACTTGGACTAAACATGAATCTAGACCTTACTGATTACCAAACCAGATATATATGGCACACACATAATGAAGGCATAGCAAAGAGAAAATGACAAAGACCAGGGTAAGACTCAGACAATAAATACCCAGGAGGGAATCATGTGAGAGAGGACACACCTGGGGAGCAAAGCAGAACATAACATGCACTAGACAAAATACTATCAAAATAAAACAGGAAACACAACACACTCGAGGAATACAAACGAGATACAGGGACAGAGTAACAGAACACAGAGACATGACAGGGACCACAGATAAAAATAACCAAATGTACAAACTGAGAAGAAAGAACAAACAAACAGACCACGGACGCAAAAAGGAAACAGACATTGAACTAAGGATCAACCTAAGGATAACAAAACTCAGAAGCACAGGGACTGACACAAAACTGGAAAGACTAAAGCCAACAGGAATTGTACCTGGTTCAGTACTCTGCTGCTGCAGTCCATCGGATTCAAGGTTTAATCTGACAGTTCATTTAAGCTTGATAAACAAGTGTCCTCAGTAGTCAAATCTGGCTTTTACCAATTGTGCCAAATCTCTAAAGCCAAACATTTTATACAGCACAATGACCTTGAAAAACTTATCCATGCTTTAGTAACTTCCAGATTAGACTACTGCAATTCCCTTTACTTTGGCCTTCAATCCGTCCATCTCCACAGACTTCAGCTTGTTCAAAATGCTGCAGCTCGTCTCCTAACTGGAACTGGAAAATTAGCTTCCATTACTTCAGTTCTTGTTGACTTACATTGGCTACCCATCAGATATCGTATTCATTTAAAAATCTTGTTGCTTACTTTTAAAATTATAAATAACATTGCGTCTAGCTATCTTGTCGACCTTCTTAGCTCGTATAGTCCTAGTCGAGCGGTAAGATCATCTGGTCAATTGGTCCAACCCAGGTCCCGTCTGAAGACCAGGGGCGATTGTGCTTTTGTCTCAGCTGCACTGAACCTCTGGAATCGTCTTCCTGTAACTATTCATGCCTCAGACTCTATTCAATCTTTCAAAACACGGTTGAAAACATACTTATTTAATTTGGCATTCCCCATACTAGCTAGTGCCCTTATTTCATCTATTTTAACCTTTTTACATTTTAACTTTCTTACTATATTTTAACTTTTTACTGCACTATTGCTGATTCTTCTAGATATTATTTTATATTTATGAACTGACTCTGTCTCTTAACTGTGGCCTGACATCGATTTTATTTATCCTGGTTTAATTAGTGTTTCCCATCTGTTAGTATTAGTACTAGTGTTTGTTTTTTGTACTTTGTTAATGTTTTATAACAATGTCTTATTGCATTATTGTGAAGCACTTTTGTATACCTTTGGTTTTAAATGTGCTATATAAATAAAATTGTATTGTATTGTATTGTAATGTGTCGGACATTCAGAAATGCTCGTGGTTGTAATGAGTGGTTATGTGTTGCCTGTTTGAGAGTTCCATTCTCATTGTGACTTTTGGTATAACAGCAAATGTAATGGTGGTGATTAGGGCTCTGTGTGACACAGCATGGAGCATTCTACCCAACCAAACAGTTGGTTAATTGAATTAATGATTATAATTATTGGCTGTAACCCATGACAAAATAGTTTTTTCCCATTAAAGTTTATTTTCTCAGCCCCCATAAATGGCAAATCTCATATACATACAACAACTTATTTAAATTGCTTTTGGCTTTTGTCTGTAGCTTGTAAAGTTGCTGCTCCCTCACACCACATCTCTACCATCTCCTCTTCTAGTCCTATCTCATGCCAGTCCATGACATAATCACAACGTTTAATCAATCAATTCATGTTGCACGGCACAAATTTTCTCTTTTTGTGTGTATCCGTGTGTTTCTAAGCCCACATTTCGTGATATTATCTAGTTTCCCCGAACATGATTTTTCACTTGTCAAGTCTCATATGTACAGATTAAAAAGCAAGAAAAAGTCTGCATTTAAAGAGAAGCGGGGTAGGAAGAGGAAGTATTCATCAGTCTTTCACACGTGATAGCTGATTGTTCTGTACAGGCCTGTCTCAGGCTTTTCACATATATATTTGAAAGGGCAGAAAGGAGCAATACCGACCAACAAAATCATTTCTGTTGGTTTGTTTAGCTTCTTCAGATGGACATCACAATCACATGTGGTCCTGACTGTATTATCTAAGTGATACTTGCTAAAAACCTGCTTTACTATTTTCAGCAATCCTGGTTATGACAATATTTTGCAAAGGGTAAAGCTCAAAATTACCACTACAATACATCGAGTAACATTGAATGGACCTTTTTATTGTATTATTTCATTACGCTATTTAAAGCAATTACCTTTTGTACCAATAATTAGCTCATAATTACCAGATATGAAAAAGCATAATTGCAGAAATGTAAGAGCTATTCCGCCTCCCACAAACCAATTAATGCACGAATCCCAGGAAGTGACTGTCTTTTTTTTGTCCTTAAAGATTACCCAACTCCATCACCAGTGATATTCGTTACTCAGTGTCATCTCATGAGACAGTGTCTTGATGAAGGCTGGATATTGATTAGACATATCAAAGCTGTCACCGGTCACAGACAACAGCTTTTCAGCCTGTTTATTATGAGGAGCTGACGTAGATCGATAAACTGTCCAAGAATGGTAAGGAGCTTTCTTCTCTGGATGTCAGGGGCTTCTGCCTCCTCCTTTGGCCAGCTTAGGCCCTCTAAGGCTCTGGATGTTGTAGTGCTGTACTAGTTAATGCGCCCCTGCAAACACATGGATGTGTATTGTGTGGGGGGGGGGTTTGTTAGTTAAAGTACATTGAGTTAAGATAGTGGCGGACCAGAGAATGTGTTCTATCTCCAAGGTATATCCCACGGTACTGTGGAGAGTTCATCTATCTGTCAAACCTTGGAGGAACAGCTTTTTGGCCTGGCAGAGGAACTCTGAACTAAAGATTTTATCTTCCATCCATTCGCTTCCGCTTATCCTTTTCAGGGTCGCGGGGGGCGCTGGAGCCTATCCCAGCTGTAACAGGGTGAGAGGCGGGGTACACCCTGGACAGGTCGCCAGTCTGTCGCAGGGCCAACACACAGGGACAGACAACCATTCACACTCACTCGCACATTCACACCTAGTGGCAATTTGAATTATCCAATTAACCTATCCCCACAAGTTGCATGTCTTTGGACGGTGGGAGGAAGCCGGAGTACACGCAAACACGGGGAAAACATGCAAACTCCACACAGAAAGACCCTGACCTGATGGTGGAATTGAACTCAGGACCTTCTTGCTGTGCGACAACAGTGCTAACCACCGTGCCAATGTGCTGCCCCTAGATGTTATCTTCTCAAAGATATTTAACGCTGTGTGGGAGTTTGGCAAACCAGTCTACATTTGTTTTTTGTAGCTGGAGAAGACATGATTCAGGAGTTCAGGGATTCAGGAGAATGGAGCCATTCTAGCCAGTTCTTGTGAGCTATTCAGTCAATGTATAACCACATGTGCAGCTTGGTTCATGCGGCCAGCAATAAGTGAGACTCAGCCTTTTTTGTCAAACATTTTTATTTTATTTTTGCAATTTTTTAAAACTTCTTTTATGTTTCGATTTTACATTAGTTTTACTCTTTAGTTGTGTGTTGTTTATGCTGAGTGTCGGTTCTCGTTGGCTCTTGGACTTTTCGATCTGTGAAAAGTGCTAGATAAATAAAGATTGCTTGCTTTCCACCTAAAGTTGATAATTCATGGTGTTTAATGTTTTCATCGTTATATGAAAACCGATGCTGCTGAATTAGATTTCACAGAAATGTTTCAACATCCCCTGAGATTCGAAAACACTGTGAAAGTCTTCTCATGTGTTGCATTGGGTCTGATTCATTTTTAAATCTACATTCATGCGTCAGCCCAAACTTTGCTCCTCCTCCCACTTTATCAGCAAGCGGATAGGACAGAAGGCAGCCAGGAGGGTAAGGGGTTGGTGTGTATGTGTGTGTGTGTTCAATATAACAGGAGCGAGTGAGAGCGAGTGAGACCACAGTAGCTTGCGAAGTGAAGATCTGCCTGCAGTCGTGCAGCGAGCTGCTGCGCTCTGCCTCTCATGTTCCCGCTCACTGTTGATCACTCTCACACACATTTGCTTTTGTAGCTGCTTTCTGCTTCACTTATCTGCCTTACATCTTCTTACTTTAACTTCTCACTACACTGTTTCCCTCCAGAGTGGAGAGATGAGAGCAGAGCTGTGGGACTTTGTTTTGTTGAGAACAATAACTGCAGCGAACGTTTGAAGAAAATTGCCTCTTGGAACGCCAGAGGGGTGAAAAAGGGAAGAAGGAGCACTGGCTAAGAGTTTTTTTTTACTCTTTTTTTTTCTTCTTCGGGGGCGCAGAGGTTGCCCTCCAGATAATGAGGATGATCCAAAGCCACACACACTGAGACTTTAACGGACAAACTAGCTGGACACTTAACAACGGAGAAATAACCCAAGGAGAAAGGAATTTAAAAGAAGCCATTATGAATGCCACAGAATACCATGGACTGATCCAAGGCTACCACAACAGGAGCCAAACCTCAGGCAATTTGCCATTTAACAAAGACTTATCAGGAGAGGAAAAAGACTCATCTTCTGGATGTTATGAGCAGCTGCTTATTTCCACTGAGGTTTTCCTCACTCTGGGCATCATCAGTTTGCTGGAGAACATCCTGGTTGTTGCTGCTATAATCAAAAACAAGAACCTTCATTCACCTATGTACTTTTTCATCTGTAGCCTTGCAGTTGCTGACATGCTCGTCAGTGTCTCTAATGCCTCAGAGACTATTGTTATAGCACTCATCAATGGAGGCAGCCTGACCATCCCCGTCACACTGATTAAAAGCATGGACAATGTGTTTGACTCTATGATCTGTAGCTCTCTGTTGGCATCCATCTGCAGTTTGCTAGCGATCGCCATCGACCGCTATATCACCATCTTCTATGCCCTGCGATACCACAACATTGTCACCCTGCGTCGTGCAATGCTGGTCATCAGCAGCATCTGGACGTGCTGCACCATTTCCGGCATCTTGTTCATCATCTACTCGGAAAGCACCACTGTACTCATCTGCCTCATCACCATGTTCTTCACCATGCTGGTGCTCATGGCATCACTCTACGTCCACATGTTCCTGTTGGCTCGCCTGCACATGAAGCGGATCGCAGCCCTACCGGGCAACGCTCCCATCCAGCAGCGTGCCAACATGAAGGGTGCCATCACCCTCACCATTCTCCTTGGGGTATTTGTGGTATGCTGGGCACCCTTTTTCCTCCACCTCATCCTTATGATCAGCTGCCCCAGGAACCCCTACTGCACCTGCTTCATGTCCCATTTCAACATGTACCTCATCCTCATCATGTGCAACTCTGTCATTGACCCCATCATCTATGCTTTTCGCAGCCAAGAGATGAGAAAAACCTTCAAAGAGATTTTCTGCTGCTCGCATGCTCTGCTGTATGTGTGAGCTGCCTGTAAAGTGTCCGCTGTGAACCCACAGCCTGCAATTTAAATCAAAACCTGGCCAACATGGACTCTGAGAGTATGATATCTCACATGTTGCCGGTAAGTGATTTATTTGGGCACCCAACTTTGGTTTCAGGTTGCTGATGAGGTAGGTTTACAAACATCTTGTAATATAGCACATTGCTCTTCAGACAAGTGCTAATTTGTTTTGTAGTGAATGCCATTCATAAGTGCAATTTCAAGTTTGAAGTGACCAGCAATTGCAGATTGCTTCTCTTTCTCACTCGGAAAATATTTTCTATTTACCTTCTGCGGTCAAGAGAGCTAACATATTGCTTATTGTTATTAACTTTGTATGTACAGGATTATGACACCGAAGTATTGTGGCAACATGGAACATAAATGTCACAGTAAATTAATTATATATGGCACATCTGACAGAGTTTATACAGACTACCTCCAGGTTTGGGAGTGCCATTCTCCTCAAAACAAATACAGTGCATATTGAAAGCATATATACTTACATCCACAGCTTGTGTTTGTATTTATGTTTTGTGTTTGTGTGTGTGCATATATATATATATATATATATATATATATATATATATATATATATATATATATATGCATAAAAGTCCTCAAACCTCAGTAGATTTCTTTCTCATGCACTCCATGGAACTGTGTCTACATCTGGACTGTTTTATGAGTTTTTCTCCAAGTTATAAACTACAAATTTGCTCAAGTGGCAAAACTATCAATGCTGAAATAGAAAACAGGCTAAAATAGCTTATTTCACAAAAGCTATTTTGAAGAAATGAGGTATTGCATGAGATTTTCTGAGCCATTCGTAGAGAATGAGAGCACTCAAAGAAGATTGTTCTGGAAATGAGAAGAATACCAGCAACAAATACCACACCTCTGTGCTTTGTTGACCTGCTGATTCTCATGTCAAGAACATTTTCTAATGCTTGCGCACAAGAATTTATCGATGATCATCTAAAATTTTGGATGGCACGGCTGTAAAATATATATAAAAAAGGTCAGTGTATTTCTCAGGCATAATAGCATTTCTTGTTATGATTGCGTTTCTGTATTTGATGCAGGGCAGCAACCACAAATGAGTAGAAAGCTGCTTTAACTTGTTGTTATTAATGATTTCCTCTGAGCAAAAAGCCAAAAAAAGAGCCTCAATGTGGAAACAATGAAAGTCCACTTATAAAACGTGCTGATTTTAAATCAAAGCTCCTTGACTTTGTGGCTTGTGTAGATATTTCTGTGAATTTGCACATGTGGGTTGTTCTCTCACTTTCAGCATGTACATGCGACTATAAAAAACTATTTTCATCATGTTTATGTAATGAAACAGACTAAACTGAATGTATTTTTATGTATGTGTTGTGTAACTTGTTGCTGCCTTAAATATGTTGCACTGTGACAAAAAAAAGAACAACTGTATCCTCTGTGACAGTATTTCACAAACAGATTTACTATGTAAGTGAATGCTATTTTAAATATTGCCTTATGTATTTGTGTCTTTTTAAACTTGAAGCTGATTTATATGCACACGAAAAAAAAGGAGAAAAAAAGCTGTAAAAGCAGCTGTGTGATTTTCTGGCAAAAGCTTCGCCTGGAATTTGATTCATGCGTGCCAATGAAGGTGTTTGCTTGACCACTGTGTGAATCACTGCTGCAGAGGAGCTTCAATAAATCATAATGCCACCTCAGCCACAAGTCTGTTTGTCAGCATTTCTCTGCAGTGCAGACTTTAACCTCCACGCAAAGATGAGGTCATTGACTTTTATTTCAAAAAAACAACTTTTTTTTTTTTTTTTTTTTTTTTTTAATTTGTTCATTTCAGGCACAACAATAAAGTTGAACATAAAGTGCACAAAAAACAAAAACAAACAACAAAATGTACCTGAAAAGGAGTGGGATGAAGAAAACTTATTAAATCCCACCCCTATATTCACTTATCAACAGAAACAATAAACTTCCCGCAGCTACGCCCAAGCAAAACAAATAGAACCTTCATAACTGAATACAGAATATATTAATTATAAATTGCGTTACCACAGGTAACAGGCAATAATAATTACAAGTAACAAACACACATACATATACATACATACATATATATCTACACACACATGTACATATATATACATACATACACACAAACTTTTTTTTTTTTTTTTTTTTTTTTGAATCCATACCAGCAATGGTAAGAGAACAGACATTTCAGAGCACACTAACACCATCATTGATTATACTGTGACCAGACCAACTGTTTGTAGAGAAATTTAAATCTATGAATATTTTTGCATTGTTTCAGTTGTAAACTCAGACTGTTCCAGATTTTCACACCACATACAGACACACAAAAACCTTTACGGGTTGTTCGAGTTCTGGGTAATTTGAATTGTCCAAAGCCTCTCACATTATAAGCCCTTTCTCGAATTTCAAATATAGATTGTAAATTTGCAGGTAGAAGTTTATTAAAGGCTTTGTATAAAATTATGGATGTATTGTAATTAACCAGATCCTGGAATTTAAGTAACTTTGCCTGAAGAAAGAGTTTGTGAGTATGATCTAGATAACCAGCCTTGTGAATAATACGCAGTGCTCGTTTCTGTACTGTGACTAATGGATTAGTTGTGTTTTTATATGTGTTTCCCCACACTTCCACACAATATGTAAAATATGGAAGAACCAGAGTACAGTACAGAGTACGAAGTGCATCTTTATCAAGGTATGGTTTCACTTTATTCAAAACTGCGAGGCTTCTGGAAATTTTGGTTTTTATGTGTCTGACGTGGGGTTTCCATGAAATTTTGTTATCAATTATGACTCCCAAAAATTTGTTTTCACTCACATTATCAATGGGTACACCTTCTATAGTAATTGGTAATTCTATATTATATTTTAAATTACCAAAAAACATTGCCTTAGTTTTATTTATATTTAATGATAATTTATTTATATCCATCCATTTTTTAATTAATTTTAGCTCCCTGTTTACGGTCATTACAAGATCGGTATAATCATCGCTACTGAAAAATATGTTAGTATCATCTGCGAACAGTATGAGTTTAAGTACTTGAGAAACATCAAAAATATCATTTATGTAAACATTGAAAAGTTTTGGTCCCAACACTGACCCTTGGGGAACACCACATGTAATACCAAGTTTCTCTGAATGGTAATGCCCTATACTAACATATTGTTCCCGACCCGTTAGGTAACTTTTTAACCAGTTTCCAGCTTTCCCTCGAACACCATATCTTTCCAATTTATCCAATAAAATTGAGTGATTGATTGTGTCGAAGGCCTTCTTGAGATCAACAAAAATACCGACTGCATATTTATTTTTATCCAGTGCATTGGTAATTTCTTCTACTGCCTCAATTATCGCCATAGAAGTGGTTCTTTGCGTTCTGAAACCATACTGACCAACATTTATTATTTTATGTTTTTCAAGGAATTTTTCTAATCTTGAATTAAAAAGTTTTTCTAAAATTTTTGAGAATTGAGGCAGTAGTGAAATAGGCCTATAATTGGTAAAACTGTGTTTGTCATTACTTTTGTATAGTGGTATTACTTTTGCAATTTTCATTTTTTTCGGAAAACAACCAGACTGAAATGATAAATTACAGATATATGTTAAGGGACTAGCAATGTTCAGAATAACCTGTTTAACTACAGACATATTTATGTCATGATAATCCATTGAAGACTTACTTTTACATTTTAATGTGATATTTATTACTTCTTGCTCATTTGTAGCTGAAAGGAACAGTGAAAAGGGATTTGGTTTTATATTACTGATATTTTCATTTTTTTGACACGGGATGTCCGCTGCTAGTTCAGGGCCAACATTTATAAAAAATTTATTGAACCCATCAACAATGTTACTCATGTTGTAATTTACACCATTTGCATCAATGAAATATTCAGGATATGATGTTCCAGAAGATCCTTGTTTAATTAAGTTATTTAACACATCCCAAGTTCCTTTTATATTGTTTTTATTATCATATAATCTTCTTCTATAATAAAGTTGTTTACTCGTTCTTATAATATCAGTCAATTTATTTCTATATGCTTTATATCTTTGTTCCACTTCTTTTGTTTTTACTTTGATGAACTGTTTATACAGATTGTTTTTCTTTTTGCAAGCATTGATAATTCCTTTTGTAAGCCAAGGACTTTTTATCTTTTTTTTCTTTGTCCTGTATTCGTTTACAGGACAATGTTTATTGTACAACATAGTGTAAATATCTAGGAAATTTTCATAAGCCTTGTCCACCTCTGACTCTTCATACACCGAACTCCAATCTTGTTGCGCTAAATCGAAATTGAAGGCATGAATTGCTTCTTCATTTATTGTTCGCTTTGCTATCGTAATCTTGGTATCTATTATTTTTTTTAAATCACAGTCATACAAAGTAAAAACTGGTAAGTGGTCAGTTATGTCACAGACAAACAGGCCACTATTAATTTGGAAATCCATGACATTAGTAAAAATGTTGTCAATAATAGTGGCGCTATGTGATGTTATTCTGCTTGGCTTTGTTATTGTTGGATATAGTGATAAGCTGTACATCGTGTCAGAAAAGTCATCAATGGCTTTTATCCTTGTTGGGTTTAGCAAATCAATATTGAAATCCCCACAGATGAATAGTAATTTTTGGTTCACCGAAGAAAACACTTTTTCTATCCATTCATTAAAAATGTCAATACTTGAACTGGGTGTCCGATATATACAACTTATTATAACATTTCTCTTTTTTTCATTCATGATCTCAATAGTCAAACATTCCAAAATTCCATCAATAGCCATAGACATAGTTGTGACAACATTATATTTTATAGAGTTATGAACATATATAGCAACCCCGCCACCCACCTTATTTAATCTATTCATGTATTTTAAATCATATCCATTCAAACAGAAATCTATTCCTTTATCGACATTAAACCAAGTTTCAGTGATGGCTATAACGCTAAAGGGGCGAGAAAATTGTTGCAAGTAATCCTTAATGAAATCAAAATTAGAGTACATACTTCTACTGTTAAAGTGAATTAATGAGAGCTTCCCGTCTAGGTTGATTTTTTTTTCATATTGTTCCTGTGTGAAATAATTACAATTTTTAACAAAAGAAGAGAGAAAATTACTTTCAGAATCTATTTCTGGGTCTATTATATTATGCTCCTTATATTCACAATCTAGATCAATTACTTTCTGTTGGAGAATTGATTTCAACGTGTCCATGTCATTTCCTGGTGTAATTAGAGATGTTGGTGTATTTATCATTTTTGATTGTCATTAGAGTTACATCGATACATTAGTGTCAGTTGTACTTGTCCAGGTCCTCCATGTTCCTCACTATCAGTACTTTTGCCTCTTCTGATGTCCCGTTTAGCTTGATGAAAATCTTGCAGTTTGTTACCCATGTATGTTGTATTTTACCGTTCTTCTTCAGTTGCCTTGCCTTCCTCGCGATGTCTGCGTTTTTTCGTGTCAGATGCTCATTAATGAAAACGTCCGTGCCTTTCAGTTTGCGTCCTTGTTTCAGCAGTGCGACCTTGTTTTTCCGATTGACGAATCTCATAATGACGGCCGGCGGTCTGTCGCTCCTCCTGGGCAGTGGGTGACATGCTTCTACATGCTCCAAGTCCATCTCTATCCCTTTGCTTTGGAGGAAGGACGCCACCTGTTGCTCCACCGAGCGGTTCTCCTCATCGCTTGGCTCCCCGACGTTCCCGGCCACCGCGCGCGCATACGAGCGCGGCTTGATTTAATACCGCTGATGACCACGTCGTTCGTACGGGTGTACTGCTCCAGCTCATCCACCCGCCGCTCGAGATCCATGATTCGTCTATCCTTCTGGGCATTTTGGAGGCGTAGCTGTTTTACCTCCTCCAGAAGCCCCAGAAGCAGCTCCTGCTGCGCCCTGACTGCGGCCACATCTCCACACAGCGCTCCGAGGGAGGTTTTTATGTCCTCGACCTCCTCTGGTGTTGGGCCTTTCTTGGGTGGCATACTGGGTAACCAGCCTTTCCAGTCCAGGGGTCCTTTTTTATTTAACTGGCGAGCTAGCAGTTGCTGGTAGTTAATTCGTACAACTTGCTAGCTATCTCCCGGTTAGGGAGCGCAGCCCGAAACACTTCGATCGATAGAACTAGTAGGATGTTGGTTGTCCTCTTCTTAACCAAAGTCCTGTTTGCCGTTTTAGAAGTTACAAAAGTTACAAAAGTCATTGCCCGTTGATAAGCAGCGACTGTAGAAAGCTGTAGGATAAGCAGCGACTGTAGAAAGCTGTAGGATAAGCAGCGACTGTAGAAAGAGTCGCTAAATGAAGAGGAAAGACATTAACGCACTTATTTCAGGTCCACATACACCCGTCGTCTCTGCAAGACGCAGAGAGGTTGCACAGTCAAGAAGCCAAAGTTGGTGTGCAACAGAAGTTCCCACAGGGTTGTTTTCTCGATTATCTTGAATAATTTAAACTGAGGTAAACAAAATCTTTATAACACTGAAAAATAACTCTTCTGTGATTCAGTTTGCAGCCTTGGGCCACATTCCAAACAGCTGCTGAATATTGCTTGGGGAGAATCAGTGTTAAAAATGGATTTCATTCCAGGTTTAATTAAATCCTAACAGACGTTTAGGATGGGCCTGATTAATTTAGTTCAAAGAAAATATTCAATCTGCAAGATATCAGGGTTGTTCTCTGTGTTTTTATGAAGCACCGATAAGGAAACATCATTTGTCCAAAAGTTGCTAAAGGGCTGAAAATGCAGTGAGTGGGATGAATCTGTTTAATGCTTCTGAGAAACACATTTGTATTCCATATATATATATATATATATATATATATACACATGGGTGACACATCACTTGCCTGTATTTTACATTTATGCCAGACCACCAGCCTCAGTTTAGCATATATATTGATTTTGTGTGTGTTTTTTTTGTTTGTTTTTTTAGAAAAAGCATATTTAACTTCAGCACATTGGAGAAAAATCTCACAGTGGGTGTGCTAGCCAAATGTTCTTTAGAGCACCTGTTAAAAAAACACACAAAAAAGCACATAAATTTTCAAAACTATGTCTTGTGTTTCAATTTTGTGTGTCCAAGCAACATTCAGATATAAAAACAGCACTGAGACTCATAACATAATTCTCATACAAGTAGATTCTTTAAATGTCACTCTTTTACTATTATTATCTTCTTTTAATAACTTCTTTATTGCACTTGACTTAGCACATGTGACTCATTAGATCACAACAGGTTGTTACATGAAGCTGGAATAAAATAGCAGAAAATAGCTCGTCTCTTCTCCTCTTCACTCTCACATACTGGTGTTTCGTTTTGTACTCGTGAGAATTGGACTCACGGACTGGCCATTTTGCAGTTAATGTCAACCTGTTGCTGCTGATTTCCAACTTGAGCTAGAGTGGTTTGCAAGTGACTTACAAGTTTCCAGGGTGGGAATGAGAACCTCCAAGTCCGAGGCCTTAGTTCTCATCCAGAAAGGAGGGAAATCTTCAGATTGGGAATGAAATGTCCCAAGAGGAGGTTTGAGTATCTTGTCATGTTCACGTGTGGCGCAGCAGATTGAAAGACAGATTGATGCAGCATCTGCGCCAAAGACAATGGTGTGCCAGTCTGTTGAGGTGAAAAGACATCTAAGCACAAAGGATTTACTAATCACTGTTCCTGCCCTCACCTGTGGATACAAGCAGTGAGTAGTAATTGAAAAAACAAGTTCATGAATATAATCATCCGATATTAGAGTTAGATGAGGAGCTCAGATTGGTGCTGACTATCTAAAAGACCCAGCGTAATTGGAACTGAAGTGTTTACTTTGCCTGCAGCTGACTAACAAACTATAACTATTAAAAGGTCACTGAAAGTGCTTAAGGAGTAGTTCTATTTTTTTTTTTAACCAAAATTTCTATAGATGTTGAAAATCATGTAGTTTTCTGTCATTTAATTGGTTACATGCTACTTAATTTCATTGGTTTAGCATGAATGGTCATAGGGGAGGTCCTTCCCAAAAGGAAGTTTTCCAAAGCCTTCCAGCGGGCCACACTGGAATCCTGTTGTGCCCCCAGGACTTATATTTGGCATCCCCGGTTTAGATAGTCTCCCCCTCATGTATCTCACAGTGGTTTGGTCTCCTGCCTACCGTTGCCAAACTCATTTACTTTGCAAACTCTGAACAAAGGATATGTGAGACATTGGGATTTATTTCTACCACTCCGTAAAATTAAACATCTTTACTGTTGTAACCAGATTATATTATATTAGCTCAGTTAACTCACCATTCAATCTTGAATTGGCCATATAATTATGTGGCAGTGACGTCTCTTAATACAATTTTATGGAAGCTGAAGGTCTCTGCATATTTAAATCAGCATGGCCCAATGAGTTTTTAACCACATTTAAAGTGCTTTAATTTCATTTTTCATTGTAACAGAAGTTCTGATTTCTATTCCTAAACCTCTCACCTACCCTCGCCATTTAAAAAATCCTTGAAACATCCCTTCTGAATGACAGAATAACAGTAACTTTTAAACAGAACAGACAAAGAGCAGCAAGATTACTGGATTGATGTTACAGATTTATGGGTAAGCAAAAAAACAGAACAGCAGGAAGAGCTGATAAGTGCAGACAGATATGAGAACACAGAGCTTCATTCTTGACTTGCTTAAAGCCTTCATAAAGATGTTTCTCCATCCAGCTTTACTTTAAGCAGCTCTTGAGATTAAGAACACCTGTTCTTACAATTTTAAGAAGAACACTTGTTTTTACAAAGTCGTTTGAGGCTAGATTGGCATTAGCTTTGTTTTGTTCTGGATGAACAAAATGAAGTTTCTGCTTTCCTTTTACTGAAAAAATAGACTTTGCACTTTGTCTTTCAGTGTTGCTATAATAAAAAAAACTCAAAGAAAAATAAAAAACTGGGAAAAAATGAATTTTTTAATACATATTCTTATTAAATAAAATACGAAGCTGTTATTGTATTTTGGTGTCTTAAAATAGTTTACGCGATTTGTATCCTCGGGCTTTGTGCGTTGGAACATTCAGCAAAGACAGGAAGGATTTTTACTTAAATTGTTAAGTGGTTGATTTATTCCATGTTGCGCAACAAGACAAAATTTTCCATCCGTGCATTTGGCCCTGAAAGACTTCAGTGCTCGTGACACAGGAAAAAAACAGATGGCTGACTGAAAAATGAGCAGACTTCTCATTAAAGTTGGGCAAAGAGCAGCACTGTCCTCTGAGATATTGCTTCAGAAACTGGTGTAATATTTCTATGCAGGTAATTGTTACTTCCAGTTCTGTATATTTTTGGCTTGATGGTTCCAGTCTGTTCTCATTCCCATTGCACCACAAATATGTACACAGCCTGTGTTTAAGATCATTTTCCTAATGCAGGTGTAACAGGTATGACTTCACAATGCTCTATGAGGGCACACAAATCGACTATTAGTCGATTTTTATATTGCTTTATGGGTTTTTTCCTAAGACAAACAGCGTGATCCCTTACCTCAGGAGTCTAACCAGAAACCCCCATCTCCCTCTTCCTGGCCATCACCAACAAAAACACTCTGTCATACTGACAAGTGGAAACTTTACAAACCAATGCTTTAACCTGAACTGCAATCTTTCCCTAACCTATCCAAACAGAGCAAAGCAAAGTGCAAGATGCAGTCATCTCCAATGTGACAAAAACCACAGTCTCCTGTGATTTCTGCTTCTCCCATTTCTTTTTGGTGAACATTTTAGACGTCCTGTGCATATGACTAAAAAAATATAATACAAATAATAACATAATGCTTAATATATAGACAACCATAAATCTGACCTCAGAACAGATAATTTCGTATTATCTCACATGTAAACATTTAGATTTTATACAGAATCTCTGACATTTTCAGCATTTGGCAATTTTCTATTAGCCTTGCACCTTGAATGAGTTTCCCACCACAAACTGTTAACGCTGTTTATCAGTGAATACCACCTGAAATATGTTTACACTTTAAGTCTATTTTCTTGTTTTGTAGCCGTGTAATTATAGTCATTGTGTGCTTGAATGCTTCCTGTGTAGACTCACCGGGGACTGTTGCTTCTGCTGCTGCTGGTATGCTAATGTAGTACTCACGCTTTGCTTTCTAAGTAGACATAGCTTTGGACATTCGCCATCTAAGTGTCACAGCCAGGATACAAGAGAAGAGCCCGTGAGAACACTCAGGTGCTGTGTTCAAAAATGATGAATAACAACAGGACCCAGTAGAAACAATGGGGCGTGCATATTTTAAGAGTGAAATACTTTTTTCATCTAAAAAGCTGAAATGAGTATTTCAAGGGAGAGACAGTTTAACTGATACAGACAAAACCAAGGACACTGGTTGTCATAGAATCTGTAGCTAAAACCAAAGTTTCAGTTTATGAGTAGCATCTGATTTGTCTTTGAAGACAAACGAATGAAAGTTGGCACAGAAAGCTGATTCTGAGAACACACAAAACCCGTAAAGCCTTCTGATGGGCTCTTTTACCTGCACCAACAATCTGCCTGTAAGCATCTGCTTTGCCTTTGTTTTTAAACCAATCAGCCTAAAATGCTCCCACCTGCCTGGACTTTCTACATGCTAGTCCTTCTTACTGTTGAGATCACACCAACAGTGATAAACACAGTTGTGGAGCTAAGCAGTTTAGCTCCACACCCTTGTCATTTAATCCATAAATTGTGTTTTCATCAATTTGCATTCTATTGTGTTCCAAAGAAACTTCAAAATTCACCAAACCTTTTTCTCAGGTAGCTGGAGTAATGCTCCATTTCTCTGGTTAACTGTAGACTGCAGTGAGAAGCAGAGTCCAGGTTTCAGCTGTATTTTACGATGCTTGAGAGAGTAATTCACCCAGAGAGCATCACATGCATCATGTACACACTCCATACTGTGAGTCAGCAGATAACGGAAGAATTTTCAGTGCAGGTATCTTTTTTACTGTTTTTATCATTCTTCGCATTTGATTACAAGTGGATAATACTCTTTTATTCCCATCCACACTCTCGCATTTTTTCCATCCGTGTGGCCTTTAGAACTGCTTCGCCTCAGGCTCTTAGTGGCTCTATCAGTCCTTATCATCCAGGCCTCCTGGGGATTTGTGCACAGAGCTGCTTGCATCAAATTAGTCCATGTTGACTCTCCTCTTGCCATCCCCAGTCACAGCAAATAATGCTGGAATTTATTTCCACATCAAGTTTCCTCTGTTAAGCTCAATTAATGCACTAAATTGAAGTGTTAAAAATGTGTGGCGTCCTTGAAAATTAAAACTGTAATCGTCCAACAGAAATAAAAAAAAAAAGATTGTTAATTCTTAATCCTACAAAAAAAGAGTGGACAGTGAAATTAACATTCTCTATGGCTGTAATCAGCCTTCCATACAAGGACCCACATTAGCTCAGAAAGTACAAAACACTCTCCAGTTAAAAAGAAAAGCATCATGTGATGATTACTCAGTGTATCCAGTGCGTATTTATAATGGTAAACCCCTTTTTAAAATCTTATCTTCATGATTTTATATTGCGTAACTGTATTTATTCATCCCCCTGGTGCATCTGTGTGATAATGAGAGTGGGGAGCTAATAGATGGTAGTCGCCATAACAACACATAAGAAAAAACTGAGTGGCTTCATTTGTTCTTTTCCTCCATTTAAAACGTGTAACTAGGTCCTACATAGGCGCTCCTATGACCTCTCAAAACTGCCTTGATGATAAAAATGCTATAAAAGAAGACATATGGAAAAACACAGCTTTGTACTGTGAGTGTAGAAGAATACATAAAGAGGAGGCGAATCTAACAAACCTTTATCTGTCTAGTCTGTTGAGATTTAAGATGGCTGATTTGACAGCCAACAAAGCTTTTGGCCAAGGCTGGACAAGATGAAAATCTGTCAGGTGCCTTTAATACTTCAATGCTAGTATTTCATGTGTAGAAAGTTTGACATATTTTGATATGGAGGAAAAAACAGGCTATTGTGGTTTAACAAGGAGGTAGGCTAAAGTCTGGAGGGATTTACAGGTGCCCAATGTGAGAGCTGAGATATGAAACCCAAATGACATGAAAGTGAATAAAAATGTTTGCTCCTTTACTCAATCATTAAATGATTCTTAGGTGTGTCACTTTGAGCGACAGGTGGGGGCGGTTTTGTCTTAGCTGTTCTAAGAAGTTCGCTGTTCAGTTTCTTTGATACCTTCATTTAGTTTTCAGTCTCTTTCTTTTTATTTTTGAATCCCAATTTAATGTCCGTTATCAACGCATACTGCTTACCAATCTCGCTGCTCAGACATAGCGTTGGTTGTTAACCATCATGTCAAATTTGAAAAAAAAAAATGAAGATGATGACTGGAAAAAAGCTTAACTCCATCCTTTAAAACAGTGGTCCACAGACCAAATGGTGACATCACAAATTGATACAAGGTGAGAGAATGCTTGCACTTTGTCAGAGTTCACTGGGCAAGCACTGCCTGCCTTGCTTACCCTGACAGGATTGCACTATTATTATCCCATCCCAGGTCTTTGTATTTACATCTGACAACTAATTGAAAAAATCTAACTTACAATCAATACAAACTGTAGTTTCTTTGGCATGGAAACAGTTACATAACTATGCAAAGTCTAAACAAATGATTAGATTTTGCTGCCCATTATGAAGGAGTTATATTGTAGCTTGGGATGTAATTTTGAAACTGCACTTTTATCTTTCTTGCCCACCTCATTCTTCAGGGTTGACACAATCCCATAATGCATGTTTGGCTTTGTAGGCCTGCTATTTAGTCTATAAATAACTAAAATAGTGTTTGTCTGGCTTCAATCTGCTCTGCAACTGCTTTAATCTTAGCATCATGAAAGAAGTGGTGCCTAGCTATTCTTCAATCAAGCCTCAACAGTATATTTGGGAAGAAATCACAAGGCAGATGTTTTGAATTCAAGCTTGTTTAAGATTTATATCACTAGTGAATGAGTTATTTGCTGCTCAAATAAGTTTTTTTATGGTCAGAGTGGTTTTTTAATCAAACATAAGCACACTGTTGAGATAGATCTTAAGATTAAAATGAAGTCTGAGAGCATTATTTAAAATGAGGCTGGAGAAAGCGAGGTGTCCTGACTGCATAAATTCAAAATGAGAAAATGTCCTTTCATTTCACTTTCTGAGCACACAGATACAAGGAGAACTTTAAGGATTTTTAGAATAGAGAATACACCGAGGTATTTCTGATTAGTCTCACAAAAGTTGTGTTATGTAATCTGCCACTTTGCTTTTCATAAATTATCTTGAATACGAACAAACCCAATCACATTGCCAGGATTTTTGACTGTAGGTGCATTCTTCCATCACCAATAGGGTATTGATTTGGGAGACCAATTGATTTTTCTTCTATTGAGCCAACTCCATTCATATTAGTAACCAATACATTTATTATCCCAAGAGAAGGAGAGATATTGATTTAGTTAAACCACATGACCCTGGTTCTTTTGCTTTCAACATGCAGAAACCTGTCTATGTTTATACACATATGTTATTTTAGAACTTTATTTGAGTTTGAGAAGATTACCATATTACCTCAAAAGTTTCTTTGTTGTTCACTTACACAATAAATGTTTTTTTTAATTCAAAAAAGTACTTCATTTACTTTTTATTAACATGAGCAGTTAAATATATAAGAAATCTTTTTGGTTTTGTTGAATATAAATGCTGGTTTCCTGGATCATGAAATCTGCAAGGGAAAACCTTTCTACCTTTCACACATCATCTTACTGCAAACAGCCATCAGGCAGTATCTTGTTGTCATAAAGGAATGGGCATTATTAAGAACTATACTCTGGTAGGCTGTGGTTTTTAAACAATGCCCAGTTGGTACCCAAACTGTTATAGTTCAGGAGAGAGAGCGGGCCATATAATGTTTAAAAGGTTCGATCCCTGGCTGCTCCAGTCTGCAGGCTAAATATCCTTGGGCAAGATACTAACCCCAAGTTGCTTTCTGATGCATCCATCAGATTATGAATGTGTGTCAATGTTAGATAAAAAGCACTAAAGCACAGAAAAAAGTGCTTGTGTGAATGGGCGAATGAGGCACTTTCTATAAAGTGCTTTGAGTGCTCTGGGAGAGTAAAAAGGTGCTATATAAGAAGTCTATTTACCAAACTGTGCCAAGACAATATCTCCAACAGTATCACCACCAGTCTGAACTGTTGATACAGGGCAGGATAGATCCATTCTTTCATGTTGTTTAGGCCAAATTCTGACACCACCATCCAAATGTGGAAGCAGAACTCAAGACTCACGAGACCAGGCAACATTTAGCACTCTTCTGTTGTCCAGTTTGGATAGTCCACATGAATTGTAGCCTCGCTTTCCTGTTCTTCACTTACAGGAGTGGCAACCACCAATACTATAAACATCTGTCATATTAAAAAGACATTTTTCTATTGATCTTTTGAAGCAAGATCAATTTAAGCACTGATAGTGTTGTAGCATTTAGTCATCTTTTTGACCTCTAAACAAGAAAAAAAATTACTCAGCGGGTACATTCAGATGTCAACACATGTGAACCTGATTTTTCATGTGGGATTCAGTGTATCAAGGACATGCAAACGTAACCATAGGTTAATATTACGTGTTTTTTGTTCTATGCAAATTCAACCCAATCCAACACCTATTTTATTTTATACATTTCTGGATTTATACAGGTATAAAATCAATGAATAATTCAGAACGACAAAAGAACAAATAAGAGCATTGTCCATCGCTGAAATATTTGGAGTTTTCCTTTCTTTGTAACTTTGTGGCAATGTCTCAGATCTGTGCTGCAAAAGCTCAGTGAGGACCTGAATATGAATGAAACAGTGTCAGTGAAATCTGGAAATGATCAGAAAACAAAACAGCTGTAAATCAAGAGGTAAGTAATGGACCTTACACACATTTAGATGACTTTACGGAATTGGTGACTAAAGTGCTTCAGAACCAGTTTTTAACCACAAAACGATTAACATTAACCATTTTGTTTATTTATTTATTTTCATGTTTTCTTCTGTTTCATTTGAAAGAACAATTCTTAAAGATAAAGGATTGCTGCCATTACTGTGTGTTTATCCATTTTGGTATTGCATGTGAAACGAATGCAAACGTTTCTATTTAGCAAGATTAAATTTAAGTTGTTTGAATCAATGCAGTCGTATTGTTGGGACTGAACATTTGGGAATTCCAACCTGAACAGATTCACAGGTGGTAATTTGTATGCTAATAAATGCCACTGATTCAGTGTTTACTTCACCAGGTGGGTTTTCAAAGACACTCAGATTTGCAAATAGGTCTACGTGGACCAATGTCATTTAAAGCAGCGAAGTGCTAAAACTGGAATGGTTTCAGATGTTTGTTTCATAAAAATGTGTCACGTTACCAAACTCAAAACAAAAAGTGTTTATTTTCATTTTTAGGGACAGTTCATCATTCTAGACACAAAAAATGTGTGAGCACATGCTGCATCAACACAGTCCATCAATATGTTATTTAACAGCACTGAGACTAATTACCCTTAAAAACAAGCTGGATCTTTGGAATGAACTGGTAATTACATACACAGGGCATACTCTGCAGACAAACGAGGTTAAAACCAAAATAACCTGCAATCATTGACCTTTAATAAAAGCTGAAAATATGCTTATACAGAAAAAAATAGAGGCATTTTAACCATTTTGGAAATAAAAACATGACAGCAGAAATGAAACAGTTGATGTTAAATCAGGGTCGTTTTTACACTGTGAACCCTGCTCCAGAAACTGGATTTAGGGAAAACTTGGTGACCCTCTGGCAATAAGTAATGATTTCTTAAATGAAAATACTGTAGCTACCTAACACCAGCTTTCTCCCCTGAAAGCTAAGGACTGCCCACCTTACCTATGAAAAGTAAACACTGGATCTCCTCTTGGTGTCCCTACTCTAGCTGCAATCAGAGATACACAAAATTTCGCTGCAACTGTAACTGTCTATCAAAGATTTCAGTCAACATGTTACACCACAGTTTTGCAGAATCATGTTAATTTATAAGAAACTTATGGGAGAAGTGACTACTTAAACCTAACTCAGTGCAATAAAATCTTTTTACTTTAATTCAACCGCTGTCCCATTCACTAACATGGAGGGGCAGGTTTTCTGACTAGGAGTTAAAGTGTGATATAGCAAGTCAGAAGTATATAGAAATAAGACATAATTTGTACTGTGAGGCAGTGATTTGCTGATCTGTGCAGCAGATCAGTATCCACTGCTCTTTAATGAATTTATCAACATATATTGTTACAGTATTTCATGGGAAATTTTTTTTCAAAACATTTTTACACAGAAACATAACTTTAGTAACACATTATACTGGCCTAAAGATCCAATATCTGATTTTAAAACTTGCAATTTTACTTGCTGAGCTGCACCTCTTTTTGAAAATAATCTCACATCTTCCTCTCTTGTTCTCTCTTTTTACATCTTTCCCATCTGTGTGTGTCACAGATTCTTTTCTAACCCTCGGAAATACAGAAACTCTAAACTTGACTTAGAAGATACATTGTATGGCAAACTAAACAGTGTTTGGTGATTGTGATGACCCGCAGCACCCTGCCTTCCTTATGGGCTGCTTGTGTCTTGTTTGCAGGCACTGGAGAGGCGGAGTTCCTGTTCACAACTAGTAACACTGGCAGCACCTGGGCCCAGTAAGCCAGGGCTCCATCAAAAGCCTTTAGAGCGTAGCTGTGCGCCAGCTCATTCTCCTGAGACACCTGGTTGGGCTCTGGTTGCTTTTGGTTTAGTTCAGTTCTTGCATTTAACACCATTACATACATCATTTTTCCACCCATGTACTCCTTCACACCACTGAGGATGCTGACTACAAACACACCGTAATTTGTGCTTTTGACAATAGTTTGCTTTTTTCTGTTTTATTTACTTGAAATAAAATGATTTGGAAGACATTCCCATGCAACTCTGGGTTTTTGTCATGGCCCAGTATGTGACAAGTGGAGGCTCGTCCATTTAAGTATGATTTGTTTATAGCCGTTTTGGGTTTGGTTGTATGGATTTGTTGCCAGGATAGTAGGTTTGTTGAATCATGCAATGTGAATTGTTTGCTTTACCTTGTGTCTAAGAGATGCTTGTTTTTGAATTTGGGTTGTTATTTTGATTCATTTGAATTGTGTCTCAGGTTAGTGTGACACCAAGCAGGTGTGACTGATTAGCAGTGATTGTGAGGTTCTGAAGTGGGATAAGTGTTTGTGGAGTCTCCCTTTGTAGGAATGGCAGCATAGTCCGTTTGTCCGTTTTGGTTTGTTTGGTTGGTTGGTTGGTTTTTTGTTTAGGTGCGTGCTTGCGTGTGTGTGCCGATGCACTCAGAGCATTTGGCTTGGCAACATTTACAGAGCTGTCAGGTGAGTAGCCAGCTTGTTGGGGGCCTAACCTGGTTACTGGGTTGAATGTTTAAAAAGCCCACCGCTAATCTGCATGAAGACTAGGGCTTATGATATAGGTAAGCTGGGATAGGCAGGTAAGTAGGCTGAGATTTCCACTTTAGTGAAGAATATTTGTCTTTAAGTGCACTAATTGGCCTGGGGCAACACTGTTTTGTTGACTGTTTTTATTGTTTTCTGCATGAGCCTTGAAGAGTCATGGCAGGTATAGAGGAATTTGTTGTTGCACCGTGTGAAAGTTTCCTAGATCAATGCTTTAAAGATCAGCTGTTGAAAGTTGCAGATGAGTATGAACTTTAAGTGGGCTTGGTGATAAGCATTGTAAAGGCACTGAAATCTGAGATTAAGTTGCAGTTGATTGAAAGGGTGTGTTCGTGGCTGGTGCCATTAATAGTGCCACGGAGTTTCACCAGGAACCTTGACTTTTGAGCAGCAGAAAGAGCTAATGTTGTTGTAAATGTCATATAAAAAAGGAAAGGCAAAAGTTAGAGCTAAAGAGACAGAGGGTGGAAGTGGAAAAACACAAGTTGGAGGCTAATAAGCAGGTGAAGATTGAATTATTATTATTTTTAAACAACACATTTATTTCTCAAATAGACATCAGGTTTTGTCAGAGAAGGAAAAAACAAATTCACAGAAATACAGGGCTGAAGTATAATTGACCATCTACAACAGAACACACCACATTATTAAAACACCACTGAGAAGAAAAATCAGTTAAATTATTCAACAATGAACAAAACTAAAATTTGGCTTTAACTCTATATTTAACCAGCAAAATGAAAGTTGTATCAACCCCCTATTATTTATTTTATCTTTTCTACTTTTATATAGAGAAAATTTTGGTTGACCCAGCACAAAATTTAACTGCTTCCTTTTTTTGGGGGGGGGGCACCAAACCAAAATGCCAATGGAGACTAAGCCACTCCACATTTTTTAAAGACACGCATTTACATTCAAGAAACATATGAAAAATTGTTTCTATTTCTTGATAAAAGGGACATCATTCACTTGCATCTTTCTTAACCTTGGGCACAAAACTATTAACAGCAATGGCCCAATGCAAAATCCTCCATTGTACATTACCTGACCCCTTATTCAGTGGGGGTGCACAACCTTGCCACAACTAAAACACTCCAAAGCACCAGAAGTCACATGTCAAGACAACTTTCTCACCAGTAATTCATCACTGATAAACAGAGGAATGTTTGCAATCAAGTCCTCTCAGTCAGACTCACCACACGCTTCACACCACACTCCCAGCATGCAATGAGAGAAAGAAAGAAAGGATGTGTTGACAGTGTAAACAGGTTGTGAGATGTCAACATTTTCTTACTATTTAGCAAGTATCCTCATGTTTTTACTTGAAGCAACGCCTGATTGCAGCACATTAAAATAAACTAAGCTCCACTTTGACCTTTGTTTATGACATGTATTTTACCCAGACACCAGGGGGCGAAAGAGACATTTTGCCTTTACTTTTGGGGAGCTATTACGTTGTCCTTGTTTTTGTTTGTTTTTGTAGTCATTGGCACTGACTAACCACTATTGTTTTACAAGATCCAGTTAAGAGCTATAAAGTGCATCTTTCACATTAGACATGACATTTTTCATTTCCTCATTCACACAGTTGTTCTCAAAGCACATACCTGAGGTGATTAATAAGCACCTCAGGTATGTCCCTGTATTTGTTATATTAACACACATGATTTCATTATGAGTTTATATTTGTGATCGCTGGACATTTTGGATTTATCAGCTCAGAGCAAAATCTAAAGGCCACATGTTTCCAACAGTATAACTCTGTATCGCTGTGGACAACGAGGTAGCTGTCTGGTTGTCAGCCAGTTCCCCCTGCACTGAAACATTTACCTTATGTTGCTATAGCAACTACTGTTTAAAGTAAGCTCTGTCTGTATGACTGGTTTTTCACCTAAAACAGTGATCAATAAAAATAACTGAAAAGATGCAAAGATTTCTGAGTGAAGTTGAGGCCAAAAGAACTTTTCAATCCAGGCTGCAGAGGCTCTGAATCTGCTCTGATAGCATTTTATGTTAAACTAATGAAGGTGAAAAAAAAAAGTTTAGCAACTCAATGTACAACACATGTGTCAAATTTTAAAGTTTGACTTTGGCATCTTTCCTAACACAAATCATTGAAATTGTCCTTAACTGGTCTAACTAATACACTGATCCATAAGCAGACTCTTACCTGCTGGTTCAGTATTCTCATGTTCATTTGCTGCCCCCAGCATTTGGCCTATGTCACGTTACAGCTGATTGGTTAATGCAATCTACCCACTGGTATATATGACTCATATATGACTCATGTGAATCTTCTAAATATAATGGACAATAAGAGTCACTATTTTTTGTTTTTAAATCACTGACCTTAATACATGTATGGAATCCACCAATAAAGATCTAGTTTGTTGGTGTCTGATTTATTTGCTGTGATTTTCACTGAAAACATACAAAAATGCAGTTTAAAAAAAATCCCACCACATACATTTTATCTGCTAAAGCATATTCAAGTTCACTAAGAGATGATGGATCAGATAATGCTGGTTAAAATGACTCATTTCCTGTGTCCTGTTTTTTTTAAGACAAATTGCCTGGTCTACACTGATGTGCACTCATCTTTCTCAGTCCACTGGATTAAAATGGAGGCTGTGCTCTTTAGTTACCTGTTGCCATGTAAAATGATCATGCATTGGAGCTCTAATGTAGATGTTGTTTTTCCATTGCCCACACATAAGCCTAATTGAGGGTGAATATACAGAACTTATTTATTGAACTAACTCTGATCACCTGTTTTAATTAACTCCTAGTTTAAGTTTATACACAGAGTTGGTTGCTTTAACCTGAATTTTGGAATAGATGTGAAGACTGATGCGTCAATGATGCGTCTGTGGGAAATCTACGCTGTAACTTAAACCAGAACCAGAACCCCATTTTTACCCAACCTTCCACGTAACCTGACATGCACCTCCTGGGAAATGTAACTACATTTCTGTCAGTACATGGCGAGGAAACTCTCAGCTTTGGTCTCATTGCAGAGGACTTCACTTCCTGCCCTCATGTGTTTCTTCATAATTAGAATCACCTGTGCCCTACTTTACTACATTTCCCCCATCGGCCATGTGTTACGTCACAACATGAGAAAGATGTGCAAGGAAGAGATGAGAACTGGTCAGTTCCAGTTTTACACAGTATGAATATGGATGTGGCATTTATTTGTCATGCCACTTGATAAAAGATGTGCTCTTGTGTTTCAGCTCATTTAGGATCCTCCTCTGCTTTTACTCTTTTGTCTTCTTGAGATGTATTTAAGTGATTAGAAGATCCTCAGTCATTCAAGGGGAAATTATTTCTGGGTCTCAGGAAGAGACAGAACGTGAGTAAGCATACATTACATAATGAAAAGCATCCTCTCTGTTCACCATCTCCTAAGCCAGTGCATCTCAGCACCTTTGTGTTTAAGAAGCTGGTTGTTCTCCTTGTGGCAATGGCAATCAGACCTGCCTTCTTCTTCAGGAGTGTATGGACTGATATATGTGTACTTAAGACTTTGCTTGAAACTGAATTTACTTTTGAGTTGAGTGCCTTATTGATTCAATTGTTGTTGAAAAAAAAGAGAATGGAAAAAATGCACAGAAAAAAATTATAATGAAATGATTTGTATTAAAATCAGTTTAACATGAAGCCAAAACAGATGTGTCAGTTCCTCCAACAAAGCCAACAGAGTCATTTAAAAAAAAAAAAACTCCAATGTTAGCTTTTCTGAGTAAAATCAAACACCAAATCCAATTTTCTATATCTATTTACTTAATGAATGAGTCTTTTGGTTAAGTCTTAAAGCGTGACATGTGTCATTGTGTAAACTGGTTATGCCAACCACAGTTGGCAGAAGTTAAACACAGCTACAGCACAGATGAAATTTCCTAAACACGATGATTGATATGCTGGTTTGGAGTGCACAGCCAGGAAGGTGAGTTTAAAGTTGATATAAACAATGGATAGAAATGAAAGAGGAGAAAGAGTGTGTACAACATGGTTGGAGAGGTCGAGGAGAACAATAGTTTCAATAGAACAAGGTAGAAGAATTCCCCATTGCCTCCTCTAACATCTCATGTATCATAATGTTACTAATCAGCGTAGCCACTGTCATTGGAGTCACATCGGCAAATGCATTTCTCTATCTCAATAAATCACATTCAGTTCTTCCAAGTGATCTCTCCTTATTAAATATTAGATACAGAGCACTCCTGAACGTTTCTTCCTGTTAAAAGGGAGTTTTTCCTTTCCACTGTCACCAGCTGGTTGCTCATCAGGATCTGTTTCATTGTTAGAATTGTCTTGATGCTTTTGTATGGTCTTTACCTTACAATACAAAGTGTCATGAGGCAGCTGTTGCTGTGATTTGGTCCTATATAAATAAAACTGATTTTATTTGAGAGTAATGTGTGGCAACCCAGCAGATATAAACATGTTTTAAACCTTGTACAAAAGTATAATTTCCTATTGGAATCACCTCTGTGTGACAAGTGTGCCAACACTTCATCTACTCCATTACTAAAATAAACCTCATCACTGTAGTTGTCATGTTGGTGCCGTTTAGAACTTTTATTATTAGCGGTAATACAGTTACTTAGGTATATAGTATTTTGTTCTCATTTTGGCAGAGTCATCATCAGTTACACTGTCTATAGTTTTAATCCTAAATGACAATCTGTCTAAACTTCACACGGTAAATGTCATGCGTTGGTGTTTGCAGTTAATTAATCAAGTACTTAACTCTCAACTGGGTTTATAATTAGCTTAAATATTTGTCATGGTGGTGTTAACAAGGGTCAAACTTCACTAATAGCCATTTACATTCTGCTATACTCCTCGTTGCTTAGTTTCTTTGCTCATTAAGATGTTCACATCACACAGACACTTCTTGATCTCCCCTATTATAAACCTGAAGTCCCCCAGAAGCCAAAAAAAACATTTGGAGGCTCTTGATAAATAATGATTAGCATATCTACAATAATAAGCATGATTAAAAAACAAGAACAGTATAAAGTCGTATTAAAATCTAATATGGAGATTTTTTTTATTCTACTCATGGGCTGCTTTTATGTGTTTTGTACCATGCATAATTATTCTAAGGGGATTTAGTGCAGCCTGGTTCCCCTCATCAACCTCCTCCCAAAGTGACTATTTTACACAGTGACAGATGAATTATTGAACAATCAAACTGATTATGGTGAGCTTCCAATTTAAGATTTGAACTAAAGGAGGCATAACCTTGCAGTCTCTCGACACAGTACAACTGGCTGTAGGTTGCCTAGCACACCTCAGTATTGCAGAACGCCTGAGTCATTTAAACCTTGCTCCTGAACCTCTGGTCTAAGTGGTTGTAAAACAATAGACCCTCTTTGACTCACACTGAGACATGACTAGTGGTCAGACTGCGGTCATTAGTTTGGATCTCTAAGCTGCAACGGGAAGATGAAAAAGCTGCACACACTCAGCCACACTGTCGGAGAATAAATGACGGGTAATAAAGGTACATGTTGCACATGTAATGAAGTTAGTGACTGAATTCAGAATGGATAATTTTCACTGCTTTGGAGCACAGACTTCACAACCTCCATTTAATGAAAGCCAAAGGGGAATCAGTGTTATTTATCAGCTAGTTTAAAGAGTGTGTCACCAGCTGATTTCCGGAACGCCTCATGAGATTCGTGGGCATGAACTGCCACTAATGCTGCAAGCTGACGGTTGATGCTAATGCCCACTGCTTCTGCTGCTGCCTGGCTATGCAGTGAGACTTCAGTATTAGTGTAACTGAGTGAGGATTAAATGTAACGTTACATTTTATTTTCACAGCTTGCCGTATGTGCAAGTGGAAATGGATCCCTTAAAGTCAAGTTTGTTATGATTGCATTTATTATAGCTACATAGTCTTAAGAGATTAAAGAGTCTTTCAGTAACTAATTAGTGATTCATGTTCTTCCCATCCACGTGTTAGTGTCCTTGAAGTAAAACACAGCAAAGACAGTGCAGATGGTCGTGCCAGTGCCGTCTCCCATAGACCTTTGTCTATGTCTGAATAGGTGAATGACAGGTATAACTGAAGAGAACGCTGAATAAAAGCACAACATGAATGCAGTCCATTTACCATTTAGGTCTTGAAAGGAGCCTACATGACTGGAACAAATTGGACTAAGTTTGCAATGAAAACAAGACTTTGGCAGAAAGGTGACCACTGGTGTGACGAAACAACTTACCCCAAGTACAATATACGCACCATTACCTGTGGTTTTAAAGTGCTAAAGCTTTTGTTTGTCCTCCAGCTACCCTGACCTCCTCCCTCCTCATACGCTGTATTGTAGAATTTTTGATTCACCTCAAAAGATTTCTTCTGTATTACAAAACCCGAAGATACTTCTTTATTATATAAAATAGGTGAAGTGATCTATTGGAGAAGCATTAGTCTCTGAATACAAGCTGTTCTCCCTTTAAAAATAAAAAAACACCATCCATGGATATCCATCCAGTCAAAGAGACATTTTCTTTACCACTTACCTGGAGTTGGGGTAGGGGATCTTTCCCAGGTGTGACTGGATGTCTAACTTGTCTAACTACTATCTAATTATCCACAGCATGTCTTTCTCCTCTCACCCCAACCAGTTGAGATGGCCGCCCCTCCCTGAGCCTGGTTCTCCTGGACGGTTTCTTCCTGTTAAAAGGGAGTTTTTCCTTTCCACTGTCACCAAAGTGCTTGCTCATAGGGAGCCATATGATTGTTGGGTTTTTCTTACAAACTGTCACGGTACGGCATGGCAGACCGTGGGGATGTGGGGAAAAGGAGGACCCAGTCGCGGTGCTCTGTGTTTAAACAGTGCGTTTATTTACAGTGAATGGAATAATGACAATAAATCCCCTGTGCTTTCCCCTGACTCCCGTGTCGTGTCTCAGTGCTCTCCGCTCCCGTGTCTCAGCACTCCGCGTGCTGACTGCTGTCTGGCGCTCCACACTTCTCCTGGGGACACAAATAGAGGCAGCCGTCAGGACACATACAACCGCGGGCATACACACACACACTAACTAAACTGGAAAACTAACGTGGAGTCTAACGCAATGATCCCGCGTCGGTGGGAGCTCCAAGACTCTCTTAAGTAGCTCCCCCGACGAGGCCTGATCAGCAGCAGGTGTGTGGCTTCGGGTGTGGCCAGTCCCCAGCAGGGCCACACCCACCAGGCCTGATGGCGCCTATAACCAAGTGCTCAGACACACAGCCACCCACACACACATATGTACAAGCATAGAGAAGAAGGGGGAGCAACACCAAAAATACATAATAATATAACAGGTCCATGACTGCCCAGGGGTCCTGGGTCGCCCAGTCCCAGGACCCTGACAGTACCCCCCTCTAAGGGCCGGCTCCCGACGACCCTAAAACAAAACACAAACCAAAAGGCACAGCACAACCAACCCAGGGCGGGCGGCGGGGGTCCAGGACGGAGGGCCAGAACCGAAACAACCAAAAACCACAAAAGAACAACCCCCCCAAGGTCACAGTCCCAAAGCCCGACCGCGCATCCCGCAGCGGAGCAAAAAAAGAAAAAACGCCACAAAACAGTCTCAGGCGGCCCATCATACAACAAAAGAGTTCAGGAGGCCTACCTCGAGTCCAAAGGCGGCAACGTTGCAGCTCTGGTGGACGGCCATGGGCCCGGCAGCAGCAGCAAAACAGTTCTGGGGGCCTGCCACAGATCCAGTGGTGGCGGAGCTGCAGCTCCGGTGGCCTGCCACAGGTCCGGTAGCAGCGGCGAAACGGTTCCGGAGGTCCGCCCCGGGTCCAGTGACAGCGGCGGCGGCGCTGCTGCTCCTCTGGCGGCTTGCCCGGGTCCAGTGACGGCGGCGGCGGCGCTGCTGCTCCTCCGGAGGTCCGCCCCGGGCCCAGTGACAACGGCGGCGGCGCTGCTGCTCCTCCGGCGGCTTGCCCCGGGCCCAGTGACGGCGACGACGTTGCTCCGACGAGCAACAGCGAGGAGTGGCACGTGGCATATGAAGCGCTGGTCGCTGACGCGGACGCGCTGGACGTCGATGGCGTGGAGGGCGCGCTAGACGTGGGGGTCCCTCCAGCACACCGACCTCCAGTTCCGGCTGAGCGGGTCTCTCCAGACCTCCGAGCTCCTCCAGTGGCAGCGCGGGCTCCACAGGCTCGCTGAGCTCCTCCTGCTCGCCGAGCTCCCGCTCCGGCTCGCCGAGCTCCGCAGCTGGCGGTGCGGGCTCCTCCCGCTCTCCGAGCTCCTGCTCGCCGAGCTCCGCAGCTGGTGGTGCGGGCTCCTCCCGCTCTCCGAGCTCCTGCTCGCCGAGCTCCGCAGCTGGCGGTGGCTCCTCAGCCGGCGGCTCCCTGAGCTGCTCCAGCTCCGGTTCGCTGAGCTGCTCCTCGGCTGGCAGCGTGAGCTCCTCCAGCTCTCCGAGCTCCTGCTCGCCGAGCTCCGCAGCTGGCGGTGGCTCCTCAGCCGGCGGCTCCCTGAGCTGCTCCAGCTCCGGTTCGCTGAGCTGCTCCTCGGCTGGCAGCGTGAGCTCCTCCCGCTCTCCGAGCTCCTGCTCGCCGAGCTCCGCAGCTGGCGGTGGCTCCTCAGCCGGCGGCTCCCTGAGCTGCTCCAGCTCCGGCTCGCTGAGCTGCTCCTCGGCTGGGGGCGCGAGTTCCTGTGGCTCGCTGAGCTCCCTGAGCACCTGCGGCTGCGCTACAGCTGCTGATGGTCGATCCGGAGGTGAAGATGGTGATGTGGTAGCTGCAGGGGGTGAAGGTGAAGGCATAGTAGGTGATGTGGATGGTGAAGCTGAGAGTGCTGCGGTCGCTGCAGTCAGATGGGACGCTGGTGGACTGGACAGCGATGCAGGGACAAACAGGTGAAATGATGGCAGAGGTGGTCCAGCAGGCACATCGACCTCCAACTGATGATGGAGATGAGGGGCTGACTGGGCAGCAGACTGAGTTACAAGCTGGGCAGCAGACTGGGTCGCTAGCTGGGCAGCAGACTGGGTCGCTAGCTGGGCAGCAGACTGAGTCACTAGCTGGGCAGCAGACTGAGTCACTAGCTGGGCCAAAAACTCATCTGGGTCTGTATGCTCTGAACTCCCTAGCTCCAAGCTCACAGTCTCAGAGTGAACATTTTCTGACTTTTTGGAGGTAAAGCAAGCAGTTTCTGACCCCACCGACTCTGAGCTAATTATCTCAGGGCTGACTATGCGAAATTCCGCCCCAGAATTAGCACTCAGGCCACATTCATCCGTCGGTGGTCCAAAAATCTCCACTGGGAGTTCAGTTACACCTCTTACAGTCTCTCCATTGTTGATTGCCATAGTGGCTATAGTCTCTATTTCCCTGTTCACAGGAAGGGAATTTACAACACCGGCCGAGTCCATTTTACTCACTGTGGCGTCCAGAGCCGCTGGTCCTGAGTCTTCAACCAGCACAGGAGTGAGTGTAGATGTGGCTGAACGCTGCTTGCGAGGACGCCTTCTCCTCCGTGAAGGCGGGGCCGGGTGTATGGAAACAGTCCTCCGCTGTTCATCTGTGTTTTCCTTTTCAATGACAGGATTAATAGAAACAAATGAGTCCGGTTTACTCACTGCGGTAATGAGTGCTGTTGGTCCGTCGCCAGCTGACCGGGCTGAAACCGCAGGAGTGGGTTGACGTGTAATGGGGTGATGATGGCGAGTGCGACATCCCTTCTGTAAAGGAGGATCAAACAATTGTGCCGCAAGCATCGACGGGAAAGTCCTCCGCCGATGCACAAAAAACCAAGCGGCTAGAGCGTCCAGGAGAGCAGCCGTACCTTCCGTGCTCGGACCACCCAAGCCGAATAATTCAAAACTAGAGCTCGCCCTTAAACTAGTGACCAATGGCTTAAGTTTGTTAATGTCCAAAAAGTTCATGGTGAAAATAGTGGATGAGAGATAATCGTCAAAGACCACTACCTGTATATGTCTCTTGTGTGGGTCTACAGCCTGGATTACGCTTCGGCAGTAATCCCATAGCTGCGCGAGCAATCTCTCCTCCAACTCGCTGAGCTCCAGCTCTGGCGCTGGCACCTCCGGCCCGCTGAGCTCCTGCTCGGGCAGCACGGGCTCCTCCGGCTCGGGCTGAGCAGGTCCGGGTGGTGTTGTAGCAGGCGGCACTGCCACAGATGGTGAAGAGGTGAGCGGTGTGGAGATCGCTGAATGAGGCGACGCTAGCTGCACTGTGGGCTGGCTTACAGCAGCGTCAGCGGTGTCGCCATCCACTGGAAACAAAGAAGCAGACGAGGTGAGAAATGAAAAAGTGTCCTTATTACTCACCACAGCCGGCTCCTGAGATGTCCAGGAATTCGGCTGCGGAGAGGAACGCCGGCGGCGAGAACATAGTTTCCGTGAAGATGTCGGGGCCGGCGTCTCAGGCTGTGAATCCACCAACTGTCCGAGCTGGTGAGCAGCCTGAGGAGGAGAGTGGAGGTGGAGGGTCGAGAGCAAGAAATCCAGGACGACTGGATTGAGGGAGTCCACCAGCCAGGGAATTTACAAAGCGTTTCCTGCAGCCGCCTCTCCACAGCGCGACGCACTACCTCCCCGGGCGTCTCCCACCGCAACTCGCATAGGCGGTACACTTTGTCCATCACCTCCTTCCTGAGCCTCTCCTCAGAGACCGCTGGGTCCGTGTCTGGCGGGATCATTCTGTCACGGTACGGCATGGCAGACCGTGGGGATGTGGGGAAAAGGAGGACCCAGTCGCGGTGCTCTGTGTATAAACAGTGCGTTTATTTACAGTGAATGGAATAATGACAATAAATCCCCTGTGCTTTCCCCTGACTCCCGTGTCGTGTCTCAGTGCTCTCCGCTCCCGTGTCTCAGCACTCCGCGTGCTGACTGCTGTCTGGCGCTCCACACTTCTCCTGGGACACAAATAGAGGCAGCCGTCAGGACACATACAACCGCGGGCATACACACACACTAACTAAACTGGAAAACTAACGTGGAGTCTAACGCAATGATCCCGCGTCGGTGGGAGCTCCAAGACTCTCTTAAGTAGCTCCCCCGACGAGGCCTGATCAGCAGCAGGTGTGTGGCTTCGGGTGTGGCCAGTCCCCCAGCAGGGCCACACCCACCAGGCCTGATGGCGCCTATAACCAAGTGCTCAGACACACAGCCACCCACACACACATATGTACAAGCATAGAGAAGAAGGGGGAGCAACACCAAAAATACATAATAATATAACAGGTCCATGACTGCCCAGGGGTCCTGGGTCGCCCAGTCCCAGGACCCTGACACAAACTGAATTATAAATGTGTGTGAGAATTAGGACAGAGTTGATAAACAAACATTTTGGATTGACAGCAATATGTTTTGACTTCCTGCTCATGAACTCTGATCATTTTTAAACATTCTATGGTCTGTTTTGTTTTGTTTTTTTAATCAAATTCAGGGGGAAAAAATGCATTTAGGCCTGTGACACAATGTGAAGTTAGTTTTGTATCAGCTTTTTGGAAAGGTGACAATTACAGCAAAACAATTCTTACATTTTTTAATAAAAACATGATATTATAATTAATAACTTGATCTCTGCAGGTAGCAGTGTTTGATATTAATAAGGTCTGTCCTGAGCGCTTTATCTGGGATTTTTTTTGTCTTCCAACTGTCTTTTCATCCCACTCATTTCCATAATAATCACCAAACAAATTCATACAATATGAATAATTCCTGTGAATCAAGGCAGGGTGCAGGAGGCTGTCTAAGATCATCACGTACCAGGTAAATTAGATGTTTACATAGACACATCCAGGACTGAGCTACAAAAGCCAAGTGAGCCATGTATGTGGAAAGACGAGGAAAGAGAAGTGTAAGTCTTTGATAGTATTTATATACATCTTGTATGTATCAAGTAAAGTATGTGGTATAGAAGTCTGAGATGCAGCCTTTAACTGGGTTATAAGGAGCCTTTGTGTGTTTGTGAACTGAAAGCATGAAAAGTTTGGGAATTTAAAAATTCTTGTGTATCTCTGTTCTTGATTGTTAGAAAGTATGAGAAAGAGGGAAAGGACCATGAACCAACATACGGTGAATTCAGGCTTCTTCAATAAAGTAATATCAGTAAACTGGATGGATATGAGGGAGGAAACGAGCAGGACCAGGATGCAAACTACCAACCTAAATGTTCCACCTTCTCTGTCTTTATATGCGCGCCTACAAGCCTTCTGCAGCCAATCAACAGTAAAGATAAATCAAAAGAGGGAGCAGGTTAATGATGATGACAGAAATACAAGCTGTGCGGTAGTCAGCATTTTGTGACTGAAAAGAAGGGTGTACAGAAAAATAGCCCAAGGCCATTTAATGAAAAGATATCAGTCACCAGATGGAAAATACGTTGAAAGCAAATGTCATTTTCCCTGCAAAGGAAAATGTTTGATTTTGCAATTTAAAGCTGTTCTAATACCCAGAGGTCTCATGTAGTTTATTCATTAAAGCAACACCTCTGATATTTTTCCTCTTACAGCAAGTTTTCTTGAGTCATACTGAAATCTGATGTCACATAAGCAACATGTGAAGGGCCCAACTGCCATCTGCTGTGCCTGGTTGGGGTTTAAGGGGAAAGAGATGAGAAGAGAAAAGGCAGAGCACAGAGAGACCACAGACAAAGAACCGGGACAAAACGCGCACTGCGTGAGATAGTACATGAAAGCAAATTACATGTAATGCCGGGATAAAAATGCAGATTTTTGAAAGGGTTTTTAGGTCATTTTCATTCTCTGGGTAAAAAATAATGCAGGTTTTTTTTTTTTTCATAGAAGGTGGTTTGTGTTATGTACAAAGTCCCAGCAAACATGATGGAAATGGCATCGTTGTTTCCTAGATCAAAATTAGTTGGGAGTGACGGAAAACCTGAACTGTTGATGGACAGATGTCGACATTGTTTCCATACGTAATCGAGGTCCCATCAGAAGGTTTAAATATCAAAGAGTTTATTACAATGAAGTTTGTGTCATAAACACTTTTAAGCCATTTATGCTTATATATGTGGATTTTGTTATTTGTTCTGTAGTGAGCTCTACAGTGAGCTCAACGATCATCATATCCCTTTGATGTGAGCCTAATTTTGTGTAAGTAGCTCTGAGGGATGAGAAATGTGCCCCGCAGTAGTGGGTCTGGGGTTTGAGTGTACCTGGGGTACTGTTTACTGTTTTCATTATAATTTTAATGTTCTTACTTTCCTCTTCAATTTGTTGCAATCAATAGATGGAAAATATTAATTCTTGAACACTAACTTTCTTCTTGAAAGGGTGATATTCAAGTACTTGCATCTTGATGTTGGCACATCTTTCATTTTGGAACTATTTAGCCATGATTTGATGTCAAGAAACGACCACCAACAGTTATTTAACTATGAAATGTTTGTTGCAACTTGCTGGGGTCTTCTTTGGAGGTCGAACATGAAATACCTGGTCACTGGTGCTAAGAGACAAATTCTAATCCAAACTGGGATTGTTCTTTAAACTCTAACCAACTCTAACCTATTTATTGCTTAAACGTAATGAGTGAGTGAAAGCAAAAGAGAAAATCAAGTTGAAATCCAAGGATCTGTGAATGGAAAAGGGGAAATAAAAGGAAAAGTCAAAAGGAAAGGGACGGTCTTCTGACTGATAAACTTGTGACAGCAGAGACCTGCTATAAAGTTAGAGTTGAAATTAGAGTTCAGCAGGTACAAAATTACACCCATTGATCAGTTTATCAAAAGATAGCCTCACCATTCCTTGAAGAGTCCTTGGACCTCTATGCAAAGCTCGTCCGAGGTGCTAAAGTTATTTAAGAGCGTCTGAAGACTTTGTGATTTTATCTTCCTCCCTAAACTGAGTCGCTGTGCTGCCAGTGGACGTGCCCATGTTTATGATTGGTCAGATGTTAGACTGAAAAAGCCTGGCTTATTAAGTTGATAACCACTTTATGTGACCGCTTAGCCTGAATGTCAGTGTTAGGGTAAGTCAGTGGTTCTCAAACTTTTTACATCATTCTCCACATGGGCGAACGCACCTGAGCAGTATCCCCAGTCACACCTTGCCAGCTTAAAACAGAATGAAGTAGTTCCTGTTGTTGTTGTTGTTGATGCGTGTAGGCTGTAGCGGAAAAGCTGCAGCCGCATGTGTAAGTCGACAGCCGCAGTAAAGAAAAGTGCGAACATGTGGTCGAGTCCCGTGCATCGTTTACAATGGTGCCAAAACCCAGGACTGGGGCATGACAGACCCGACCACATGTTGTTATTATATTATAATATATATATTATATTATGTTATTAACGTAACTGCCACATATTTCTTTGTTCCGCCGTAAAAGTGATTCTGATGTTAAACATTAGTATTGCATGACTTTTATGCCACGTAACTTGCGCCCCACCTGTCAGAACTCTGCGTCCCACCAGTGCGTTAAGTGAAGCCAGATAAGCGAACCAGGTGTGCTGGGTGTGCTGAGCTTGCTTCATGATGTAGAGCTTTGGTGCCTTGATAGATCTGGGGTGGTATTATGTGACAGTCTGAAATGAGAAAACCTTGTTATTTTTCTTCAGGCATACTAAAAAGAATCAGCTTGGTTTTCTGTTTATTTATTTGTTTTATTCATATCATTTGGTGGTCTATCAAAGTAGGTCAGAAGGGACGCAGTCTGTAGCTGCTGAATCACAGACTTTCTGTGCGTAGCTGTGTTACAAGAAAAAGAGAAGATTCGCAAGCTTTCATCTCCCGTCTGGCATTTTGCATCTGTGTAATTAAAGCAAATGGAGGAGAAAGAGTGATATTAATATTAATATTGTTGAGATGGAACCCCGAAATCAAGCGCCAACAAAACACTTTGCTCAGAGAAAACTAAATTTCCTCAGAATAGGCTCGGAAATGCTCAAAGGATGACAAGTTATTATATTTAGTGAAAATATAATAACCTCCTTCAACTGCTGCGCCAAGTTATTCTGGCAGTAGATGGTGCCTGCGAAGTTTAGTCAATATTTACTTCAGCATCATCAGCCAATATGTTTGCACCTTCTACTTTCCCTGTCTGAACAGATAAGGAGCAAATAATGTGAGCCTGTCCTCAGTCGGTAACCTGATTGCGTTCTGCTGAGCTTCTGTTTCTCTGCATGACTGCCGTGCTCAGAATTCACAGCAAATCTGGAGGAGTCAGACCTCTATCCCAGAGGTCACCAGGCACAGGATCCCTCCTCTTCTTCTTGACAGGGACTGACATGTGATTTCCCCCTTGTGCTGCTCTTTTGTCTACGCTGCTGGCATGCTGATCATCCTCCCCTGTTTGCATTCTTTTCCTGTTTTTCCAGAGTAGTCATGCACGGCTGCCTACACTGCTGATTATCAACAAACTTCTGTAAAACTAAATGTTTAATAGGAAGGCATCGAATCACTAGAGCACTGATTTGCTTTGGTTTATCTCTGCAAACAGCAAATACGGACAGTTTTGTCACCGAAGCATATGATGCTCAAAACAAAGGATGAAATGGGCATCTTTGAAGCTTCCAGCACGCATCATGAAACACAGATTAAGATGAACTGATTTTAAAAATGCTCAAACTTATTTATACATTGATTGTGTTCAGAGCTGCAAAAACTATATTTATTTATGACATGCTCTAATTCATGTGGGTGTGGTAGCTCAGCCAACAAAGAGAAGTTTTGAACAACAAAATTTGCATAGGCTCCTTACTTATTATGCACTGATAAAAGAAACATGAAAACAAGTCAGCCATGCTGACTGCCTTAGGAGCCAAACAAATGTATAAGTTTGGGCTGTAGGTGGGGGTTGGGCTTGAAGCACACAGATAAAATGCCAATGAAGCTGATTTGCCTCTCTGTGTGTCCTCACTATCAAGTTGCTGCTGAAAAAATGTAGCTTTGGATAAACCCAAGCCAGCTCCACTCCACAGTTGGCTCTGCTCCTTTATGCCTGGCTAAGCCATCCTTCCTGAAGTGTCAAAAATTCTTGTTTTGTCAGAGCTGTTGGCAGATATGCAGAAAGTGTCTTTTGGCATATAAGCCTTTATGTCAAAAAGTAAAATGGGCCTCATTCTCCTCATCGCGTTTTGTGTGACAAAACAGGCAGAGGTATATTTTTCCTTGACCTCCAAAAAGAAGAAACCAGTGAAAGCAAAGCAAAACGAGCCAAGGCTTCCCGGCTGACTAACTTGTGACCACCTCCAAATTTGAGTTTGTCGTTCTTTCAGAGAAGACTCCTATCTCTAGGCGTCCAATATTCCTGCAGCCAGTGCGTCAAGGCAGTAATGTCAAGGGACAGCTCGTGCGTAACTGTGAGATGCCAGCAGCATCTGAAATAGGATTTAATGCCCCGGGATGAGAACATGTTGTCACGGTCATTCCCCAACTCAAATAAGTGTTTTGCCTTAGAGACCTGTGGAGATGAAGAAATGCAGTATTTCAGTTTAGAGTAATTAAACTGTTTATGTAACAGAATTTTTTTAGCATTTTTTTTTATTATTTTAATCTCCTTTAAGATTTCAAGACTATGGTTTCTGTTGAAATACTGAGCTCTAATATACAACCTAGAAGCAATTGTTCTCAAGTAGAGCTACCACTGATGATCATGGGGTTTGTATTGAGCTACTGCAAGTGAACTCCTTAAGATGCAAGCTTTCCCAAAGATGATATCAATGAGAGAGACAAACAGCAACTAAATTAAAAAGTTGGCTAACAAGCTCAGGACATCATCAAAAAGTGTCTTGTTTCAAAAGTTTCAAGATTTTGATGAAGCAGTCACCTGTGACAAACAAAAATCTATACATTGCAATGGAAACAGCTTATTTATATAAGAAAACCCTTGATGCCTGCCACATTTTTCCACATTTTTCAGCCATCTGTGGCCCCCATTGGTTTGCAGATGAGAGCCTTCAGTGCATTTTGATACTGGGTCATTTTACCTCGTTCAGCCTCTTTTCCTTTTACCTTTTGAGTTGCAGATGAGGGTTTGCTTTGCTGGATGTAAGGCCCAGTTGCAATTTGGTCCCACACAATGTTCCCTCTAAGCTGCGCACGTGCGCAATTGCGCACTGCTGGCACGGTCTCTGCGTACAGAAAATCTGCGTTGCGCACAAAAAGAGAATCTAACCTGAATTGAAATTAAAACTAAAACTTCAACAATTCTGTTTTGCAGTGTTAGTCAGTAAGTGACTGGCTGCTCCCGTATGGGATTAGAACGATGCCACCTTATCCTATAGTCCAGCCAATAATGCGATTCACATTCGTATATACGCAGCCAATCAACGTCGTCGGCAGGCTATGAGAGCGTCCCTATGTGCCGACACCGGTGTTTTAGCTAGCAAAGCGGCGTGGCTGATGTGGAGTGAAGCCACGTTAATGACAACGTGTACAACCATTGGAGATGTGAGCAGGACAGACGGAACAACTGACGGGAAAAGTGTGGACTTTATACCAGTTTTTAAATTGTGTTGATGAGCCACGTAAAACCAGAATTATGATAAAAATATAAGCAATGTTTGGTTTTCTTCCTGAATACTGTCGTTGTTTATATTTACGGCGGGAAGAAACGTTCTATAAGAAAAAACGCTCGAAAGCACTCTCCACCTGTGAACAAAAACAAAACCAAAAACACCCCCACCCGAAAAAAGTACCATGTCGACCAATCAAAAAATGATATGGCAAGTTGTTAAGAAACGGGGGGAAGTTTTAGGAGTAACGGCGGTGTTTTGAGACGTGAGAGATTTGCGACGTTTAGCGCAAATCTTGTGTAGTTAGTGTGTAGTTAGTGTGTAGTGTAGTCAATAGTTTTGTTGTGTGTGTCAGAACAATGATGCGACTGCTGAATGTTACAGGTGTTACAGCAGTGATACATCTCCTGTTGTCAGGCCTGCAGGTATCAGGCTGTTGTTCTCCTTTATGTGGACAGAAATTATTTTTGGAGTGGCACAAATAATTTCTGTGGCATCAAATTTGATGCAGAACAGCTGATTGTTCTGTAAATAGTTTGAAATGTTTATTTAAAAAAACACCTTGGCTGCATTTTTTTAAAAAAATAGCTGCAAAAAACTTGTTGTTTGCCAAACTGAGTTACGTTTTTGAAGAACTATATAATTAATTGCCCAACATTGGTCATTATATACTGTATTTTGCAGACAGAGAGTTATAGGACTCTCTCCCAGACCACAGACTCATACTCATAGTACAAGTCAGAGCTTTATTTAAAAAAAAAAAAAAGGAAGAAGAAGAAGAAAGTTGTGTTTCCAAAATTCGAGTTCAAGTTATTTTTACTTCCAATAGTGTTAACATACTACACAGGTCAATGACTACATTTTTGTTTTACATTTTCATTGTAAGTGGGCTAAAGCAGTTAATTAAAAGTAGTCTAACATAAATGTAAATGCTGTAATTTGATTATCTTAATAAACCATGTGACTTGGATTCGATGCTGGCGTGACCACAGTGCACACGTCTGATGTCGCTCACAGTGGTCCAAGGGATCGCTCAGGGAGACACATGGAAATTTAGAGGGAACATTGGTCCCACACCTTTTCACTCCACAGTTTCTCTCCGTTTTCACATGAGGAGTTCACCACACATCAAGTGCTGTTCCCAACCAACTAAAGTGGAGGAGGCTTGTGAAGCCCTCCAATGCAGAGTCTGCACCAATAAACGCATGCTAGCCACACAATGAACATACAGCACCTGTTTTCTAAAACACAGAAAAATGACTTCACTCTGCTTATTTCAGGTCTGTCTTAGTCATGAACAATAAAGGAAAGAGTGGGAGCATTTTGATTGAAATTCAAACAGAATAGTTGATATTTTTTTTTAATAATTTGTTAATTCCTTTTCACAGCAAGTTTCCCGCTGCAGCAAGGACACCCAAGCTTTCTATACGACTAAAGTGAGAGACTGTTAACAGCTCAAGCATGAGTCAGAGTTACACGACTCACCCGGTGAGAAAGCGAAAGGGCTGGATTGGAATTGGGCCTCAGCTTTGGAGTATCACAAAACACATAAATCCTGTCCTGTCTGACAACTTTGTTTTGAAGCTTACTTTCGGTATATACAGTGGATGGCTAGAAGTTATGTCCAGTAAAATAATAAAGTTTGGTTTCAAAATGTGCCCCTTGTACAATAAATGATTCTCCTCATGGGTAACCAGGGCAATAAAATGACTGGGTTCTCTTTGCAAGCTGCTGTTTTTGTTATCAATTATATCAGGTCAGTAGATTTATATTATTTTGCTGAGTCAGATCAAAATATAAAGTGAGTTTGGCTTAGCTTTATTACTTTTATTTGCGTCAGTGCATCCTTAATGCTCAGTTGACCAAAAATTAAAAAAAAAAAAAAAAAGTCTTAATTATGTTGCAGTGATGTTATTCTGAAACACTTTAGAGAACAAGTGTATGCACAAGTAAAAAGTAGGAACCAAAAGAAGACAAAAAAAATGGCACTTCTGTGGCAGGAAAAACCCTGATCTTGTGACCTTTGGCTTACACCCCCAGGCTTGTTGTTACTCATGTAACAGTAGCAATAAAGTCTTAATATCTCAGTCACAGGGGATATTTTACTGAACAAATGGTACTTTTCTGATACCTTTTGGTATCAATGTTGTTTAAAGCATGGATCTGTTAGCCTGATTAACAAATTTACCAGAAAAGGCTAATTTGCTCCCTTTCAGAATAATACTGGTGGAGGAGGAGAGTGTATTTCAGTAACAACTATGGCTGGAAATCTCATTAAGTCATGCATTGGTCTGAACATTTTACACTAAATAATTTCTTCAAACCAGAATCATAATCATCCAATTGCCAGTGGAAAAAGAAAAATAGCTTCAGCATGCTAAGGATCTCGTCACAAAAATCAGATCAACTTCAAATTTGTTTAGGGAGAGCAGTGATTGGAGACTGCAGCACAAACACAGTTACTGTAAATTTGATCAGTGAAATTCTGATCCCGTTGCCTTTGAAATTATTGCTATGTAGACAGGAATGAGGTTTGCAACAACCTGTAGTAAATTGCTGTCCTCAAAGCAACCTTGGTTTGTCAAGACAGTAATAAAACAGCAATAAGACAGGCAGTCTGTGATTAAATATGATCAAGCTGGCCATTACATGCAATCTGTGACCGTGGCAAACGTCATAAATCTCTTGCAGTCTGCATGTACCGAAATTCAACTTAAGCAAAAGCTCATATTAACTTCTCACACTGAGAACTCGGCTAGACTCACAGGTTTTTTTACTCATAGGAAATTCAGAAATCCCTCCAAAAAATAATGACCAGATGTTTAGGGACAGCAATTTAACTACAAAATGATATATGAATACGTTCAGATCAGCTGATTAAAACAAGCATGGAGCCAGCTCAGCGGAGTCCCCACAGACGAGTTGCACTTCCTGCCAAATACTGACTCCAACTGATTCCAACATGTAACTTACACAGCAATTATTTGTAAACCTTCACCAGCCTTTCTGACAGTGATTGCAGTGATTGCAGTCTAACTCGGTCACCACACCGCCGCACACCAACCTGTGCATTCACCTGAAAGTACTGAAGTACTTCAGTGTGCAACGCCCGCAACATCTGAGCTGCTAGTCGCCATTTACAATCAGTCGTAAAAGGAAATCAATGGAATCACCAGCCAATCACCTTTTTTACTTAGTCACAAGAAGGTTGCTGTCCGGCCTTATTCTCCTAAATAACAAACTGAACCAAACACATAACTTCTTTGGAGGATGTAATAAGGGAATGATGCAGGTATTGACAATGGATTAAAAGACTTGGTGTTATGTTTGTCTCTTAATCAGTAGTCATGGTTACGCTGACTACTGATTAAGGTTTTTTGTGTTGCTTGTTTTGAATATTTAATAAATAAGAGTTTGTTTTTCCGTTGAGTTTGGAGTTTTGATTTTTATGTTTGATTGGTTGAGTTTTGGTTTCCTGCCTTGCAGTATTAGTTAACAGTCATTTCTGGCTCTCTTCCACAGTGCGTCTTTTATCCTTCTTCCTAAACCAATCCCTGAGCCTGGTTCTGCTGCAGGTTTCTTCCTGTTAAAAGAGAGTTTTTACTTCTTTCCATTGCTCTGTGCTTGCTCACAGTGGGCTGTTTGATTGTTGGGGTTTATTCTCTAGTATTGAAGGGTCTTTACCTAACACAATGCTCTTTGAGGCAACTGTTGTTGTTATTTGGTGCAAAATAAATCAAATTGAATCGTGTTATCATTCTAGCAATGCTACGTCTCCTTTTTATTGTATTATTTGAGTTTTCTGAGTAGCAGTTTAGATTGTCTTCCTGTTCTAGTATTTGTTCAGAATTCGTGATGTGTATTTAGCTTTCTACTTTTAATTTGCTATTTGTGTTTACTTCCCTCAGTGTTTCCATATTCGCTCATGTCTCTGCCTTGTTTTGTTGAAAGTTCTCATCTGAATTAGTTCAGTCATGTGGAGAATTTGTTGACTTTGACCTTGGTGGAAAACTTGTTGGGGTCAAGGGAAGGAGAATTAATAAGAAATCTCACAGCTCTCTCAAACAGTGTGATAGCGATATTTGCCATGTTAAAATTAAAATGACCAGAAGATGGACTACAAAATCCACATCTTACTTCTTCCCATCGTGTTCATTACATGGGTTGTAATTTTACACACAAAGTAACCTAAAGTATAAATGCCTCATATTTCCTGCAATGTAACTCCTTTCATCCTGATTAAAGTTCTCTATTTTCCCTCCAACCATCACTTATCCCAGCTGACCCAGAGTGAAAATTAAGTAATGATAATTCTCAAGGCTGGCAACAGACATCACTAAAGCAGAACTGAAAAGCTTTAATACAATTTGATCAGTTACCACGGTTCATAGTCTTGATTTAGAGACCTTATATAAACCTTCACAGATTCTTATAAGCTGAAGACAAAAGCTTGATCAAAAGGAGATTTTATCTCAGCACTGATGCTCAGCGTTCACCTGAGGGTTTACCAGCCTCCTGTTTAAAAGTGTATGAGCAGGCTGTGGCATCAAATTGCAGGTCCACTTATTTAATTGGCCTTTACCTGATGTGCATTACTTGCCAGTTTCCCCAAGTTTTGTTGATGTTTTCATGAATGGTTGGTTGATAACTCGTTGTTATGAATTAGGGGCTGGAATTTTCTCCTTTCCTTTTATAAAAAATGTAACGTCTGCTAAAGGAGGTAATAAATAAACCATCGAATCATCCTTCCTTAGCTCTTATTATGCCTGCCACACAGATAATTCTAGGTCACTTCCCTCATTTAGGAACCTTCCTAAGCAAATGTGACAGTTCACCAACAACCCATGTTTCTATATCTCCTTATTTCAGTATTAGTTGGTTCATTTCATGTTGGTTTTACTTTTGCAAATATCCTTGGGCAAGACGCTATAACCCCAAGTTGCTCGCCGATGCATCCGAGCATAAATGTGTGTGAATATTAGATAGAAAGCACTTACATAGGAAAAGCATAGAAAAAAGTGAGTGTATGAATGAGTGAATGAGGCAAGTTGTATAAAAGCTCTTTGAATGCTCAATTAGACAAAACCAAACCAGTCCATTTATCAACTGTCTCATTATTTACTCAGCCATTTTCCTAGTTTGTGCTTGGTACTGCGCTCTGCTTGTTACCTCATCTCTACTGTAGTTTCTCAGTCTAGTTAGCCTTTGTTTGCTCCTCTGGCACCATTTATCCATTTTAATTACGTTTTTTGGCATCCTGACTTTTCAACATCCTGCTTTTATTACTCTCTCTATCAAAAGATGATAGATTCAGATTAAAATTTGTTTTCTATCCTCTATTTCTTGCATCTTTCCTTAGATCTTCATTTGGGTTACTTGTAAAAAAACTCAATGTTCTACTATGTACTTGACCCGCTTGCTTAAAATCCAAAGTCTTGTCTTACAGGTTCGGTCATACTAATCTTATTAAGGTTAATAGATTTTGAGTTTCCTGGCTGTAAGAGACTCTCAGATATCTAACATAAGCCTGCTTTGAAGCTGAATGAAGATAAGCGAATCATAATTTCAAATGATCTGATTAATAGTAGCTTAAAAGTTGAAGACGATATAAACCTCCTACCTTTGAACTCATTATAGTGAAACCAAATTTTGCATTTAGACAGACATGTAAAATTACCTTATTCTCATTACTGGTTTCAGTCCAATAATGCTGATGTATTTCTGGAGAAAAACCTGGGACCTCTTGAACCTCCTATTACATTTTCATTTTTCAGACAGTGCACGCTATTTCCACAAAAAAAAAAAAAAAAAAAAAAATCCCCGCACATCCTGCCAGCCTCGACGATAGCTTCTAATCTCAGTTTCTGACCCGAGAGGAACTGATGCCTCCTCAAATGAACAATGCCGTTCTCGTCAACGGCAAAGAAAGAGAGAAGACTGAGTGACTGAATAATGTTCTTTTCATGAAATATCAAGCTATTATTCTCAAGTGTTTTTCAAAAGGTTATTTTAGAAAATTACCAACAATTTAGTGTGATATTAAAGTTATATCAAAAGTAGTTAATTATACAATGTGCTGTTTATGTGCCTTCTTTATTTCAAACTGACACTTCCTTTTGAAATCCTCCACACAGGAACTTCTCAATCTCCTCCATCAGTATTGATCTTCACATCCTGAACAGAGTTGTAACTGAACTTAGTGAACTTAATGGCCTTATCGATTCTTTCAAATGAACAGGAGCGTGTGTGCTCTGTTGGATACTGTTTAAACAATCACCAATAACTCCAAGAACACCAGCAGCGATAAGACATCAATCACAGATAACTCCTTCAGCAGCTTACATCATAAAACACTTTGATTACTTTAAAAACTCTGCAGTGAAAAAGAGGATGGCTGGCTCTCGGGGCAATAGCAATACAGCATGTGGTTATATGCAGACATTTTATTTTAGGAAACTACTGCTTGCAGTATTATGCACTCTCTTTACCAGCAACTTCCTAGTATCAGGTTGGACTCCTTTCGCCTTCTGTTCAAAATCTTTGTGGAGCAGATTCGAGGTGCTGGAAACATTGCTCAGAGATTTTGGTCCATATTTATGCGATAACATCACAGAGCTCCTGCAGACGTATGGGCTGCACATCTGTTTGTTCCACAACCTCCCAAAGCTGCTCTGGTGGATAAAGATCTGGAGACTGTGGAGGCCATTTCAGTACAATAACCTCATTGTTGTGTTCAAGGAACCTGCCTGAGATTATTTGAGCTTTGTGATATTGAATGTCATCCTTTATGAAGCTGCCATTACTAGATGGGTACACTGCGGTCATAGAGGGATGGACATGGTCAGCAACAATACTCGGGTAGGCTACACAGTTTAAATGATCCTCAGTTGGTACTAAGGGGCTCAAAGTGTGGCAGGAAAATATCCACCACACCAGGACACAAGCACCTCTACCACCTTGAACTGATACAAGGCGGGATGGATCCATCTCATCATGTTTATGTCAAATTCTGACACTACCATCTAAGTGTTGGAGCAGAAATCGAGACTCATCATCTTCTCTTGTCTTCCTCCGGTGAGTCTACGTGGATTGGAGTTTCGGTTTCCTGTCCTTAGCTGACAGGAATAGCATCGTGTTCTCCAATTTATCAGCCTGTCAGTGATGCTCTTCTGCCTACCTTGGTTGCAATGAGTGGTTATTTGACTTACTGTTGCCATCCCCTTGAAACACTCTGGCCATTCTCCTCTGACGTCTCACACCAATGACTCATTTTCTCCCAGAGAACTGCTGCTCACTGGATATTTTCTATTTTTCAGACCATCTCCTGTAAACCCTTAAGATGGTTGTGTGGGAAAATCTCAGCAGTTCCTCAGTTTCTGAAATACTCAGCCCAGCCTGTCAGGTGGCAAGGTCATTTTGATCACCTTTCTTAACATATTGATGCTCAGTTTGAACTTCACCATGTCTCCATGCTTAAATGCATCTGGTTCATTTGTATTAATGGCAAGTTGCTGTACCTAATAAAGAGGCTGCAGATTCTAGCCGGACTTTGATGCTCAACCTGAATAAAAATTCTGTCTACATGAAAGTAATTTACAACAGCAAATGTGTTTTTAAGGAAGGGTAATTGCAAGTGGATTATGTTTTCTATTAATGTGACAAGGAAAGTGGAAAATGGGCTGATAATGGTGTATTAGAAAGCTGTTTATCACAACATTTTTATTTTCGTTCCAAAATAATTTCCTACCAGACTACAGCATCATTAATTGGTGGGATTGTTTTACAGAGAAGAAAAAAGTTACTTTTGCTTGGAGACATGTTTTGTTTGTTAACATCTAAATAAAAAAAATGATTTGGACAGAGTGCTTTACATTTATAGAACGGAGTCAAAAGTATGACTAAACGCGCCTCGAGTGGGCAGTGAGACTGGAAACGTACGTTACATTATATCACACCTAACCTTAACCAAACAGCTGTTGCCTAAACCCAAACACAGATGTGTGAGAGTTTATGGGCTTCGCGTACCCACCATCGGCTGTAAAACCCTCCTGACAACTCCAGTCCAATTTATAATGTACTCAGAAATTTTGTCTGTAAGCCTAATCCAGACAAAAGTTGTTCCTAGCCACAGTCTAATTGGCAAGACAATTTAGAGCCATGTGGGCAGTTACAGACTGTTACTTCAGTTGCTACACAATTAGGAAACCACAAGGGATATGGATGACTATATAATTTTTGCTACATAAAAAGTGAATTGCATCTTTGTGAGGCCTTAGCGACCCATCACTGGTGTCTTCAACACAGAATGATGGAAACACTGAAGGTCACTACCCATTAAATTAGATGTACCCATTGAGGAATCCTAGTAATGTCGGTGACGCAAAACACGAACTCATGATTTTTATGTAGGCTTCTTTGTAAACGCAGAATGATGGAAACACTGAAGGTCACTCCCCGTTAAATTAAATGTACCCATTTAACCCACAAAACATGAACTCACGATTTGTACGTAGGCTTCTTTGTAAATTATAAATCACATCCAGCGGCGGCAGGACAGTCAATGAGATCACCTTTAGACAATCACAATGAAAAAGTTCCCAATATTAATACCTTTCTTATTATTTCTTGTTGTCATTCCTCCATCAAGCAAAGTTGCAGAGGCCTGGAGCCTATCACACCTAAGACTTGGGGAAAGCTCAACAGAGACATACCATTAACACTCATATCTACACCAAAAACCTATTTAGAATCCCTCATGTCTAGACTTTGGGCTACCACTCGATATTTATGTTTCTTGTAGGATAAATTGTTTGTCTGGTGATTCTCAGACTTCACGTGTAGCCTCATAGTTCACTCAATATACCTTTCTGTCCACTGGACTTAAAAACCGATCACCAGTTTTTATTAAAACACAAAACTAAGATTGTGTGTTCCTGGATACTAAATTTGCTTTGACTCAGGAAGATAAACACCACCTCTTCAAATCTGAATGCACCAGAGTTCATTTCAAAATGTCAGCCATCCGACATGACACAGTATGGAGTTACTGGTCTGACACAACAATAGAGTAAAATATGGATGCACTCTCTGAGCAGTGTCACTGTTATGGATGCACCCCTGGGTTTAGACTAATCTAGAAAGGTCACTGTAGCTGAATTCTACAGACATGCTTGTACTTCCACACTGGACCGTGGCTGAGGACGACTCTGATTTTGGATCAAAGTGGCTTGTGTAAGTCAAACTTTAGAAAGTACTCTTAATATGTCTCTATAGAAATTTAAAGAGGGCATTGATCAGATTGTGAGGCAAACATTAAAAAGTGATCTTACTTGAAAACTTCAAAACAAATGAAAATGTGTTCAGGATATTCTCACAGTCTTAGAATCAGTGATACCAACTGACTTCAACACTGCCATCAAAGACATATAGTTGCACTTTTCTAACTGTGAATACATTTCCCCAAAACCTAATGCACATGTATGGTTGTAATAATGTGTAATTACAACATATATTCTTATAATGACCAGCAGGGGGCGAATTCAAATTCAAATCGCATGATATAGGACCTTACAAAATAATCATCATCACCTTGTGTTAAACAGATAAACTCATTGTTTTCTAAAGCCAAAAACATCTTCTATTACATGGCTGCTTTGGAGTTGGCATACAGACACACAGACACAGCAAGAGATTTCTCGTGTCCAGTTTCAAAGCCTGACAATGAAGATGGAAAATTTGCTTTGATAGAAGTTTCAAGATGGAGCTTTACAAACCAGTGAGTGACTTTGTGGCAGTTATGTCCATTTTAAAATCTAATATATGGCGGCAACTGCCAAGTGGCTCCATCGTCTAATGGTTTCCATAGCAAGAAGATACACAAATCCCTTTATGATTGCACCAGGAAGTGCATCCAACATTAAAACTTTGCCAAATCAAACATTCAGAGCTACCTGCTGTGGTGACCCCTCGTGAACAATGGGGCAACAAAATTAATTATGTGGCTGCGCTCTGTAATCTCAGTTAACCTGTGCTAGATAGTCCTCTTAACTCTTTAGGTAACATGAAAAGATTTACAATACAAAACTCCAACCATAAAAATGTCAAGAATGCCAAGAATAGTAACCAACAACACATTTCCCTGTTGTTCTGTGTTTTTTCAGCTCATAGTGCACACTGCCATGGTTTGTTAGCTTTGCCATTTCAAACACAGGTGCACAGTTCGCCTGATTGCATTACTCTCACTGATGAACACAGTGTTAAATTAGAATTAGACCTGTTTATTTAAAGGGAAGAAATCCAGACATGAGAGATTTTGACTGACTCCTGCGTCTTCCTCCTAAGTAGACCTTTAACCTGCAGTTTATGAATTCATCCACTGAATACAGGTGCATTTTTATCTATAACAGAACTGGTGTCAAAAGGTGCAAAGATTAATCCTTTTTTCCATTTGACATTAAGTTTGGTGTTTAATGCTATAGGCGTGCAGTTTCCTGCATTTCTCTGTAGCTTTAGGTTCGGGCGATTGCGTGTGCGGGCATTGCAAGGTTATCGGGTGAGCTGTGATGTGATGAAATGTCCTATTTTGGGAGCTTTGATGCAACAAGCCTCATGAAACCCTGCTGTGCCAAGTGTCCACACTGTTTTCTCAGAGTGCTGTCGATCAGTCGGGAGGGTCGATATGTTCCTGTCTCTCCGGGGGAGGGAGGGGGTTATATAATCATGACTTCACTGAGGAGACAGAGGAGTCATCTTTGTTGTTGACAGCGAGACTTGAGCACTGAAGAAACTGCATGCCTTTCTTTGAACTCTTACTAACAGTCATTAATTTACTCTGAAAAAAGAGATAAAAAGCAGTGCAGTTGTTTCTTCTGCTTTGAATAAGCCTGAATTTTTCTGAAATCTCTTTTAAGGCATAAACAATTTTAATAAGGAACATTCAGACATATTTACAGTGTTATATTACGGTATACAATTTTTAAAACATAATATGAACTACTCCAATTAGCAAGACTGCAATGTTTTAATAACCAACTCCAACAATATGTGATTCTGACACACAGTATTTTTAATATTTTAGCTTTGCACCTAAGCATCTCCAAATTACTAGGATGAATAAGAGGTTGAGAGGTTGAACAGGAGGCGCTGAATCTGTCAGGTCAAAAGTACATGACCCTAAAAGCGGATCATTCAAGACTTTTATTTGATTGGAATTATATTAAACGCTACATTGTATTTTGACTGGGAATCTTTAAAGAGAAGCTAACATGGGGAAAAAAGATGTTTTGCTGTTGCTCACATGGTTTTTCAGAGCTATTGTGACATCTTATAGTTACAATATAAGCTTAGAAGTAATGAGTTCATGGACTAATTTTTCAGCACGTTTCTAATTTTGACAATGAGCATGTGCAAGATGGACAATTTCTTTGCCATAATGGCAAAAAGAAACCTTTCTTTTAGTAAAGAAAAAAAATTCTCCTACCTTGAAATTTTTGAACAAAAGGTAAAAATGTCGCGTAAAAACTCGCAGCTGTGTGATAATAAAAGTAGCACAGCCTTTTAGCAGCACTAATTATCCGTGTACATTTGGCCACAGTGGGATAACCCACTCTTTTTTGACAAACTGCCTTACTCATTCATTAAAAACATAGTTGTTTTTATTCTTTGCTTTCAAACCAAAACTCAGAGACTTGGTCTTCATTATTCTAACGTCATAAAGTGTTTGTGTGAGTGCTTAGTGGAGAGCTTCCTGACTGTAAGACCCACATTTAGTACTGAATATTGTGTGGATAATTAATCAGAAAAAGGGGCTAAATTCAGCACGTTTACTGTTTCCGTCACCTGTTAGTGACAGCTAAAGCTTTTATACACTTTGAGTGCTACTTGCCCTTGAGGTCCAAAGTCACATGAGTGTTGGTTACATATTTATGAATTAAGTGATAGTGCCTTTATAGTGCAAATTAACGTCTGAGTGTAGTCTGCTTTAAATTGTAAATGAGAGTTTGTTTTCATGTATAGTGTGGCTGTTATATCTTGACCTCGGAAATGGATCCAGAAATCGTTAAACAGTCACTTTCTAGGCCTTTCAGCAGAACCTCAGACTCCATTAGCAAACAGAGCTGCTCTTTTACAGCAAGCGCACTGAAGTTCAGTACTTTTATCACATTATGACAACTTAGATGTGCCTGTTAGATGATGTCAATTGAGAGAAAACATCAACAGCTCCATAAAAGATGGTAAGTGAGCCACCATTTGTGGGTATTTCTGACCTCTGTCATGGTTCTGGGTGATTCGACCCAGCATTTTGGGTTTGTGATGTTTTTCTGATTTCTTTGTAAAGGGTTAGTTTTGTCATTTAGTTTAGTCCTTGATTTTTATGTCAAGTTAATATTACTCCCTGCGCTTGTTTTCTTATGCCTGTGTCATCCCATGTTTTCGTGTCTTCTGTGCTGCGTCGTTGTTGTGTTGTGCTTCATGTGTGCTGTCTCATGTTCCCTCGCTCCCTCGAAACAAACATGATCGTGATGTATATTTACAATATTTCAGACCTTCTACCCTTATGTTCATCACATGAAGTAAAATATTTGAAGCCTTTTTCTATTAAAATGTTGATGTTTATTGGTTATATCCCATATCCTAGATCGATCAACAATAAAGGAATGCTCAACTTCTGAAAAGTATGTTCTTACATACACTCAGTATTTGGGTTTAGTGCAGTTCTGTCGCTCTACACTCTTCGTCCAGACTCTGGGACCTTGACTCCGAAATGAAAAGCAAAAAAAGCTGAGCACGTTTCAGTTCCTTTGGTGTCTGTGGTTGAGGACTGCCTTTATAATAAGACTGCAACAGTTATCTTTAGGGCATCTGTGCACGCTAGCACTGACACCGGCCTCAGTCCACTCTTTGTGAAGCTCTTTCTGGTTTTTCAACTTTCTTGACAGTCCTCACATACCCATTGCGTATGCATCTTTTCCTACTACTTTCAGCTGTGTTTGAAGAAATAAACACTTTGTCTTGGCTTGTGATTTCTTCATAATGGGAAATAAAGGGTCTCAGCTTTTCTTTCTTCTTTTCTTTTCTCCACATTATGGGTTGACTGGAGCCAAGCGATATGGTTAATGACACAGTTGGCATAAGGTTTTGGTTTCACATTACTTTTAAGCTTCCTGCACAAGCTGTCAGGTGTGTGTATAATTTTGACAAGCCCTTTTCTTTCTGTGATTTTCACCCCAAGTTGCAATTTGCATGGGACTGTCAACACAGCCTCCATTTAATGTTTCTGGCCAATTCAGTTATTTATTGAGGATTTGCTGAATGAATAGGAGTAACCTGGCAAATACAAAAGGAAAACCGGCAGATGTTGAATAAATGGCCTTGCTCCAAAAACACTGGCTCCTTTAGAATTTGTGTTTTGTAAAAGCCAACGAAGAAACCACAGAGTCATGAAATCAAGGACAAAAAAGAAATTACAGGCAAAAATATTCCTAAATTATAAAATAATTATTTAAATAAATTGTCGGTGGACAGTGTGCGTCAATACTGTTTTAGCAGTGAGTCACTCATTGGTGAAGATGTTCACTCACATGTTTGCATTGCAACTCACCATTTCAGAGATTCAATACCACATGAGCACTTTGTGCCTCCTCTCTCTGTGCTCTGTACTAAAGTTCTTTAATTTGTTAGTTCATCTAAATCTAAAACCACAAAAACCTTTGACTTTGTTTGTCTTAAGGTTGAAACAATTGAAAGCTTAGCTAACATATGCTGTCTACTCAGTGTTTTACTTTTCAGCAGAGGACAAACTGTTTACAAGAGATTTTGTGCACTTTCCTTTTATCAGTTGGAAAATTATAGTTGAACTAACTCTAAACTAGGCCTGCACAATTATAACTAGAATGATTATCTCAATTGTTTCAATCAGCACTGAGATCACAATTACTAGTCATGATTATCCACTGACAATTTTTGTACATTTTTTTTTAAAACCTGGCCTAAGTGCATCTCTTAGAAGCAAAATATTAAGGCTTTCACTCCATTCAATGCATTTGATGGATGTGAAACTTGAAGCAAATAATTCAAACTCTTTCCCTTATGACTTTTGTGCTTGCTGTCTGGCCAAATGAGCTCAGGACAATATATTTAAATGTCCTTTATTCTGAACAAACTGAGTTTTAAAACCTATTAAAACCTTAGGCTGTAACAATTTCTCTAGTTGATTTCATCAACAACAATAATGGCTTGTCATCTTCTAGTGCAAAGGTGGGGAACTTCAGACCTCAAGGGCCGGTGTCCTGCAGGTTTTAGATCTCACCCGGGGTCAGTGCACCTGAATCAAACGATTAGTTCATTACCAGGCCTCTGGAGAACTTCAAGACATGTTGAGGAGGTAATTTAGCAATTTGAATCAGCTGTATTGGATCCTGGACACATCTAAAACCTGCAGGACACCGGCACTCGTAGCCTGGAGTTGCCTACCCCTGCATTAAGCAAACCGCCGTTTCTCACTAGTGAAATCATACACTCCTTCTACTTGAGCTCAGTGAACAACACCTCCCTCTGTTGCAGTGGCTCTTGTTCTTGCTCTCAGCTGCACCTTCACCTTAGTAATCCCTCTGTTCAATAATGTGTCATCCAAAATTGAAAAGCCACGTGAGTCTACTTTTGTGGTCCAGCCTTTGCATGTCAGCGACTTGGCCTTGACAAATCTGTCCTGGGGCCAGATGCTTGAGTTAACTCAATTGGCCTGTTTTGATGTTGAGGACTGAGCCGACCGAGTCCCTTCTGGACGATGAACAGACAAGTAGAGCATGAATCCACGTGTCAGTTTCCTGCTCCCTTCATCCCTCACTTGTGAACAAGACCCAAGATATTCAAACTCCACCATTTGGGGCAGCAACTAATTTCTTACCCACAACGTGCACTTTTCCAGATGCCATTAAAACACACAGGGCTAATTCTCTTGCTACTGAGCTGAAGTTGGTCCATAGATTCTTCAGGATGGCTTCCTGCTGCTCCTAATACTTAAAGGGTTAAATGAATTTCCCCATGATAGCAATAATGTACATCTAATGATAAATATTTCCTGGTTTACTATAAATGGCTGTCTCAGCCATGTTTATGAGGATTGTTTTCACTTGACACATTATGGGCATTTTGATTGTAATAAATCATTAACCACTAATCTAAATGCATCATGTAATGCGATTTGACAGAACACACTAATTAATGTGCGCATTTTTGTCCGATGGGTGAAGAGAGTAAATTATTTTTGATGGTGTTTGTGTGAAAATAACAGGATAAGCAGCCTGAACTGTTTACAGTTACAATTCCTAATGCACCCGGCACATTGTTGGTAAAATTGTACTCTAGGATAATTTAATGAATTGAAGTAAACTGAAATTTCCCAAAAAAGCTGAGCTGAAATCAATAAAAATGACTTGCGGTAAGTGTGAGTGAATCAGGAATACAATGCAAAACCAGATATTGTGTTTTACTTCAGGATATCATTGTCACGGGATTTATATAAGTGCTTAACCTCTGTGAACTGAGGATAGTGTATTTTTCCTTGAGTTTGACACTTTGATATCTACTAGTTTTCTTCTGCTCCTGCTGGATGCATGGTTTATACCCAGTTTAATAAAAGAGAACTCGAAAGAATTTAATAGTTTAAACTGCGCTGTTTTGCAGCTCCACTGTCTGTTAACCTTCAGCTAAGGTTGATCGTGATTTATTGCTGTCTCAGAGTAAATATCAGCCTTTATTAACTGGTATTATCTGAAGAAAAAAGACTTTAAAGAACCTTTAGAAATGATGTTAGACTATGTGGTCCGTAGAAATGGAACGATGAATGAAAGGATGTTTGTTACTTTTAAATGATGTTTTTCCAATTTTTGCTTAAATGTCTTTCAGACCTCTATATATTTTTCTGTGTAGTCACACAGCAAGCCAGTGGGGGTTTTTTCATTTTGTTTAGTAGCAATTTGTACTTTTCAGTGAAGAGCTTATTACTTATCAAGAACGCAATTCCGGTTTGCCTCAAAATAAACATTTCCTTTATGGCATGAATTTGTTCTACCTGCATGGTCCTGTTTGTGATTTCAGATCTATTTAGCAGCAACAATCTGAGAGGAAGCATTACCAAATATGGTTAAAGCTTTCCTGAGTTTCAGGCAGGTACATTTGCTTATCCAAAGAAAAAGCAAACTGGACTCCTTTGGGCTCGAGTAATGGTCGCTGCTGATTCTTTCTATCAGTCCTCCTGGAGTAAGTCAGGAATCTCACCTGCCTGCCCTCCTACTGTATCTCTGCTCTAGAAGAAGGGAAATGTTGGACATCTTGTTCTAATCATTTCATCTCTCATTCACTCACCTGTTGAACCATCGCTCCATCTCCTCCATCTGCATTGCCTGCACACATTAAGCAAACCACCATTTCTCACTGGTGCAATCATGCACTCCTTCTACTTGAGCTCCGTGAACAACACCTCCCTCTGTTGCAGTGGCTCCTGTTCTTGCTCTCAACCACACCTTCACCTTAGTAATCCCTGTGTTCAGTAAAGTGTTATCCAAAATTGAAAAGCCACGTGAGTCTACTTTTGTGGTCCAGCCTTTGCACAGCAGCGACTTGGCCTTGACAAATCTGTCCTGGGGTCAGGTGCTTGAGTTAACTAAATTGGCTCATTTTGATGTTGAGGACTGAGCCGACCGAGTCCCTTCTGCACGATGAAGCTCTTTCGCAATATCTAAAGGCCTTTGCTCTAACCTCTGTCCATAACAGACAATCTCTTATCATTGGATTAAACATTTCTTTCTTGAGTCATGTGGTCTCTTCCAGAATGACAGTGTCGCCATCGATGAGGAAGGTCACTGAATGGTTTTATGCAGTGCATGCCAAGGTAAGCGGTGCTCGTTCAGTGAAAAAAATCAAAACATACAAAAGTGGAAGCAAAGTGATCCTTTTCCTTTTATCTCAAACAGTGTCCTGTCATAAAGCTTCTTACCTGTTTGCCTCTGTCTTTCGAATTTTGCCAAATTTGTCTATTGTTTATGAGTCACTGAACTCTGTATGGGGCCAGTATTTTGAAGAGTATATCCATGTCAAATTAACAATGGAGGCTAGCAGCTTTTTCTTTATTATATTTTTTTTCAGTAAAAGAAGACATTAATAAAAGATGTTTTGTTTGTGGGGGGTTTTGTTTTTGCACCTTCATTTGCTTTTTGTTTTGTATTTAGGAAGGGGTCATAGTTCGGGTTGAAACGCACAATCAGGGCTGTGGATGTGGATTCAGCTGACTTTATTTGCATTTATGACCTATTATTCAGACCATATAATTAGTCTTTATATTATGCAAATATCCTATAGTAAAAAAAATAAATAAATGTAAAATTAGGAAAGTATTACTAATGCTTTAACAGTTTTACTCCTCTAAAACTGTCCAACACAGTCACTTATCCATACACTTATGAATACTCAGACTGCAAAATCATTGAGTGCTTTATCAGGCTTGGAGCAGAGCTCATTTCAACTCTGCTCCAACAGTCAGTCACACACTATTAAATAAAATATATTTCTTCCAGGTCCAGTAACCTCAGCACTCAGCTCAATGGAAAGTCCCCCTTCTTAACGAGACATAAACATGCACAAATTGGTATTATTTCCATGTTAATTTGTATGAAAATCATGTGCACAGGGCTTGACTGCTTATCAAAAACTAACTTGTCAAAATAGTTTTATTCCTTGTTCAAAGTCACTCAAATCACATTTCTTCTCCATTCTGAGGTTTTCTTTGAATTTCACATGCTCTCATATGATTGGCTAATTAGATCTCCTTAATTTAATATGCAAAAAATAATACAAATAAACATAAGTGAATTCAATGAAGAACGGGGAGAAATCTGCTACACTTTAACAAGAGAAGTAGAGAATAAATCAATACTGTAGAAAGACCCAAACGTGCTATCATATTTAAAGTGTCTTAAATGGGCAATAATGATAGTAGATACAGTAGAGCTAATGGATGTTCTTAACCTTTCTACTTGTAAATGTCAGGAAAACAAAACTGTTAACCCTAAACTTGTAAGAACATGGTGGTTACATCATATACATGAGAAAAAAGCCTGAGTGACATTTTTACCACGTGGTCTGTTAAGTTTTGTTTTGGTTGCAGACCTTAAGTTAGGCTGTCCTTCAGTTATACGGAGGTGGGCTGAAGCTTTGTTACTGACTTTACTGAGTGGGAGGCAATAAAAAGGCAATAAAAAAAAGAGGTACAGGTTCAAATATCTTCATACATTTACTCACCTATCCTTTAGATCTTTAGAGTTGATGAAACCTGATGATTACTGGAGTTAGTTCATGACAAATATGAAAATGGTTTCACACTTTAAATTCAGCTTTTACAGTTTTCATGTCTGTCATGTATCTGACACATGCACAACAAATAACAGCCGAACTTTGCAGAAGTCCTTCAAAAGTGGATGCAAGCACCAGTGTGTTTTTGTTGCTCTATGGTCATTCATTTAAAAAAATGTAAATGGATTCTCAAAATAGCCACATTTTCAGGAAATGGACATAATTTCCAGGTCAGGAAACAATTATTTTACCACAGAGTTTTATCCACTGGATCAATTTTAGCAATTTTACTGTTTCTTTCAATGTTCCTGACTACAGGGAAGTCCAATTTAAAACTTTAAAGCTTCCTTTTCCCATTCTTAACAACTATGTATCATAAATCACCGGATACTTGCAGTATAATTAATTCCAAATCTTACAGAAACATGATAGATGAACATTATCCTTCTTTTTTTCTTTTTTTTTTACATTAACTTTGCTACTTACAGAAACCCACACTGGTTAACATCAGTTAATCAAGTTTTCAAGTTATAGGAAAAATCAAAGCAACATTAAAATTGTCAGATTGCAAATGAAATCACCAACAGCATCCTTTCAGAGCAAGGTTTGGACATTTGACACACTAATTAAGCACTCTGCTATCAATGGATTTTATTTATCCAGGACTCCACTCACAAAACATTTGATTAATGTTCCACCCTTCTCAGCCAGCCTATTGGAGTCATTGATTGCCAGGAGTCCAGGCTCAAACAAGAGTACTGCTTGTACAACTACCTCTTTAACTTGGATAATTCTGTTGTAATTGCATTTTCGGGTTCCTGTGACAGAGGTGCTACCTGATGTAGCTTTCTTCCCCATGACACTTAAGAAACAAGCAGGACCTTTGAGTGTTATTTTCTGCTCCCTGAGTTTAAAATGTTATGCCCAAATAAGAAAAATAACATAAAAGTCAAAAACATTGTTTGGTTTTTGTGGTTTATTTCTGACACTATTTTTCTCCATTCAGCAGGCACTGAATTTGATTTGCAAGTAAAGATTTGGTCATCGAAATAGTGAGGGAGAACAAAACAGGACTGAGCATACGGACAAAATGATCAGCCGTTTTTTGATGACCTTTTAATGCTCTTCATCCTCCTGCCTGTTATTCACTTGATTTTAACATTAATTCATTAATTTTATGTTTTGAGTGCTCAGATTTGTGAAGAGGGCGCAGGATTAATGGAGTGCTGTGAAAATGTGTTTGAATTTTAAACGCATGACTTGTGTTGCTGTTGTTGTTGGTCAGAGATTGTTTCCTGGTTAAATCCAGCACAGTCTCACATCAATGTGTGAAATATTTAACTCATTTTATTTAATGACATCTGTTCCTGCCATCAAATAAACTTGGGGGCTTGAATATTTAATATTACATTATTAAATGTAATATTTGTGGCACAAACAGATGGAACAGTTAAAGTAGGGACAAATATAGCCATTAAGTCACAATAGCACCATATTACTCTCAAGATTAAAATGAAAAATAGACATAAGAGGATGATAACCTACTGTTTTACTACACAGAAAGAGCTGCTCATTTTTACTGCCGTGTCATTTACTTCATAGTAGACTCGATCAGAGTTATGATAACAGTTTAAAACAAAAAAATTATTAAAATTCTGTGTAACAAAACCAAAGAGATGTCATTATTTCAGTTATTTCTCTTTGCGACTGCATTACACACAATATAATTCAGTTAAGGTGTGTTACCTTAATAAGCTTTAATGCTTCAAGCCTGAGGTACAGATAAGCAGCTTGTAATGGAGGACTCCTAATCTTAAAGTAAGATTATTTTTTACTTTATAGCAAACGCTGACTCGGTATTTTTCACATGATCCTTGGACTGCAGAATTTAATGATTTGCAGGACATTAAGAAGTTAAAAAGTTTATTGAAAGTTGCAAATAAATTACGCAATGTTATATATTCTTAATGCGTGCAAGTCAAAAGTGAAGCTTGCGCCTTAGTAAGAGACTTGAATGCAAGAACAGCTCGCTACAGATGGAAGCTAATGCATAAAACCACCATTTCCGTGATGGTTCTCAGTTTAACATTAAAAAATGAGAGTATTGGTGTCCAGAAACACAAATCAATAAATGTAAGTTGGCGTTTTTCACACAGGAACAAATTAATTTATCTGTTTAGCTCGTTTGGGGATTCTGGTCTTGTACCTATCGATTTGTGTCCTTAGATGTGAAATGAAGTTTAGAAGTCCTTGTATAATGCATGAGGCCTTGGTGGTGGAATCCTTTTGCCAATAACAATAAAGAACACAGGTCTTCAAAGCCCCACATAGAACAGATCCCTGTAACACTTTCTTTGGTATTACCCAGTTTTACACTACAGTTTATTTTCATTCATTGTTTGGTGAGATTTAAACTCCAGAAACTATGCAGTAAGGTTTAGGTTAAAACTTGTTGGTGTTGCCACCTTTTTAAAGATCTGATTCTTTGTTGCCAGGGTGACGAGTCTCAACAACTTATATGACGCAGATAAAACATATCTCCAAGTTTCAATTTCATGACTTCTCTGCCATCAACTCTGAGAGCTCAGTTTATTTAGTTACATGATTTGTGGTGTTGCTACTGTTTGGTACTAGAAGAATAACTCATGGAGAGGTGGGTATATCAACACTGTACAATGTAGTGTACTAATGTCGCTAATTGAATTAAAATTCCTGTATTGTCATTGTACTCCAACAAGATTCAGTTAGTAATATCTCCATATGTTAAAATAATAAAATAAAACTTGTTTTCCAATGAAAAGATGTGATAAAAGAAAATTCAAATATACAATTTAAGAAGAAAACAGGGCGTAATATACATGCAGTGCAAATTATTTTAAATGAAATCACAAATTTTAACAATTATTTTTATTTTAAATATATTTGATTTAATTGTGCAAGTCCGGAATGATGAGTTGTAACTATGCATTACAACACTTGTATCAAAGGCACTGCATATACTATTCAAATGCATTGATAGTTCTTACTGTAAATGCAGTCTCTGAGCCTCAAGGTCTATGCATGAAAGGCACTATAGTGTTTGTCAGATCAGTGAAGTTCAAAAATGCTGTGGGTTGGAAACGTAAGGTGAAATATGGCATTTATAGTTTTAAGGACAGTTGCAGTGTCTTCACACGCCGCATGGATGTCATAATTTCAGCTTTTCATCTGTTATCGTTTTTACAGACACAAATATTTGTGCATAAATACTCAAAACAATATATTTGGATTTTTTTTTTAATTGATGATCAGCATTTCCCTGTAAAATGACCGTTCCATACCTTTAATTGCATTTTTATGGAGCTCCAGCAATATAGGATTTTTATATGTGGTGATTAAAAAAAGCCCATAATATTGGGATTGATATATTTTTTCTTTCAGACACAAAACATGAACCGTTAAATGTGTTGTGTAGTTATTAGTGAGGATGCAGTATAAAAATAATCTTGTTTTAGCCATAAATTTTATGCAGCCTGAACGATTTGTGTGGGTGAAGATACAGATATCTACTAGTTGGTGCTGAGTTACACAAAAACATAATGTCCATCTAGTTGTTTTCTGTCTAAATTTGACCAAGAAATGATGGAAAAAGCTCAGATGACTCTTCTCATGTCAGAATATAGAGAAACAACCTGAAGTGGTGATTAAAGACATCACGCGGTCCTTTCTTTGCCCATCGGTCGAGCCTGTTCGTTACGATTTATCTCAGCTCCCTCTTAGCTCGCATTTAGAGCTAAGTGGTTTCTCTTAATTAACCTATCAAAGCTTCTGCTTTTGATATAGCATCAGTCACCTACAGTGTGGTTTCTGCAGATGAATGGGAGTTTAAGGGAGTGACGCAGTATGGGTTCTTGTACACAAAACTAATGCTCATGTGTTCAGACAAAAGCGAAGTGTAATACATCTGTCAGTTGCCCAGAAATCGGGCATATTTGTGGAGGTGTCACAATTAAGGCTGACACCTTCTTAGTTTCTCTCCCAGGCGACCAAGACTGCATCAAAGCTCCTTGAAATTACTTATCTGCCTGCTTTGTTCAGATGCGGCTTCATGCAATTGGTTTTGCAATCAGTGATCTGTTACAGTAAGGGGCGAACATCAGCAAACAAATCTCAGGCAACGGCAAATCAAGGAATCTTTTCGAATTTGACTCTTTTAAGGAAATCTGGTCAAAGATATCAGCTACTGAGATAGACAGGGTTAAAAACTGTCGATTTATGGATGAATAAATAATATGAAATATGAAATTCCTGATACAAAGTGCAGACATTTATTTACAAGTCAGATTCAATTTCTAAAAATGGTGAATGAAGGATATGTAATTATGCTGGTTTTTGTGGCACATGCTGTTTCCTAGAAGAGAATCTCATCTGTTCCCTACATTCAGCTGGGAAATGCACTCATTTTTAAAATGAATACAGTCAAGTACCCTTCAAATTTCACATGAAATGGAAAGGAAATCAGTAACTGAACATAATGTGCATTTTCAATGAATGTAATCTCTTAAGGGATAATTGTGAGCCTGTTTTACCTTTTAAACAAAAGGCTTTCCGGTTCAAATGTTTTCAACCCATTTAATGACCTTTGTCTGTTATTGCTTCGACAGATACAGCCAGTAGGTAATTATAACTTATTATTGGCACTGACAGCCATAATTCTTTAAGCACTGTGCATACATTTCCTTAGACTTGTTGAAAATGCTGTTTCATCTGTGTCCAGGTCACAGTGGCAGGAATAATCTAATCTATCACATCCATAACGCTATGTACAGTGACAACACCCTATCTCTACTACCAGTGCTGAACGCTTATTCAGCTGTTTGTGATGTGATAACTATGGCGGAGTGAACACCTGATAAACATCCATCATGACACTGAAGCCAGGGAGGTGGAGATCAGAGTTTTTGATTGTGTGTTGACCAAAGTTTGGTTTGGTCTTGCTGTTGCATACTGTGTTTGCACATGCTTGTTTCTGTGATGATGATGATGCTAAACGAGGGAATGCTGCTTAAATGCTTTTCCTGCTCTACATCCAATATCGATGCTTCTCATGTGTCATCATGAGCACAATGCTCAGAATTGTTTGCCATGAGTTCTTTGGACATGGTTCAACCACAAGTTGCTAGAGGAGAATGTGTGTCCATCCTTTAGGTTTGTCGAGTAGAATCAGTTGCAAAGAAGCTGCTTTGCGTTTGTTGCTAGTATATTGCTTTATTCTTTCACAGTTATCTGCAAATACTTGCTAACTGCTAGGCAAGTGGTATTAAAACTTCAAAAAGTGTGATTCAAAGTTCCCCTTCAAAGTAAAAGCTCTACTGCCAATGTTTAAAAAGGTGCAACTGTTCCAGTTTGTATCAGGCTTTCCCAATAAACTACAGCTTGGAGACACAATTCCATTGATTCCATTCAAACTACAACCAATATGCAAGTGAACAAAGTAATCACAGTGAGGTTTTTGGCAACTAGTTGGGAAATGTACGTTTTTCCCTGGCAACAGGTGGTTACAAAGAGGTCCCTTGGACAGTCTAGTGGCCTGTGTGACATGGACTTTTCACAGCTCCAGCTCCACTCACAACCCATCAGATCATTTATTTTCCACCATATAACTGGTGGTTGCTGACTGGTTTCCAGGCCTGTGTGACTGGGGCATTATTCACTTAATCCAACATGGTCACATATCCAAAATGGTGGAAAGGTTATTGTTGCAGGTAGGTGGTAATCTGCTGGCTTATTTGCTTACTTATGAATGATTAATGCATTATTTAATCCATTTTGGCCTTTTAGAAGGTGAAAGTGTCCCATATGAGACCAAATTTGAGAGCAATAGAGATTGCTGTTTGTTTCAGCACTGTTTCCTTTAGAAATATGGGTCTTTTAAAATTAAAAGAATGTATTTTAGCCCAAATCATGATATCAATCAAAATCTTTGTGGTCTCATCACAAAAACTGGTTACTTCTTAATTTCTTTAAAGGTAATAACATATCTATTTGGACTTCAGAGCTAGTTTTGGGTATTTTCTCTTCATTTTGACTGCAACCTTTTACATTTTTTCCTTAGAACATTCTTTTCTTTTTTTTTTAACATCTATATGTTTTCAGATTTTGTTTATTTTTATTGTTTGTTTTGTTTTTTCCAGTACAAGCTTCCTTCCCCTGGTGGTTCAAACATATTTTTCATTGTGTAGTTCACTATCACACCCCCAATGATACACAAAGGTTAAATCTGGGGGGTTCAGTATCTTGTCCTATGATTTGACCTATGGACTGGATGAGAGAGTAACAAACCACAGCAGCCCCTGCAGTGCCTTTGTACCTGCTGCTGCCTCAGTAACCCCAATAAGATAATTGAATCCTGCATATTTTGTTTTTCTAGTAAAATGGACAGGGATGAATTTTTCTGAATACTTCTAATCACACATAATCACAGCAACAACCTACGCCTCAGTACTTAAGCTGAGTACATCAAAATAAACTCCTCGATCCCTATTTTTCAATGAACTTTATTTCCTCTTCCCAGCACTACAGTGAAATGTATCATATTTTACCAAATGAAAAATGTGCTTCAATCTCTGCAGGCTGCCTTTAATAATTATCTGTTTCTATGTATGTGCAGTCTCTGTCCTCCACAGTGGCTGAGATGGTAAATGCAAACTAATGAGGAACATGCTTCTGAAGAAAGCGGCATTATCAGTTTTTTTTCCATCAAGGAAGGAACTTTTGTTGGTTTTCGTCATAGCCGGATAATCACTTTGTATTTTACAGACCGGTGACTTTAAACATAATAAGCTACTCTGTCAGCAGAAAGAATATCAATTACTTTTTTCTAGAATTCTCCTGTGGACATAATTATTTACCTAGTTTTAACCGTAAATAACAAGAATACTAATGGGAATTATTCATTTAATCCCCATGTCTATAATTAGTTCCTCACTGCCATTTAAAATGATCCCAGTGCCCTGTTTCACATCGTAAACAGGCCAGAGATAACTTGTAAGCTGAGCCGTTAGGTCAGACTTTATAGCCTCTTACTCAGATGTTGTGGATCCATTAAAATCTGAAAGTGAGTTAAAAAGCAAAGAGCTGCAGTGTGATAGAAATCACCACACTTAAAAAGTCTGGGTCATACTAAATTGGTGGACTAGATTTTAATGACTCAGGCATCACATTACAGCTCTTTGCTTTTTCACTAGCTCCTTTGCTTGAGCCATTATTTAAGATAAAGATGTGCTTTAGATAAACAAGCAGCACTAATTTGCATAAAGTCAAAGGAAAGGAACTAGTGGAAGACTCAATGAGACTTTGCTCCTCCAGAAAACCCTAGTAAGCTCTTATTATAACTACAGTTATGAAGCTATAGCAAGCATGTGGATAAGTGCCTGTAAATTCAATTCAATTCAATTCAATTTTCTTTATATAGCGCCAAATCACAACAACAGTCACCTCAAGGTAGACTTGTAGTCAAGACCACCTAATCCGAGACCAAGACAAGACCAAGACCAAAACGAAGTTGAGACAAGACCAAGACCAAGACCGAGTCGAGACAAGACCAAGACCAAGACCGAGACAAAAAAGTCTTTAAACTGCAGCCAGATGCTGCTTCGTTTACGGGTCTCAGGCATATTTATGTGTTTTTGCTTTCGCACAGCCCTCCTCACCGCTGTCTCTACTGTCTCACTCACTTACTGAGAGGACAGACGCACGCTCCACTTGACTGTCGCATCTCTCACCCTCTCTGTATTTCACATAATGATATTATCCTATATCCTTGCATGTGATTGGCCACAATATGGAGGGATTGGAGCATAACTGAGCCACTGTGTGAGAGCTGAGCAGCGAAAGGAAATTAAGTGAGGGTAGAAATGACTGAAAGATTATAAGGCTCTGTTTTGAGTTTTGTTCAAAAAAGAATGACTTCATATATATATATATATATATGAGAGAGAGAGAGAGAGAGAGAGAGAGAGAGAGATTTCAACATTTATTTATCTAAAACAAAAGTTTACTCTAAATTGATGTTTAACAGTAAAAAAAAGTTTTTATGTTTTCTCCCTAAAGTGTATGTAAACATCTGGTTTGGTTGTATTGAAATTCCTCTTGTTTTGCATAGAAATATACTGAACAACATACAAAGCATAATATATAAAATAACATCTACCTGAGTTTTTTCTTTAAAAGAAGCTCCTTATGTCCATTGTTGTGTTCATCAGTACACAATTGAAACCGATTTAGAGAGTTTGTTTAGCCGTGGAGGGTAACAACTGAAAACATGAAATGTAAGTTAAGACTCTCTAAAAAAAATCAGCATTGTCGTTCGGCTTTTTATTTATCCATTTGTTGATTCACTCGAAGAGCAAGTAACGCAACCCTGTGTTTCTCTGAGTCAGTGTCACGTCGTCCCTCATGCTGTGTGGATCTCCCGGTGTCTCCCTGTAAGTTTAGTTTACTTTGTATGCTTGTTTTCTGTTACCAGCAAATAAAGCTGTGGTTTAAGTTCATCCCTTGAGTCTGTGAGTCCTGCACCTTGAGTCCTCATCTCCTGCCTGCCACACAGCGTTTCATAACAGTGGAAGAGAGACAGATTAATAACAGGTATGATTCGATGCAGAGAGGTCTATTAACACAAAGTGAGTGAGAAAGGTGACTGGAAAGGAAAAACTCGATGCATCATGGGAATCCCCGGCAGCCTACGTCTATTGCAGCATAACTAAGGGAGGATTCAGGGTCACCTGATCCAACCCTAACTATATGCTTTAGCAAAAAGGAAAGTTTTAAGCCTAATCTTAAAAGTAGAGATAGTGTCTGTCTCCCGAATCCAAACTAGAAGCTGGTTCCACAGAAGAGGGGCCTGAAAACTGAAGGCTCTGCCTCCCATTCTACTTTTAAATACTCTAGGAACAGCAAGTAAACCTGCAGTGCGAGAGCGAAGTGCTCTAATGGGGTGATATGGTACCACAAGGTCATTAAGATAAGATGGGGCCTGATTATTTAAGACCTTGTATGTGAGGAGCAGGATTTTGAATTCAATGCATTCTTTTGGAAAACAACATTTTTACACTACTCTATGCAGTCCTGAGAAAGACTTAAGTAGAGTTAAGCCATCAGTTGATCCAAAATGCTGCAGGAAGAGTACTGACAAAAACTAGAAAGAGCGAGCATATTTCTGCTATACTGGCTTCTCTTCATTGGCTTCCTGTTAAATCCACCATAGAATTTAAAATCCTGCTCCTCACATACAAGGTCTTGAATAACCAGGCCCCAGCTTATCTTAATGACCTTATAGTACCATGTTACCTCATTGGGGTGCTTCGCCCTCAGGTCTAGCACAGCGAGACCGACAACCATTCCCACATATGAGCAGTTTAAAATCACCTGATCCCACTAACTGCATGTCTTTGGACTGTGGGAGGAAAACGCAAAATAAATTGCACATTTTTAAGGAGCAAAATACAAAAAAAAATTCCAAGATGTAGCAAATATGACAAAAATGGAAACAAATATATGCAAAGAAATATTTAATTTATTTTTGTTAATTTCATTTGTTAATGTAATCAGATGAATTAACAGATGAGTTTTTTCATCTTAAAAATAGATAAATAAATAAATCAAATTAGAAAATGCATCTTTGTTTTGTTTACTTTAAGTATAATGCACAAAAACTTTTATCATGTTATTTGACTTGTTTATAACTAGAGGATATAACTTTTTTTGAACAGGATCTGCAAATTTGTTGAAGATGCAACAAAAACAGGGAACTATTTTTACCATATATTCAAAGAATGTGAAATAACAAGAGTGCGATAGCTTGTTAAGAATTTAAAAGACTGTCTCTCCAGAAACCAAATTTCATTGTGAATCCAGTTTTATATTTTGCACTTTACAAGTGGAACACATAGTTGAATCTAGCCTGATAAAGGGAAACAGAACACGACTTCGTGCACAGTATGCGGTCCATATTTGTACAAGAGGAATGTTTTTCTGCAATCTTCTTTTTTGTGTTCCAGGCACTGTGTGTTCAAATGCTAAAAAGGGAAAAAAAAACTAAGCCTTTTAGTCACACCTCAGATGCAGCTGAGCTAAAATCATGTGGCGATGAGTAATGTTTCTGACTGCTTTAAAAGTGTTTTTGCACAGGAAAGAAAAGTATAATGGGACTGCTGAATGATGCCTGAATTTTAAATTTGTAAATGGTTTGGTTTGGGATTTGGGGTTGGGATTTGTCACTGTGCCATAGTGATTAGGCTGCACATTAGTAGCTTCAGTTACTTCAGTAACCAGGATAACTACATTAACTACACCTTTACTGCTTTCACTGGTAAGATGCTGCTAATTAAATGCACTTGATTACCTGATCATCAGTGTGAGTACTTCTATAAATGCAGATGTTTTGCAGTTGGTGGTCTGAAGTATTCAGATATGTGTTAACACAATGTCAGAAGTGGGCATCCCAGCAAATTTACCCCAAGATCAGACAGTGCAGTGCTCAGAGAAACTGCAAAAGTCCCAAGAGCCTCATGTCAGACGTAGTTAGCATGTTGAATAGGGTGCTTTTCTAAGTGCTTTATACGTCTTATCTCTGAAAAACAAAAGAATCCAGTCAAAAGTCCAGACCTCAGCCTGACTGAAATACTGTGGTGAGACTTTAAGAGAGCTATGTTCAATCAAAGCCCACAAAACTCAATGAATCCAAAAGACACTGTAAATAAAAGTGCGCCAAATTTTCTCCACAACAATGTGAGACACTGATAAAGTCATACAGAAAACCGTTACTCTTAGTTACAGTTATAGTTATTCATGCTAAAGGTCATTTTTCAAGTATTCAATTATGAGGCATACTTTGGTTTTAAAAGAATTGAATCAAGCCTATAAATGGCAATATGCTGCTCCCCTTAACAGCAGAGTATAAATAAAATGTAAATTGGTGCGTTAAAAGTTTACCCTTCTTTGAGTTATCTGGAGAAAATTGGCTACAGAGTTCCAAAACTTTTTGTATTGCAGGCGGTAAATAGGTTTATTTCTGCTGTAAAATTTAGCTTTTTAATTTGGGAGCATATGGGGCTGAGCCATTTTCAGACTCAGCCTCAAGTGGCCATTCCAGGTACTGCAGGTGTTTTCTGATCTTATTTTTCAGTCCTGCAAAATTACTGCTGAAGTAAGATGGATAACACTGATGGGTACTTTTTTAAATGTATTTTTGCACGGGTGAGGACTGCAGCAGTTTAGATCCACAGCTTCCCTCTCAGCTTGAAATATACACAAGTTTATACCCCATTTTCCTCTCCACAACATCATATCATAGACTGCCATGTCATACTGAATAGCAGTACTGAAATTCCTCTACGTGGAATTAAATAAAGTGTCTTGCTATTTGAACAACAAATCAATACCCTGTGCAATCAGCAGAAAATTAGGTCTGCCTTATTTTGTTCCAAATCCTCAACGACCCAGATGCTGAAAAATCCTTAGCTTTGCTCAGTCTGTATTTACCCCACTAGCCACTTTGGCAGAGCAGCAGTCATTGTCAGAAGCTCAGTTTCCACTTGTCTACATTTTAGATAATTCACTGTTTTCCAGCACACTGCTCAAGCCTCTTTTAGGCACACTTTGATTTGTTGCCCTGAAGCCTTCAGAGCAATACAAAGCAAAACAGACAGCTCAAGCTCCTCTCTCTCAGGTTGAGTTAAGTAAGTGACGAATCTGAGTCATTCTGCTTGTAGGCCTGGTTGGTTCTATAATCTATTGGCTACAATAAAAATTCAAGTAATAACATCTGGCCATGAGTTCTGCTGCAAATCACCACGATTATGAAACCAGAGGGCAAGTACCCATACTGAATATCATCAGGAGGTATCTCTCTGATTGCATTATTTTATATAAGCTAAAACATCAATGTCTTCTAGCTTTGCTAATATGTTTTTAATCTTGCAGTGTCATTACTCCAACTTACGCTTTTAGCTGTAAAGGTTTTTGTACATATAGAAATTTTTTAACTGGATAATTTTTAAAAGTGTGTATATATATATAAATATATAATGTATTTTATGGCCATTGATTTAGACTGGCTAATGGCAGCACCAGAAATAAATTCTCTGGATGAAAATGCCTTGTTGAGGTCAGAGGAGAATGGTTAGACAGCTGACAGGAAGGCATCAGTAACTCAAATAAACACTTGTTACAACTAAGGTATGCAGGAAAGCCTTTCTGGATGCACAATGCATCAAACCTTGAAGCAGATGAATTGCAAATGCCACTCCTGTCAGCAAAGAACAAGAAAATTAATTGTACTCATAGTTTCAGGCTCTCCAAAATCAGATAATAGAAGATTGGAAAAACATAGCTCTGATGATTCTGCTGCAACATTTAGATTGTCGGAACAGAAGTGCATGTGTCCATCCTCCCAGGTATCATTGGTTGGTGGTGATGGTTTAATTGGGTTATTTTCTTGCACGCTTTAGTACCAACTGAGCATCATTTAAACAGCATTATTTTTGCTAACCATACCCTCATAACCACAGTCTACCCATCTACTGACAGCTGTTTCCAACAGGATAACCCATCATGTGCAGCTGACAAATTTGCACCAAATTTGTGATGTTATCATGTCAATATAGACCAAAGGTGTTTCCAGCACCTTGCACAATCTGTGCCACAAGTAATAAGAGAACACTGAAGGCAAAGGGGGTCTGTCTATTAGCATGGTTTACCTAATAAAGTCTAGCTGCTTCTCTCTTTCTCTCTGTCTACCTGCTTTTCATCACATAAGGTGAAAGGGCGCTCTCTCTCGAGTTGGACACAGGATAGACACACATGCACACATACACATGTGCTCAGACCCAGATATGCCTTGCGTCATGTACTAGCAGGTGCTATTCCTATAGATACAGACTGTCTTCATCCTCAGTACATAATTCATTTGCCAACAAGAGACAAACACACACATCTCAACAATAGCAATATTGTTTATTTTATTGTATTTATTTCAAATATGTAATCAAATATAGTTAAACTGAGTTTCTCTAATCACACAGAGATATGACGCCAGTCCTAGATGACACACAGGGTTGACCTAAGTGGGCTGGGATGGAGTCGGATTTCCACCATTAATTAATGTCAGTGTCTCCCATGTTGGCAGAGGTACAGTGCAAAACCAAACTGGAATTATTGTGACTTTTTATGGCTGGAAATGTTGGAAAGTTGCTCAGAATAAGATGGAAAGCATATTACTTAAGCCTGTGCATTATTAAACATGAAGCTAGCTTACATTAGCATGAAGAACTTAGCCAAGGTTCTTGTTGTTTGAAGGCTTTATGCTAAGCTTCTGCTGGCTTCCATGGTCTTAATAGCTTTGTTTATCTGCTAGAAAGGGATTATAGTTGTATATTGTCTGTCTAGTTCTCAGCCCTAAATCAACAGAATGTACTTTAAAAAAACTGTGCATTTATATATATTTGCATTTCTTTGTGTGATTCCATGAGAAAGTGTGTTTTCTCTGTGTACAACAAGCTGTGATGTGTGCAGAAAACATTTATACAGACACAATGCTGCATGCTGGAACGGCAAATGAGAGAAACTAGAGAAGTTACTCTTTATGTTCATCGTGAAGAAGCAAGGACTCAGCCTTGTCTATCCTCATTCCAGTGATTGCAGTCATGTCAAAGCCGATGACTAAGCACTTCATAAAAATTCTTCAGACTTTCATTCTTTCATATTTGAACCTTGAATCAACAAAAGGCTTTGGAATCAACGCGGTCAACACAATATTAAAGTGTGCACAACTGAAATATCTGTAATGAGTGTTTAGTTCACGATTACTGTGGATTGAAAGGTGATTTATTAAAATATGTTTCTAGTTTTTACCCACAAAGACCATGTGGCTCAGCCCATACAGCATTTTGACTCATATAGCACTCTTCATTAATAGGAGAGACGATTCCAGCAGCTGCTGTAAATGGAATAACTAACATAAAACTGCAGATACGACGTTCAGTTTTTCCACCCTCTTGGAGTTAAGTACACTGAAACCCTACAGGTGACATAGATGAACTAGCTTTTAATCAGGTGAGTTTTTAATATTTGAACCTATCCATTAAACCCTCCTGATGATGCGCTTATTTCAATACTTCAGTCTTCCCACAGATGCATTACTCTCCAGTGTGTCACCCAAACAACATTATTTTCTCTTTGGCCTTTTCAGCTGAAATGAGTCTTTTTTTTTCCCTTTTTTTGAAAGAGGTAAAGCACAATCTCGCTCTGCAAAGATGGTGTTTTAATACTTCAAACCAAGGTCGTCAGTCTCTGCTTAATTGCACTGGTTCATCTTTTGTTTGGCACTTTAATTCGGCGCAATCTTGTGGGTGTTACGCTTCACTACAGAAAAACAACCAGATTCAGGATTCAAAACTGGGTGAGAAGGTTTACAAAAACTAAGTTTTATTAATATGGAGCACACGCCAAAAGACAGATTTTCAATTTTGGGGGCTTAACCTGGTTAGATCACTATGCCACACACATGACCTGCTCTGGAGCGATCCAGCCATCCATTTTCTTCCGCTTATTAAATTCAGGGTCACAGGTGGGCTCGAGTCTATCCCAGCTATCATGGGTAGAGAGGCAGGGGAAGACCCTAGATAGGTTGCCAGTTTATTGCAGGGATAACACAGAGAGACAGACAACCACTCGCGTTCACGGACAATTTAGAATTGTCAATTAACCTAACCCACAGTGTTCGCATTATGGGAGTAAGCTGAAGTACATGCAACATGCAAACCCAACACAGAAGGGCCCAAGCAAGCCAATAGATTTTGACCCAGGACCTTCTTGCTGTAAAGCAACAGCACTGCGCCAACACTGCAAAATCTTCTCTAGAGCCATTTAAGATTAAAGTCAAATATATTTTCACAGATGGTCCAGACTGATATAAATTTTCATCTTAGGAACCATAAAGGCCAAACCTTTTTAGCTATTTTAGAAATCAAACCAAACAGAGCCATGCCATTACAACTGTAATTGTTCTCTTTTTATTTGTATTAAATTCACACAGAATCTATAACTTAGCCTATGCAAGTGATACTGGTGTTCGTGGATTGCTCTGCTACTTCACTCCCAAAACATTAGCTGTTAGACGGGTTTCTTTATTTGAGTTGATCCTTTTGTCTTCTAGCTGATTCATGAAATCACTGTTCAAGAAGATATAGCCCGAAAGTGTAGGAGGAAACACTGGGTGCATAAATCCTGCATTCCATAGTCAACATACTCCACTGCAGATGTGGAAAACTGGTATTTCTGTTAAGACTTCTTTGCAATCCACCTAAAGGGCACACGTACACACGTTGTGTGATATCCACTCAGATACTCACATTCATCATGTGATGATAAAATTTACATCACTAGCATCCAAGTGGACCCTAGCAGACTCAAGTATGCAGAAAATGTAGCACACCTATTCATGCTGCTGAAGGCGTTGGGATGTCAGCACAGAAAACATCCTCTTGTCTGCAGGGAGGATTGCACTGAAGCACACTCTTCAGCTAAGGCACCAGTCACAAAGATGGAGAGACTGGTTACTAACCACTGGTATCCACTGGTAGCTAGGAAAAAATCCTTAACCAAGTGGTTGCTGGAGGTTGCTTGCAGATGCTATGAAATCAGCCCCGTTCACACAGGGCTAGCGACTAGACAATGACCTCTCTTAAGCACCGGTTGGTAGACGAAAAATGTATATTCCCCGACTGGTTGAAAAGGTTGTTTACTGTTGCTGGGTGACATTGGTCAAAGATACTGCACCAAAAACATCCTTGCAACTGGCCATTAGCAGCCTCCCATCATCACCTGTGGTTTGTACGAAAGATGTTATCCAGAGTTGCATTGCACTTGTTCATGTTTCAGCCAATTTAAGCGGTAGGTGAGTGAGTGTTTGTAGACAAGTCGTATCTTCCATCTAAACTACAAGTGACCACATCGCTCTCTTTGCAGCCAGCAAGCATCAGGAACTACTTGCATACTAGTCAAGAAAAATACATGGAGGTTGCCAGGGGGCTGCTGACCAGACTCTTGGCCCTTCATAAGTGCTCTCCACCAAGTTTCATACTTTTGTTGGGCTTCTTGTTTGAACTATTGTGATTTTTATGACTATTCACTAAGTTTTTTTTGTTCTCCTTAGCAGCTCCAGCCCTGTCATTTGATTGGATTTAGCAAATTTTAGAAAATAAAAAGTCAATTTAAAAGTAGAGTTAATTTAATTTCACCTCTCAACCGTAATGAGTCTGTGCACCTTCCTATCAATTTGTAGAGTAATTAAGCTTTCCTTTTCTGTCGTGCAATTCCCCAGGTGGTGTTTTTAGTCTCCTTCCTATTCTTTTAATATTACACAGTACAATTACATGTTCAAGTTAATATGAAAGTCTCTTTGCTGTGTGAAGCATTTCTGTGAGTAGAAACCAAATGAGCTATAATTTGACTGCCATAATTTCTATTTTCTGCAGCAGGAGTTGAACCCCTTAGAAGAAATAAGAGTCTGCATGTTGATTGCATGTTGCCCATTCTTTAATTAAAAAAAATTACCAACCCTAGTCTCGAAGTCTCTGCTTCTATTATGTTATAAGAGCTCCTTTTAAGCTGAAAGGATGTCCAGTCCTCTTCTTCACTTCTCCAGCAGCTCTTTTGAAGTATCATCCGGCACACTCATTTCCTCGGCTCTCTCCTCCTCTCTCTCATGTCCCACTCATCAAAGGAGTCAATCAGCAACTGCCAAGTAAACTTCATCTCACTTTCCGTGTATTGTTTCAACCACAAATGTTGTATTTGTTGATTTTAGGAGGCACTGCTAGCCACCACACAACAACCTGATTTCTAACTCAGCCTAATACCACATTAATATTTTTGTCCATATTTCACTAGTCTAAGTAAGGGCAAATGCTGAGACTTAACACTGTTTACTCTCAGATGTTCGCCTATGCATAAACATATGCTCAATGATAACAGCAAATTAAACCACACACTGTTCTTTCCTTTCTTTGCACCTGCAAAGTGTCTCCAAAGTCCACAGCAGCAAGAGGTTCATCAACTAACAGCTGTTCTGACTTTTGTATTCAATATTGCAGGTGCACAGTGCTCCATTAATCCCCCCTGCCACAACAACAACAAAACTATTGGAAAGTTTTGACTTCTGTGCTTCTGGAGACAGACAACAACAGGCAGTGCTGCTTTTTCACTTAATCAAATCTATACTGGAATTTAGAAAAATCAGTGATGGCCCTGAGTGGCACTTCTCGGCCTTGTCTAGATTCATTGTTGCTTTTCTGTTTGAAAAAAACATTCATATTCACATTTATTCTGGCTTTTTTTTTGTTTGTTTTAAGGTCCCAGGCTACTCACAAAACATCCAAGGCCCTCTGGTTAATGATACATGTGAATAAATATGTTAACATGGATTTAAACTTTTAGTTCTTTCTGCCTGTACTTAACTCTGTCTTATTTTTAGTAGCAGTGTTGCTTTTGTCAAAATAACCATTTATATTCACAGTTTCTCCCCATTTCCTGTTCCTCTTGACAGAAGTAGGGAATGCTATTGGTAAATTTTGTGCAGTCTTTGAAAAAGTCAAATGATGGGCAAACTCTCTCTTCTATTAGAGCCCATTACCTGTGCCTGTGGCTTTAGGGTTTGTGGGACCAGCAGTCAAAGGATAGATGCCCAGAGCTTCTTCTCTAATCATCCAAGGAGTGTTTAATTCCCCATCTCCTGGGTCTGGGTCTCCTCCCACTTAGACATGCACACAACACCTCAGTTAGGAGGAACTTAGGAGGCATTTAAAGCAATTGCCCAAACTGGCTCCTCTCAATGTGGTAGAGCAGCAGCTGTACTCTGAAGCTCTCCCGATTGTGTGAGCTCTCCGTGTAATCTCTAAGGGAGAGTTCAGCTGCCTGTTGAATGAAGCTCATTTCAATCACTACCCACAGCTCATAACCACAGGTATGAACGTAGATGAAGCGGTAAATCTACAGCTTTGCTTTCAGGGTCTGTTCGCTCCACTCTTTCCACACTTGTGCACAAGACCTTGAAGTTCTTAAATGCCAGCTGGCCTCAGACTTGGAGGTGCTTGGATTGTGGTCCCACTCGGGGTAAAACCACAACCATGGCAGCATGATCTTTTCCTCATATTTTATGTGATACTTTGTTTCATAAACCTAATACTCTTCACTGACCTGGGATCCAGAGGTTTTCAGCATTTCGAAATACATATGTGCCTGTGTGTGTGCAGTAAAACCGTGTAAATTATTAAAAACAAAGTTTACCTGAGGAGAAGGCATCCCACAGTCTAGCAGCAAATGCGAAATCCCCTTTGTCTGTGATTTTATGAATGAAAAATATGTATCAAAACATGTTAGACAGGTTGGTTATGTTGCAGCTTCCTGCAGATGGAGAAACTCCGCTTTTGTATTTTAAAGAAAGGAGAGTGAAGCTGGAGAAAGGCAGAGAATATTAATGCTGCCTGAGGCAGCCTGAAGTGAATCTGAATGGAGTTCTGCTGACCATCAGACGCCTCAGAGGAAAACCAAGAAGGCTGGTGAAAATGTACTCCTCTCCCTTTAATGTCTCTGTCTCTTTCATCTCTGCCACGTATGGTGAGGTTACGTGAGGTCACTCGAAGGACAATCTACTCCACAATACAAATTTATGATGATTTTTAGCTTAGATTTATGTTTTTTTTTAGCTTTTTGGGCCATTTTTTTAGTGATTATCACAGTCAGACCATCAAGTCTAGGCTTCAGGTTTGGCGAGTGAAATTCTATTTTATTTGTTCCTTTCTTAGCACTAGCATCTCCAGCTCAGCCTCCTGTCTTTTTGTCATTGCCACTGTCTCCAAACCATCCATCACAGCAGGCCTCACTACCATCTGACAAATATTTCTTATCCCTTTCACTTCTGTTGAAAAACTACTTCTGACACTCGTCTCCACCCTCCCTGCACTCTCTTCTTCATGTTACTTCTGCACAGTCGATTGTTTTGAGTGGTTGACCTCTGGTATTTAAACTCTTCCACTTTCTCTACCTCTTGCTTCCTCCTCTTTACTGCCTTTCTCTCATTCACATACATGTATTCTGTCTTACTGACTTCCATTCTTCCACCTGCTCCCTACTCTCACTACAAATCACAGTGTTGTCTGGAAACATCATAGTCCACAGAGACTCCTGCTTGACCTCATCTGCCAACCTATCCATCATCACTGCAAACAAGAAGGGGCTCAGAGTCGCTCCCTGATGTAATCCCACCACCACCTTGAACCCATCTGTCGCTCATATCCACTTATACCATCAAATAGTTTAATAATGAAGCTTTCATTCATAAAGTTCTGTCTAGAAAAAGAAAATGTTGGCGAAAATGCTAATATTTTGAAATGCTCTGTCTGAAGCCATCGGGTGACATCGTGGCGGCTACGTCCATCTTTTATACTGTGTATTCCTGTAACTTTATAGGTATTTGTGTTGTGCAAACATGAACTAGTTTAGACACTGACAATCTGCAAGTGTATTTGCATACTAGTAGCAGCTACTGCTAAATTTCTAAAAGCATGTGCACACATGTGCAAACATGCAATCCAAAATGAGGGGAATTTTTAATACATCTTTAAAACTTGTTTCAGTTTCAGATTTCAGCAGATTTGAGTAACTTGGCTGCAGATATTTGCTCCCTTTTTGCCACGAGAGCACTGGCGAGGTGGACATCATCACTGGATTTTGAGAGATGAGGTCTCTCTGGCTCAGAGCTGAAGCTGAACTGATTAAATACGATCAGCAGTAAACTGAGATGCTACTATTTCCATGACTGATTCAGTGCTGTTATATTATAATCATTTTAAAAATACAAAGTAATAATCCTGGCTTTGGCCCGTGGACTTGTGGAAGTTTTGAGGATTGTTTTTCACATTTTTTCTGGTATTTCGTAGTTTGAGTGAGCCAAAAGTAAAGAAAATATTTACCTGTCTGTCCAACCAGCATTCTTGAGTTTTGGGTTTTTTTACATTGGATCTCCCATGCTAGGTGATTAGTGGTCAGAGCAGAATGTGCGTGTTTCCTCTTAACAAGCTGTGTGGGTTTGTACACCTTAACCTTGTTCTTTCACATTAATTCACATAGCAACAGGCTGTCCATAAAATCACAGCGGAGGTCACAGCAATGTTATTGCGCACAGAGGTTAACAAGTGGGCTGTGACCCTTGTATTCAGCCCAACATCTCCAGAGACAAACTGGTGCTCTGTATTGATCTCTGTGTAAGAGGCTTCTCTCAGAATAATACAAGAGAAGTTCAACGGGCTGAGGCCAGATTGTCCCTCAGGTTCTTTAAGTGTAGAAGAACAGGCTGACCGTAAGAAATAAATGTACGATGATACACTGCAGACTCAGTCATTCATTCTGGAAAGAAAACAGGTTTCCATGGTAATGTTTCCCAAAGTTATTGCAATGAAATTTCAGGGGTGGAAAAGGAAACCCTCTGCTGCCCTCTAGGGGAGTTTTAGCAAAAGTACATAGGAATAGTTGTAAAGATGGCCCTGCTTTCTTTATCTCACAAAAAAGAAGCTGTGATAAACAGGATTAGAATCAGGGTCACATTTAGTAGCCAAAGAAAGCAAAGACACATACATCCTTGCCTGATGTACAACAAGATGAAGCATGAAACATGGAGCACATTAAAGAAACATCTATAAAGAGAGCATCAGCCTGCATTTACCAGTAATCATGTTCACAAGTTAAAGCCCCCATAAAAATGACAAAATACATCAACCTGTCCCTGTTTACATTCACTGGTGCATCTCTAAAGACTTAAAATCAAGGTCCATGAATCTGGAGGAAGAGTTGGAAGCCATAGAATGAATCCAAAGTGTTTGAAGGTGATGGTCTGGGGTTCCTCATTATCAGCTGGTGTTGGTGGCAGTTGGTTCACCCTTTTAAATCATGTCCAAAGTCAACTTGTCTACTAGAGGATTTTAGAGCACTTCACATTGCTGGCAGGCTGCATGGAGATTTCATTTTTCCAGCAGGACTTAGCACCCTCCCACTGACCCAAACCTACTACCAAATATTTTGCTGATTATGGTTTTACTGTGGTTTAGGGGTCAGCCAACTCTCCTGACCTGATCCCCAAATGTAATATGAGACGCATAGTCAAGACGAAGATGAGAAACATCAAAATAGAGATGAGCTGAAGGCACCTATCAAAGCAACATGAGCTTCAGCTGATCAGCTCAAGATGCCAAACTAAATATTACGTGTAAATTGAGATACCATTCGAAAGTATATTATAAATTAGTTTTTGACTTATCTCGGGAAACATTCAAATCTTTTATAATAATCAGGCAGGCTGGTCTGAGTATTTCAGAAACGGCTGATCTGGGATTTTCCCAAATGATCATCAAAGAAAATGGTCCAAGAAAGAGAAAATATCCAGTGAGTGGGTGTTCTCTGATTGAAAATGCCTTGTTGATGCCAGATGTCATTGTGACCAGCTTCTAGATGATAGGTAGGCAACAGTAACTCAAAAAACCACTTCTTACAACGAAGCTAGGCGGAAGAGCATCTCTGAATGCACAACATCAGGCTTACCAAAACTGAACAGCAGGAGATGGGAAAAAAAAACCTTGTCTTGTGATTCAGATCTGACTTTGACATAAACATCATGAAACAGCGATCATTCCTGCCTTGTATCACAGTTCATGCTGGTATTGTAATATGGGAATAACATATAACACTGTGAGCCCCTTAGCTGAGCATTGTCTGAGTAATGTTGCTGACCATGTCCATCTCTATATGACCGCAGTGTAGCCATTTTGTGATGGCTACTTCCTGTAGGATAACTTATCGTGTCACAAAACTCAAATAATATCAAACTGGTTTCTTGAACAGGACAATGAGTTTACTGTACCCAAATGGTCTCAATCCAATAGAGCACTTTTGGGATTTGATGTGAATAGATCACAGATGTGTAGCTGGTAAATCTGAAGCAACTGTGTGATGCTATGGACCAAAATCTCTGAGAAATGTTTTCAGAACTTTGTTGAATCCATGCCATGAAGAATTAAATCAGTTCTTATTAGTTAGTAGCAATGTGTACTTACTGAGGTGGGTGTATTTTCTGTTCATTATCAATGTTTAAGTAGCCCTAGTATATATATTTAGTAGGCTGTATGTGGGCCATGAGCTAAAAATGATGGCCTAGACTTTATGCCCATTTAAAGGCAAGACTGGGTCTAGCAGACATAGTTCAGGGTTTAAATTACACACCACACACGTTTCCTGAAAGTCATCTCATTTTGTGTCGAAAGCATAAATGTTAATTTTATAAGCCACAGATAGACCAAGTTTAATTTATCAATTTATTTATTTGTTCAATTATTTGTTTATTTATTTGTGTGCTACCACGACGCCGTTAGGAACCCACCAAAACTGTAAAGTTCTATTGGACAACCTCAAATCCATGAATTCGATTGGTCCATCTGTGTCCGTCTCCTTAAACATCCCGACCTGAAACACGGGCACCTCGAAAGCGTGACCAGGTAGCTAGCCGTATTGCATAGTTTCCAATAACAAATATTTTAAATATAATAATAACAATATAATATCAACATTTAGGATTTCTGGATTTTTTTGACCAACAGGAATGACACTCTTTTGTTGTTAGCCCTCCTCGATTTGAAGGTAACGTCATACATCCTGACATTATGCTGTTGCTGCTAACTAGCTAACATTGCCGGCTATCCAACCTTAGGATAGGATAATAATGCTATTAAATTAGAGTATTCGCTTCTCTTTTAACCTTTACATTACGCCGGCTGCTGCTGGTTATTTTCTGCGTTTTATGTTTGTATTGGTTAGGTGGAGTTCATAATTGCAAGCAGCTCGTTTAACGGTGCTCAGCTGTGAAAACCTTTACTATCGTTTAGCCTTTATTTGGCTTTTTATAAGACGCTAACGCTATTTTAAGTTTCAAAATCATTATATCAGGCTCAGAGTTCCGTATATGTACAAAAATTAGGGGAATAAACGTGCTAGTCACAAATGTACGACTTTCATTTGTCCATCCCGAGAGCTTGAGCGAGATTGTTCATGTAGAGAAAGGGCTATCTAAAAAACCATTGTGTGACAGTGTATTTGATGCACCGATCCAACCTTTACTAAGCTTTTCTGATTGCTGATCCAATACTAGTGTTAAATTAATCATCACAATATTAAAGAAACTGGGATCCAGTCCTTATTTCTAGGCAGCATTAGGCTGGACTCGAAATCTTTCCTAACTCTCTCGAATAAGCAGGAAAAAAAACTTCCAAGAATATAAATGAACGGAAACGATATTTATTAATGAAATAATACGTAACACGAGGATCACGATACCATGAAAAAATAGCGAGGTAATTTATCTTATTTGTTTTTACCACTACCATCTTTCCTGTGAAGCAAACTGGCCAAAAGGGACCCTCCCCAATGAGTAGTTTGCTCTTACAGTCTGCATCACATTAATAAAAATAATAATTAATACTAATAAAATACTTACAGCAATCGAGCTGTTTGGGAACTTTAAATGTAAAGCTAAGGTTTTTTTCTTTTTAACGTCCATCTGCAGCCTGACATCAGCTACCCTCTCGCTTTCTTTTTGCATGTTTCTGCGATTTGGGAAAGAAAAACAAGCGTTTCATACGTTTCAGTGACTTTTATTGGCAACAAAATCAAATTGATGCAAAAAAAAAAAATTAAACTGTTGAACCACCTTCTTCATAACTTCTGCAATTCTCTGTGGCATGTTGGATATCGGCTTATGAGCCAAATCCTGATTGATGGCATTTCCTGCCTTATCAGTGCTTGAACTTGAAAGGTTTTTTGGGCTTCTGCTTTTCCACCCATGGTGGGTAAGGACTGACTAAAAATGTCTTTAAAAAAACATCTTCTTCCAATGATCCAGAAGCTGTTTGGTGATCATTTGTGTACTCGATGCTGCTCCATGTCACTAGGCTAAATTGATGAGAGCTTGGAGATCATGAATTTACCATTTTGGGTCCATGACCATGAAACTCTCCATACTGTAATCTGATCGAGAATCTGTGGTTAGTCCTGTTCTTTAAACTAATCTGATTTATTTGCCAATCAAAGTATTTAAAACTAATGACAATACTAATGACTGTTTTTCACTTTATCAAAGAGATGTAAAAAAAAAAAAAAAATCTAAATAATCAAAATAAAAAACTGACTTGTCAAAATGCATGAAACACAAATGTTCTGCCAAAACTTCTGGCCATCACTGCACTTTGTGAGCCAATACTAGTGGCCAATAAAAGTCTGATTTTCTGGTCTGATGTTTATTTTGGGGGAACAAATATTTTTTTGAATACTGTCAAAAAATTCGAAAAAGTCCAACAGTTCCTGAAAGCATCCATTCTGTGCTTTTTCAGTGATCTTAGGGTCATTACACTAATCCCAGGCAGGGCTCCACATCTAAATCTCAGTTCTCTCAACCGACCATCGTCTTTGCAGGGCTGCTGTGACACCATGCCTGGGATTACTATAATGATACTAGTACTAATAAAAGTGCAGAGTCGCTGCTTTCAAGAACCAATGGAATTATTTCAATTGAGCAAATAGTTCAGGAGTTGCCGATGTTTGAAACCACCTGTCTGACGCCAGCGACAGGTTAGGCTTTAGAGGCTTAAACCCGTGAGTGGAAACTAAAGCTTTCATGTCAGTCAATTGATTTTCAGATGTGTCTCATTCGCACGTGGATGTCAGTTGTGTTGACCCGATTGTCTTCTCTTGTCCACAGCCATGTCTTTCCATCAGGATCGTGGGGGTCCCCGGGGAGGAGTGCCTCCTGGCCAGCATGGTACCAACCAGAACTACAGACCCACCAACATAAGGCCGCCCCCTCCCCAGCCTCCAGTTCCTTCCTACCGTTACGATTCGCAGACTGCCCCCTACATGCCTCCACACCCTGACTTCATGCAGTATCCTCCTCCAGTTCAATCCCAAACTTCCAATTCTCTTAACCAGTGCCCAGTGCGCCCACCTTTCTCGAAGCCCCCCACCCGACAAGGCTTCCCTGAACCACCACCTAACTTTCCACCTCCTCCCTTACCCGGCTCCGCAGGTGGTCCCTCTCCAAGGGCACAGGTATCTGCTCAAAATGCCTACCACCCTTACATGATGCCTCCTGTGCCCCCACCGCCGCTACCACACCCCCAATGCCTCCCCCATGGCCTCTCAATCAATGAACTACCACGCTCCGTACTCCATGAACTACCCCCATCCTCCTCACCCTCCATTCCCTCCTCCTACCTTCAGCTCCAGCTACACCCAAAGCAACACCCAGTTTCAAGCAGACCACAGCATCAGGCACGGGGGGCAGTACAAGTACGAGAAGCCCATGGACAGCAGGAGGTCCCCAGAAAGAGGGTATCGGCACGATGATCACAGGCAGAAGTGCTTTGGCTATGGAGGCCACGGCGACAGGCACAAAATGGAATTTCCTGGAGAGAGGAAGGACCGCGGGAGAAGTCCAGACAGGCGCAGCAGGCAAGAGGGTGGGCGGTATAGGTCTGAATACGACAGAGGCCGGACTCCCCCCAGACACAGGAGCAGGGATCGCAGCAGGTACACAGACGACGCTCTGCCAAATGAAATCAATCAGTGAAATGATTTCCTTTTAACTACTCCGTCTGTTCACAGAGAGCGGTATCGGCACAGAGACAGTCGGAGATCCCAGTCACCCGACAGGCACAGAAAGAGGCCTCGAAGGTACACGTGTTGCTTTGTTTGGCTTCCTGCAGCTGTTGTGAAATAGTACTCATCGATAAAGTTTAAGGTCACAAAGAAAAATCCTTGGTTTTGAAAGAAAAGCACATTTGGCATTCATAGTTGTTTTTTAACCACCATTTCACGCATCAGTACAGAAGATGTTTTCAGATTATATAGAGAGAACACCCGAAGAAATTATACTTTTTCTTTCCCTTAATCAAAGGAAAAAAAATCTCTACCATTGCTTTACTTCCTGTTTTGACGACTTTTGCTCCTACTCTGCAACCAGGGCAGTGACGTTAAACCAAGCTGTAGTTTAGTCTGTTGTCTCAAGCATCAACCTTTGTGGCTCCATTATAGTCTCTAAATGGCAACTGGGACAATTTAGAAAATTACCAAAAGAAAGTAGTTGTGATGCAAATATGTTGTCTACTCTCTTTATAATCGGCACATTTTAGTTATGGTGGTTGAGTTCAGGATTTCTGAGCCTTCTGTTTCTCAGACAAGAGACTTTGGTCTACTGGCATTGTTCAGTTTTGCACTGTAGCCTCCTAAGTTCTCTTTCCACAGTAGTTAAAGCTGGATTGTGCCCAACTGAGAAGTTCGAAGTGCACATCCTTGTATGAAATACATAATTTCCTCGGGGATTAATAATGTTGGCTTCTGAAATCTTTAGAACAAGAGTTGGTTTGCTTTTTTGGGGGGTTGTGTTCTGGGGAGAGGCAGGTGCAGCAGTGACTAAGCAAGAAATAAAGAGTTTTTATTTAAACTATTTAAAAAGAGTTTAAATACCTAGGTCTAGCATTCAAAGCAAGAGACTGTGCACAAGAGAGGTGAAGGAAGGGCTGAGTGGATAGAGGTGATTTGCAACAGAAGGATGGCAGCAAAAGTAAAGGGGAGTTTTACAAGATGACAAAAAGACAGAGAGCAGAGCTGAAGATGCTCAGATTTTCATTGGGAGTGACCAGAATAGACAGGATTAGAAATGAGTGTATCAGAGGGACCGCTTGGGTTGAGCGGTTTGGAGGCTCACAGCGTTTGGACTTGTGCAGAGGAGGGAAAGTGGATATACTGGACAAAGGATGTTGAAGATAGAGCTGTCAAGCAGGTGGAAAAGAGACAGACCTCAGTAAAGATTCATGGATATTCACTTTAAATGAAAGTAATGATATCTAAGACCAAAACCTGAAGGCCCCATACTGGTAATGAATCATGTCAAAAACCTCTGTGGCAGAAAAAACTGGTTTCTTGAGCAGTGGCTCTATTTAGACAGAGGTCATTTTTCAAGCAAAGAAAAGTAGTGTCATATAAACAGTTTAACTTATTAATTTCTTGCCGTTTTCTAGTATTTTAGTATTAATATATTTTCTTTGATATAATGAGCTAGTGTAAACATGAGGCTTTAATTCAGATTTAACCTCCTGTCTCATGTTGACTTTTCCTTTTCATATGTAGCCGGTCAACGAGCAGAGACAGGAAACGTGGTCGCTGGGAGGAGGAGAGAGACAGGAGGTCAGAGAGCTCCTCGGGGCTGAGCAGAGAGCGCAGCTTCTCCGCCATAAGGAGCAGAGACTCTGATGAAGCCTTCAGCGACAGAGACCGAGAGCGGGAGAGGGAGAGAGAGAGGGAACGGGACAGGGAGCGAGAAAAAGTGAAGGAGAAGGGCGATGACGAGAAAGAAGAGGAAGACCTGCTGAAACCCGCCTGGATTCGGTGCACCCACGCCGAGAACTACTATTCCAATGACCCCATGGACCAAGTGGTACTGTTGACATCTTTCTTTTTTCATAAAGCTAACATTTGCTAAATTCCTAAATAACTCTTTTACAAAGTGTCCATAGCTCTAACAGTATATTTGTCTGTGGTTATAATACATTCTTAAAAGGAAACTTTGCTAGTCTTCTTTCTGCCATTACACTAAGTTTGCTTGCAGTGGTGTTAAAGAGTAGCTTTTGAAAGATGTGCCCACCCCAAGTAGACTTACAGCACACTAATAACAAGAAACCAGAGCCAAAGGAGTAGCATAAATTATAAATACTAAAGAAATAAATCAACCTACTGTCTTTTCTAAGCTTTAGAAAAAAGTGCAATCAGCTTATCACCAAAACACCAAAATGATTAAATACCCATTTTATTCAGTGATCATTGCCATACCATCCATCCATCTATCAATCCATTTTCTGTTGGTTGGATCATAGGGTATGATCATAGGGATCATAGCGTTCCTCCCAGTCACTCCCCTCCGGTTCATACTGTTCCCGGTATAAGAAGGTAGTCACCAGTTGCAACACTTTCCAGCACCCCACCCAGTGTCTTTAAGAAGGCCGGGTTCCCTGGACGTTTGTTCGCAGCATCCACAAGGGAAAACCCACTGCCTCTCACTGGGGACAACTACAGACTGGAACAGAGTCCAGCCCCTTTCCAGAGGACCTGTTCCAAAGCTCAAGCTGTCCATTGAAGTGAGTCAGCCTATATCTAGCCAGTATCTCTAAACCTCACGCACTACCTCGGGCTCTTTCCTGATCAGAGACGTGACATTCCATGGACAACAAGCCTGTATTCGAAGCTTGTGGTGGGCCACAGGAGAGTGGACTTCTGTAGCTTTTTCAGGCTAAGGCTGGCTGGGCCCCCACTGGCTTATAGCCAGACCACCAGAGGTCCTATCCCCGGCGGTACCCTAGTAACCCTGTTACGATTGCCCCACCAAATTTTATTATATATCGATACATTCCACATCCTCTTGAAGAGCCACCATAGCAGAACATTTATGAACACCTAAAAAAAAGCGTGCATATCTGTATTTATGCACATACATGTGTTGTGAGTAAATAAAGTATCATAGATCTTTAAGTATTTTTACTTCACAACAGCTGAATCTACCAAAGTTCCAATTTCACAGTTGATAAATTCGTCAAGAACAAATCCCGAATATTTACTTGTGATACCTTTTGGATTGATGGCTTTGTAGCAGTATCTTTTTCAGTCAGTCAGTTAAGCCGGCACTCAAATAACATCTTATTCCCACTTTTTTTTCTTTTAGCAAATCCTTCTCAAATGCTTTTCTGAAGTCTTTGGATCTTGTGGATACTGACAACTACTTTTTCTCCTCTTTCCTCGCTGACCTTTATCCGTAGTCTCAAATGCTCGGTGTCCTCAGCTCCTTTCTCTCCCCACACATTACACATTCTGGCAGACACTTGACCTGTCCTTAAAGGAAAACTGAAGTGATGTTAAATGTCAAGAGGGAACCCAACTTTACTCGTAAGCCTCCTTCACAAACAGATTTAGCTCTCCTGTGTCTCTGTTATGACAGAGAGGATGTTACCTTTGGGTGTCAATTACTGCTACTCTGCCAGATGTGTGTAGAACTGACTTACACTTAGATTACACTTCACAGTGGTCCAAGCTTTGTAATAATTTAAGATACATTTCTCCTGGAAAGCAGATCATTTTCTCTTTTAAAGGCATAAGTAGGTTTTGCAGTTTTGTTTGTGACATTGTTATACCACCTAACATCACATTTTGTCATGATCAATAGACTGTTAGTGTGAGTATATTAAAGAAACTCAAATATAGTTGTGCATAAGTTTTAAAAAGTCAGTGCGCATCCTGGAGGCCTGTGGGTTTGAGACTTTGACCGTGAAATCCCAGAATCCTCCTGATTAGAGTCCAGCTGGGGTTCTTTGTTGCATGTCATCCCCTCTGGCTCAGTCCTCATTTCCTCTTTGCTCAGAACCGTCTCCAGTGAAAGCATAAAAAACACACACAAAAGTAAACATAGTTTTAGTTCCGGCAGTCCACAAAATCAAGCTCAGCTACAATCCCACCAGATCAGCTCATCTCATCTCAATGCCAACCTTCATCAGCTGGTGCATCCTGTCAGCACGTCTTGTATAGAGTGCACGGTCTAAAATTCAACTGACAGAATATTCTGATATTTCTATGTGATTTTATTATATTTTTTAATAATAAAAAGGTTTCCTTCCATCAGTTGCATCATTGTTCTCCTACAACTTTACATCCATGCATCCATCTGCACATCCATCCATTTTCTGCTGTTTCTGAGGGTTTGGGTTGTGGGGGCAGGAGTCTGAGTAAGATGCCCAGGCCTTCATCTTCCCAGCCACCTCCTCCATTTTTTCTGGGCAATATTGAGGCATTTCTAAGCCAGCATAGAGATGTAAATTCTCCAGCATGTTCTGGGCCCACCCCAAAACACCTACACTGGGAGGTCCTTAGTGGGCATTCACATCAAATGGCCAAACTGGCTCCTTTCAATGTGGAGTAGCAGCAGTTCTACTTCAAGCCCTTCAGCCTGTCTCTATGGCAGGAGCAGACGTATGGAGGAAGCTCGTGTCCACCACTTATTCCCATAATCTCATTCTTTTGGTCTCCATCTAAAGCTCTTGGCTATAGGCCAGAGTGAAATGTAGAATTTTAACCAATAGCTTTCACGGCCTGCTCTCTTTTCAATACAACAAGCCAATATCCCAACTTGGGACAGCAGCTCCACAGTTTTCAATATAAAGCATACAGTATAGTTGTGATAAACACAGTCAGTATATCAGTATACAATAAGATATCAGTTCTTTTAGATTAGGTTGCTTGAGGGTTAATTAGAGATGCATTATCTTAGGCTTCACTTTGGAGTGGGAGCTACATGAGGCATACTGCCCTATAAATAATAATAATCAATGAGTACAGGAGGAAATGATAATCTTCTTTTGACTAAAGTGGCTCTGACTGAAATATCCATTAAATATTAAAATGTTAGTTTGACTAAAAGATCCTGGAATCCTTTCTCAGTCTACAACTTTTCCATTTAACATTCAGCAGTTGAACAAACTTGGCTTGTTGCATTTGAACTTCTGTATTTCAGGGAGACTCTACAGTGGTGGGAACGAGTAAACTGCGTGATCTGTATGAGCGCTTTGAGGAAGAGCTGGGAAACAGACAGGAGCGAGCCAAGGCTGCTCGACCCAAGTGGGAGCCGCCCAAGACCAAACTGGACGAGGACCCAGGTTAGTTGTGCTATTTTTATATTTTAGCTTTAACCTCACAGTCTTTAAGCTTAATTCTGTAAAGGAGACCCTGCTTATTTCAAGCTCCACATTTTTATTCTGGGACGCTATTAGTGTAGCTTTTCCTGATTCACAGTTCAAAATAATCCATCTTTGACTTATGCTAAGGGGCCTTGGAGCACCCTCTGAGACTGAAACAAGCCATTTTAGATCCTTTCTTTGAACCGTTCTTTAAGCTGACTTTCTTCTGATTGGCTGCCCTTTGTAAAAGGAAGATTTGAACAACAAGTAGGTGGGGCTTCTTTACCTGAGATGACCATATAAGGGATTTCCTGTCTGAATGACATCATATAGGGCCAAGAGTATAAAAAACTTGCTGAAACCGAGTGTTTAGAGCCATCTAAGACAGAGTATTATTGCCCTCATCATTTATAACTGGCCATGTTTAATATCTGCTGTTGTGACTGTATGTATGTATGATCGTCTTTAAATAAAACCTTGGCCTGCACATACTTGTTGTGTTACCAAATAAAAGCCATCAGCTAAAACATCTGTTGACAACCTTTCTTATTGATATGGGGGAAAAAAAGCTTGCTATCTTCTCAGCAGTGCATTGGGGCGAGGCAGAGATTAAGTTATGTTTCTGATTTTATCTGCAGGGCTGTCAGCCCGATTGTCTATTTCACCACCGCAATAATATAAATCTCACTCAGGGAGATCCAATTTGCTAAATATGCTGCTCTGGGCGCCGACTTCACAATCAAACACTCGAGTTAAAGCGCTGATAAGAATTAAAGACTCTGCTTAGCTAAGGGCCACAAACCATTCAGCAGAATGGTAATTATAATCCTCATTTTGGTTTGAGCTTTGTTTTCGGTGAGGGAGAATGACAAGTGAGGGAGAAGGAGAGAAAACACGAGTGCCAGATGTCAACTTTGGCAACTGCACCCCTCTTTTAATCTCACGAATGCATTAAAGTCTGCAACTGGCATGAAAATTGGAAATTGTTATGAACAACAGTGTTTAGACAACGAAACCACCACAGTTAGCTGTTAGTCATGCTAAACTATTTGTTTGCATAAAGAAAGATTAAGCAAGTGCAAATTAGGTAACAGATCTTAAGGTTTGCTGTGTCATCTACACAGCCAGGGTGATTATTCCTCTTCAAGAGTTGGCAGAGCCCAAGCGCGCACAGTTTTAAAGCATTTTGACAGATTACTTTACTTTGACTCTGCCTTGTGAGTGTAATACTTTGCGTGGGCACAGCCGAGCAGAGGAGCTTAACCACTCGACCAGCTCCGGCTCGCCGAGTTAGTTTTAATCGTTAGCCGCGTAGCATTCGCATGATTAAAGACCTTCTTGCACTGTGGTTTCAGATGACAGCAGCAGCGACTCAGACTGTGAGTCAGAAGGCGAAGGAAGCACCTGCTCCAGCAGCTCTGACTCAGAGGTTTTTGATGTCATCGCTGAGATCAAAAGGAAGAAAGCTCACCCCGACCGGCTGCACGAGGAGCTGTGGTACAATGACCCCGGGGAGGTTAGTGTGTCTTAACAAAAGGATGCCGAGGATAGATTGTTCTATCTTCTGTGTATACCTCTTGAATTCATGTCCGACAAAGTATTAAATCATACAGAATATCTCAATCTGAAAGCATTCCTGAAATACAGGAAGACATACTGTCGATGTGAGAACGATAAGGCAGCTACACAGGCAGGCTGAAACCTTTAACCAAAACATTTGGTCTCTCGACAACAGCTGACTTTACATTCATTTTTGAAACAATGATTTTAAAAGTTAAGGTAAATCAATCAAATAATTTTTTTTTACACATGGACTACAGCCCTGAACTTTCAAAGACATCACCCCGCAGAGAAACAAGTGAGAATGCAGATGTCCCCTGCAGCCAGATCAGACATTAAATGGTCCTTAACCTGCCAGCTCTCTAGATCAGAGTCCTTGTGATTTGTGCCTATGTGATAACTGATGATGTTAACTCTCCTGCCCCCCTGTACCCTCTACCCAGGAAGCACCCTCTCCAAAACCAGAGTATTTCCAGCACTTAGATGTAATCTAATGTGCTGGCTCCTGCTGTGCAATGTGAAAATGACTTGATACTGGCCCTGCATTGTGAATAAAAGCAGGAAAACTGCAGAGACCTCACTTTGCATTAGGCCAGAGGCATTATAAGAAAAGGACTCAAGTAATCCTGAATTAAAACCTCAGGCAGAATTTTGCATCAGCAAAGTATGACTTAAAAAAATGATTTTGCAATCTTAGTAATTAGTTTTTTTAATCTGTCAGATTTAACTGAGTCTATACACGTTTATTTATGTCTCACTTGACCTTTAATAAGTGTCCTTGCAGGACAAAAAGTAATGAATAAATTCATTGGACAACATGAATAATATATTATACTTTTTAGGAAATAACAGTACCTTAGTTTTAACATCACATTCCCATATTTTAGTTAATAAATTTATGAATTGCTAAGTTATCATTTGTGTTTTTCCTCCATTTAACTGATATTTATTTATATAAAAAGATTGAATATCCAATCCATGAGCCATCATCACAATACTCATGGGTCAGACTCCACCTGGTTTTGATCTTGGCCTTCATTGATCTCAGTTACACACTTTTATGTGTGTTTTGAGCGGTTGTCATAATCCGTGCACAGACATCGAAGCATGTTAAACACCTGCCAAACCACTTAGAGCTGTTTTTGTGGTGCTGTAACACTAGGTGTCTCCAGGAACCCATTTTCCTGACACATGCAGGTTCACACAGGCTGGACCCCGTTTTGCTTTTAGAACTCTTTAAATTCTTTGTGGCATAAACTCAACAAGGTGCTCAAAACATTCCTCAGAGATTTTGGTCTATATTTACATGATGGCATCACACAGTTGCTGCAGATTTTCTGGTTGCACATCCATGATGTGAAACACCCATTCCACCACAACTCTATGAGTGGGAGATCTGGTGACTGGGGAGGGCATTTGAGTAGACTCGTTTTCAAGAAACCAGTTTAAGAGCATCTCAGCTTTGTGACATGACACATTATGTTGCTGGAAGCAGCCATAAGAAGGTGGGTACAGTGGTCATCATGGGATGGACGTGGTCAGTAATGATACTCTGTTGTGTTTAAACGATGCTCATTAACAATGTCACTAAGGGGCCCAGAGTATACCTAGAAAATATCCCACACACTAGTACACCACCACCACCGCCCTGAACTGAAACAAGGGAGGATGGATCCATGCTTTCCTGTTTCATTCAGTTCAGAACCGTCCAAATGTCGCAGCAGAAATCGAGATTCATCGGGCTAGACAGCGTTTTTACAATCATCTGTTGTCTAACTTTGATGAGTCTGTATGAATTGTAGCCTTAGTTTCCTGTTCTTAGCTGACAGGAGCGGGGCATCTGGTGTGGGCTTCTGCTGCTGTAGCCCATCTGCTTCACGGTTCGACATGTGCTCTTCTGAAAACGTTGGTTAAAAGGAGGCGTTATTTAAGTTGCTGATGTATTCTTATCAACTCACTGAGCTGTTGCTCAGTGGATAGTTTGTCTGTTGAGACCATTCTCTGTAAACACTGTAGGTGGTCGTGTAGGTAAATCCCAGTAGATCAGCAGTTTCTGAAATACTTGGACCAGCCTGCCTTTTCTTCCACATTCTGGTGGCTGGTTTGAACTTCAAACTTGACCATGCCTAAGTGCCTAAGCACACTGAGTTGCTGCCATCTCACTGGCTCATTAGGTGTTTGCATAACAAGCAGCAGAGCAGTTATGCTCTACTGCTTGTAACTTTATAAACCATATAAAGTTACCTGTGAGAGTATATACTAGTTTTAAGACAGTAGATAAACTGCTGTCCAGTAAAGCCTGACTTATTTCAGCAAGAAAACCACACTCCACGTGTATTACAGCAGCATGGCTCTGTAATAAAAGAGTAGAAGAAGAAAGAGTAGAAGAAAGCTTGTCAAAAAGGCTGTAGGGCATCCATATGATCATTGCACCTTTGTCCAGTATTCATCTGTGTTAGCTCCACATAGGTAAAATAAATACTGACTTTGGATAATCCAATAAAGAAGAAAGAAACCGTACCAGCTATGCTGTTGGATAATCTGCACATTACTTAACTCCAAAACAGACTTCAACTCGATAAGACTGCAAAAAACATTTGAAAAAAGCAGAATGTAAGAGTTGATTGTTGTGGCCATAAATATCTAGTGTAGCTTTTATTTTGATACAGTAAGGACTCTGTTTCTTCCCCATTGGCTTCTAAAGTCTTTCTTGTAAATATATGAAACCACTAACAGCACATATAACCAAAGTCCTCCTATAAAGAAGTCTTCAAACTCAGCAGCCAGCAGAGCCTCTGGGCATTTATTTTGAAGCTGCTGTCTACATAAATTGGAAAAGAGCCATAACTTTTATTTCAGTGGGATGTAAAAAAACACATATATAGACTCACCAGCCAGATCTTACAATCTGCTTTTCCACCTGCAGGTTGGACTTCTAGTATCCACAGAAAAAGTAACAAAGTCCTACGGCTTCATTAGTGGCTCGATCCAGGCACCAGAGCACTGAACACTGCCACGCTAATTCATGTTTTGAATACACCTAGCTACATCTTTACTGCAAGGGAAATTACTGATGTGTGAATAAGTCTGCCACCAACCACTTGAAACTGCCGTGACCCTCGTGTCAATGCGAGTGGTTGGCTCACAGGTTTCCTGGTTCGGGTCTTTATTGGCTTTTTGGTTGCGGTGACAGGACAGCAGTCTTTCACATTTTAAGTATTCCTTGTATTGTTGTCTCGTCTCTATGTCAGTTGCACTCTTCCTCTTTGCTTTGAATAAATGTCATTTCCACTTGATGGAAAGACAGTCTGCAATAAAGTTGTAGGCCAGCAGTTTTATTGTGAGGATATGTATTGCGGAGACAATGTCACAAAGTGAAGTTTAAAAAGTCAAAACTTCAAACTGCAGCAAAGAAATAAAGGTCAGGAGTCTGCAGTTTAGAGATGTAAAATGTTGAGCAGCCCCTGTGTTATACATGGCAAGTGAAGCAGTTCTGTCTGATTTACGTATTTTCTTTCTGTCCAGATGAATGATGGTCCCCTGTGTAAGTGCAGTGCCAAGGCCAGACGTACAGGGATCCGCCACAGCATCTACCCGGGGGAAGAGGTATGACACGCCATGAATAAATCACCCTTTCATAACCTTGAAGTTGTGCCACGCGGGGGCAAGGGCATTATTTTAGTCAGGCTAAATGCATTTTCTATACAGAGGCCATCGTCTATTGTGTTAAAGGCAGGATAAGTGAGACAGAAGCATCTTAAAGAACAAAAAGATATTACATTTGAGGAAATTTGACTGGGGAGTTGCGTCCAAGTGATTCATCGGGTATTTTTCCACACACTGAGATATATTTTCTTTTATGACTCACTTTCTTACTTTGCTGTGTTTTGGAACTATAACTCCCACCAGCCGCATGCTCATCTAACAAGTAAAATGCATTTTATCTACAAAAAGCTCCGTCGTTCAGTTGTTTCTTTTGCCTTTATGCCCAGTAGGAAATGATCAAACTCTGGGATTGTTTAATGAATCCTTAATGACTTTATTAACCAATGATAGGTACGTTGAATAGTGGTAAATGTGCATCATCCTCCAGACAAAGGCGGGTAAATGTCTGCTCCATACTCACTTGTTTGGGGATGTATATTTGATTGATTGATTTTTTTTTTTTTTAGTAATATTTTCTGTCTTAAAAATCTGTCTCGAGTTAATTAGTGCGTTAATTTCTTGTTGCTCTTTGTTGACCTGGAAGTTGTTAGTCAATTATTTGTTTTAATAAGTTTCTAATGTGTATTGACTTTATAATTATGCTCATTATAGGATGCCAATTAAGCTTTTACTCATCACTCATACCAGCAGTTTGTCTTCATAATAACCTCTGCAAACATGCTTTGCTCTTCACTTACTTCTGCACTTAACAAGATGCCTCTGCGTGACTGCATTCATCTGCAGAAGGGAACGGCAATGCCCCCCCCCCTTTTTTTTTCTTTTTTCAGTCGGCTCGACCAGCTAATGAGTGAAATCCTATAAAGAGTCCGTTAGCAGAAAAATCCACTGTATATGCTTAAGTAATTTCTCAAGAAAACTGAAAAATATGTTGTAGTTTAACCTTCATAATTAGAACATTTTGATGCCTTTTTCGCTCCAAATCGGTATAAATTGAATGTTTTTGGCTTGATTAGAAAGGACCAAGAAGGTGAATGACAGATTGGAATTAAAATTCTTTAAAAGTAGACTGAAAAGAAAATATGGAATTAGCCACTGTGGCTAATCGCTATCTTGGTCAGAGTTGTATTCATTAAAGCAGCGGTCCCCAACCTTTTTTGCGCCACGGACCAGTTTGTCGGACAATATTTTCATGGTCCGGCCTTTAAGGTGTAAATACAACAAAGTAAAATGATACGACCAAGACAAAAACTGTGGTATTTTGTAAATATAATAATAAACGCGAATTCATTGTGTAATTGTGTAACTTTATTAGCAGCGTCCTCCTGAAATGCTCCAACAACATTGAGAGTAACATCCTCCTCTCTGCCCCTTAATGCTTTCTGGTCGCTATGGTAACGTGTAAATATTTCTTTCAAAATAAGACGCACAACTACAACACAGGAAAAGACCCAGGGAAACTGAGTTAACGATAACTCCGTGGCCCGGGGGTTGGGGACTACTGCGATAAAGAATTATTATTATTATTGTTATTATTATTATCATTATTATTATTAGTATTATTAGTATTATTATTAGTGTTATTGTTAGCCAGCCTCAAGTGGCCTTGTGAGGAACTGCAATTTTTGACACTTTGATGTTCGCATCATCGTTAAAGTTGCTGTCCTGTGGGTCTATGAAGGAAAAAAGGGAGTTTCAGTTCATTCATGATTTGCACCTCTTACATTTGCTTAAATCCGCCTATAAATGTTGAGCACAGAGGAACACCTCGGTGTCAAATATTGACTTTTTTAATCTTTTCCAGCCTGTGAAACGGTGCCGTCCAATGAACAACAACGCTGGCAAACTGTTCCACTACAGGATCACTGTGTCACCTCCCACCAACTTCCTGGTATAACTTAAAATAAACAACTAGATTGAATACATGCTAACACATTGTTCTGATAGTAGCCAGTTTGTTTATATTCACGGCACTCTACCTAAACTACAGCGCTGTGTTTGCGTGCTTGTGAGACTGTTCTTGTTCTTCTCTGCTCCAGACCGACAGGCCGACAGTGATTGAGTACGATGACCACGAGTACCTGTTTGAAGGCTTCTCTCTCTTCTCCCACACTCCTCTCACTAACGTAAGCCTGCTTTGAATTGTTAGCAGCTCGGGCGGTAAGCCATGAATTTTCCACCACAGCACTCTCAGGTTTTTGACAGTAACAGTGGGTGTCAGTGTATAGTCATTTTTCTCAGTTATGCTGTTGTGTTTTATAGTTTCTATTTTTATTTATTTACTTGTTCGGAGTTGGCAGTTCCTTTTGCGTTGAGCTTTTCGGAGGCGAGTGTCACACTGAGTTTACTCTATTTTGTTTGTAAGTGTCATGTTAAGCCTCGCAAAGGTGAAGTATAAGTGTACTGGGTTGGTTATGACTTCTTCATTGACATTTCACCTCGGGGGAGTCTTTTTCTGCACAAATGCTTGATATAGTGTGTTATTCATAGAAAGTACTATGTGCAGCTTCACTAATGACTTAAAGGCCAAAAGGTTGTCTGGTAGAAACAGGATACACAAACCTAAATGCTTAAGTGTTTTTTGTGGATTGTTTCTTTTATTGGTGATATTTTAGGGCCTTTTTGGAAACTCATTACTAGGAATCCTGCTCATTAACCTTAGGGTTGCAAGAGGTATTCACATATACATAAATCTTGCACATCAGTTATCTTGCAGCTACACGAGGTCGAAAACAACAAGAGGAAAAGGAACCACATGTGTAATCTCTGTATATAAAGTCCAGTCACTGAAGTCCATGCAGTTAGAAAACAAAAAAAAAAACACGCAAGTGATTTAAATGTAATTGATTATTCCTTTTAACATCATCTCCGTGCGCATCTCTGGACCACTTCTGTTGTTGCTTTTACTTTAAGATCGTGACGTTGCAATCTGACTGCTCCCATCTGCAATTTCACAAGAGAAAAACTGGATAAATTGTTCTTCCATAAAACGCAGATTTCCACATTTCCTAAGGCAGTAGATCTGGAAAGAAGTTTGTCCAAGAGCATCCAAGTCATGGTCCCCTAAGGTCAGACTGTCAATACCAACTCCAACTTGAGGCATCTGAGTATTTGGGGAAAAATAGCACCTGAGTTTGTGCCATCGTGTAATGGTACATGAGAATACAAAGTTTTTTTGCCCACACCATCTCAATCGTCCCTCATTTCCCCACCTTGCACACCTGATGTGGCTGCATGTGGTGTTTTGCCTTCTTTCACAAAATGAAATGATGTATTAAAGCAGTTGAAAGGTCACTGCTTTAATACATTTGAAGAGATCCAGCGCACATCATCGTGCAAGCAGTCACAATGGAGCTTCCAGAAAGCGATCTAAAAATAGCAGAAAACCCTGGAAGCATGTCAGCGCCACACAAGGAGACTTTGTTCAAGGGGACATCAGCCAAATTAAAATCAGGCATTAGTTTTGATTTATATGGGTGGAGTTGCAGAAGTTTGCAATAGCAAAGCAATATTTTATTATATCATATAATATCCTTAATACATTTTTTCTTAGTTTTCTTATTCCCTTTTTCCCTCTTATGTGTGAGCCTGCCTGCTCGAAAGCCTGCAGTTTAAATAGCCCAGGCCTACGATCAGTTGTGCAGCTCAGTCAGATCTAGATTGGCTGTGATGGGACACTCTCAACCTTCTTCATGTCTGTTGAGGCAACACATCATTTTTTCGTATTTTCAGCGTTTAAGTGGACCATCCCTCCTCCTTTTAGCTCCACTCTTGTCAGAAATAACTTCAAATCGACTCTTGGCTTCGGGTCGACTTCTTTGTCGCGTGGACAAAGTGCTCCTCTCTCCCAGGGCTGACCTTGTCACAGAGTCCTCTCACTCACTTTTGAAGGCCCATCAGTGACTGTCAAACACTAGAGTAGCTGTGATTTGAAAGGAGCCTCTCTTTCTCTCCGTCCCCAAAGTGGAAGTTTTAAAGGAGCAAGAAATCAACCGAGGGGATCACCAAACGCCATTTCTGGAATATTTCCCTGCCCTCTCTATGTATGTGTGTGTTTTTCCTGCACGTTTGAATACTAGAGCACTCGGTCAATATCCCCTCTAGCTTGAAAAGAACCCCGAGGATTAGGCATGATTTGAACTGGATAATTTACGCGGCCCTTGTTAAAAGCTGGGGTAAACTCTTCATGGCGGTGCGGGGATTAGGAACCGCAGAGTCTGGTGATATTAGCCCCCTGCTAGTTGGCTGCTGGGATGGGCAAGAATGAAAGTAGCTCCCAGGTTAATCTCTTAAAATGGACCCCTGCGCTCTAACAACAAAGACCGTGTAACTAGGGAGATTAAACACAGAAGAGCAGGCTTATCTATTTAGCATGATTTCAGTTAGTTAATTTTCAAGAGTCAGGTGCTCACGCCTGTGTGAGTGAGTAGGGGGAGAGCACTTGTACATGTGTTTGAGTTGCTTTTTTTCAATGTGGTTTCCAAATATTCCAACAGATGTGAGCTAGCTCCACTGAAGACAAAAAACACCCCAAAAACAAGGTTTTAATGAGTTTCCTTGCAAAGCTGTGACCTCTGCCTAACGCCATGGTAATGAGTCGGTCTGTCCTTTCTTCTCCTCGTCCTCTGCTCCTTTCATCATCACAGATTCCATTGTGCCGTGTGATCCGCTTCAACATAGATTACACCATTCACTTCATAGAGGAGATGGCACCGGAGGTCAGTAAAACCCCACTTTATCTGCCAGCTCTTTTTCTCCCCTTTCTCACCCCTTTTGTTTTTATCTCAAACGGCTGAGACTGAGCGCCGCTGAGCCGCGTGTAACTCTCGCACCTCAGTGCTCGGATGAGTGAAGGTGCTAATCCTTTTAGAAGAGGAAAAAGAGCTTCCTTTTGACCCGCTGAGGGTGATTGTATCAATAAGGTGGCTTATGTGATAAAGTCTCAGAACTGGATTTAGTTATCAATCATATCTACATTATGGGGTAGTCTTTGTGGCTGCATGCTGCTACTGTATATTCACGTGGCGCTGATAACAAACCTCTGCTGTCTCTCGTGTACAGAACTACTGCGTCCGAGGCCTGGAGCTGTTTGCCTCCTACCTGTTCCGGGATATTCTTGAGCTTTATGACTGGAACCTGACAGGTATGATTCCCAAAGCGAGGGCTCGCGCTTACACACAGATCACAGAAACTCCCAGCTTTATCGGTGATTGTCGCTTGTAAATTGCAGCGTGTTCTACCAGAGTGTCTCACGCATGGGTCACAAAATGAGAGGAAATTATCTCAAATTGCAGCTTGGATGCTACAGAAATACCAAAATGGGCATCTTATTGAATGCCATCCTTTATTTTTATGGAAATATTTTTTGTGTATAATAGTTTTGTTTTTTTTAAAGCCTCACTTTGTCTTGTTTTTTGGGTTTTTTTCTTTGACACAAGTGACCATATTTAGATGAGGGGGTGTTAATGCTTGCAAGGTTTGTTAGCAAACTGCATTCACACAAACTCACACACACAAACCTGCATTAAGAGTTAAAAGGTGGGAATGCGCTTTGTTAAAGCAGCCAGCTTGGCTCAATAAAATAAATTCTGACTCACTGAACAAAACAGCCCTGAAAAGTTGAAATCGTACACTAAAGAACTTGTTCGGCTAAATAGAAAATACAAGAAAGCGAAGAGCTCAATAAATCAGATCTAGTATGAGCTTAAATTTAAAATTAATAGAAGTATTGTGGTGTCTGTTATAGATACCACAATGCTTGCGCCCAGTAGATGTAATAGAAAATGTTGAGCATCTGCAGTAAGTGGTGCAGAGGCTGGTAAGGATCTATTACCATTTGGGTGATGCTTGTATCCACTGATGGAGAATTCCAAACCGTGTTGATGTAAACTGGATGGAAACAGAGCAATTCCCTCAGCCACTATAATGGATGCATTCCAACAGTTAGCAGTTCGATAGTTAGTTCGCAGAAGCATTTGTTCACAGCAACATGTCTGCGATTACATCGACGCTTAAACCACAACCACTGCAATCCGTCCATATTTCTTCTTACTGCTCAGAATAACGTTACATGTGAAGCCAGGTACACTGTGGTCCCGGGAAGTGTGAGTCTTTCATCTGCACGCCTACACTTAATCAGCCCAACGAGCTCGTTCCGTATTATTGTCCCGATACCTCCCGCGCCTCGTGGAACAGCTGTGAAAGACGGTCATTTCCTTCATAGCTTCTCTGGGATTACAGGCCTCGCTCCTGGTGGTAGAACTGTCAGTGCGATCAGCTGATAGAGATTCGCTATTCCCAAGAGTGTAATCCAATTTAAAAACACCGGTAGGCTTTTAAAACTTCACTGCAAGACAAAAGGTGGCTGTTTCGATCTTGCCTAAAACACAGTGAGCAAGGAAAATCAACCTTAAGTTGAAGTCATTAAAAACAACATCATGAGCTGCTGCAACAGAGACTGCCTCTCAGTGTTTCACTCACCGAAAGTGGAGCACACCTTTCTCGGATGAGTGCTTCAAGCACTTTGGTCGGTAGTTGCGTTAAAAATGATCCAAAGGGAAACTGGAACTCCAGTTTTTCGAATTAAGTTTTTTCTTGTTACAAATGAGGCAACAATGATATAGATATATGTGTATATATATATACTAAAATTCTTCAGGACAACCTTAATCTCAGTAAATGGAAGCACCAAAGCCTCATCAGGCAGGTTATGGCATATTTGTCAAAACTGCCTAAAACTAAACATCAACTGTCTTTTTAATGTGATTTTAGTTAGTTTTGTACGTACAAACTCATTTGTTAGACTTTTTTTCAGTAAACTACAAAGTTTTACGATGAGTCGTCTAGTTTTAAGGTTAGTTTTAATCCACTATTATTACGTTGCTGAGACACCTGTCAATCGCTATGGCCAAATTTCTCATTTTGAAATTTTAAAAGTAATAATTTTTGACAGGTAAGTTTAAAAAAAAAAAGTTTATACTGTGAAATATATTTTACCGTGGGACTCACTTGTAGTGTCAGCCCCCAGTGGCCATTTGTGGAACTGCATTCTGTTATAAACTTGCTGTAATGTTTTCTTGGATGCATATATAGTTGGATAACGAGGCTCATAAAACTAAATAATGGATTTTTTTGTTGCTTAGTAATAAAGTTATGCTTTTTTTTCTCCTTGGTTAAAATCTGTTGAGAAATGTGTTTAAAACAATGTCATTTTTCCCATTATTACAACAGTGCTGCATTTTTGATAACAACGTGCACAGATCATGCATTTATATTATACCTGTCAGAGTGATAATGAGGAGATAAGATGGGGGCAGAGAGCATTGGCGACCAACACGTGATCCTATATGAGTTTAACCTTTGCGGTCATTACACATACAGAGAACATTTTAAATATTAAACATTGTATTTCACATTTAGAGTCACATCCATGATATGAAGTACCAGGAAAAGCTTGAATTCTTATTAATAACTCTTATTTTAAATAATTGGGGTCTTCATTTCAATTTCATAAAGTTAGACTCTTAATAATGAGTGAAAAGCACGTAAGGCTGTGTCATTAATAAATGTCTTTTTTCCAGATCCCGAGTCTGATGGTGAGGTCTCTGGATGCCCGCGTTTCCATTTCATGCCACGTTTTGTCAGATTTCTGCCCGGTAGGACTCGTCACAGAACCTTCTTTTTTTGCCATTTGTCTCCCTCTGGTGGTCCGTAATTCTTAAGCTGTCTCACGTTGCCTAAAACCAAAAAAAGCTTGCCTCCAGCAATATCCGCTCGAAGCTTTTACACTCATGGTGATAGTTGTGGTTCGTTCTTGGTAAAATGGCAGATGGAGTTAGTGCCTGAGCCTCTGTGCGTCTGCCTGGTATTCATCTTTGATACACATGATGGTGCTGGTGCACTATGATATTACCGTGGCGTTTGTCATGACAGCCGTGCCCAGCTACTTTCTCTCCATCAAAAAACAATTTCTCTCCCAGCTCTCCCAATTTAGTCGGCTACAAACACTTATCTGTCTCTTTTACAAAAGCGCCAGAAGACCCAATCCAGTGTTTCTGATGTGATCTGTAAAGGGGAAAGAGGCAGAGAGCCAACAGGGGAGTTGCAGTGAGAGCACGATGACGGCGTGTTTGGAAGTTAGAGTCACAGGGTGTGCATTAGTCCTAATGCATCCCGGACTGAGAGGGCAGTGGATTTTTTTCGGTTTGTGTCCATCTGAAATGGAGGTCAATCAATTTTGCATGAGTGTCTATTAAACTGCCTCTATTTGACCTGCTTGATTGCCCGCTTGTGTTCAGCTGTATTTCTCTGCACATGCATATGTGTGTGCGGTGCCTCTCAGCTTATTTCTGATCTTGTAATAAGCGTGTCATTATGTGCCTTCACGTATCACGCGCTGTCCGACCTTGCATCAGCTCCCCTGCTCACCTGTGCACTTCCTGAACAGTGCCATTGTAATGCACGGGGACATTTTCACAGTATATTTTCGCTGAATATTGGCTGAGAAACTTAGAGTTGGCAGAGGTGAGGTGGGTTAGATGCCTGTATAAAACAAAGAATATTCTCCAACAGCATTCATGATTTTTATACAATAACACATGGATGCTCGGAGAAATAGTTAACCTCCTATAACTGCAGTGAGGCTTTTACATTTTTCTTTTTTTCCCATTAACTATAAATATCTGGTGAACTCTGTCTTCAGCTTCTATGCATAAGTGGCTTTATTAATTTATTTCTTCTTTATGTTTATGAAATGTCTCAGATGGCGGGAAGGAGGTCCTGTCAATGCATCAGGTGCTGCTCTACCTACTACGCAGCAGCAAGCCCCTGGTCCCCGAGGAGGAGATTGCAGATATGCTGCAGTGGGAGGAGCTGGCGTGGCAGAAGTACGCCGAGGAGTGCAAGGGCATGATCGTCACCAACCCGGGCATGGTGAGGCCTTCGGCTTCTTTGTTACGACACCGAGGTGGCTTTGTCTGACGTTTCAAGGACGTTTGCGTGTCCCCGCAGACACTGCAGGAATGAGGCTGCTCCTGTTAGCCTGTGACACGAGCAGCCTCACCTTTTATGCCCAGGGCATTTGTTGTCATCGGCACTATTACGGCAGGAAGGTTTTTATGTCACAGTCAAAGTTGGTTAACCTTCTCGTGTGGCCCACATTATGAAGGAGGTACAGAAATTGTGTCTGGGTAAAGGTGAAGATGTCCTTGCTAGCAAGGATGTTGCATATGAGCAGTGAATATGATTGTGTAACCTTTGGTGTGGGTGAGTTATTGAGTCAACTGCTGTTCCTGGCAGAACTGAATTGTTGCTGTCAGGCTTTCCATACAGTGGGTGTATAATGGTCTTCCATTGCTGCGCTCAACTTAAAAGATTAGACCGCCAGTCAAACAAAGTGTATTAAAGAGGTCGTGTCTGGAGCTTTACCCTCTTTGAAGAAAACAGAGTTATCAGAGGCAAGGGTCAAAGCAATGGATCACGACGCTCCCAGGAAGCTTTTTCCAATATTGGTTATTGTTTGGATGGCTGTTTACGGCCATTTCATTCTCTCTGACCAAGCATGGTTTTAAAATATTTACAGCTCTAAGCCTAGCGCCTTAAGCTTTGATTAAATCACTGTCGCTCCTGTGTGTTGTCTGTAAAACATGCCAGAAAATTAATATTTTAAACATGCCAATCACAAGTTCCCCGAGTCCAGGGCAGGGTTTCCAACAGGAAAGTTGTCATGCCCGGCGGCTGCGACTGGTCGGGAATGCGAGTTCAATCAGTGTAGCGCTAGCAGCTGTGCACGTGCTCGGTGGGTGACGGGCGTGAACTCACCTCAGGGTGTTTATTTCCCACTTCCAGGTTAAAGATAACATAACGACGGCTCTACCAGCAGCGGTACATCCAATCACGTTTAACCTTTAGCCATGGATAACTTGGCACTCTGGTTTAGTTAACATATGTGGCCGATCAGCTGAGCAGGCAAAACATATGAACTCATAATACTCTCTGTTTTTTAAACTTGGGCTTTCTTCAGGCTGTTCCTTCTGGATTTATTTCTTTATAATCTCCCACTGTGAGGCCTGGCAAGGGTCAATTTAGGCCTGCGACTTCGTTCCAAGGAGGAGAGGGAGGAAAGAAAAAATGAAGGCCTTATTATCCCAGATGTTTTGTAACAGCAGCCAAAACACACATTATGTCGGTTTATGAAATGCCTCCCACCTGCCCATCTCAGATTTATCTTTAAAAAAATTCCCTGATACGCACAATTTCAGGCCCCTGCTGTTATTAGTTTTCTCCAAAATGCTTTTCAAGGCATGGCGGTCGCATCTTTTTAGGAGCCATTTTAAATTTCATTATCTCGAAAACTACTTGCACTCGGTCATTCGAATGTTTTAGGGTAAATACCTGGTACTGTGGCTCTATGAATACGGACTCTCAGCAGTGTCAGGTTAACAGAGAATGATGGATGCTTTAAATTTGATCTCTGACAGCAAATTTAAAGGCCTGCAGAAACCACATTTTTGCAGGCAGGGGACTGATATTTGATTTACAGCTTCTCATAAACAAGGACCTAACATTTTTTTTTCTTTTAAAACAGTCCAAATCTGCTGAATGATTTTGCAGATATTAAGTGTATAATATGGGAGGAAAAAAGAAACTTCACTGTGATATTCCCCAGGAATGACACCGTGTGCCAGCGGCACCTGAACTTTTTTAGAAAGAGCAAGATTGTGTTAATGTTATGCTCAAAATTTGTGATGTTTCTCTCTCGCTTTCCCCAGTATGAATTTTTGAAATACTCTTATATGAGTGTAGCAGCCAATGAGCTGTAAGACCACATTCACAGAGCCATATAATCAGATATTTATCCTGAAAAACCGAAACGATCTAGCTTAAGTCGTCATGCATAATTACTTTAAGGAAGTGTATCTTTCCCCTGGACTTCTTTCAGATAAATCTGAGGTGGGAAGTTTCTATTAAATCCAAAATAAAGTAACAGCGCAGTAAAATGGAGTATGATAAAAGCAAAGTGTTCAGTGAAATAAAAGCAGCTTAAAAAATGCTTAAATAGAACAAAATGGCTCAATCAATTATAAAAAACGTAGAAGTAGGAAAGTTTACTAAATGCAGTGGAGAACAAGCACAGCAAATAGCAGATGGCAATAAAGTGGCTCATTATACACACAGTTTAAACTGCAGCAAACATTGCAATTAAGTTGGAAAAATACACTGCAACCAGGCATTTTTATCAATAGATTAATTAAACCAATCCAGCGGCATTCTCATTTCCGTCAGTCACATAATTGATAGCAAACACAAGTGTTTTCTTGCAGGTATTTAAGTGTAAACCATACTGCGCTCCGTAATCAATAAAAATGTCCTTTCAGGGCGAAGTGGTGTAGGTCGGCCCGTACGTACTCTGGCTCTGTGAAAAGCCCTCACCTGCTGCGTTACACCAAGGTCACATACTGCTCCGAGTGAAAGCATCCGATGCCAATCACGCGAGGCTCCCCTGACGCCATCACCTTTCAATCTGTTACGGTGCATTAAAGCATAGGTGGAGGAGCTGAGGACACTAAATGGCCTAAGATCCGTGAATTAGCATTTACAGTGTATTTGTTGGGATTGTAAACAGGGCAATCACGACGCCAATCAAACCTGATTATGTCGCTTTAACGGCACAATCAAAGTTGCCTGCCGACCTCTCGCTCTCTAATCAAAGTTTGCATGCAGGCGGCGACGGGCGGACGCGGCTAATGTCAAGGTGAGCGCAGGCCTCCAGCCATCTGCCATGCAGATCAGCGTGCCTTATGCCGCGGCCCCTTCCTCTGATCCCACCCCACGCCTGACAGGCTAACTGTGATTTGGGAGTCGGCCGAGGACATGTTGCCTGTCAATCTCCTCCCCGATAAGAGCGTCAGAAGTTAGCTCGCCATCCCCAGCATCGCTTTATCATTGTTGCGCTCACGCTACGAGCACAATCTGGGCTTCATCTCATTATGCTCCTGTGACAGATGACCCTTGTTGGGTGGATTATTTTTTATTTCATATGCTGGCAGCAGGTGACTGATTGATGGTTGCCCGGTAGCTATGTAAATATGTTTCTCCTCGCTGTGCTGACTTCTTTGTTTTTTCTCCCCCCCCTGCAGAAACCGAGCTCGGTGCGCATCGACCAACTGGACAGGGAGCAGTTCAACCCAGACGTCATCACTTTCCCCATCATCGTTCATTTTGGGATACGGCCCGCGCAGTTAAGCTACGCTGGAGACCCCCAGTAAGACCGCCGACATGCACAGATAAATATCTTCCCCCGCTGCTCACCGGCCCCCTCGTTCCCACCGCTCCTCGTTCGTTCAGTGCCGAGAGAAGAACCGGCGGCGTTGAACGTCAAGGAAAGACGAGAGCGGCGTATGTCGAAGAGGAGGGGCGCTAGCTGAAGGGGAGGAAGAGGAAGAGAAAACGAGCGGCGTGACATTTTTACATGCGTCGTCACGGGTCCCAGGTTTCCGCCGGGTGCCTCCGCGGCAGGAGCTGGCGCGGTTTATGTCTCGTGAATAGTAATGCAACATACACGCACCGGAGGGCTTGCAGTAGGGAATACTGTGCTGTGCCGCTGCATAATTAACAAAAGCAGTGTATTAGATCATGTGAGCGGCAGTCTCTGAGGTATTCAAAGAGATGCGACAACATCGCTAATCAAAAGTCGGCACACAACTCCTGCACTCTGATGCTAAATTTAAACCTGTGGCTTTCTTTTTTAACTCAAATGTCTGGTTTAAAGCTTAACAGTCAGGGGGAGGTGCGGGAGGAAAATGGTGGTGATGAAGATGCAAACAAGAGGATGATCATTAGGGAATCCATTTAGGCAGAACTAGTTTGCTTCTTCCCTCTGACTAATGTCCCCTCTCCCCTGCTGCCACGTTTTAGCAGTCTGTCCACTGAGCACTTTCATCCCCGTGCACCCTGCTGCCATGTCAAACTTCTCAAAGCGGCAGACAACGACAAATTTATGGATGGATTGGGACATCATTAGCCGATGCAGAAACGAGTAGTAAGAGACCAGCGGAAAGGATTTCCTACCACTGCTAATGATGCGTGTAGCGAGGGCAGGAGTCGGTGTTGATTGCGGCTGCAGCAATGCCACAGAGAGGGAGTCTTGGACACAGCAGCAGCATATATTAACTCGGGAGACTGAAGATGCTGTGTTGTCGTCTTCCCTCGTCGCCGACCGCTGGACACACGTGCGCTCGGGGGCTGCCACTCGAGCTTCCCCCAGCTCGACCAATGAGGCAGGAGTGATGGCGTGACAGAGGTCAGGAGATGTATAGAAAAGCAGGAGCTACACACACAGGGGGAGAAGGGGTAAAAAATATGCAGAAGGATGGAAGCGCAGAGGAGGCGAAACCCCTCTTTCAGAAAAGCCCTCAAACGTGCTGTCGGGTTTTCATGTCGGTCTCGCTGAATAACTACAACGCCGCCAGCGTGGCTCGAGTTTGAACCGAACGCCGTCACGTTCATGCCTCGCTGATGTATGGCTTCAGAGTGGCAGAGTCTCTTGTCACTCATGAGCCTGAAGCTGAGCGCATAATTTACATACCGAGCTGTGATTGGGCCATTTTCTCCTGACACTGACAGTGACACTCTACTGACACAGTGTTTCCATGCATCATTTTTCTTTTCCGTGCCTGTGTAGCTCACTGCAGTTACATTACACAGAACGCAAAAGCGGCTGTCTTTATTTTTAAATGGGTTTTTCGAACGTTTAAGGAGAATGGAAATAAAATGGTGCACAGTGTTTGATGAGGAAAGCAAAATGAAGTTGATTTGATGCTGTCAGGTCCTGTAATGCTGAAGGTTTCTCATTTTTCTCAGATGACTCGGAGTCAAGTCTTTGGTCTGAAAAGGCAAAGAGTGCAATGTAAAGAGTAAAGCAAGAGAAACTTGAAGAAATAAAGGAATTTGTACACTTTCTTTACAATAAATGACCTTTTTTAAACACAAATATATAAAACTTACATTTTCCCCCATCAAAAGTCTTCATATTTACAATGTTTAATGGATTCAAATTGTCTACTTTTATTATTTTTTAATCATAGAGGAGCTTCGTGCATTGAGAGCCTTGAGTTTGTTTCATGGCTTCATTAACTAGCTGGTCGCCACTTATTTTACAGAGTGGAGCATTTGAATCACCTGTTGCGATGAACCATTGATTTCAGTAAGATTCTTGATCTTTTCTTTTAAATGCAGCTTTCTTTTTGTTGGCACTCTGAGACTCTTCTGGTGTCTCATCTTTGGCTCTTTCTTGCTTTTCAAAGAAGCTCTTCAGCGACAGGGTTAGTTTGTAGACTTACTGATGCATGGAGGATAAAAATCGGACTGAGTTAAGTGCGGGCAGAACAGCACGAAAAGACAATCGGTTTAAAAGATAAGAAAAAGTTGAAATGTGATGCAGCATGTGAAAACCAGGCTAAAATAATTAATTGTTAAATTGTTTTCATGTTTCTGCAAATATTTTTGTTAATTTTTCTATGAATTTGGATTATTTTGGTTTAGCGCAGTCATTTATAGCAGGTTCTTTGGCTAAAGAAGGAAAAGTCACTAATGCCTGAATTATACTTCAGCAGGAAATCTACGTTACAACGTAATCGGAAACTGTTCTTGACTCTACGCCATAACCTGATGTGGAACTCCCGAAATATAAGAAATTATGACCAAACAGATAACATAAATAAAAACCTGCAGACCAGCCTGGATACCTGTGTAAATAATAATATGCTATAATCCTCACAGTAAGAGACAGAGTGTCATTCTCTATATGTTCGACAAGATCGAGCTCCATCCAAAGCATCAGTGTGAGAATCATAAAGCTGCTGCATCCAGCTGTAAGCTGTAGTCATGCTAGTTTCTCCATTTTCTCCATCACCACACACACGAACGTCAGCATGTGAAGTAATATAATAAACTTGACAACTGTTTAGTTATCATCTGTGCACCCCTAGCCAAGTGTCCCTCTAACTTCTACCCTATTCAAAGTCCTCCTCACTGAATAAAGCTTTGTCTCATCTCAGCCTTTCTGTCATGTCAAACTTCTTGAAAACAGTTAAAAAAAAACAAACAAACGTATGAATAAAAACTGTTGGTGTATCAGGTGTAAAATCCCTCCAAACTGCTGCTGCTTTGCTGCTAACTTCCTCCTACGATAGCGCTCCTACTGGCTGCTGCAGTCCTGCAAACAGAGAGGCAAACACAGTTAAATGGATCAGTTTGTGTTGATGGTTTATTGAGTAAGGATCAGACTAATATCTGATCAATGCGTCCCTATCGTTGTCTTATCTGCACCTTAAAGCGCTCTGGAGCGTTTTCACAATCCAGAAGAGACAGTCGTCCCTCTCTGAGCCTCTGTAAAAGGGGTGTGGACAGCTGCTCCACCACGCAGCACCCAGATAAAGAGACAGTGGTATTAGACCAATATTACAAGTATTGTATTCCATCATTGTAGTGGGTATATGAAAGAGCAATGTAAACATAAAAGTCACTTTTCACTGCTGCTTTGGAACACCTTTTGCACTGCACTTCCCAGATTTTTCCACACTGGATTTTGAAGCCAGAAAGCTGTGTTTGAATGCCAAAGCGCCATTACTGTAACAGATAGATGAAGCCAGCAGTGGTCTACATTTGAAAAGGGCTGGAGATGGGGGAGGAAGGGGAGGGGGCGGTTGAAGAGAAAGAAAGAGGCAGCATATGCTAATGAAAGCATGTGCAGGGAATGGCGAGAGCTGCGGCAGCGCTACCCTGAGAGCACACAGCAGATCTGTGGAAAGGTCATTGGAGCGGATTGGGGACGAGGGGGCCTCCCAGGCTGGATAGACTCTCTCTCTCCGTCTCGCTCTCCCTTTCTTCCTCTCCGTCTCTCGTCCGAGCGGGGCCGCTTCTGTGCGGAGGTGCTGGTGAGCTGATAATCGGGGCGGTAAAGCCGTCTCATTCCCTCGTCTCAGTCTCTAATGAAGTCCCCGCTATTAAAGCTCTATAATTCTTCTGTTCCACAGTATACCCCCCACCCCATCACCACCACCTCCCTGCTCATCCTCCACCCTTACTTCCTTCCTCCTCTCTCTCCCTCACTCCTTCTGTCATTTTATGCCACTCTCCCTGTCAGCGCGCCATCCTGTCCCCCAAGCCCCTCCATCCCACCAATCATAATTGAATAAGTCTGGGTAAATGAGGAGAAAGTCTCCTGAATGGGAGCAGAACGGTCACACTCGGCCCTTGGTGCATCAATCAGGGGGTCTGATTGAAAAGAGAGGGAGAGAGAAGGCGAGAGAGAGGGGGGGGAGGTGGCTAGTATCATGGCTACATGTCACCTTGCCGATAACTCCGTGCCTCTTTTCAGATGCAAATGAGAGCAAAGACAATAGAGTTTTATAGAAAATGAGAATGAGGTTGCGAGATAACTCGAGTCAGTGTCACGTCTGTTCCCTTTTTTTCTTTCGTTCTTTTTTACGACGTGAACTGAAAATCGTGAGTCTGTGTGTGTGTGTGTGTGTGTGTGTGTGTGTGTGTACTTCTGCCCACAGCTCAAACAGTGGACATCTGAAACACTGACTCTTCTGTGTCCACTGCCCCTCACACACAAGCAGCTGATGCAACAGTGGCTGCAGGCTGCTGTTAAATTATGTTTAATATCAGGCAAGCTGCAAATGAAATATTGATGTGTTGTTGCAAAGGGTGGAAACAGAGAGAGAAAGAGAGAGGCTGGACTTGTCAGCATGTCACCTCCTTATTTACCGTCCGCAGGTATCAGAAGCTGTGGAAGAGCTACGTGAAACTACGCCACCTGCTGGCCAACAGCCCCAAGGTCAGGCAGATCGACAAGCAGAAGATGACACAGAGAGAGGTGGGTGAAAGAAAACAAAACCGCCTTTGATATGTATTTCTTTGTTTCCTTTCTCACACTCATAATTTATCAGGAGAACGCGCTTTCAGTGGAAGCGCATGTCCTGGAGATATGAAAGGTGCTGCTGCAACACTGGAGCTCTTACTCTCTCTGCAGAAGTAAGAGATTCGCAGATATTAATTACAACAACAAAACTATTACCATTGCTATTATTCCTGCTGTGCGCACTGATTCAAAAGCTGCTTATCGGAAACTCCCCACCAGTACTCGGCGTTATTGCGGTAACAAGGATGCTATTTCACTCAACAAAAGTGACATGTTCAAAACTTACAAAGGCAGCAATATTTGATTCTTTTGTTCGTTTTTTTTTTGTTGTTGTTAAGAAAACGTAGCCACACTTTGTTGCATTTAATGCTTTTTCGCAGCAGAGGTAATTTTCTACACATTAATACCTGGAGTTTTTCAAATCATGTTATTTTTTTGTGTGTGAATATCAGACTTAAAGTGGTTGGTTTTACTTAAAGCGTAACTTTACCGCTGATTAAACAGTCCAATTGTCCAGCCAACGCGAGGATATTTAGTCATTTTTTTCTTGTTAAACTATTATTTCGGCCAATAACAACCTTTTTCTTTTTTACTGACAGTTTCTCTTATGTTGCTAAAGTTTTGCACTGTTGAACGATGGTGCACTGAAGAACGGAGCGACATTAAAACATTAAAAGATTTTTGGCGTATTACTACTTTTCTCACTCTTCGCACCTTCTCTTCCACTTTATCTGTTTTAACTCCGTTCTCTTTATTTTGACGACTCACATTTGTTTTATTTAATTCAGTCAGGTGACCAGATCACCTGGGCTCTAGCATGCCTTCTGTGCATACAGACCATTAAAGCGTCCCATCCTAATGCACTTCCTGTGTTCTGGGCTAAAATTCAACTTTTCTGCAGTCTGAGTCTCACGAGTCGAGGTATTATCGGTGCACCTGAATATTGTTTTATGACAGATGTGAAAAATGCGACGCCACCCTTTAATGCATAATTTAGTTGATTTTTACTGCTCAAAATAAAACGCCTGTAACTGCGCTCTCGAGTTGACTGTGAAGGTCAAACCTCCACCTGGGAGCAGGAGTGGAAAAGGTTTAGGTTTAGTGAAGTAATAACCGTGTAGCCACGGGGATTCACGGGGTGGCAGTGCTGTATGTGTGTTTGTGTAGGTGTGTGTGTGGCCTGGGCAAGCCAAGAACAAGCACCTTGCCGCACTGCATCCTTCCCACAACTTCTCTACAGCAGACACAGCTTCTCCTCTCTCTAATTCTTTGAGTGTGCTGCGGATCCAGCCTCCTCCTTTGGACTGTTTGATACACTCTGGACCAATAATGAGCGAGAACTCGGAGCTCAATTAGCTCGTTTCCCAGGTAGCTCGGCAAAGCTCCCCGGCTAACAGGCCCTGACAGTCCCACTGTCAACCTGCACTGGAGCAATTAGTGAACCCAAACACTGGATCCATCATGCTCCTCCAGCAGCATTAGCCATGTCAGTGTCTCCTCACTGCAGTGGCAGTGTGGCACCGCTATTTACTTAATGCCCGAGGGAACACTGAAGCTTCCTCTGTAAATGGTCTTTCACTGACAGACTAAATGTCTGCTCATCTGATAGGCATTTTAAGAAGCACACTGTCAGAGGTGTTCGCAGCAGTGTTGTGCGCCTCAGACGGGCCCTTTGATACTTCCGCACTCCCTCTGAAGTCCGCAGAGCTCCGGGGAGAGCAGAGGTGTGGCAAAAACTGGCCTTCACACCCAGGCTTACGCCTCTGCGCCCCCTCTGCATCTCATGCTGAGAGCACAGAGAGGGGTGTGTGTGCGTGTGTGTGTGTGTAGATGATTTGGCATTGACAGACATGCAGGCTGACTGTGTTGCCCAGATGGACTTTGTGGCATCCCCTTAGCCAAACCACTGACTGGTCCTCAAAACCATTCACACAACAATGCTGTCATATTTTTTGCAGTGATTATTTGCAATATAAATAAAGTTTTTGGTTAAAATTCTTCCCAACATAGAGCGAGTAGGTGAAGTGTGTTATAAGATGTTATTTGTCTCTGTATTAGAAATGAAAGAAAATGAAATACAGAACTGTGCTACTTTATTATCTCATATCTCTAATTTGAATAAGTATTCAGCCCCGAGTCAGTGCTTTGACAGTGGATTCAGCTTCGAGTCTTCTCTATCAGCTCGGCGTATGTGGATTTGGGGATTTGCTCCGATTCTTCTTTTGCAGCATCTTCGCAAAGCTATCTTAAACTCATTCCACAGATTTTTCTGTTGGTTTCGAGTCTGAGCTTCAGCTCGGCCACACAAGAACTTAACGCTCTCTTTCCTCAGTACGTTCCAGCACCGACAGGGATGTGCTCTTAAGGATCTCTCTACCCAGTTTTCAGACTGCGGCTCTCTTTACTTTATTGTTTTGGTTCTCTAAATGGACCTGCTATGTTTTTGCCTTATTTTCTGTCCTATATATGTGTGTGTGTGTGTATATATATATATATATATATATATATATATATATATATATATATATATATATATATATATATATATATATAGCTACATTGGTGGATGCTAAAATTAAACATGACTAAGGTTTCAAATAAAGAGGTCAGTGTATGTCAAAGTAATCCCTGTGAGCCAGAAGCTCAAGCATCAGACTGCTCTAAACACACAGTTTCAGATAGTAAATCACCCTTTAGATTATATCTTGTTTGGATTATTTGGATTATGGGTTAAGTACACTGAACCTCTGTAGAAACAGAGATTTTACCCAGAAGAACAGGCACCAATCATCGAACGTAATATTAGGTTAGACCGCAAAATTCAGCCTGTGATGGTGGCACATCAGCTGATCTCATTGCCGTAGCATTATGTCGTCTCTGCAAGCCAGCTTGCAACCCACCCTTGGCCTTTGCTACTGCTGGTCGTGTTATTTTTGACTCAGTAGTATCTGTTGTGCTCTGTTCTGTATTGGGAAGTCTTGCTGCTTCCCTCCCCTCATCTGGCTTCTTGCTCCACATACCCACATGTGGAACACAACAAGAACATAAACATGTAGTAATTACTGTAGTGGTCTGGACTTTGGCTGAAGAAGGTAGCACAGCAAAGTTTAATAAAGAATCACTGGTATTCATATCTGCATTTCCTCCACATCTTATGGAAATTAGGGCATCAGCTCTAGCAAATCATATGCTGGATGACCTAAAATTGCAAAGGCTTTAATCTTCCTGCTTTGTTCTGGAAACAATATGGTAGGAATAAGCAACAGGGCCCTAAATGAACCAGCAAAAGCTGAAGTAAATGGTGCACACATGCCACGGATGTGCACTTGCCTTCCACAGTCATTGAATTTCAGACAGTGTCTTTGGTGTTTGACCTCAGCCTGCTCCAAAAACACAAACACTCTTCACAGCAGAAGAGTATGATGATAAAAGTCAAATGTGCCATGACTCGTCTCTTTGACCAGCAGAAAGTTATGTCTCATCTCCTTCCCACACTGGTTAATTATTTACTTTTTGTGCTTCTCGTTCATTCCCTGACCTGGTAGAGCCCTGCAAAAATGAAGTATTTACATATCATTCGCACTTCTCTGTGATTACTGCTTTCCATATACAGTGGTTGGCTGTCCATGGAAAGTGTGTGTGTCTGTTTGTGTGTGTGTGTGTGTGTGGTTGCACATGCACGCGTGCGCGTGGGCGACGGTGTTCACTTTGATGCACAGTTCAAAGTAGGATGGCATTATTTATTCATGCCTTTGTTGTTCTTATTTCCTCTGCGAGTCGAAAATTCCTGGCGTTCCATTTTAGGCAGATCACGGCTAACTCAGACAGAGTCGATAGCGTCTCCGCTGAATGAAACACATGCATGCGCACGCACATTTAGGAGGTGCTGTCTGTCAATACATCTTCCATCTTGGTTGTTATTTGTAGGACCCTCTTATCTCAGACTCAAACTCGCCTTTTCCTCTGCTGAATCTGCTGTAGGGCTGACGTGTTTGTCTGTTTGTGTGTCTGTAATGATTCCTGGTGTTGCTGATGGAGGTACCTCTAGGCTCTGGTGTGGTGGGCCTAATGGGCAGGCAGGTGCCTCAGCTCTTGGTTGCAGCGACTGAAGCCTCATCATCAGCTTTCTTACACCCAGGAGCACCACAACCACCACTCCCCACAGCCATGCTGACCTATGGCAGCGCCTCAATTAGCTACAACCAGCAAAGCTGTCACTTCTCCTCTTGCTGCTGTCTGCTGCTATACTATATGTGTATCCTGCCATGGAGGTTTCAGATTATTGCATGTGCTAGCCTATCTGTTGGAAAAGCAAGAGTCAAAGAAAGGAGGGAGCGAGGGTGGGGTGAGGTTTTGAGGATAGGAGCTGTCCCCGTAGGCTGTGCTCCAGTGGATCAATAATTGACTGGCTGGTTGTTTGGCAGGAAGCTCTTCAGAAGATCCGTCAGAAGAACACGATGCGCCGAGAGGTGACAGTGGAGCTCAGCAGTCAGGGCTTCTGGAAGACTGGCATCCGCTCCGACGTCTGTCAGGTAACGCCACTCAACTGTATGCATGCACATACAGCACCGATTCCATGGATCAAACACATGAATGTACACATTGTTTCACAGTTACATAACAATGAAGCATAACGCCCTGGTGGTTTTAAAAGTAAAGCGATTCAAAACATCCTTTAATGCACTCCAGGGAGAGAAACAAGTATGAACCATCTTTTAAAACAAACTCTTATATGTATTTTTTTTTTTAACAAGACATAATAAAATACTAAATAAAGATTATTTCAATTACAGACTATTTATTTTTTTAAAATTCTATAGTAAAGAGAAAAAAAAACATTTTCCTTAAATTCCAAAAGCAAAAAATCCTCACTTTCAGGAAGCTGAAAGCACAGATTGAGGAGCGTTTTTGTTCAAGAATGAAAGAATCAACTGGTATTTATACAGTGCTTTTCTCAAGCATTGAAATCCCTTTTACTCGAAGCCACAATCACCCATACAGTGCTTTATTCTGTGCCTTTAAACACTTTGTACCTATCAAATATAAATGCACACTCACACACTGATGGATGCATTGGGGTCCATTTGAGATTTGGTTTGTTGCCCAAGGATCTGCAGACTGGTGGAACCAGGAATCAAACCACAGCTACTTATAACATGTGTTGCTGACTGACACGGAAAAGCAAGGCAGCTAAATCCTACCCATTATTGTCAAATTAAATAGACAATAATGCTTTAGTATTCTTGGAGTTTTGACTGTACTATAGACAGCTTTAACAGCAGGGAGGACGGGTTTATAGGCAAAAACCTATTAATGACCACACTTAGAGCTAGAAGAGAAGGAGAACTGCGAAGTTATCAGTTAATACTGTTGGTTAGCAAGGTGCATTCACAGACTGTACGGATACAGCTACTGGCACTAGCTCCAGTTAATATGCAAAGGAAATACTCAACATTTATCCATCAAAACTGGTGTGCATCTTTCTTGGATGGTTTCTTAGTGCAACTAACCAAACACTAAGTCATATGATCTGTCAAATAATCGGATTAACATGATCAGAAATGGCAAATAGGTCTGTGACGCTAAATGGTACAGGTTAGAGTGGACCCAAATCATTTTTTGTAGCAGACACTTGTTTTATGCCTGCTGTAAAGGCGGAGTATTTTAAGGTGGGAGTCTACTTTGCATTGTTTTCGTCTCTATGTACTGTTTTCCTCTGTAATTAGATGGTTTTTAGTGCCACCTTTAGCTACAGATTGAGCTCTATGAAGTTTGTCTAAATCTTGTCTACGTTATATCTGTTAACAATGTAAGTACAATAGTTTCAGGGTACAAAGTGAAATGCTTGCTTTGTATGCTTGTAGCAGGTGGCTGCCCCTCCCTGAGTTTAGTTGAACACGAGGTCTCTTCCTGTTAAAAGGGAGTTCTTCCTTCTCACTGTCACCAACTCCTTGTTATTTACCCTGCAACGTGAAGCCACTTAAAGCAGCTGCTGTTGTGAATTGCCTGTATTTAAATAAAACTGAATTTGTATTTAAAACCAAAAAATATATATATATAGTTGCTAGAAGGTGGAGACATGCACATATTGCAGTGGCTCCACTCAGACGGACACGTCCACTGCACAGCCACAGCCCGACACTCGGCTTCTCTTCTTTCCACACATTGCGTCACTTCTCCATTCAAGTGTCAAAATCTGTGTAGGCAAAGCGTACTCCCACAGAGCCGCAGCGGTAGCCATACCTTTCATTAAGTAACAACTCCGACTGGACAGCTTATTTATATGCCACTTGACTGTCACTCAGCATTTCATGCACTTTTAGCAGCAAAAAAATATATTTAGGATGGATTCTTATTTTATCTTAACAGTAGCTCATTTTCTAGGAAGTGGAGCAGCGTGTTCAACTTGCACTTCGATGTGTGCACGCGATTTCGAACGGGCAGGACTAATGAGACTTGAACCATAACCCTGAATGTGTAAGCAGCGCACTGTGCCCACTGAAACAGAGCGCTTCGTGTGCTCATGCACTACATTGATAGTCAGTGTAATGATATAGCTAAGTCTGTTTTAGTACATTTTTTATTTATCGTCTATTCTAGGATCTTTTTTGTCTTAAACTTCTTACTGAAAAGATAATTGGCATCAGCGTAGCACGAATTATTCTCTCGGCACACCCACTATCAATGTAGTGCAGTGAAGGTATCCTACAGCTGATGCTGCTGCTCACATTTGGAGAGGAATGACAGAATGTTCTAGCCGTGCAAGCCAGACCTCTCTTACAGCAAGGTCTAGCAAAGAAGAATCCGATCCATAATTGCTGTCCAATTATATTTGCTTCAAGCCGTACCGCTACGACTAATTGCTTCATGAATAATTTCAGTCCGAACTGCAGCGGTACAGTCTACACAACATGTGACACAGACAATAGATAGCTGCAAAACTGACCCATAGTTTCTCGATTTTAAAAGCAGTTTCGTTTTTTTTTTTCCGGAGCAAAATCAACCCCCTTGTTACAAACATCGTTCGGCAACACCAAGGTTGTTTCACTTGAAAGGCTCTGTCAAGGACCGGGCTGCACATCGGGGGCAGAGATGGGACTTATTTATTCATCACAATTTTATTTTATGTTCATATTTTTTTTATTCACTGCCTTTTCTTTCTCTCTCTCTTGTTTTCTTTTCTTTTTGGCTCCCTGATCACATTTATGTTCAGGCCGTCAGACAGTCAAAAACATTTCAAAGGGAAGTCTGTTTTTCTTTTTCTACAGTGGAGAAAATAAGTGTGGGCGGGTCTTTGTTTTCTGCAGCAATTACTTAGTATATATATATTAATCCACCTACTTATAAATTATATAACTAAGGCCAAGCATGGAGAAATACAACTGTATCAGCTGTGTTAGGGGTAGGTAATAAAGCTCGCCTGCAAAGGTGAATTTCTGCAGTAGTTTACATTGCACAATATATACAGCCTAATAAAATCTGTGGAAGCACTGTAAACCAGAGGCCTTACACTCACATCACACATGGCTCAATGTGCATCAAAATAAATGAGCCTATCAACGAAAAGAAACAGGAAGCATAGGTGGTTAGACAGCGGTTAGCGCTGTCGCCTCACAGCAGTCCTGGTTCAAATGCCGGCTGCAGTGTTCTCGCTGTACATGCCAAGACACGCTGTTCAGATCAGTTGATGATTCTCACTGTATTCTCTCTGCTTTCTGCCTCACTGGCCAAGTTGCTGTTAATTTAACAAAATAGTTATTTAATGATTAATTAAGTAGCTCTACCGGCTGTGGTTCAGGAGGTAGAGGGGGTCATCTGCTAATCAGAAGGCTGGTTGGTTACTCAGCTCCTCAAGACCACATGTTGAAGCGTCCTTGGGCAAGACAGTAAACTCAAATTGCTTGTGATGCATCCACCAGAGAAAAGCCAAAATGTACTGGGTTTGAATTTAGCCCTTAAGTGGGCGCTCTGGCTTCCTCACACAGTCCAAATGCATTCATGATGGGGTTGTTGACTCTATCTCTGTGTTAATCCCGTGATGGCGACTCTTCCAGGGTCTACCTAGGCTCGTGCCCTGTGAAAGCTGGGTTAGTCTCCACCCAACCAGCTCCAGCTCTGCCATCTTGCACTGTAGCTTCTGATGGTAGTCTTTCAGATCTGCAGTTCTCCACCTGCTGTAGGTTCTGGTTGGATTGAGCAAACAGCAGATCACCAAAGCAAGAACACACAAGCTGGAAAAGAGCATGTCTAGCATGGAGTTATCCTTTAGTAAATCGATAATGGGTGGTATAAATCTCTCCAACGCATAATTATATAATTTTTTTATCGCTAAAATGAGGTGCCAAATATGCTTGGGTGGCAGTTAATAAACCTGACTGGCTTCCCAGAGTAAAGCCTTGGTGTGGAGTCGTGCTTGTAATACTTAAATCAAAGTAAAAGTGAATTCAGGCTGCTGGGCTGGTTGGAAGGTGTCCAAAATACCCAAACGTCACCCGTGACAGTAAATTAGGAATTTCTCACCTTTTAATTAGTGGCGTATCAACTCTCTAACAAGCCCCCACCCTGCCTTTGTGAACACAGAGACATACTCAGTCACTCAGGCAGTCGTAAGAACAGGTCAGGAGCAGCAGACATGACCGGGCCCCGGCTTTGTTTAATTGGCTGCTTAACAAGGCCCGGGGACTGTGTCACCACGGCCCCTGTGATGGCCCCAGGGCTACGTGGCAGCACCGCTTGTAGCCGCCGGGCCTCGGGCTCACCCTCCCCAGTAGCACTAATTAAAACATGCACGGCTCCTTCCTCTCTCATGTGGTGGCACGGGGTTAATGTGTGTACACCAGCCTTTGTTACAGTTTCTCAGTCACTCCAAGGGGAAGACTTGATAAACCTCGGCTAATGATTCCGCAGATTGGCTCTGCAGACTGCCGAGCTCAGTATCCGACCACCGACTGTTTCGCTTTAACTCCCACTTTTCTTGTCACATTCCCCTCACTCGCAGCTCATCCTCCAACCCCGCCCTGCCCTTGACTTTTCTTTTACTTTGTTGCACTCAAACTTTTTTCTTTTCATATGTGAGGGTCAGCGGGGGCTGTCAGTGTTTGTTCCAATGTAAGTGTGTCAACATGTCAGAATGGGCTTCGATTTTGACTGTCCTGTCCAAATGTGAATTTCCCCCATCTCTGTCATTCCCTCTCGCTCTGCAGCAATTGGGTTTTTGATTATTTCATCTCTCTGTTGCAGAGCACCACTTAATAAATAATGACTGGCTGATTGATTTCTCCCTCCCTGTTCCCTCCATCAACCCTCTCCCATTCTTTTGCCCAATCTCTTCATCACACTTGCTCTCAAAACACGCCTTCACTCTTCTTTCATATACGCCATGATCCTTGTTCTCTGCCTCTTCCTGTTACTTGAGATTTTCTATTTTTTTCTTCCTCTCCTGTCTTCCTTTCTTACCCTGCTTGTCAATTCTCTCTGTCCTCCACAGCACGCCATGATGCTCCCCGTTCTCACCCATCATATCCGCTACCACCAGTGTCTCATGCATCTGGATAAGCTCATCGCCTATGTCTTCAAGGAGCGCTGCCTCCTTCAGGTAAGAATCTGTCATGACGGTTTGATGTGACTGTGAAGGCCTGTCCCAAGCTTACTTAAAGGCTGGCATAGATGATAACTAACAAGATAGATAACATTAGGCGAATCCGTGCAGTGCTTTCAGGCAGTGCACAGTGTACAGGTTAGATAGGCCGATAAAAAAGTAAACATTCTGTGCAGGAGCTTGTTATGCACAGAGATCCAGGGAGGCAGCGTTTCCCCTCATTACTGTGCCCAATCCACCTCTGCAGGGATAGTTCAGGTGGAAACAGGGGCTCAGGAGTCAGCTAAGGTAACACACACACTGGCCTGAGTCATATCTCTGCAGTGAGCAGCCCAGGTCTGCTGTGAGTTGCAGTGACAGTAGTCAGGACAACGACAGCCTCCTCCGTAATGCCAGCTCTCCCCTGTCAGGTCCACAGCCTCAAGCTGTGTGCTCTCAGAGTGAGCTCCACGGCTGCCTCCAGCAATATTGAAGAGCTGTCATAACCTGATACATTAGAAATCAATGTGTTGTAGCCTATACATAGTTAAAAAGGGGAAGGATGCATTAAGATTCGCTCAGGGCTCTGTGCGTCTGTGTGCCAGACTGCTCAGTGGTCTGAGAGCATTTGTGTGTGGTTTTTGCACATATCGATCAATGATTGGCCTTTTTGTCGTTTGCATAATGACGACCTGTCATTACGAGCGCTAAAAAGGAAACACTGGCTCGCAAGGCCAGCCGGTAGCTGACAAGCTGCGGCCTCTTTCATCGTGAAGATGTCCATTTGAGCTTCAATGGTTAGTCTCTCAGGGGAGATGTTAATTGATCTGTCCCTCCCCCTTTCTCCTTCAACTCCTTCATCTCCCGTAGAAGACGCACAGATAGAAAGAAAAACAATCATTTATACATAACAGCTCACAGGCAGCGCACACTACAGGCTTCTGCAGCGCCTGTTGCCTGTCTGCATTGCAATTCTTGCCATTGAGGTGGTAATACCGTGGCATTGCTGTGTATCTGTGTGTGGACAAAGCCAGGGCTGTCAGTAGTTCACCACTACTGGGACTGAAATGACCCAAGTAGGGAGCCATCATTGCTGGGCTTACAACACTTTCCTCATCTACAGCACACACACAGCAGCGCCTAATGTCCCACAGCACTCACACACACTCTGCGCCCAGATAGATTCAGACAGAACGGCTGCAGGAGTGCAGCGGTGCCTGCTCAAACAGCCCCGCTCCGAGTCAGAGCGGGTTTCAGATCCGCCGTCACTTCTCATTTGCCTCCACTCGGATGGGATGATCACATTTAATGAGATAAATGTTTTCCTGTGACAGTCCGCTCATTTAACATGAGCAGAATCAGCTCCCACCCTTTGATTGCATTACAAATGAATTGTACTTTGATAGAAGGTTTGTGTGCTTTGAATATAATTTATCTTTAGTTGTGTGAACGCATAGGTATAAAAGTTTTGGCACAGTGGCTACCATATTGTTTGTTTCAAGGAGAATGGAACAAACACTGACACACAAGGAAGTGAATTGGTCAAATCCATTGCAAGTTGTTGTTTTTTTTTGAGGGACAGCTTTTTATTTGACATATTTTTTGTCATTAGGTTTAGCTAATTTGACAATATCTCATTAAATCATTACCTTGCACAGTAGAGCGACCTCCTCCTTTTCTGCCATGTTAAGCTTATAGACGGTATAACAGATGGACACAGCCGGGGCACTGTGTGAGCATGAAGCCTTGAGTTGAGCATTTTTTGCCGTTGTCGTCTTGTTTTTTTGTTTTTTTTTAAACCACGTGATGAGCAAAAGAGTAGATCTGGCTATGAAACTGCACTCAGTCAGCATACTCTGGATAATCCTCCTTTATGACTATAATAATGACCATAATTTACTCTGTGGTTTTAATATTATCATCAATATAACCAGAGACTAGTCACTGGGATCAAAAAACCATCAGGTAAGTTTTTACTGAGGTCACAGAGCAAAGGAGCCGAGTGCCGTTTTCTCATAAACTTCTGTACAACCTGAAAAATTTTCATCCCCTGGGGGCCATGAAAAAAAAAAAGCAGGTTTAAGGCGTTTCTTCTGCATTGGCTTCACTTTTCAGACCCAGAAGCCACAGTCCATCCATGTTTAACACTGTCTGTGATTCAGCTGCAGTGGAGGGTGTACACAGACTGCCAGAGCTTCTCCTCAGTACGACTAACAAAATGTTGTGGATTGTTTGGTCAGTCTTGCGTAATGCACGCCAAAGCACCAGTTTTGCTTGTTGCTTGATTTGACCCTGAATTACAACAAGAGCAATGACAAATAAGTAATTACTTACAGAAGCTGAGTTGTTCATTTATAAATATATATATGAAATATTTTACAAAGTAAGTACTTTTACAAGTGATTTAGATGATTGTATTACAGATCTTAAAATATATAGTAGCATTCACTAATAAACAAACAAAGAAACGATTTAATTATTGTAGAAGAATAACTTTTGCAAGATCTTGCAAAATAGGCCGCATCCTTCGGAGGCCGCCAGCTCGAAGCTGACCGGGAGGTCGAGGCACGATGTGCCGGGAGTGCGGTTCTAGTGGGCCTCGACCTCCCGGTCGTCTCCGAAAACGTTTGAGCACTTTTGCAAATATGTGATGTCTTGATAAACCGAGCAGATATTTGAACTCTACACAGCTACATTCAGGCCTGAAAATATGTTAAAAGTTTATTTTGTGACCCAGAGAGAGTAATATTAAAACTAAGCAGCTGCCGCCATTGTTGGAAACTAGAATTGGCTGGGCCGCGCTATGAATTCTGGGATAGGTTGGGCCACGAAGGATACCCCAACTCAGCCTTCAAATGCGACCCTTTATTTTTTTTTCTCCAATGTCCCCTGCGGGGCTCCATAGTTAGATGCCCTAAAAAAGATACTGAAAAAACATGTTGCCTGGAAACATATTGAGCAGCTCATTGTCTACATTTTAAAAATGACCTCACACAACTAAAACAGAATAAGAAACACGTTTTAATAGATTTATTAATGTTAAAGTTTATCAAACCATCCTAATCTGCCTGCACTTTAGCCCCTCAGCTCTGCTTCTCAGGCATTAAAACCCTCAGATTTGGCTGCTTTGCTCAGGATTTCACTCTGTATTTGCTCGGATTGGTTCTCCACACTCTAAGCACTCTGTTCAGTTCAGCCACGGTTCCTCCACTGCTCTGCACAGCCAGCAACCCGCCCAGTTCGCCACACTTTTCCCTCCTCTGATCCAGGCCAACATGCCATCAGCCCTGCAGTTATTATTTATCTTTTACCTACCTACAGTGCCCTATATATTTATTTATCAATCACAGCTATCTAGCTGTGTCTCATGTTACAGCAGGCGTCATATTAAAATCTGTGTTGCTACTCAATGCTACATCTGTTGTTTTACAACAGTTTCTGTGGCGTCAGGATGACGTCCTCACTGGTTCTAGGTATAAGTAGTCATGAATTCTTTATTTTTTATCCCCCACATCACATATTATTTTTTTTTAAACTTAAATTAAACAACTTACTTTAGAGAAAGTTGTGAAATACGAGATGATGCGGTTACATGATTTTTAAAAAAGCCAAGGGATCAAACTGACCCCCTGAGCAGTTCTAATGTTAACCGACGCTACCACACATTGGAGGTGATAATTTAAAAGCATCTGTTCATCCTCACCTGTTTGTTCACGTAGAGGTGCAAGGTGTCCTTCACCTGACTGCTTCATTCTGGTCTATCAGCTTGGTTTGTGGCATTAAACAAAAATAATCTCAAACTGGGGATTTTGTATTCTTTTTGCGCACTGTATATGGATCAACAAATGTATCGCCACTTCCTAGTTTTTGGGCTGATAGTGGCTGATTATTATTATTAATTTAGTTATTTTTGTTTGATGTGCATTTCATCTCATTAATTTTACATACTACTTCAGTCCTTGAGTCAGCCTGACATGTAGAATTATACCAACTTAACACACTTCATTAGGCTCATTTCTATGCATAGCACCAGCATGGGAAGAAAACCCTGGAATAATACTATAAATATTAATTAAATTAAACACTTCAAATCCCAAACAAAAACAGAAGTGCTTCATGAAAATATAGACTAGACTGACTCACAGGTCATCATATATACTTGCCTACACTTTTTAAATCCTCACGTTTCACACGCACACAAATGGACTCACGTTGAAGGCTATAGTGAGTATTTCTCCAGTGAGGAGCCAGACTTCAGTGGTCTGTCTGGGTTTGGAGCAGTTGAATCTGTATTTCTGAATGGCTTTTCTTGTTCTATCTATGTAGAGTAATGAGCTGTACTCCTGTTAAAGGAATGGGAATTTATTTCCCTTTTTTCATAAGAGATGAAAGCGGCTTATCATCTGAGAAGAGCTGGGTGCAATCGATGCTTGATTTCAGCTCATTCTCTATAATGTTTAATGAACGCTTATCTGTAAATCCAAATCGTAAGGAGAATAAATGTTGCTGATGTACATTCACCATAGTAAACTCGGTCGGCGAAGCCATGAAACATCTTTTGATTCTCTGTGCAGCAACATACCTACTTATGCAGTAGAGAAAGGCAATGTGATCCTGGCATGAGGCAACTGACAAAAACCCAGCCTCAGAGCGGGAGCCTCTGCACTCTGCACTTCCCCCCGCCCGACTGCAGTGGAGCCTGGGCCCTTTGAAGCTCCTCTTCTGAGAGCCTCCCCGTTAAACATTTAACATTTAAAAGTTAGGAGGGCGGGCAGGGTTGGAGAGACATGTGTTCATGGTCGCCACATGCTCCCGCATCCCCACATCCAACAGACCCTCGTAATCCCACCCCACCCCCCTGTTGCTTCATCCTCGTTCCTCGCTTTTGACCCATGCTGACAGAATGAGAGGCATCACAGAGCATCTCAATAATTTAACTGTACAAGTCCACAGCCCTGGCTCTGATATTGCATGCTTTTGTTTGTGTGCCCCTGTGAATACGACCGTGACTCTGTGTACTGGGGTATTTTATTTGTTTTGTTATTCATGGCGACGCATTTCCATCCATGTGATTGAGGTGTCCATTTGATTCAGTTGGGGAATACCGTTTCACATGCTTTGAATGTTTTCTTTTGTTTCAGGTTGAATACCTGAGTTTTTCATTTTATAAAATAAAATATTGCTAGTGCTATGTACTGTATGCTGGATATTAGAATGATACACTATTTATTTATTGTCAGGACTTTTGTGGTTGCGGTACACGTGAACTACAATATGGAACTAACTGTTAACAGCAGCTAAAATGTAGCGTGAATTGGACCCATGTATCCAAGACCTTTCCGAATTCTGACAACCCAATATATGTTGGGTGTTTGGAACCAGATGTTTTTTAATATTGGAATTAAAAGGGTTGATTGCTGTTATCGGCTAAGGCTTGAGAATAGGTGTAGTCAGTTTGAGATCACCTATTTGTTTGTGAAGAACTGTTTTGAAGGTAAAAATTTAGCATTTTTGCTGCCACAAGTTATTTTTATTTTTATTTTTTGGAGCCCAATGTGTGATCATTTTAGAAAGTCCAGAGTGCTTACGTTTTCAGCTAACTAGCTAGCAGATTTGGTTAGCTCAGTGCAATCACAGTTATAAAATACATACTAGAATTTCACTCACGCTTAGGTTTTCAGTCATCCAAGACATTGTAGTCTTGAGTGCTTAAAAAAAAGCAGCTGGACTTCTATCAGTTTGTAAACATGTTTCACCTCTCATCCAAGACGTCTTCATTTCAAATTCGTGAAAAGGTACAGGTATTTAATCCCTACTGGGGGCTGGCCCATTTGAAGGTAATCCTGACGGTCATTGACCCACAATTAATCACGCGAGTCATCACAGTCAAAAGTCAAGGTGTGAAATAAAGGAATGGGAAAGTGTGAAACCTCTGTAAGATATTGCGCCAACCCATCGCTGTGAGAGCTATTCAGGTCACATGATTGTGGGTTTCCCGAAAAAGAATCTCAAGACTGCATAAACATTTTTAGGTTTTTCAGAAACCTTAACAAATCCATTTTTGGGTTTATTTTATTTTTATTTTGTTTTACAGAATTAATTTAAAGAAACTTTTTAGACAGACTATACCAAAGTTTGGCAAACTAAACTTTTACTCAGACAATCCATATATATATATGTATATGTTCCAAAAGGCACCAGAACTGACTGTCTTCTTTTTTTGCATATCATTTAAGCACGTCTTAGTGGCCATGCCACTAACTCAAAGGTTTGACACGAGCCAAACGTAGGAGCTATTAAAAAGTGAATAAATGACATTTAAAAACAAAAAAACAATCTATATGTATACATATATAAATATTTAACCAACAGGCTAGTAAAATACTAGATTTTCACTCAGCAGAACCAAAGCAGATACTACTGAAATGCTTTGTATCAAATAGCAAACCATAAAATTAGTCAAATAACTTTAAAAATGCTTGGAAATGGATCAAAATCACCCACACATGGAAGAGGTCCAGTTTAATTACTCAGAGTAGTGGACGAGGCCTAAGAGATAAATCTTTCAGCTCCATTTGTCAAGACACCTGTCAATCAACGTGACCACACCCTTAACTCAGTTATCTAGGTCAATGGGTTATTTAAAATACATCCCACTCAGACTTGTTATGTAAGAAAGTATCTCTTTTGTTTTGTCCTGGGTTTTAAAAAACTGGCTGTAAACATGTTTATTTCTGTGAAGCTGGGTACGTTGGGACACCGTGAGTCGATTGCGATTGACTCACTTTGAGGGAAAAACTGTAGCCAGTTGGCTTCATTTTTCAGCCGCTTAATCTGAACCAGTACCTAAAGCTCTAGTTTTATATTTCTAGTTTATTGTCTGATTTGACTGATTGATACAACTACCACAACACGAGACAGATACATCGTACGAATGGTTCATCTTGAAGACTACTGCGCCTGCCTGATGTTTACATTCTTCGATTCACTGTGATGGAGAGCACGGCTTGTAGTGCAAAGGTGGTTTGCAATGGATAGTTTGCATTATGTATTAGTGAAGAGACTGAAAGAACTGTTAAATCTTAAACTTGCCTAATATTGTCCACTCTCCTCTCATAAAGTTGTCTGAGAAAATACAAGGAGCCCAAGTGGATCTCTTACAGTTCTTGCAGTCTCCATGTGGTGTGCCCCGCTGTGGTTCATCAGAGCTGCTTGTTGGAAGGCTCGCTCTGGAAACCTCCTCCTCCCACACATGCCCGGGGTTAAATTGGAGAAGGGTTGTATCGAACCATTTCTGTACCTTTCTAACAATCTATCCGATATTCACTCCCACTCCATTCTGTGATTGGCCAGCTGTATGGAGGCGAGGAAGATGCCAGCGTTGGAGTTCTCACTCAGCAGGATGAAAACGGGGGTAACACCAATTACCAGATTGGAATTAATTGAATCAAACTTATTAGTTACTTAACAAACAGTTTTAAATACAACACCAATTGAAGGCTAAGTCCTCTAAGAGCCACGGGGTCTGTGGGAGCTTCCAAATCAAAGAAATCAATAAAACCTAAGCTGTTTCAACATGCATCTATGTCTTTGTAATCACGTGCAAAAATAATGAATCAAACATAACTGTTTGTTCAGGCCTGATCCTACTTTTTTAGAAATTAATGAGCTTCTACTTAGTGAGCGAACTTGTTCAGAGACAACATCTTTACACATTAAACCCTCGTGGCATGTTGGTAAAAGACTGTATCAGTATTGTGATGCAGTGCAGTTAGTCAAGTCTAATTTACAATGAGTCCAAAATGCTTCAGTCAAATTGTTGAGTGGGACAAAAATCACATGACTGGGCATCACAGAACCCAGTATACGGTGGCACTGTTTTTGTTTAAGGCCTCAAGTGGCTTTGCACCTCCATAAGTGATAGATATGCTGCATCCAAATTCTCCTTCATGATCCTTAAGGTCTGCATCTCTTTCTCTCCCACCACAACCGAAGCTTGTACAAAAAAGGGCGGCTTTGCTTTTTGCCGCCATTGCACCATAACTCCGAAATAACCTTCCAGGCGATCTCAGACGTGGATCAAGTGTGACTGTTTTTAAATGTTATTGAAGGCACACCTTTTCCAAGAAGCATTCAGCAGCCGCTGATGGGAAACACTGGATGGAGAATGGTTTGTTGTGATTGTGTGTAGGAGGAGGGAAAACTATGAAACGTGTGTTCCTCTCGCTTCTTGATATTTCCATAACAAATATGCCTATTTTATAATATTCATCTGTGCCTCCTAAAAGATTATTTCCACACAAGAGTTAACCTGTTCTCACCAATATTTCCATAAGAAATGAATGAAAGGCGATTCACTAAGTGTTTCATTATGTGAAGGACGTGATAACGAGAGCAGTTATATTCTCAAAGAAGTGAAATCCAAGCTGTCATCATGTGGCTAAACGGCCATCATTCAGAACAGATCTCCGGTATTCTCTTCTTTTGTTCTTCACAAATATCCAAAGCATACAACCAAAGCTGTTGCCTCTTTATGGCTGTCAAATCTTTAAAACGCCACAAACTGGATTATGTATTAAGTATTTCTGATGGACAGAATCTCTTTGCTCAAGCTTTGACTTGTGTCGTGAAGATCCATCAAGGTAATAGTAACTCTGTTTTATAGCCTCAACCCCTTTTATTCGCTGTTTTTTCTTTAACCTTTAAAGCCCGATTTTTATCCATGCACTATTTTAAATAAAGCTGTACAGAGTAATTACATCATTGTGTTTGCCAAGCAGGCAGATCGGCCCATCGGTTTTCCCCGCACGCGGGTGCACGAGCAGCACCCTTTCCAGTCAGGTCCTCGGCTCTCAGCTGAGCGATGATGTTTATTTCCGTTTAGCCAAAGGCGGTCGAGCAGCAGCCGAGGCAGCGATCGCTAAATCCGAATCACTCCAATACTTAACGCAGTCATTATCTTGACAGGAACAGTTGCAGACGTCAATCCTGTCCACAGAGTCACTGCTGTTGGTTGTTGTTCTTAGCAGTGAGGGATCTGCAGTGTTTACAGAGTTACTCGTGTATTTTGTTTCATACTTTTTTTCTTTAGCGGGCCCAGCACCGTAGTTCAGGCTGTGTAGTAGGCAGTCATTGACTTGTGTTTGACATCTCACAATGGGGGAGGTGAGATTGGATGTAGACGTGGTGGGTTGTTTTTAACTTATATTTTTATTTTTTTATCAAAGTGTCAACGCGGTGCTGAGAATCGCTTGATTTCTGTTTGTGTCATGTCAAATAACCGACTTTTTTTTTTTTTTTTTACCCACCTCCCTCAAAATGCTGTTACTCTTAACCAGAGAAGAAAAAAATAACAGATGCTGTTGAATTTGTCGTTTCTGTGTTCAGGGCTACAAAGCTGAAGGCCTCTTGAGCAACTATAAATATTGAAACCTCTCTGTTAACGTTTTACATATATATCTCATTGGAGCTTGAAATTGATTTGAAGTTGGCTGAAAGGAGACAAGCATTTTGAAAAGCAAGCCCAGGGGAAAGAGTAGTTGGAGTCTTTTTATTTTTTCTCTCTCTTCTTGTATTTTTTTTCTGGGCTGAGATTAACATTCTCCTAATGTAAGATTGATAAAGGCTTGACATATCCTACTGAGCCCTATCTTTTTCCTTTTTCTTCCCTCAGCGAGTTTGAGATGTTCAGCTGCGGCAGTCTTTCTAGGCACAGCGGTTTTTGTCCTTTTTTCAAACAAAGCTGAATGTCGACTAATGCGTTTCCTTCAGGGTTGCTTTACTTTAAATTCCCACTTTTGGCTCTCTTTACAGGTTTGAAAGTTTAAGTCATTAATTTTCATGCAAACAACTTTCTCTGTGAGAAAGAAGAAGAATCCTTTTTCCCTCTTAGCAGCTCACCTAAGTAGAGCTACCCTCTTTTTCCTTCATCCAGCATTATTAGGCTGCTTTTCTGGTGTTACAGTTGGTAATTAGTCAATTAGTCAGTCTAAGTCCAGGATGGTAAATGGAAATCAGACTCTGTGGAGATTTTACACCAGGCCTCGGGAGGTTTTGGTCATGTTGTTGATGTCTAAATGCTGTCAGTTTGGCTTTTGTTGCTCACTGTGCACTCCACTTGGCCTTTGTAAAAGCGTATTTGTGGTATTGCGTTGTTGTCTGCAAAGAACTTATAAATACTAAAGAGAGACTCCAGAATAAATGGAGTCCTGTGGAGCTCTAACCCAGAAATGTTGAACCATCTTCCTCAATTTTCATTATGTTTTTTAATAGAAACGGTCCAGACAAAAGATGTAGTTCAATGTTTTATTATTTTAAGAACTCTTGATTGCAGTACAATACTTTTTACAGCACCCCGGCCACTTTATGGTGTGCACCGTTTGGATTTCATGCATTTGTAGCCATCCAGTAGAGGCGATAGATGGCCAAAACCAGAGACAAATTCCTCTGGATTTTAGCTGTCATAAAAAATCTGCCAAATCAAGCATGTGGAGCTGTGGCGGCACCTTGTGAATAAGGAAGAAACCAAAAGTAGCTTTATTGAAATTGTTCATTTCATGTTGTATATAAATGAATTTTTTTGGGGGGGGAAAACAACAATTATTTATTTATTTTATTTAGAACTAACTTAATTCATTGTCTTCTAGATAAATGGGAGCCCTTTAAGATACAGTAGAATTTTATCCATTATTTCAATGAACTGGAAACATCATTCTACTTTAGTAGCAGCCTAAAACAGGAATGGCAAATGATCTCATCTATGACTTTGGTGTCTCTCTGTTTAAATCTGTGGTTACATAGATAGATGGATTGTAAGAGGCTAACCGAACAAAAGCAGAGGCTTGGACAAACCAAACAGTGTGTTGTCAGTGCGCCATGTCCAGGTTGAATGCTAAATTGTTGAAAACTTTGCTTAAGCAGGAACAACCAAAGAAGAGTTCACAAAGTGGAAAAGACACATAAGACAGTAAAAAGCAAAGAAGGACACAAGAAGCACTTACGAATGCCAAAGGACAGCTTTTGTTAGTGTTTGTACATTGTAGCTCTTGAATACTACTACGTCTTTCTTTCTCCTGAGCAGGCAGACTGTATGTAAAAACATTTTTACAACAGTTCTTAACAGTAGAAATTTGACAACTTTGGAGAACTTCTTACATGGACTGTTCCACAACGCAAGCCATATTATTTACCAGCTCAAATATAATGCTCCAAACTGCATACAGACGGTATAGTTCATTAACTTGAGATAACTGAGGTGAGGCCTAGCAGACAGTTGCTGGCTGCATCTGCCAAGGTCAGTCCATCTGGGAGTCAAATTGGCCATTTCCCTAACCTTTAAGTCCTCCTAAAATCCAAATGGATGAGTTAAAAAAACAACAAAAAACAAAACTTGACCCATTTGTGAAGTTTGTGAAACTGACTGGACTTCTTTAAGCTTTGTTAACGACTTCTCACCTACTTCATAAACCAGGGGTCGGCAACCTTTCTGATGAGTGTTCTGAAGACAGTTAAACTTGTGAGGTAGTGATGTCCAGCAGGTGAAAATGCAAGCTCCATGAACACGGACAGCTGTGGATTCCAGCTGCTTTCGTAGTTCTGCAAACTTTGACCCCCACAGAGTCGAGCTTTTCAGTTCAGTCAGCTGCATTTCGATGTCCTCTGTGTCCAGCCAGTTAATGCGAGGCAAATCCAGCTGCTCATTAACGCTTTCTGGTTTGATCAGAAAAGAAAACATTGGTCCATACACCTGAAAGTCCAGAAAACGCATTGTGAGTTCTGTCTCAAGTCTGATGTATCCATGTATTTCCGCGGTGCTGATGCTGCGCTGAGCGGACAGCTCCTGAAGCATTTGAAGTGTTGGAATGTGGAAATTTCAACATTGTTTGCATTTTAAAACTTCCAGCTACCAACGTCCCTCTGACCAGTAGGCTAAGTTATTTTTAACCAATTACAAGTTGAATCTGTTAGTTGGGGTTGTTAGCTAAGACACCGTCATTAAGAAGCAGCACAGCTAATGTGTCTATGTGAGCTAATTTGCGATGTGCACCGCTGGCCCGGCCATTTATCTTTTTTTTAATGCACCTTCTCAGATTAATTCACTGCGTGTCGTGCCATCAGTTAACCCTTTGCGTGCCAGCTGTGGCACGTGTGTTCAGGGTTGCCGACCTCTGTCATAAACCATGCAGCTGTTATGCCAGACAATATGATTAACAGAGATCCTTTTAAGTTGGACACATTAACTTGGGAGTCTTTTGGGATTGACTGACATTTGGAGGACACAAGAGGGCACTAGAGGAACTGCAGCTCTTGGCGGTTCTACACTCACCTGGAGGTTGCCAATTGTTTTTCCCGTATTCCTTTATTCTGCTCCCAAGTGACAGCTCAGATGTCAACATATATAGTCACTAATGCAAAATAGGAACAAATGCATTAACAATGCAAATAGCATCACTGAAAAAAAGTCTCATGACCTAAGCAGCCCAAATACTCGAGCAATGCATATATCAGGAACTTAAAGCCTCGTTGGTGTTGTCCTGCATATGACTACAACTGGAATATTTTAGAAAATTTAGGTGAATTAGACCGCTTGGAGAATTTGTGACTTTTATTTTAGTGTTTGGCGATGTGAAGAAGAGTCATCAAAAAACATTTGATGTACCGTTTGTGCGTGTTTTGTTTTGTTTTTTTAAAGAGATTTTAACTTTCTTAAATAATCAAGTTGGAATGAAATGAGAAGAAACGTGCAATTTGCTCATATTCATTTGAAAGCCGCCCAAGTATTCTGATCCAAAACTACTTTGCAGAATTGCTGTTTTTCTCTGTCTCACTTTGGTGACGAGCCAAAAGGTGACCTCACGCTTGTTGTCTTGGTAATATTACTGTGATCCATTTGCTGTATTTGGCAAATGGCCTTAGCTTTATTCACCATTTTGCCATCTGGGACACTGAATCAAAGATGCTTTCAGATGGAGTTGTTTGGAGCTCATGGTTTCCTCCATTTTGTTAAAGGACAGGATAATAGCCTGCAGCGGAGGATGAGGATTAAGTGAATGGCTCTGACCTGTTGCATCAACCATTATAATCACAATACTGAATAAAAGCAATGGTCCAACTATGGAGTTTTTTGCGTTGCAGTTTTTGAGTCTTTTAGAGTATATTTCCTTAATTCTTTCAGTCCTTATCTTCTATTTTTTTTTACCAATAGTTGATAAGCTATCTGTCAAAATATTTAATTAAAAACCAAATCCCTCCAACTTCATTGATGCTATTAGCAAGAAGTGGATGTTTGCCACTGGATGCAGATGAATACTGTAATCGGTGCACACTCACAACTCGAGTATGGTGCGCCTCTTGGGTAGTTCTTATTTTAGGTCTTTAATTGGCTGAAGAGGCCAATTCTGGAACCGTTAACGTTCTCGCAGTGTGGGCATTGATGTGAGGTGCTCGAATAGGGGACTCTCTCCTTTATTTGCTGGTGCTTGCCTCTGGCAGCTTGTCTGAGATCCTCTTCATGGAGTGTGGCTCCCTCATTTAAACTGTTTTTCCATGCGATTGCGTATTGAGCGCGGCCTTCCTAGTTAGAGCTGTTTATTTGGAAGTTTGATCTTGATTTTGGCCTTGATGTGTTTTTATGACCTGCTGGTGTCTGCTGGCCGGGATCTCATTTTGAGCAGAAAAAACAAACAACACCTCGTTCTCTATTATTTGATTGATTGAAACTATATGTACTTGAATGATTACTGCATATAAGTTGTAGCCACACAAGGGCTTGTGTTTAAACAGCCAGCATGGGTCAGTGCTTCAACGCTTTCCACTGTAGCGTTTGGCCTTTCAGAAATTACTACCTTAGTCGGCAGGAATGCAGACTCCATCTCATATATATAGGTGACCTTCCTGGTTGCAAAGAAAGCTGTTTTTACGCATGCACTGCAGCTTAAACTGTTCTAGACCAAACAGAACTCAAAAGATCAGACATTAAATGGCCTTTAACGAGCAGCTCCCTCGTGCAAAGTCAGTGATGCCTGATAGCGTGCATGTGAGGATTGCTTAGGTAACAGTCTGGTGACATATCACAGCCAGTGAATGGACATCACATGTTCTGTCTGCCTGCTCTATACAGTCAGAACCACTGCTTACATCAAACAAATATGTTTCAAATTGCTACTACCGTACTTAGACTTGCTATTTTAACACAGACAGCTGTAGACCCCCGGTCAGCAGTCATTCCTGTTATTCTCCTTTGAAGTCTGCCTGATGGGCGCAGCATAGTTGGTGTATTGTAATGTAAAGTCTCTGTGGACGAGTCTGCCAGTCACAAAAAAACGGCAGAGCCTCACGCTTGCTGTCTGATGATGAAATTTATGTCACTTGGACCCTAGCAGACTCAGAGACGAGGGAATTGTAAAGCGGCTATTATATTCTAGTTGTGGACACAGACAGCTGGAGACACCACGGATGAGTAGTCAGTCATGTTACTCTTTGTTAAAGTCTTTGATAAGTCAGACTAAAAGGTGCCTGCGTAGGTCCTGCGTTGTAGGCTGGCACCTCTGCAGATAAATCTGTGTGATCATTAAAAACCAGCAGGCTTGTCGATGCCCGCTCAGAGCCTTGCGATCGTTGTCTGGTGATGAAATTCATGTCACTTGCACCCAAGCACACTCACAGAAACTGTAACATGCTTCTAAGAGCATTCACGCTGTCGGGTACAACTTCATGAGGTGCTTTTACAAGTACTGCATGGATTACTTGTGACGGTCAAAATGCAGAGTGTGGAAAACTGCACGTTTCTCGACTTCACTGGTTGCAATTTTAGCTCTGAAATGGAGAGACTGCTCAACACTTGTATGTGTATTAAACAATGATCATCACCCTATGAGACCATTGAAATAGGTCTGGTCATCCTGCTGCAAGTATTCTCAAAATGTTAACGAAACATGTTGAGAACTTTTTCAAATCAGTTCAATTCAACAGACAATCACATGACACCATGTCGCCAACTAAGCACTTGGTATTAGTGGGAAAGAAAAACTCCCCTTTTACAGACAGAAACCTCTGGCAGACATTTCTCAGGGAGGGGCATTCATGTGTTGGGACCAGTTGGAGACGGTGGGAGACGGACAAATAATAAACACCCTGGAACTCTGCAGAACTGCACAAGGAACTAATAATATGCATAATTTTCCAATTTGAGACGCACTACAGGTATTTTTATTCAAAACTGAGGATCTTCTGACACAAACTACATAGAAGGATTTCAGAGAACATTCCAGTCAGATTTTCAAAGTGTGACAGCAACTTCCTGTGGTATAAAAAGTGTTCAAAATATCCCCGTTTGTTAATCAACAAACGTTTCCTCTCTTTCAGCTGGCCTTAACTCACCCCAGCCATCACCTCAACTTTGGCATGAATCCCGACCACGCCCGCAACTCGCTGTCCAACTGCGGCATCCGCCAGCCCAAATATGGCGACAGGAAGGTCCACCACATGTACATGAGGAAAAAAGGTCTTTATCTCAAATGTTTTCCTAAAAATGACCAGTCGTTTTTATCAGGCGACTCTAACCCTACCATTCCGGGGTTTTTTAATTTTTTTTTCCCAGGAATCAACACATTGATTAACATCATGTCTCGTCTGGGACAGGATGACCCCTCCCCTTCCAGGTAGGCTGCCTGCGGGCACATATCTGTTCATGCTATCACTGACCACAGGAGCAATCAAAGGGACGATTCTTGTGATTAATATACCCGGCAGGCCTGCTGACAAGAAAATTAACTTTAACTGTGAAAGCAAGGGATTTAGCAGGTGAGCAGGTGTGTGTGTGCGCGTGTGGGTGTGTGTGTGTGTGTGAGAGAGAGAGTGTGCGTGCATGTGTGAGAAGCCCATCTCTCCTGCTACCTCTTCTAATGTCCTAACATCTCCGCCTTTCCTTCCGTCTCCTCCCCATGTCTAGGATCAATCACAACGAGAGACTGGAGTTCCTCGGTGATGCTGTTGTCGAGTTCCTCACCAGGTGAGAAAGCGCTCGCGAGCCTCTGATAGACACCCGCGCTAATTGAAGCCGACGAGAACACTATCGGCCTTTGTCTCTTTTTTCCTTTCTCACCTTCTCACTCCATTTCTCCCTCTTTCTCGTTGTCTACATCTATCCTCGTCTGTCACAGCCACGCTCTTCTCCATACTTTCAACTCATTCAAGACAGTGATTTACTGGTAATTGGAACTGGGATGTAAACCCCACCCCTCCCACCACCTCCTCCTCCTCTTTACCTCTCACGCCGCCCTCAACCTATTTTAACAGGCTGAAATTCTCCATGACAACTTGCAATTAGCTGTCTGGAATTGCTGTCTGGAATGCTGACTGTGTTATTGACTGCCAGGTGAGTGCGGGCGCTGCTGTCCGGCACTTACCTAAGCACAGCACACACTGCTCATTATATATATAGCTACTACTAATCTCATACATTACTTAGCGAGATAGCCCACCTACCTCCTCACTGTTCCACCACTTCCTCCTCCTCTGGGCAGAAACATGTGAGAAAAGTGCAGAGATTATCAGTAGCTGTAGTTTTTGGACACTGGCACTTTTTTGTGTGTGTGTTTTGGCAATTTGCCTCTCCACACCGCCACAGTGTTTGAAATCAAACAATCAAGATGTGATTGAAGTGCAGACTTTAAGCTTTGATTCAAGGGGTTCATTAACAGTTTAGGAAGTAAACCCATCTTTATATATAGTTCTCTGCTTTCAGTTATTGGACATGACTAAAAAAACATTCCTTTGTTATTTCAAGACAGATTAAACAGATTAAAGTTCTGGGGTTGATTCCAGGTGTGGTCCAGATTGGGCGTCAGAGCAGAGCGAGGAAGGGAGGACATCATTATGGTGGGTGGGCGGGCTGTCGGAGAGGTAATAAAAACTTGAGGAGCGACCAAATCAACAATGCGGTCTGAAATGTGGAATGAAACACAGCTTTGAGAAAATTCTCAAGGAGGCAGGCGTATTTGTGTCAAGGTCTACAATCAAGAGATGCCTTCATGCATAGAAATACAAAGGGTTTACAGCATGGCATGAACCACTGGCTACACTCAAGAAACAAGAGCCTGTACTGTTCTGAAAAAGCTGTTTGGACAGAGGAGACTAAAATTAACTTGTACCGGAGTGAGGAGGATGATCTGAGGCCTATCACAGTTTTATGGCATGGGCATGCAGGGGTGCGAGTGGAACTAGGGCTAGTGGGATAAATGATGACCCAGAGTGCACTTATCATTATATTACTAATAGTATAAATTATGTCAACTTACCTAATTACTATTGAATCTCTGAAAATTGGGAACTATGTATAAAAAAAAAAAGGCTATACCGTATTTTTCGGACCATAAGGCACATTAAGTGAAACAAAACAATCAGATAAGTCAAACTTTACTCAACTCATTCTTCTTGGTTCATCCACTTCCGTACCATTAATTCATTAATGTTGAATTCTCTCGCAGCTGCTCTATTCCCATGTTGTTGCAGTATATTAATGACTAACCTGGTATTGTGGATGGATTATCTCAGTTGTTCTCCCGACTGAAGTTTAGTCCGTTTACAGCATCCTGCCATGCGATTGCATTTGTCCATGACCATCGGGAACCCTCATGTTAACTTTTATCGAGTGGAAAAAAGTTAGCGTTCATCCTCCAGCTTTACTGTGTTTATGTTATGCTAACATAGCTGTGTCGCTAGTGATCACGTAGCACATCATTATATACCAGCTAGCCCAACTTCAGTAACTCTACAAACGTCACTGCTGTTTAGTTTTCTGTCTTCATTTATGTTGGAAGTGACAGCAGAGCTGTACGTTTTATTTTTTTCAGAAATCTCTCAGTCAGAACGTGCTATACCATATTTAGGTAACTAGCGAAACTAGCGGGCTAACTTCCTGCTATCTTCTAACTCTGTTAAATCTAATAAATTCTGTTGTCATGGATGCCTGGACGTTAAACTTAATTGTTACACCTGGTAAAGCAGCAACGCTGATCATTTTATTAAAGATGAAAGAATTTAGACAGTTTTTATCTCTCAGTGATGCCTCAGTGTTCGTTTGACTTTGGGACCTGAAGCGGACGGAGTTTTGGACCCAGATTACTCCGCGAGGCTCCTGACTACGGTAGCCGTAATGCTCCGACAATCCATTAAGGGGTGCGGCTTCGTAGCTTACTAAAATCGTACTAAAACATTTTTGACAGATTTTTGAGAACCATGTACAACATAAAATCAGTTTGAGGTCAGTAAGCACAACCAGAATTCATACATAAGGTGCACCAGATTATAAGGCGCACTGTCGATTTTTGAGAAAATTGAAGGATTTTAAGTGCGCCTTATAGTGCGGAAAATACGGTAATTCATAAACAGTTAATGAGGTACTTTTGTAAAATCCCTTAAATGACAGGCCGAAAGTCTTTACTTCAATCACATTTCAATCATTTGATTTAAAATCCATCGCAGTGAAGTCCGGATACCTGTGCCACTAACTGTACTTTCCCACTGTTCCACCACATCCTCCTCCGCCTCTGAGCGTAAATGCTGTAACATATAAGAAAAGGGCTTTTCTCTTTCTGCGAGGTGTAGCCTTCACACGCATACATGCACATGGAAAAGGGAGAATAGATTTTTATCAGATTTCCATTTGCCCACCAGCATAACTTCTCCTACCAGAATTTCATTTGTAAGCCTCAATGCTAACACTTCCATAACATCCAGGAACAGGATTAAACCTTAATAGGAGCTGACACTGGGTTACAAAGGATACCGCTTCAGCTCCTTATGCACCAGGAACTGTGTTACAAAGAAGGTGGTTAGCCTCTGTTTCTCTTGGTATCTCCGGGCATGTTTTGCCACTTTCTCTCCTTCTCACCCCCCTCCTCTTCTTCTGCCTTCCTTCTTTGATTGTTAGCGTCTGACGAGACATGCTTGGCCTACGCTCTGGCCCTCTGAATTATTTATCAGCCTCTTGTCCAGTTAAATGGGTACAGCAGATCCGGCCAACTGCCTCGTGCACCTCCAGCATGCACTGCCCTTGGAGGCTATCTGCGTCTCTGCTGTCCAGCCAACAGAATATTTTGCACATTTGAATAGCTCCAAACGCTGGGTGGGAGTTAGTGTTGAGTAGAGGGGAGCATCGAGATTATTTTTTTACAAGGGTCAGCAGATGATGTAAAGAAAATAAGGCCACGTGCAATATTTGTAAGTAAATATTTCATCAGAAGGACTTTTTTAAGTCCAGGTGTTTAAATTAGTAAGAATTATTAAAGATAAATGCTTGGAAAGTCATGTTTGGAGTTGTGTTAAGAAAAACCGAGGCACGGGTGGACGCATTGATTTGGTTTCTTTATTTTTGGCCCAGAAAGTACAGCAGAACACGTAAAGAAAAGCACACGAGGAACAGACTGCAGATGAGCTTCACAGTTGGTGTCTGGAAAGTGCCACAGTTGGTGGAGGCTATTAATAAGCAGAGATATAAATACAGCGTGTTTTGCTACCTGAAAATTGCTGTGGAGTCCACTCAGTCGGGTTGTGTGACTGACACTTTGGCTAGCAAACCAAGAGTCTCTGGTCTCATTATTTTCCATTACACTAAGTGGGTTTTATTAATTCCAAGTGTTTTGTTTCCACACTAAGATCACAATACCCTGACAAATGGACCTCTCGTGAATTTGGAAAAACAGAACGCCACCTGCTTTCCTCTCTTTGCATTGATTAGAAATGACTGAATTAAATTGCCTGTTTTAATTCAAATGAAATCAAATGACACGCCGCAGTTAGGGAGACGCCGGACTGTAATGAAAATGGAACCTGCTAGCGCGGAACCCAGCTGTGGAACCACTCAAGCGTCCGCCGCCATTTTCTGGGTTCCAGCGCAGACCTGGAAAGGCTGGATATCTCGGGAAAATTAATTAGTTGGTCTTGAAGAGTTTTTGAAAATGCAGGATGAGGCAGCGTGAAATGACATTAAACTTTTTGGACAGACCAGGGCTGTCAGAATCTCTTTAGTTCGTGGGCCAAGAACAGGCCAATTTGATCTCAAGTCCTATATAACAAGCTAAAAAAATCCACTACTTTAGTCTGAAAAAGTATAAGTACATCCCGAAAATGTCACATTTATCAAACCCTTCGTTTACAAAATAATGGATGAACTTCCTGAGATATTTTATGGAGGGAAAAAAGGCAATTCAGTCAGCCTGCTGTCATCAGTCAAAGAAATGTGTTGGCACAGCTCCTTCACTTAACCACTTCACTTTGGGGTGGTGTGTCAAGCCATGCATATTTCTTTGTCAGTAACAAATATGCAAAACTGGTGATGATTCAGACGTCTGGCTCAGAAAAGAATCGGCAAGAAAGAAAAGGAAGAAAATCCAAAAACGTGACATTTAAAGGGAATTAGACATACCAGACTATACCAGTTTGGCCAGTAGAAAATATAGGTTGTTGTATTTTGTCATTATATTATCGTTTATTCCACTTTTCCTCACCAAACCATCATTCTAATGTAGACCTAATGAAATAACTAACAAACACTAGCCCACTACAAGCTGTAAATGTCATGTCATTTGCCAACAGGCAGTTATTTCTGTGTCCACCCTTATATGTACCTTTCCATGTTCACGAAATGAATATTTTCCACTTTGAGATAGGAGGGGTTGATGGTGGAGTCATTTCACTGCTCACACCAGTTCGAGTCATACGCAGATTTTCACACATCATTTGTCTCATTTTTAAATATTCATTCAACATATGGTGCTCGGTTGAGCTCAGGCATTAACAATGACTTGGTGAGGTTTAGGAGTTAGAAACCTCTGAGTTAGGTTGAGGAAAAGATCACAGTTTAGTCTTTCCATGTCCTTTAAAGTTTTTTCTTTTCTTTATCGTTATAAATAAAAGAAATAAAAAATAATTCCTGCTGAAGCATATCACAAATATTATAAATTTGTGCTCTCGCTGACAGAAAAAATTGGCAATTGGTGTCAGTGGGAAAAAAATAGATTGCTCTTTTGTGACTATTTCACATTTTCTATGAGACTAGACTGAATAATAGAGCCAGCGAACACCGGTATTTGGCCCATGTAGCAGTGAATCCTTAAAACACACTACGTTAACGCGGTTTTCTGGTATTTTTAGCGACACGCAACTCAAACTAGAGTCCAAAACGATGCCCAGTTTTCACATTTGCAAAGCCATCTTTGGTGGGCTGCTTTTGGCATGTAGATTGTATGTTTGTCATCCTTATTTTGGACAGTTATTGGCTTATTTTTCTTCATCGCAGATTCTCGTGTCTGTTGGGCTGAGCAATAACTTTCAGTCAATTATACTGGTCATATTTTTCTATCCTTCAACATGTTCGGATGAATAATTCTGATTTGAAATGTCATAAAAAGGCTAACTTGAGCTGTTTTGTGTTTGATTTCTCTCTCCACAGTGTTCACCTGTACTACCTTTTTCCCAGTTTAGAGGAGGGTGGCCTGGCCACCTACAGAACGGCCATCGTACAGAACCAGCATTTGGCCATGCTAGCCAAGGTAAACCTCCCCCACCTCCTCCAACTCATTACCTTCCTCTGCAGGTCAAAGTGGTGTAAGGTGTCAGATCTGGCAGGAGAACATGTTGGAGACAGTCTTATTGTTTTCTGTCTTGCTGTTATGACTTTGCTCCTTTCTAAGCAGGCACTGGGGAAAAGAGTAATTTTGTCTCGCTGCCATTACTACCCCGTTTTTGCCCCCTCAGGTTTGTAATTGGAGTTAAAAGGTTGTTGTTTTGGAGGACTAGACGAGTGCGGCTGGGGTCCCTATGGGCCCCTAGAGGTCTTCCTGAAACACTCTCCAGTTCCTGTTATCGCTAGGCCCCCTTGCTTCCCTCCTTCTCTCTCTTGCTGGCAGCGTCGTAGAGCCAAGCTGTACTCACTGGCACGTTTGTAAAGAACACAACAATAATCGTCCCGTGATGTGGAGAAAGCAATTAAAAACTTCAATCTTTCATGTTGCTCCCTGCTGAATACAAAGATGCAGCCGCCCGAATCTGCATTAGTGCTGTGTAGCAGTTTGGCTTGTTTCAATTTGCCGCTCGCGGTAAAGTGAGTGTGATACAGTGTTCGACGTTGCCAAGTTGTTTACCAGGCTCCTCTAAAGCCGTCTGCTCAAGAACACTCGCAATCATCTTTCAAAAAATATCTTGAGCGAGCAACGCACAATCCGCCACTTCACTTGGAAGGCTTAAAAGTCAGAACGGGTTCCCTCTGAGTTGGAGTATTTATGAATTGTGATTTAATTTGTGTGTGCAATCACCGGGGGTGGGATACCACCAACAGTTATCAGCCATAATTAAATAGCACCCTGACTGTTTTTTGTTGTCTGTAGTGCGCTGCCAGTAGAGTCAAGTTGGGCTACTTTCGACTTGGCTCATAGAAATAGTTTGCAGAAAGTTTGCCTGACCCACAGTCTCACACATCACAGCACTGATTTGCAACCTATGCAGATTATTATCTGCGATGTGCTTTGTTGTTAGACCGAAAAACTCACTTTTGATGTTTATTAGTATTGTTTGAAATTTTGCAACTTTACGGGCCTGCATCAGTGATGCAAGCATGGATCGCTTTAATCAACCAAACCCTTAACTACGATTTTAACAGTAACTGCATTTAGTTAGAAATTACTGCACACAGTCACCCGTTAGTGAAGCTCTGAGTTTTTGCTTTTAGCGTTTTTATTACCAACCAAAAAAAACAGATGTGATCATTTAAGAAAACACAACAGAGTGCTGGCATTATCAGCTAAATGCTAGCAAACTTGGTTATCAAGCTGCAAACAGACTGTACCGGGTCTGTCACATACGCAGAGATATCTGCTAATTAGTACCAGGTGAAATACCGATAAATCGCCAACTAAAATTGGAGCACAGAATTCCTGGAAGATAATTAACAGCACTTCAACCATCGCTCTCTGTTTGATAACCGCTTTAAAGGCCATTAACACCAAACGATGATCCGGTGGCTCAGACCAGTGACTTAAATTAACTAAGGTTAAGCCCCACCTGTGGTAGCATCTGCATGTCAAGGAAAGTGACCACCGCTATAATTTTAAACCTTTATAACTCATCCAAATGGATGAGTTATAAAAGAAAATTCATCCTGCGTCCACTTGTTTAAAAAACCCATTTGAGACCAAAACTACCAGGTATACTAGGATGTAAGCATGCTTTGTAATGCTATAAAGTCAGACCTTTTAACATGGTGTCTATGGGGATTGATCGCTTTTGAAGCCTCAAGTGGACATTAGAGGAGCTGTAGTGTTTTGCACTTCCACATTTGATGAAAATATACATTTTTAAATTGTTTTGAATATTTGTTAATTAGTGCTATTATACAACACTAAAAAACTTGACATGTTACTGTTTCTTCCTGTTAATTGTGGGTAAAAACGAGGCATTAATTGGCTTGAGAAGCTCATATCTTGAACGTTTTGGGGGTCTGTGGAATTTGTGGAGCCGCAAATGGCTGCAAAGTAAGGATTTTGGCAATTCCACATTGGCTTAAGTGTAGCCATGCTGATGTCTTTTGATAAGTGTAGCTTTAAGATGATCTGGCCAAAGAACCACTTATGCCATCTTTCTGTCCATCCATGACTCCCAGAAATCGCTACTGTGATAGCTGAAGTTTGGTAATAAAAACTCCATTCACACTGTAACCTGATTGACTTGATTTAGACTTCTGCAGTGAATGTACGTGCTAACTCAGAAACGCCTGTTAACATTACACCTCACCCTTCCACACCATTCAAGTTGTTGCGGGGTACATTAACTCAACGTGTATTTACATTTCTTGGGAGGTGCACGTCAGGTTACACCGTAGGGTTTTAACTGACTGTAAAACTTGACTGTATTTACCTTGCATGCACTAATATCCTATTAAAAATTAGGACATGGGCATATGTTCCAGGGAGAGTTTTATAAATCCCAGTGACATGTTTAAAGTCAGTACGGTGATTCTGAGCATCGATTCTTTATGAATGGAAGCTGCTGCTCAAAGGCCATTTCTCTGTGGTACAATTTTGCTGTACTGATGTATGCTTTTGTAAAGAAAGTAGCGCATAGTGAAAGAACTACTTTTCAGAGTGAATGAAGGTCACCACAGTGCGATTTCACGTTTTATCTTGGGATTATCTAGTGTGCGTGTGAGCGTGCGTCTGCCTGTATGCACACGTGTGAACATTCTCCTCCTGTGCCGGCTTAGTGCTTCATGCCACAGCTGGACAGCACATGAGCACATCTGTCAGTGCCATGAAGTAGAACCTTTTCCAGCAAGGGCATGCAATCTTTTTCATTTCCCATGAGTTTTTGGACTCTTACATAAAAGCCTGTGAAAGTGCGGAGTACAAAAAAAAGAAACAAAAACAGGTCATCATTTTTTACGTGGTTATTAGTGAGGTGCTGTTGACAGAGAGCTAACGTGAATGCATTTGTTCATTTGCAGAAACTGGAGCTGGATCGCTTCATGCTCTACGCTCACGGACCGGATCTGTGCCGGGAGTCGGACTTGCGGCACGCCATGGCCAACTGCTTTGAGGCTCTGATGGGTGAGATTCCCCTGAGATCAAGAGAGAAGCGGGGATGATGGTCGGGCAGGAGAACAAAACAGAGGAATGCATTTCGAGTCAACTAAATATGTAAATCTATTCCTAAAAGGGTAGATTTCCATATACTGAAAACATACTTTCTCTCCGCTTGTGTAAACACAACACACGCATTAGTAGGGGATTTAATAGTCGAGTTTTAGTGGACTTTGCATCAGCGCATACTGAAAACGCTTTAATGCATAAATGTGTTTAATTCAAATGCTTTGAATGAAACTGAACCTTTTCATAATAATGTATCTCCTTTTTTGTTTTTTGTGCGTGTTAAACGGTATAAATAGCTGCAGTGGATCTCCCATTAGGCTCTGGAAACATTACGCAGCTTTTATTGATCTCTGGAGATGCGGTTTGACCTCTGGCTGGACATGCTATCCCCAGAGAGCTGCTCTCCTTCGCCCGCACCAAACACATACACAAGCTCGTTATTCGTCTCTCCAGCTGCTCCTCTTATAGGGTTTGTGCAGTGATTAGGACCCTGCGCTGGAAACCACACACATATAATAAGAAATCTCTTGGTGGGGACCCGTCTCCCTCTCTCTCTTCATCCTACCCCATGGGCAGCGCTAAGCTAAGCCTCACTCCTGGAGAGCTGCAGAGTCGGCAGCTTTCCCCATCTTATCACCATCTTGATTGAACCAGTTCAGCCATCTCTGCGCTCCCCTGATGATAGATACAGAAAGTGGGTGACTTTAAAGAGATCTTCTTCGCCTCCCTCCCTCCCTCTCACGGAAAGCAGGAGAGCGGCGGGGAAAGTGCTGACTAGCGCCGCGGCCTCTTTGCTGGCCCCGCGGCCCGTGCTTGTAACGGCTTCATTATCGGCAGAGACAAAGTCATAATCTATTCTGTCCCGTGGCTGTCGCCGCCTCATCGCCGCGCACATCCGAGCAAGGCAGCAGGGCCGCGACACTGGATGCCTCTCTTCTCTCTCAGCCTCTCCCCCCGCCTTCTGTCCTCCAGTTTCATCTTTAGAAAAGTGATGAATAAACAGGGTTCGTGCTATAAAGGAACCGGTGAGAAAACTTGCTGTCAGAGAGCGCCCTGTGGTGATGGGTTTTTGGGTTGCTAACTCAAAAATATCGCCCACCCCTCTCTCGTCTTCCCGCTCACCGCAGACACACTCGCTGAGGGGCGCAACATGCACACGTACGCAAAAAAACCACAAAAAACGAGGCTTTCAAAGTCGCTTGCATCGAGAATGCCGTCTGATGTTGCTCCTCTTCTTTCGCCGAGGCTTTTGTCATCTTCGTTTCAGGTTTTTTTTTTTTTTTTTAACTCAAACGCCTCCTTTAAGACCTTGTTGTTGAGCCGTCAATCTGTCTCCACCCTCCCCGTCTCTGACTTAGTCTTTATATCCTTTTGCGTTTCTCCATCTTTCTCTGCCCCCCCCTCTGTGATCTAGAGTTTGGGTGTTATTAGGTGAAAGATGTGCCACGAAGATGATGAGTCATGCTGTCACTCTGTCATCTCCCCCTCTCCTCCTCTTCCTCCTCCTCTTCCATCCTCACCCTGCAGCCCCACAGCACTCTCTCTCCCTCACTGAACAGAGCACTTCTTTCTCCTTACAAGACAAACTCGGATCGCTCGCACGTGCCGTAGGATGGTACGAGGGGCACGCGAACACTGTCATTTCATCCTTGCGCACGCCGCTCCCTCTGACAGAGACGTCAAACCACCACTTTCGCAAAAGCAGCAGGCGCCACATCAACAGACGTGCACTTGCAGATGTGTCGCTGCCTTGTTGTCTGAAGTTGCCATAATTTTTTTTTTGATTTTTCTTTTTTCCCTCCCTCTTTTTAACATTTTTTTCTTTCCCCTTCGGCGCGCTCATGCGTCGAATTCAAATGGGCCTCTTTCCACGCACGCTCCTTTTGAAAGCTCTGATGGAATATGACATGCTCATAATATTTCCAGGGCCCTGGCAGATAGCTTTAACGGCTTACTATGCATGTTTTCTGACCTTTGTTTTATTTGTTTCTCTGCCACAGTGACCATTGAACCTGGGCTGTGTTGGAAATGGCAGATAATCTCCTGCTTTGCATGGGCAAAGCTTTCTCTCCGCGGAGCTGAGAATGTGTCTATCTCCTAACCCTGAGGCAGGGCCATTCTCTTGCTCGAGACAGAGAGAGAAAGGGAAGGGAGAGAGCTGGAGAGAGGACGAATGGAGGGAGAGCAGTGGAGGAATGGAAAGCAAAGGCATCTGCAATGCAAATAGGTGCCCTGCAACCCTGAATAATTCAAAGTGTTGAATGGAAATCTTGCTTTTCTGATCCCCCGTCATTAACTTCTGCCGGAGTGGGCCATTCTCATTTGGGCTCTTTTGGCCTGCGCACCTCCCATTCTGTACAACGCCCCCCCACCACCCCCCCCAATCGCTCGCTCTCACCCTCTCCTTCAGTACTTTTGCTCTTGCCCACTTTACCTCTTCGTCTTTAGAAACCACTTTCTCCCACTGCTTATTCATAGAAACTCTGCACGCCTGTTGCCCTCCCGTTTCCCTCTCAGGTCCTCTTCGCTGATAAGCCTCGCCGCTTCCTTCCTACCAAACTGTTTGAAAAGAATTGCGAGAAGAAGAAAAGAGGCCCCACTCTGTTTTATGGCCCTAATTTCCTTGTACAGTTGATCTGTGGATTATACGCTGCCAGCAGCCATGGGGGATACAGATGGTGAACCTTTGTGAGGCCCCCTCTCTAAGCTCTTCCTATTAAAAGAACGCAGAGAAAGGATTATCTCTCACTTGCTGAATATCAGATTCATACACAATGCGCCCGGTGTATTCATTGAGTGAGAACTGCTCCTTTTGTTAATTGCCGCGATGGTAGCAGCGGTGGAGTTGGTTTCATGCGCGCCCTCTTTTGTCTCTCCATCTCACCCCTCGCTCCGAGCCTCATTTTTGAAACTGATGTTATAATGCACTTCGACTGCCTTTGTCACCGCCGCGCTGAAAAATTCTATTTTTATGTTTTGCTTTTGTTTATTTTTTTGCCTTTAATGTGTTGCTTTCCCTGTCCGTCTGCTGCTTCATCCCCCATTGAGCTGAGAGGGAGCTTAATATATTATTTGATGGATTAGAGCCTGAGCGTTTTTGAATAATTCATTCTAGGTTATTAATGTGTCTGTCAGCCGCTGGTGTTTCATATGCCCCTGACTCTGGGTTTTTATTGGTCACTGAAAGCCCACAGACATTGGAATTCCATTCCTAAACATAACGCTGTACAGTCAGCACGGCTGTCTGAATTAGACTTGTGACAATGTGGAGATTCATTAGACGCTGGCCTTCTCTGGCCATGACTGATATCCTCTGCACAGCACTGGATTAAAACTTGGTACATGAAATAAAGGGCAAGAAAAAAACATTTTTGGTCCTTTTTAATAAAAAAAAAAGACAATCATTATAAAATATGATTTTTTTAATTTAAAGTATCATAGTCGATACATCAGGTATCAGGACAAAGATAGTTATAAAACCACTTTAGTGAACCTCCAGCAGACTTGGCCTAAGTTCATCGTGGCTCTGCATGTCGTGGGACCGTCCTGTTTGGTATTCCTCTGCATGGAGGTTGGGGATGGTGCCTCTGGACTGGCAAAATGGGTGTTGATCCCCCCATTTTCAGATGCAAGACTGGAAGGTGTGCTTCAATTTCAGAGGGATTATACTCTATGCCAGGATGCTGGTGAGGGGAATGCCTCAAATTCAGGAGGCTCAGAGTCGTCTTCATCCTGGTTGTTGAAGACTGGAGTGTTTTTATTCTCTCAGATATACTTTGGGGTGCGTAGGAGTTTGGCCTTTCAGTCTTTAGTAGTCTCTCAGTGCTATGGGGGCTTGTTCCTGATGGGAATAGGATTTTGGCCTTTGCCACCAATTCTGTTTTTATTTACTTTGTTTATTTAGTGTATATTTAATATTGATTTAGTGACAACACTTATTTTATTTATATTTTGTATATCCTATACAGGACTTTGGCCAACTGAGGTTGTTTAAAATGTGCTACAGGAGACTTTGAGTTGACTTGACTTGACTTTTATGGACAGTATTTCTTGGCAGAGCCAAGGGGTGAAAGGTTTCCTGTTTGGTGGTCTTGGGATCATGCCTGTGCTTTTCACTGATGATGTAGTCGTTATTGCTGCATTGAGAGGCGACCTCCAGCTCGCACTGAGGCAATTTACAGCTGAGTGCAAAGCTACTGGGATGAGAATTCACACTGGGTGAGGTCATGGTTCTCACCCAGAAAAGATTTGATTGCCTTCTCTGGGCTGGGGAGGAGTTACTGGTCCAAGTGGAGGAGTTCAAGTATCCCGTATCAAGGTTCATGAGTGGGGAAAGAGTGGAGTGGGAGAATGCCAGGGGGATTGGTGCTGCAGACGCCGTAGCGGTCTGTAGTGTTAAGAAGAGAGCTGAGCGTGAAGGTGAAACTGTTGATTTACTGGTCGATCTACTTTCCTAGCCTCACCTATGGCCATAAGCTGTGGCTAGTAACCGAAAGAATGAGATCACAGATTCAAGCGGCGGAAATGAGCTTCCTCCCAAAGGTGTCTGTAGCTTTTCCTCAGATAGGATAAAGAGGTTGGTCATTCATGAGGGCCTCTGAGTAGAGATGCCACTCCTCTGGAAAAGAGTGAGTTTAGATGGCGCATGACTTGGATGCTTCCTGGACTCCTTGAAGGTGAGGGGTTTCAGGCATGTTCAACCAGGAAAACACTCTGGGGCATATCCAGGACTGGAGAGATAATGCATGTTGGCTGGCTTGTAAATGCCTTGTTCTCCTGGTTGAGCTTGCGGTTGGAGTCTCATAGAAGAAGAATAGATTTGAATGTGTTTGTCTTTTTTTATATACTATTCAACTTTTGTTACATCTTTTTATTACATCTTTTGCTCACTTTTATTTTGAAAGCACACTTCTTAAAATATACATTTTGTTCAGATTTTTTCAATTTATTTATATATTTATTTATTTTTTTTAACTTCTGTGGGTAGTGTTGTGCAGATTGCATCATAAAATGCAATACAGGGAGTTCCATTTTTGGGTCTGGTTCATGTTTGGGCACTGCCAACATTAATTAAACCAGGCTAACAAATCAAGACAACGGCTATAAAGAGCAATGAATAAGTTATGTAGTCGTTTGTCAACATAGCAAATAGGTGATCCAGCTTGGGGAAAAAAACCGTTTTAGTGTGCTGAACTTTGAGGTCTTAAATGGTGAGTCATTTCTCAGGTTGGTTATCTGAAATTGAAGGCTTAAACTCGATACATTTAACAAGGGATTTGGAGGAAAATAACACTTTCATATTCTATTCAGATTCATGTAAAATGCTGCTGAACTTCGGTCTTACGTCTCTGTTATTATTATTGTGAAACTAAGTGAATCATAATGTCCTTTGGGCACGCTCGCTGTGATTTTCGTGGCTATTGTGAGATGTTTTATAGTTGTAGACCTCGTGCATTTCGTACTGGCTTCCCAGGCAGAATTGACAACTGAGTGTTGAATGTACTGGAGCCCGGAGACTGCAGAGTGATTTGGGCAGGGCATGATGTTACTGCAAGATGAGCTTTGGAGAGACGCTAGCATTTAATTGCCAGTCGAGCTGTTCGGGTGTTTTTGTGGGCCGTGTGTATTCAGGGCGTCAGCTGCAAGTTTGCAGGCTGATGGGGTGGCCTGAGAAGCACATATCTCCGTTTAATGATTGCGGCAAGTTGCGCGTTTGATTGGATTGCTTTGGGGCACACTTTTTGCACGGACAGGCTCCTTGTCAAGTATGTTCTCACTAGACTTAACTGCATATCTTGGTTTCTTCATCCACTGGGCCCTTTGATTGACACCAAAGGTGTTGCTTTGAGATTTTTAATACCTTTTTAAATCCCTTGAGGCTCTCCTGGTTTCTAACCGCTTACCCCTACATTCTCCTTCCACTTGGAAAAAGTTTTGAAAATCTAATAAGAAGCAAAAACTTTGAATTTCAACAACTTTAAAGCCTCCATTTGGGGAACTTTCCAAATCTGCAGTGTCATCAGAACATGAAGAAAGCTGCCTCCCGGCCACACCCACTCTCCCCGTAGCCTCGGTGCTCGCACACATGAATGCTTTATGAGTGGTAGTTGAAAGACAGTGAGAAGTTGGACTTGAGAGGGAGTTCTTGCACTCTCACAGCTGGTCTCCAGAGGTAACATCTGCTTTGTAGCAGCATCTAGAACTGAGGTCCGCATTATGGTAAAACCACAAATCTCAGCGCTGCTGCTTAGTGGAAAACATCCTGTAGGCGAACCACTCCTGTCTCTAGAGCCTGTCGCGGTCGGCCTCAGTGAGACGCTCGCCTTCGTCGTGCCAAGATTACAGAGGGCTTTCCCAGTGATACACATCTGCAAGGGCTTTAATGTCTTGCTGTGCTGACTTTAAACAGGCTATGGATTTACAGATACTGATTTATAGGCATATTCTGTTTCACATCTAGGATGGTCCAAAGCATGGCGAGAAACGACTTTTTGTCTAATAGCCACTGTGGCTGCTGTCTTCCAGAATTCACAAGCTCCTTTCATTAGTTTAGCACTCAACTAGATTTTTGTATTAGTAAAGGGTGTCTAGATGATTGAGTGTTTTACTTGCCAAAGTGGCTGCTGGGTAAGACAAAGTTGGCAGGCTTAATCAAATTTTACGAACATTTGGGCAATGGCTGGTAGTAATTTCCCATTCTGTTTAGAAGTAAAGGGCATGAAAAGCACATAGAGTGGGAGTGCATTTGTGATTGTTTGTGTGCTAGGTGGTTTGTTTGTATTTCTTTATGGTTTGGTTATGTAGGCAGCATCTTCACTGTTTGTGTGTGTATGTGTGTAAATGGCCTGTTAGCCATCTGAAAGCAGTTTCCCTCCCCAGATGATGAATCCCTCATATGTTTTTGATGTCGTCCATGAAAGCAGTTTGCGCATTTAGTCTTGCGACCGCACCGCGCCCCATTTCCACTGGCTCATTTATGCACATAATAAAAACCGCTGCACGATTGTATACCCAATTTGCCAGGTGGTTATTGCTTTCTAAATTGAATGAGCCACCCTAAGTGTGATGGTTTGAAGTTGTATGCAGCTTAAAGGCACCATGATAGTTCCACTGATTTTAGTAGAAACAGTAGAGGAGCAAAACAACAAAGGGGAGTTGACTTGTGAAAAGAAGCTGACTGCTGCAGCAGAATGAGCCGAAGAAGCGGCGTATCATTCCCATAGAGGGAGAAATTTGGAATACTTGTCTTGTTCTTTGCTTGCTGTGATAGCAGATCTCCTCATTTTGGGACCAATCTTCAACCAAATTTCTTCCTTTGTCCTGTTCCTTTTGTGTGTTGGCGTATGCACATGTTGTGCAGAATTTTATTATTTTTTTATCCCCCCCTCGCAATTCAGGTTTGATTCAGTGGACATCTGCACCAACACTCATGTCCAAGATTGTAGGCGAGCGACAAAAAAGATATTATACTTTTGTCCACGTTGTCCGTGGGGGGGTTCGAAGATGAAGTACATATGTCTGTATGTGTTTGTCGGGTCTATTCACAGCCCAAGAAGTACACAGCACTGCTTTAAAAAGAGTGCTCACTCCAAAATCAAATGAACATATTTCTCTTGCGGCATGTAGTGCTGTTTATTCATCAGGATTGTTTTGGTGTGAGTTGCCCAGTTTTGAAGATATCGTCTGTCTGCCTTATATTACATATAATGGAACTAAATGGCACCCACCTTGGGGTGCTTAAAAGACCAAAAATACATTTGAAAAACTCAGCAGGAATGTCTCCTTTCAGGAATAATGACTCAGTCATTCTGAGAAAAGAAAAAAAAACACACAAAAACTTCATTGAGCAATTTTATGTTACTTTCTGAAGTTTACTGAAGTAAGAGGCAAATAGACTGATATTTTTATACAACTTTTTTTTCTTGCCCAAGGACACTTTGTTGGGGATCAATCTGCCAACATTACTATTAGTAGATGACAGCTGCCAACCAGATTAAGCATTTAGCCATTACGTTGGGTCATTAATTTTTTTCTTGTGTCACAACTGTGGGCCTTCAGTCACAAACCGATGCATACTTTCTTCTGCACTGTGATTACTTGAAATTGCTCAAACAAGGTTTGTGAGTGTTGACGAAGTCATTATTTCTGAAATGAGACATTCTTGCTAGGTTTTCAAAGCTCTTCGAATAACAAAAGACAAGTGCTATGCTACTCCACTATATTGAAGAGAAGGTAAATCATTTGAAAGCCAGTGTGTCTAAAAAGTGGCAACTCACGAAACAATCTAAACACAGACCAGAAGGAAAAAATGTTCATTTTAGTTTGGGGTGACCGGTCTCTTTTAAAGCTGCATTCTTCACAATGGCCAGCAGGGGGTGAGACCTCTGGTTGCTGCAAGTTCATGGGAAAAAGTGGACTTGGTAACCGCCTGACAAACACCAGTTGTTGGGGAAAAATGTGCATCCTCTAATTGGTTGGTGAGTGGTTGCAGAGGTTGCTGGCTGTTGCTAAAATAGTCGCCTGTAGTTGACAAAGTTTGCACCTTTCCAACTGGTCGCTGAATGGTAGTGCAATGCAATCTCGAAATAGTGACAATTCATTTTCAGAATAAAGGTAGTCCCTTACTGGTGCAACCAGCATATTTCAAAAGGTATGTTTTCTTTTGAAGGCGGACAATCTCTGTTTCTGGTTTGTGCCACATTTTTCATTTTCACTCCAACTTGACGAGCAGTTGCCGAATATTTGCTGACAAGTCAACATCTTCCATAGAAACTGCAACTGCAGCAGTTGAAATCTGGAGGTTTCTGGTGCGAGACCATATATCTCTTTACAACCAGTTTTACCTAAAGTTCCAGCAATCACTCGCCAACCAGTTGGGAAATGTACATTTTCCCTACCCACCAGTAGTTGCCAGAGACTGCCACTGACCAGTCTCTCGGTTCATGTTTTCAATTACTAGTTGGAAGTCCTATTTAATACAGTACGATATTCATTTGGTCAGTTATGATCACATGTAGAGTGCAATAGGCAGTTGATCAGGGTTTAGTGTAAGCCGTGTCCTCATGTTTGACAGTTTGGTAGATTTCTTGCTTGTCATTTCCTGTTTCACAAAAACAAGAGCCAGAATTTTCATCTCGGGTCCACAAACAAATTAGTCACCTTGGCTAAGACCATTTTATAAATGCTGTCCGTGTTCATGCCTAAGCATGTGAGACAGGCACAGCATGACAGAAATCCAAGGTTTCTTTGACCTTAGCTGGTTACATCTCAGAGTGGTGATGCAACCATCTCTGCCTCCCTCCTCCTCGTCCTCCTCATCCTGCTCTCTGACAAGGGGGAGGTGGATCTGCACTGGAACCCTGAGGTCATTTCACCATCAAAAAGCAATAAAAATGCACTCCTACTTTTAATAAAGCAATTATAACTCATTGCTGAGTTCAATTAATTTTAAGTTTTCCATTAGCAGAGAACTCTGATATTGCCTCAGATTTGGTGGAAGTTTTTTACACTGCACTGGTGGAATGACGTGCTTTTTCACACTAATGTTAAATCTGTGTTGGGCAATTGCCTTAACATTTCACATGCTGTACAAAGTAAGATTCACAATTTGCAGCACAGATACATTGTTTGCACACACCTCTAAATAAAGTAAGTTTCTTATTTCCTGTTTTTCATTGCAGGGGCTGTGTATTTGGAAGGAGGCTTGGAAGAGGCACGGCAGCTCTTTGGGAGACTGCTTTTCAACTCTGAGGTAACTGACTCTGATTTGGTGTCTGCCCTTTGCCACACTGTGGTTTTCTGCACAGGAAGCGTATTTGCAAGGGTATGCGCATCTCTCTTTGAGTCACAGAGCTGAGCGGCGGACGAGATTTTCTTATTTCGATCTGTGTAAGACGTCTCTTTTATTCTCTCAAACCCACACACAGCATGTTTTGGCAACATACCACACATTGCATATTATTGAGGCCTTGCCAGCACCAGAACCTGAGATCTCACAAAATCTTGCTTTATCCTGCTGTACTTTTGACTAGCTGCTTTTTGTGTGTACGCTGATATGCACAAAGATGAAACAATATAACTGAGAAAAACTGAGATGTGGATTAATCCATAGCAGGAAAAGCAGCTCATGTAGTTTGAAAAATTAACTTGAGGATGTTGAATATTGCAGATCTCCACTCCTGAACAGGACACCTGCTATTGTTTGTAAGTGTGTATGTGTGGATGAGATCAGCAGGCATGCATAATTAATGAATGAATCAGTATTTTGCATTTATCTTGGCTAGAAATGTTCTGAATCAATCAAATAACTTGCAGCTAGTCTAGTAAGTAGCAGCAGGCTTGCTTCTAATTGGCTATTGAGGTTGTTTGCTGAGAATCAGTCGGTGACTCCCACACACTGTATGACACAAAGAACTCTATCAAACAAGTCCTGTAGTCTTTGAGAAACCAGATCAGAGACTTCAGGGCTGAATCTTTTAAAACCTCACACCACAAAAGTTACCAGAGAAGATGATCATCAAGTGAATACATATCATAATTGTCTTAAGGGTTCGAGATCAATGATTCAGTGTTCTGTGCCAAACTCTATCTTTTTACTAAGTTTTTTTTTTTTTCACTTTAATTGATTGAACACCTGGCCTTGATTTTTTTTCTTCCCCCCTTCAGTTGGCCGAATTTTACAGTGAGTTTCTTCCACTGTAAGGCTGCCTATTGAGTATTTGTGTCTGCCTGCAAAGCTGAAAATGTCCTTGGTTCTGTTTTGCTGTCATCCTGCGGCCATGAAAATCAACAGGCGTTATCAAGCTTTTCATCTGTCTTCATGCAGAGGTTTTTATTCGTAAGAACAAGACATTCCCCTTTAAAAACTTATTTTTGAGTCTGTGGATGTGGATAAAAAAACACTAAAATGCAAGTATTCTTACATCCTTTGTATGAATAGCAGTCGAATGTTTGTTGGAACAGACTGAGGATAGGGTACATTAGATATAAAAGCTGATTTGAAAACACAAACATGTGTACAAAAGCCCCGATCGCATAGGCCTAGAGACCAGACAGCAACCCCCTGGCACCCATCTGTCGATTAGGAAAAATGTGTAATCCCCAACCAGATGGCAAATGTTGGAAGTTTCTAATCAGTCAATAAAGATCTATAAACTTTACTGAAAACCTCCTGTGAATACCTTGGCCCCAACACGTTGCTGCCATCACATGTACTTTGCATGGGAGATGGAAACATGTTGGCAAACACTTGCCAACTGCTTGCCGAGTGATAGTGTAAAGTGCAGCACAAACGTGAAACTGAGACTGTCGTCCTTCAAAGGAAAAGTTGCACGTTTTGAAACATGTTAGTTATGATGTTAAGTTGCTACTTTTATTTTGAAGGTGAGCATCGTCCATTTCTGGTTTGCATTGTACTTTTTAGAGTTTCATTGCTTCTTGGCAGTAATTGACGTAGGGTTGCAAACAATTTGGTTTCTCCCATGCCAACTACAAGTAAGTAGAACAATCTGTTAGCGACCCAAGCAATCACACAAGGTTTTCTGACTGAGGCCAAATGCAGATGTATAAATAGGGCTACAGAGGAAAACTGCTGGTCCATATATAGTGATGGCCTTGGACACTATGTTTGGTATTTGTTGTATCACACAGGGAGAGGAAAATTGACTGTGCTTGTAAAAGAATTATCAGTGTGATCATCCTTCTATTTATGCAACAAAGGCAAACAAAGTGGACAGTGATTATAACGTGAGGTGCAGAATAGTTATAGCTTAAATTGTGCTCTATCTATTTTCTCTATTTGATCTTGCTAATAAAGATAAGAACTACAAAGAACTGTATCAGAGGATCTAAGATTAATGGAGGAATAAGGACATTCAAGCTCAGAGAGGCTGAAAGGACTACACAGAAGCTAAACCATTCAACACTTCACTAATGAGCAAGATCTTAAAATCCATTCTAAACTCTAACAGGAGGCTATAAGGGTGGCCAAATTGGGATGTGTGATCTATATTCTTTGTTCTTTTTAAAAGTTTCCCTTCAGATGTTTGATTCTCCTGGAGATGAGCAAAAAGGGAGTTAACGTGGTCAGTATAAGAATAATAGAGTTATAAGTCACTTTCTTCTCGTCTAAAATGCACAAAGATGATTTTCCTACGCTGTGTGCATAACCTTGAAAGTTCAGTGGGAATATAAAAAAATCTATCATTTTCAGATAAACTTTAAATATGAACATTTGATGACATCTGGACACAGCTGCACAGTAGACAAACTAAACTAAACATATAAACACTATGACCCTTAAATGATGATCAGGTACAATGTAAATTACACATTATCTTTCCGTATGGTCTTACCAGCTGCTTGGACCACGTACATCTTTGTACTCATGTTTCTTTTGGATCATTACACATCTGTGAAGTTTTGTGACTGGGTTTTAGTATGGTTGTTGACAAGATCAGCAAGCTAGGATTATTTTGCTTTAGACTGGATAATAAGCAAGCTTAGATACATAAATGAAGCATTAATATGAAGGAGCCTCTAAATGAACAAATGGGTTCTCAACCAGTAATGAGTGGTATATGATAATGTCAGTAGAATAGAGCAGAAGTACTACCATCATGCAGCTAGCTTACCTAGCATGGGCTCTGTGGATAGTTTGTTGGTTCTGAAATTTCTCAGACAGAGGAATCGACTCTTCCACATTGGTGCCTTTACAGCACTGAACCGCTTTACACTGTCAGGTCTTTCCGCTGGTCATACATCATAATAAGCTCCATTACTGTCTGGAGAGTTGTACACAGTCAGTACAAGGAAGAAAGCACCATATTGTGGCTCTTTTTAGCAAGTGAACTTTACAACTTCTAAAAAGTAGTTACCAAGTTGAATTCTTATGTCATTGCACTGAGACCACTAAACTCTCTCCAGTGTTATCATTTTGAGCATCTTGAGTATGCAAGGGTCTCCTACATGTTGTTATCAGAGTCTGAATCCACCACCTTCAGGTCCAAACATGTGGTTTTCTGCCAGAAAAAATGTGGCCCGTTCTCTTTGGATTGGGGAGAGGTTATTACCCTAAGTGAAGGAGCAGTATTTCAGGATCTTTGGTGCATCAGTAATGTGGGTTTTGTACCAGACCATTGTGTGAAGAGCCTAAACTTTTGATTTACCAACTGTGCATTCCAGTCCTCACCTCAGGACACGAGCTGTGGCCAGTGATCGAAAGAGTAAGTTGCAGATACACCTTTGTTTGGTGGCTGAGCTCAGCCAAAGCAATGGGGCCAGGAGCCTAGACATCTGGAGTAAGGTTGCTTCTCCTTCACATTGAATGTAACCAGCTGAGATGGTCATCTTTGAGGAGACTATAGGGTAGACATAGGCCTGGTACCACATCAGTATCCACCAGGAGATTTGGGAAACCCTGCTTAGATACATGTAAATGGGCATCTTCCTGCCGACTTACTGCAGCTGCTTCAGACTCATCTGCAAGACATTTCATTGCAATGAACTAACTATTTATATATCCTTCAACCATATTTGAAAAATGTAAAATCTGAAGGACTACTTGTATCTACCAGTGTCTGCAGCTATCCACATGTAGGTCAACAAGTGAGTATAATCCTGGTCTTTGAAAGAGCAAAAATTAGCTTTGTTGCCAATAGAAGATAGAGTAGAGCACACACATACAGACTCATCAAGTGGAAGACAACCCTACAATTTGTGCTATACTGGCAGGTAAAAGTACCAGGCTTCTGTTGATAAACATATTCCCCATGGGGTTTAGTGTTAGATGTGATCATGGTTTGTGAAATGCTTTACATGATATTGTAGCTAGTAATGTATATTCAATTAAATACGATCAATAAGTTCATCTCTACAGTAAGATGAAACCCATTTTTCTGTCATGCCAGTTGAAAAAGCTACAACCTCTAATCTGCCAACTCACGGTTAGAGGAAAAAAATGAAAACAAGATGCTTTTGGGTTAAAATACAACCGTTACCGCCACTTCTTTTAATGCTCTGTTTTCTTGGTTTCTATGGTGACATGTTCTCTCTTTATCTGGACAAAATACATGGTGCAGGCACAAAACATACTTCCTGTGGAAATACTATACTTAAAAGTTTATGGTGCAAAAAAAGTGTAAGAATTTGTATCCATGAACAACAACAACATAAACGTATTGATTAGGTTGCACGCAACTAAAATTCCCAGTAGAAGTTGAGTGAAGTTCAACTTTGGTTTGAAAGTTTTCAGACATGCAGACTGAGGATTGAAATAGTATGGCTTGACAACCCCCACTCCCATCCCCACCCCCTGCTGAATGAATCCTCCTGATGGCAGCTCTGTTATACAAAGCCGAGAGGAGACAGATGGACACAGACCAGAAAGCCAAACACCAGCCGGGTGGTATGATGGGTATGCGGGCGGGGAATTGGAGGGGCAGACCGGCGAGATGGACAGGCAGGAGAGTCTGCAGAACCACTCGAATCCTTCTGTATTTCTAGCTTAACACGTCAAAATGGGTCTTCACACATTATATTACTAAACTAAGGGATGCAGTGCAAAACGGAAGGACTCTACACCCTTTTTGCTGGTGTTGTATTCCATTCACACATGGGTGATCAGTCACATGCACTCCTTGTGTAACAAAAGGATGCTGCCTGGTGACTCTCTTTCGCTCCCTCTTATTTTCTCTCTTTCCTTTCCATTCTTTCCCCCCACTCACACCCCAGGATGTCATTACCCCCACAGATGTTTCCCCGTGCTCTTATGACAAGTCAAAACAAAAGCTCCACAACTCCGGAGGTAAAATTCAGAGCCGACTACCTAAAACAAAGCATGCATGTAATTTCCACCTCAAGACCTAGTCAGACAAACAGTATCCTCAGTTTTTTCCCCCCTCTCTGTTATTCCCTAATTGGTATGGCATTCATGGCTGGAGCGCAACAGTTATTTCCGTCTCCTTGTTTTTCTCTCAACACGTCACCTTTGCTGGCTCTGGTTCCCAAACAACGGGGCTCTTGCCGAGGATGGAATCTAGCTTCATTGCACACAGAAGCCCGGAGGAAACAATAGATGCTAATTTGCTAATGACATTACTGTGGAGGTTATTAAAGCATCAGCAGAGAGGCAGGAAGCATCTTCTTCAGGGGGAGCTGCTCGATTGCTCCCAACCTGGACTCAACAGCAGTGCAATATTGCTGGGAAAAGATGTTGATGCCACTCTGCTGTCCTGAGGGAAGTACCTCTTTTGAGGAGCAATCACCATAATGATCTCACTAGTTGCCCATCGGCTAATCTGTTGGATTTTATTAACACCACCACACAAGCATGCACACATACACTCAAAGGCCAAATTTAAGAAAAGGTTGCTGTGACAACAAAGACAGCCACTGTGGCGCAGAGATAATAACTTTTGGTGATATGGCTTTGCCACCACCTTTCTTTTCTCATTTCTGGGTGCAGTGCCAAAAAGGGTTTTAGAGCAGCTTGATTTCAACACGCTCAGGCAGAGAATGAAAACCGTTTGAATTTTTCAACTCCTTCCCACACTTTGATATCAATAGAGGAAAAATAACACAGAATCAGGTTTATTACTGTTTTTTTTCCCCAAAATGTTGCCTATTCTGACATTATCCCTAAACCTTTGAGATGGGCTCAGAATGCCCATCATCACTACCAACAGCCATGTTCAAAGTGTTCATTTAAACTCCTGTTAGACTGGATCTGGACTACTGCATTAACTGTTTAGCAATGACATTCAGAACATCAGTCATCAGTTTTGATTAGCAAACTTTGTCAACCTGATGGAAAGGGTTTAGTGACTCAAGTGACCACTGGTTGCATCCAAGTAATGCAGAAGAGCATCTTTGAACACATCGAATTTTGAGCAGATGAGCCACAGCAGTAAAGGGCCACACCTGTCAGCTAAGAGCAGGAAACTGAGGCCACAGTTCACACTGGGTCACCTTAGTCAGAGCAACTGAAGATTGGGAAAACTTTGCCTGGTCTAAAGACTCTCGATTTCTGTGCAACATTCAGCTGGTAAGGTGGGAATTTGGTATAAATAACATGAAAGCATGGATCCATCCTGCTTTGGTTTAAGCTGTTGGTGGCAGTGTAATGGTATGGTGTTTATTGTCCTGGCACACCTTAGATGCCTTAGTACAGCGGTCCCCAACCTTTTTTGTGCCACGGACCGGTTTATGTCCGACAACATTTTCAGGGACCGGCCTTTAAGGTGTTGCGGATAAATACAACAAAATAAAACCATTACCGGTACCAAAAAAAAAAAAAGATTTATTCATAACACACGGGAAAAGACCCAGGGAAACCGAGTTAACAATAAAAACGATTAAAAGAAATAACGATGAAAACCATGATTTCACACCCAAGCATGGACTATTGCGGCCCGGTACCAATCGACTCACGGGCCGGGGGTTTGGGACCGCTGCCTTAGTACCATCTGAATGTAATTTAAACAACCACAGCCTTCCTCTGTATTGCTGCTGAGTATAACCATCCCTTTATAACCCGAGTGTACCCATCTTCTGTTGGATGACTCACCACGTCACAAAGCTCCGATCATTCCAAGCTGGTTTCTTGAACAATAAGTTACTCAAATGGAACGTGATGTCATTATGGATTGACAGCCGATACATTTTTTGATGCAGTCAGGCTAATGGAGCTAAATCTCTGAGGAATGTTTCTAGGACCCTGCTGAATCTGTGCCATCATGAACTAGGGCAGTTCTGAATGCAAAAGAGGTCCAGTCTGGTACTAACTAATGAAATGGCCAGAGAGTGTATTTGCCATTTTCTACAAGTTGCCATCATAAACCTAAAACTTCTTTCTTTTATTGTTCATTTTTGCTGTTTTATCTATGCATTGGTGTTGGCAGACAATTTTGTTTGCCTGTAATTTTAGTTGATCTGTTAGCCAACCTGAAAATGTCAAACTTTTATTTAGATGTTTAACTAGCTGCTTCAACAAACCATTTTTAAGGAACAAAAATCACCAAAATTTTCTCACTAGTGGCCCATCAGCTAATCTGTTGGGTTTCACTAACACCACCACAGAGGCCACCACACACTCAAAAGCCAAATTTGAGAAAAGGTTGCTGTGACAACAAAGACAGCTGCTGTGGCGCAGAGATTAATAACTTGTGGTGACATGGCATTGCCACAGTCTTCTTACTTTACTCATTTCTGGGTGCAGTGCCAAAAAGGGTTTTAGGGCAGCTCAACTTCAACACACTCAAGCGGTGATGGAAAACAGTTTGAGTTTTTCAAGCCTTTCCCCCGCTTTGTTGGCATGTATTCCAAAATGAGTTTTTGCAAAAAGTAAATCAGGTTTATTAGTGGATTTTTAAATGTGACTCATTCTGAGGGGTTTTTTTTTCTGTGGGTGTTTTTGGATCTCTTTGTGTACCAGTAGAGTGTGCTGGGTTTATATGATCATACAGGTGACCAACTCCCTCCATGTTTAGGCCACCTCAGTGTCTTAGAGCAACAGTTCCTTTGTACCTATAATTTAAATTCAAGCTATTTTGTTGTTTGTTTCTTTGTGAAAGAAGAAAGACAAAGGTTATATGAACCACAAGCATGCGCTTCATTTATCTTTTCACTCTGGCACCCTTTACCTGTTTGACAGCCTAGTGTCCCTCTCCATTCGTTGTGCAATTTGAACCGTTTGTCCAGTTAAGCATAATATTGCCAGTGTTTGAATGAGAATGTGTATGCTCTCTCCACTGTGTCCTTGCTTTGCTAATAGCCTGGAGAATGAATGCATTCGCTCATTCACAGGCCATTTTCTATTCATATACACTGTTCTGCCTACACTCAGAGGAACTGTAAAAGGTGTGCTCTTAACCTCAAATATAAATTGTGCGGTACACTTCACCAAAAGAATCGACGTTAGTTTTCACATATTTAGAAGATCACCTTGACCACTCACTGACAGAAGCCTTTGTTCTGGACTTTGGGCTGCTTTTATATCAGTATTGATCAACAGCGCTATCTCTTATTGATCTCTCTGCTGCACTACTACTTTTGATGGATTGATTGGCAGCCTGTAGCTAGAGACCAATTTGTCAGCGAGCATTGGACCTTGTCAGAGAAGAGCACCATTATGTCCCAATCATGGACAGCCAACAATCCCAGGGGTTGTGTGTGCTTGAGTGTGTGTGGGTAAAGGGGGATGTGACGCTGAGTCTTCACGGTTGGCTTGTGAGGCTGGAGTATGTGCAAGAATGAGGTTGTGCCTCGACTCCCCTCTGGGTTAAAGCATTGGTTCCCAATTTCATTTGACATACCCCCAAAGCCCTGAGAGATGGTTTCAAAAGCGGCTTCATCAGACCGCCACTCATGGCGTTCACTTGAACTCATTTTAGACAGGATCTGAACTACTGCCAGCTTTCCGTTTACTCTATAGCAATTACATTCGGCATGCCATTTATCAGTTATGCTACAGTCACATTGGGGAAAATAGTGGTTGGAGACCGTGGCACAGCCAAAATTACTTCAACTATGTGTAATGAAGTTGCAGTTTTATAGCCCAGGAAATCGGTGCTTCGAAGGCAGGGACCGGGTTTGCAACTGCTAATCAGTTGCTCCCTTCAATAGATTTTGGGGTCAAGCTGGTTAATGATATATTGTCTGTTTGCTGTCTGTTGCCGTCTACATATACAGAAATTAACATCAAAGAGAAATGTAAGTACTTAAATTCAAAGTTGCCTCCCACCAGGAGACCTGTTGTGATAAATAACCTGCTACCAGCTAAACCATCATCACTGTATGATGGATCTTGCCTGTTTGCTTAGTTGAATCCAGGTGGTGATGCAGAGGCGGGTTACCATGGTTGGGGATAACTGGGTTAAAGCTGAGTCCAACAAAAGGAAGATCAGAGGCATTTTTTCCAAATTGCCCTTTATTTTGCATCTATTTTCAAATGTCATTATAGGTAGGTCAGTGACATTCCAATAAACATGTTTGCATGTGTTTTCCCCCTCCTGTTTGTAGCAGCAGTTATATCCTCCAAATGGTTGTGATTCAGCTGCTGTACATGATGATTTGTGCCCCTAGTAATTATACCTTCCTTACACTGGGAGAGAGAGAGTGTGTGTGGGGGGGGGAATGCTGTTGTTATTCTTAAATCCCCACTCGATGCTGGCTTAATCATTGTCTGACTTGTCTTTGGAATGGCTGTAATTGAAACATTAGCTGTTCGGGTCTATATACAGCATGTGGGCGGATCGCGAGCGCCTTGTGGATGGATTTTAATCATAAGCCTCGATCTCAAGCCGAACCGACTCGTGTACTTCACTTCTCCCTTTGTTTTTATGTATTTATTTATTTAATTCAAGTGTCATGTTCTCCCTTCTTGTCCTTTTCATTCTCATTTCCCCTATGCCGCTTTGCATGCGTCGGCCTAGGTGAATCACTTTTATGTGTTTTAAAGCAAATTGTGCATCTGCAAAAGAAGTGTGAAAGCAATCAATCCATTAGCCGGCGCTATCGACGCTCTTTTAACAACCGACGACACATGCATTCGGGAGCAAGCTCAGTGTCGACTTGATAGGCGCTGTGTACTTAGTGCTCCTCCACCCAGCTCGCAGGCTAAGAAAAAAAGGACAAGCAACCAAAAGGAAGCATTTACTCAAACATATTGACCACTTTTCATGAATTTTTCATCGGCTGCTCAAGGCGATGGGTTGCCAGCTGGGTATGTTGAGAAGATGAGGCGCCCATTCGATGCTGCTGACCACACACAACCCCACCCCCCACCCCCCGTGGGCTAGCACCGCATTTTAAAGGTTTATCTCCTTGAACCTTTTAAACACCTGAGTGATACTGTACTTTAGAGGCCCTCTCCACATCTCTATCACCACTATGACTCACCCAACATTAGACTCTAGGCCTAAAACTGCCTCCGGCTGGCGTTGTCCTTGGCAACAACTTGAGAGCCACGACTTATTCTCTCTCTCTCTCTCTCTCTCTTTGTACTGTGTATATTTCAGCCTTGGTCTCTCTACTATTCGATCTTGTGTGGTTACCTCAGAGTAGGGTTGAGGAAACATGTTGATCTTGCACATATTTCTCTCCACAGGCAGGGCGGGCAAAAGTCCAGCGCCGCTAGTGTGCGTCTCCAGAGGAAACGCTCCTCTAAAAGCTAAATCCTACCAATACTCCACCCGCAAACACCCCTCACCTTCGGCTCAAATCCACATCACAACCCACCCTTTTACAAGCACCACCTTACTTGACTGTGTAAGGTCGATATGCAGACTTCTGGGCCTGAAAATTATCTATTTTCTTTCACCATCGCTCACTGATGGCACCTGAAAGCACTTGGACAAGGAGTTTTCTACATAGAGCCTTGTGTGGTGCGTTACTAGAGTCACCGCCTTATCAACGCATCATTGTCGAGCGTTACATTTAATTTTAATGTTGAGGAACTACAACACAGTCTTTTGTTATCAGTGGAGTGAGCTGTCAAGGCTAAAAGAGAAGGTCACATGGTACATTTTCACTGGACCTGTCATTTCTATGCTTTGTACACATTATCTTGTCAACTCAAAATATGCACAAAAGTTAAGACGTAAGCTGCTCGATGCATTATTTTTAAGCTTAACTGTAAAATAATAAGCAAGTAAAGTTTAAAATTAAACTCTTATAGTCTGCTATGCTGTGTTATTGGAGATAAAACTGCCCAGCAGTGTTTAGGTAATTAAACTCGTCTCCTGTTGCATCATTAAAGTGACATACATAATTAATAATCTGTGACAATGACACATCAATAATTATGTTCCAGTAACGCATATAAATATCTTTTTAGTGCCATTAGCCTCTGTGACAACATCCATTGGTTTTGGACTGCACATTTTGAAGCTTCAGTGTTAGCATTTTGGTGACTTTTAATGTTTTTGGAGTCAGATGTTGCTTTATATGGATGAAAGACTAAAGTGCTAATTTATCAGTGGACACTAGCTGACTTTCATAAATTACAAGGGTGCATCACACAGTCACACATATGGGCTAATTACTAATTAAGTAGAACAGCAGTCCCCAACCCCTGGGCCACGGACCGGTACCGGGCCGCGAGAGTTGAAGCTCAGCTGTGAAATTTATGGTTTTCAGGGTTTTTATCCTTAACTCGATTTCCCTGGGTGTTTTCCCGTGTTATAGTTGTGTGTCTTATTTTGAAAGAAATGTTTACACGTTACCATAGCGACCAGAGAGCATTAAGGGGCAGAGCGGAGGATGTTACTCTCAATTCTTTTTGGCGCATTTCAGGGAGACGCTGCTAATAAAGTTACAGAATTACAAAGTGAATTCGCCACAGTTTTTGTCTTGGTCGTATCACTTCATTTTGTTGTATTTATCCATGACACCTTAAAGGCTGGTCCGTGAAAATATTGTCTGACATTAAACCGGTCCGTGGCGCAAAAAAGGTTGGGGACCGCTGAAGTAAAATGCTAATAAAGCTCTAGAAATTCACCAAAACTGAAGCAAGAACTTCTAGGTTGATCTGCACCAGATAGAAGGCGATAATATTAGTCACGTAGTCCATTAAAACACTCCAAAAGGCTCCAATAACGCACACACACAAAACACACACAGTGAAGCACTCCAGTTTAATGACTAAAAATGAGTAATAAAAATAATTATCCCCAGAGCTCTTACAAGGTGGATTATTGAACCTTTAAACTGTATTTTCTACCAGGTTGTAAACTGTCTTTTTAATGTGTATGTTGACTCACATTTGGAGAGAGCCTCTAGTGGCCACTAGAGGAACTGTGGCAGTTTTTGCCACTTTGCATTGACTTCATTGGAGGTTACTCTTAATAATGCTAATAGCGCTTTGTCAGCATCACGTTTCAGAGGGAGTCTCATCCTCGTTAGGCACACTCAGTGCTTTGGAGACCAAGTGGCTTTTATAGACGGCACACTCTCTGACTCATTTTCTGTACATCTGTCCAAATCAGGTGGTTTACAACACTCTGTTTCTCTTAACAAACAGAGTCCCCACATACACGTGCGCACATAGGCTTAAAAATATTCAAGTTCAAGTGCTACATCACAGAAAATGCAAGGTAAAATTCAACAAAAGAAGTAGTTGCAGAAAAATCGTTTGAAGGTTGGGTTGCTATTCACAGTGAAGGAAAGCAGTGTGAGAGGTAGTATTTTATGCCCGAGAAGCTTTTGTAATGTTCAAAACCAACCAATCTGAAGCTGAAATAACCCTTCATCTATAAAGAATGCGCTATTTTTGAATATTCATTTTGGGTTCTTTTGCTACTTTTAGTGATTCACTGTGTTTATTTGTAGTGTTAATGAATTATATTCATTAACAGGATGACCCTCATGCCAAGGGGAAATGCACTAATTTCTTCCCCCCTGACTCTTCATCTCTGTTCCCTTCTCTGTTTCTGTCTTCACAGGATCTGCGGGAGGTCTGGCTCAACTACCCACCACACCCCCTGCAGGTTAGGAGAGAGATATTTTATTATTGATGTTTATTTTGTCTGGGTACCTCTCATTAAAACTCACCTCACCCCCAAGACACAAAAGCGTTCGCGAATCTTTGAAGTTTTCCCGTCTAAATGTGCGTGTTATTTTTCTTCTTCTTCTCGTGTGTGTCGGTAACAGAGGTGGGCAAGCTGTTAGGTATTTTGCCTGAGGCTGACTGAGCTCTTTATGGCTGTCACAAGGCTCCCAGTAGCCTTCCACTAGTTTCTATTGTTCTGTTCCCTTGTCTCGATGCTCTCCATTTTGGTCGAGACCCTAATCCGCTTTTTCACTTACTCAGTCTCTCTTGCCTTTTCTCTTTGCCACATCATCCCCCCTCCTCATCCTTTCTCCATCATCCGTCTCTTCAGTCTCTCTCCGTTCTGCTGCTCTTCGCTTTGCATGATCTGCCCAGAAACATTGAACATGTCAACAGTGTTTGTTTGAAATTAGGATTTGGAAGAAGAGATCAAAGATGCCATAACAGGATTACAGTCCCGAATCACATGGGGCCTCCAGGGACCGTCAGGCATCCTTCTCTCTGATGTGTTTGCGAGGAGAAAGTTTTTCTTTGTGTGTATGCCGAGTCGTCTTTAAGCGCTTTATTCTCTTCATCTCGCTGCGTATGTACATTTTTACACATCCTGCTTTTGCCCCCCCAAAAAATAACATTGTGCTTTTTTGTTTACCTACAACATATGTTTGGGGTTTTTTTTATATCTTAGCCTCCTCAACCCTGTATTTGTTATCCCCACGATCCACAGAGAGCCTGGATGTTTTTTGTTGAGCTTGTTCAGTGCTCAGACTAAACCCACTGTGTACCCAGCAGCCTGTTTTCCTGGTGAGCTGCACAGGCGGTGGCAGCAGTTACTGTGGGCGGGGTGGAGCTCTTGGGTCAGTCCTGCTATGGCTCTGCGGTTCGGCTGGTTCCTCCACAGTGTGCATGAGTAGTCATACAGCCTCAATACCACACACTGTGCATTGCAGAGGTTTTCTCTGGGTGGTCCTCTGCCAGTGGGATAAGACCTACTAAATTATGTTAGCCTCTCGGTAGCTTGAAAGCACCCTGAACCGTGATGTGATGTGATCTAAGCTTTATTTACCCTTTAATTGTTTATGTATTTAAGTATATAATCTTGGAGTTGGAACATTAGGCCTCATTCTCAAATATGTGCAGAAAGTTCTCACCCTGAGGAAAAAGTTTATATCACTGCGTGCATTTAAAGCTACATGCCAAGAGACCTGTTGGCAACCCCATCAACGAGTGGTCCCCAGGGACAAATGTTGACGAGCGGTTGTTGCAGGTTGCTGGCAGTAACTGTGAAGCAGCCGCTCAAGCTCCAGTTACGCAGTTCAATACAAACAACAGGTGACCACAGCAATCTGACCTGGACATGGCCAGGAACCTCCAGCCAAGCTGTTGGGGAATACTCATTGTTCCCTAGCGATTTGAGGTTGCCTGGAGGTTGCCGATTGGTCTGTAGACCTTGAAGTGAATCATGGAGAAACGAGTGATATTCTAAGAGAGAGGTATGCACTCCTAAAGGCAGAAAGTAGGAGAATTTCCATCAGAAGAAACTGGAAAAGAAGTGTCAGAAACAGAAGGCCAAGAAAAGGCACATCTTTGCAAGAGTGACCTGTGCTGACATAGATAGCATTAACCTATCTGGAGAACATGCAAACTCCACGCAGAAAAGCTCTAACCACAAATTTAATGCAGGACGCTCCTGCTGTGAGGCCTCATTTCCAAAGCATTTTCTTTGGAAAAAACATTGATTTAAATAAATAAATGCTTGGGTTGAGATAATGGAGTTGATAAATGTTGTTTACCCTGAGACATGGACTATGGGTCGAGCTAAAGAAGAAGGCGAGAAAACAAGCAAATTTTGAGCCTAACAGAAGACGAATATTTGAAAGCAGGCCATAAGAAAAAGAAGGAAGCATGGATGAGAAATTCACAGCCATTGCTTAAAAAATGCTGCCAAGAAATACGAGTTTAATGACTTTTCTGGATTTTTTATATATTTTTTTGGTCTTTAAATAAAGGTTTAATTAAACTCTTATTAACCAGGACGTCCCTTGAGATTTAAATCTATTTTGGTGTCGTAGGCCAGTCCAGACGTGTTGGTACCACCTCTGAGGTGACAGCCCCACTAGGGGTTAAATTACCTTCTCATCAACTCTGATGAAGCCTCTTGGATGAAAGTTAAAGTGTCTTCAAGAACCTAACAGAAGTCCAGTTGCCTTTGACCGAAGCACACGACCGTCATGACCTGAGTGACTGAGTACCTACACAGACATGTCCGTGCTCTCTGTTTCTAAATGAGGCTCTGTTGCCTAAATCTGCTGTTGAAAGGTAACAAGGTGTGTCAACCTCCCCCCCCCCCCCCCCCCCCCCCCCACCCCCGACCAAGAGGGGGATGACAGGGCAGAGATGAGAGAAGCTACCTTAATGAGGTTTGAGGCGACGGTGATGGCAGCTGGAGGTGGTGTGTGTAATTGCGCGTACACAGATCTTTGTCATAGACGCATACACTACCCTGCAGCAGCCTCACCCTACAGAATGCTGCGGATCGCTCTGCGCTCCTTCCTTTTTGCCTGGTTCACACCAGCACATCATCACCCCCAGCTCTCCAGAATAATTTACCAGAACATCATTTACACTGAGTTTGGATTGCCAAATTTCTCCTTTAGTTTATTGAGGAGATACATGAGAGTCTGGATTTTTTATTTTATTTTATTTTATTTTTTTTGGCCTCAGAAGACCTGGGCTCTGATTCTGCTTTCTGTCTGGACTGAGCTGAAAGTGATGCTTTGAAGCCATTTCAAACATGTTTTTTTTTCCCCATCTTTTTTCAAAATGCTGTTGATTCTTCTTTTTTTTCTCTCTCCTCTTCACTTCGTTTGAAGCCTTGCTGCTGGCCATTTCCCCTGAAGGATAAGCTCGCGCCTATGAGTGCTGAACTCGTCAGATGTCGTTAGTTGCGATGCATGACATTTACACGCCTTTCGTTAATTAACAGAAGGAGCAAAAAAGGCAGGAGTGAAATGTTTCTTAGGACACACTGGAAGATGGAACCATGACATTACCGGCAGCACTCCAATTAAAATACTGAGTTTAAAAATACATCTCAGCTCTGTGCAGCGGCTCGACATGGGAGACTTTGAGAGCGCTGTTTACTTGTCATTCCATCACGAAAACGCAGACAAAAGAAAGTGCTGGAAAATGAAGAAAGTGGCTATCTTGCCTCTGAGAGGCTTGCGTGTATTCTGTATTCTTATTTTCAGGGTACTTCGTAGTGTAAAATAGAGCAAACTAACAAGGTCAATTGAATGTGCATGCGTTCCCTTTGAATGTCCACATCTCAATGTTTCTGTTTTCTGTGGAAAAGATGTCTTGGTCAAGCTAACAGTTGCACCACGCAGAGACCAATTAGTTGATTCTAGCAGCCTAATTAATGCACCCATAAGGATATCTGTTGATTTAACAAACATGCGTGCACACATTATCTTTGCATATCATTTCTTCTTCTTCTTTCTTCATATATTCTTTGTAATGAGCACAGACAGGAAGAAATACTGTAGCTAAAGAGAGCCACATGAATTTGCTGGACCCATCTACCTCTGAACTCACCAAGCCCTGGAGCTAATGTTAAAAGCATAATCTATAGCGATTTACACAACTGAAAACTGCTCTTTAAAGTCTCATCACAGTCACAAGTAGGCTCATATAACAAGCCAGCGCATTTACAGTACCACTGAGTCACCAGAGATATTAATTGACTGTGGGAATCGTCAGATTTACAGAGAGTGGGGGGGGAAAGGGAGCTGTTTGACTTAAAACTTAATGACTAAGAGATTCCATCTGCTCCAGATCATCTGAGTTTGTTTTGAGGCGGAGGAAAAACACACACTCTAAACAGGCCCTAAAGCAGCACATACTGCAGAGGTTCATCTCATTTACTGAATTTATCTGACACTCTTATGTAGAACGACTTCATTGAGCAAGTTTCTCTTTGGTGTGTTATTCAAGCATCCTTGAAGTGGTCTTGCTGGCTGTTACTAGATACATATTCAGGGCTGTGAGATATCCCAAAGCAAAGAGCACATTTTTAAAATTAATTACAAAACGTATATGCAAGGGCAAAAGAGTAGATTTAACAGCGAAAGCAATTAGGCGCATCAAACGCGAGCACATTATTCATAACTACGTATCAAATTTTATTCAGAAAATTTCATATTTATTTATTTATTTATGTATTTATGCCCAGAAGTTGGGAAATTCCTGCAGTGCATTAGCCAAAATGTTAAAAATAACCCATAATGAAGTGAGTTAAATAAAGAACAGCTCAATAAAATGAATACAGTGCTTCAAAATTATGATTTAAATGGAATAAATGAAGTATCAAAAAATAAAACAGGTCAACAATGCTAATAAAATACCTTGTAAAAAAAATAAATATAATACATAAGTAACTCAAAAGGTAAGAAAGTGCTGGATAAAAATAAGCAAAAATATAAATACAACAAAACACTGTAAAAGATTTAATATATATTACTCAAGAAATTCAGTAACACTAAAAATACTGAACATTATTTATACTTAAAAACAAGTTGAATGCAAACCTGCCAATGGAGCTATACTGCTTGCATTTTCTGTCAAATACACTCACTGGCCACTTTGTTTGGGACACCTTCCTAATATCAGATTTAACCAGGGGCTAGAATCATTTCCACCCATGATGTCATACTCCTGCTCCACCACATCCCACAGGTGGTGCACTCCTGGATTAAGATCCGGTGACTGTGGAGGGCATTTGAATAAATCGTTGTGTTCAAGAAACCAGTCTGAGATGATTTCAGTTTCGTGATCTTATCCTGCTGGAAGCAACTTTCAGAAGTTGCTTCTAACCCTACCCTCTCAACTGCGATAATCATATCAGACCACGTTAGCAGCGTTAGAAGACAGTTGAACCTGGTTGGCTGCTGAGTGTATATCCTGTTACAGTGGTGGATGTTCACATTAAACACAGTCACCCTAACTCTGTGTGATGTCAGTGTGAGACAATTTCCCTATTTGGGCATCTCTGGCTCAAAGCTGTGCCCACGTGTTCTAACCTTATATTTTTAATGGGATGAAGATCAGAAGGTTAAATCAGACCTTAAGGCTCTGGTTTATAATAAATTAGGCTTATTTTAAACTGTGGATCATGCTAAGCTACTATAGTAGTTGCTAGTAGTCCAGGAAAAAAAGGTATCATAGAAAATTAACACAATGCATCCATCTGCTAGAGCAACAGTGAGGTGCAGCACTGATGTGCTGGACAGAGTTTAGGTCAGGGGTGTGTGCAGGGGATTCAGGTTCTTCCTCTTCGAACAAAACAATGAAAGAAAAACAACAAAAACACACGGACTGTGGTTTTGTGTTTGAGGATATGTTATTATGTAGAAGCAAAGGAGGGTCTTTCCCAAACTGTTAGCACAGTGGAAGCAGTCTGTAATTTAGCATAATCACCGTGTGCTCTAGCGCTAAGCTCTCTCTTTACCTGGACTAAGGACTTGCCAAAAAGTAAACACTGAAAAATTGCTACTCACTAAATGTTGACTCTGGCTACTCTCAAATCTATAAAAGATGAATGGGAGTGTGTTTGGGTACAAATATTGAACAGTGATCCGGCATACGTACGTAGCCTTGGAAGGGTCAAAACAGACCAAGTGCTGGAACTCACTGATAAATAGACGTCTTGTTTATTGTTGCCACAGCCATCATCTTAAACAGGAACAACAGATTTCAGCGAGTGCTGGCATTCTGTCTGTTTTCGTTATATCTATAATGACCAGAGCTCTTTCAGTGCCCCATATCTCGTCAGCAAACCTCCTTTGTTGCTATCTTTGTCCTTTTCCAGGTACAGGAGCCGCAGACAGACAGGCAGCTGATTGAGACGTCGCCGGTCCTCCAAAAACTGACCCAATTCGAGGAGTCCATCGGAGTTTTGTTCACACATGTGCGTCTGCTGGCCAGAGCCTTCACCTTAAGGACCGTGGGCTTTAACCACCTCACCCTGTAAGTACCTTCGCTGTTTGTTTGTGGATAATAGAGTTACGGCCAATTAAAATGCAAAGTGTGGCGCTAGCAGGCCAGATGCAATTTGCAGGGATGCTGCAGAAATAGCCAGACTTTTATCTGCCGCTCCCTTCAGAGGTGATGAGGCATGATGCATTATAATGTATAATATAATCTGAAATGCTGGGAGTTTTATATGTTGAGCATTTTAAATTGTTGTATCTGTTGTGAATGCGGCAGCCGCCTCCTCCCACATCATCATTATGTTTACCCCCTGCAGCTTATACATGTTCTCGCCGTCAGTAAAGCTGCTTCTGTAACAAATGATGTCTTGAATGTCATGTTCAAAGTACCTTAGTGAAAGATGGCTTTTTTTGGGGGTTTGTTTGTTGGCACAAAGCCTAATCCGAGGGTTTCACAGCCAAGAGTGAGACCCAGGGGACTGTGAAGTCCTCGTGTTTGTAGTCTGTGGTACCTGTGAGGCCATGACCCTGCTGTCACATGGGAAAAAGGAGGTTTGATTCATGTCTTATTTCACTGTCCACCCTGTGAACTCCTAAATTCTCATTTAAAGCTTTTTGCTTGTCCTTATTTACTTTGTCATATTTATATATGTATAACACTGTTACACAAAAGACCCTTTTTCAGAAGGCAATTTGTTTACTCAACCATTTCAGGTTTTTGAAACTGAAATGCAATTGAGGGCTGAATCTGAGAAACTAAGGGACACCTTGTCCTTTGCTCCTTCTCCAGCTGGGCAAATTGATTCAAATTTAAATTTTCGCTTCCAGTATGAATGAAGACAAAATAATTTGGAAAAAGTTGGGGTTTTTTACAGCGATGTGTTTTTCCTCAGACTCTGGATTTCCTGATTCTGTGAAAAAATTGAAAAAACTGAGCGAAGCTGTTTGTGTCTCTGGATCGCTCAGCGTCTCTCAGGCTTTCAGTAACATGTGACAGTGGGCTCTCAGCCTGGGTTTTATGTCGCTTAAACTGAGGCTGCTGTTGCCGCCCGTTTACATTAGACCGACATCTCGTGATGGAGGCAGGCCGGTTGGGACTTGAGGTTGCTTTTATGAGACTTTATATGAGGCTTTATAGTCAAACACACTCCCTGATTAAACCCTATCTTTCTACGCTCCACCACCTCTACCTTTTTTTATTTCATTTAATTAGATTTTTTTAAATTGAAGTATTTAGTTGGGAAAAAAAGTTGTATAAAGGGACATTTAACCAAAATAATCATGATGTTTTTTTAAGAGTGGCTGCACCGCCCCACAGTTTGAGAACCAGTGCCCCGTCGCCTGGGTCTTTTACCAGGTTGTTACTGTAGCAGTCTTCTAGATCATTCATCTGCTTCCTTAGAGAGGATCTCGTCCCATGGTTGGATGCACTTCAGCTCCAGCACTGCAGCTGGCGTCAGTCGTCCTCCCCCTGCTCTGCTCTCCACTGTGGACTAGTTAACAGAATCTGCTGCAGGTGGAGATCAGGTTCAGAGAATGCAGGCTTAAGGCACACTTCTGAATTGGCTTTGCAGTCTAATAGTCAATTTCGCTTTGGAAGGTTCCTAACTGGGTGAAGTGATCCGGAAGTGTCTGCGTGGCAGTCGTAAAAGCTGGGTGAATTCCCCTGGATAAGTTATGGATGGAGGGAATTTGACTTTGGTCATGGGAATCTTAAAGGAAAGGAGTTACATTGGATCATCTCTTGAGCTAGAAAGAATAAGAACACATTACTTTGTAGGCTGTCTGCTGGACACACTGGTAAGGGGATTAATGTGAGAACAGTTGGATTCTCTGATAACCGAGTTTCTTTTTTCCTGAGTTCTCAAAATTCTCCTTCCTACCTTCCCGTAACCTCGTGACAGTTTCCTTTGAGATATGTGAGCAGTTAAGAAAAGGAGATAGGGTGTCATTTTTTAACTATTTGCCTGTGCTCCATGTTTCAGGCACACAGACTTGACTTTAAACACAACTGTCCCACCTACCTGCCATTCAAGCTTAGTGGCAGCCAATCAGAAGAAAGGAAAAGAAAGTTAAAGAAAAGAGGTTAAAATGGCTTAAACGGTTAAAATTATTTAACTCTATGAATGTTGCAGGGTTCAGACACAACATATAGAGCTAAACACGAGCTTTATATGTTTTATTGTATGTAGTTTAGAGTAATTCTAAGGTGTATGTTTGCTTTTTTCCCTTTTTCTTTTAATTACAGTGTTTCACTGCAGCGCTGCTGTGATTTATCACTGACATTGGAACACTGGAATTTTTTTCCCGCCTCTGTTTTGACATTTGTTCAATAGTCAGTAAAGTTACAAACTTCTACAAGGACGACTTAAAAATTGATCAGGAAGAGAGCGGCCGGGTCTGCCCGAAACAAAAAACGTGGTAATTGTGTAGCTGCGGTGTACCCACCGCTCGTTTACTCGTCACATGAAAGCCTGAAAAGATTGCAATTTTCATAGCAAAATGTTTCCACTAATGAGACCGTTCACTCCAATTTGAGGTGTTTCTGATTCAGACTATGAGAGGGTTATTTGCAACTGAAGCTTAACTCACTTCTGAGCTCCACCAAACAACACAATAGTGAGTTTGACAGCTAAAGCAAATTAGCCTTGGCAGCACACCTCTGATATCTTATTGGCAGGCTGCACTCTGTAATTGCTTGCTTAGATTTGGACTAGGACATTGCTCTGTGTGCGTGTGCATGTGTGTATTACATCCACACACACACACACACTGCTGTGCATGTTCTAATCCATCACTTAAATGTCAAATATCTCTCCAGTCAGGGTCAGTAAAGTTGATTAGAGGTCCAGAGGTTTGTCTCCTACTGAGCTTCACTTTAAGGGCTTTCCAACTCAAGGTTGATCCTGATTATATTTTCCAATTTGGTGCCATTACGTTTAAAAACAAATAAATAAATAAATAAATAAAAAATGCAGAGCTGGCAATTTAAACTAATGTATTTTTTATTTCACTGAATTGTATTGTTGCTTTTCCTGGAGCAAAAACGAACAAATTAATATATTTTCAGGGTAATTTATGTTCAGTAGCTCATTAGTAGCCAAAGGCATGTTGACCTAAATAGAGCCGACTGACTTGAAAGCTGGAACTGAGCAATGGCTGCCCATAAGGACCAAAGGTTACACCAAAGTGGGTCAGGCTGTCGTGATAGAGACAAGAATAAGGTCAGAAAATGGAAAGGAGGGTCACGCGAAAAGGTAGGCCGAAGATGAGGAGACAGGAGTGACCCAGGACAAACTGACCTAGAAGGAGAAGACAGTGCAGGATGCAGGGGTGGGAGCTGATGGTGTCTTGAAGCGGCGGAGACTGGAGGCTAGCATCAGACAGCAGTAATGGAGAGCTGCGGCCCCCAGGCGATGAGCTTCCTGTCTCCTCTCACAGCGGAAGAGCTGGGTGTGTTGCAAGAATCTCACTGTTAGGGAAAAAGGATGAAACGGGGTCCGGCTTTTTCTTCATGTTCAGTGTTTGTTCAATGAAAGCACATTTCACTGTACAGCTTTGAAAGGAAGGCATTTGAAACATTTATATGTGCATTTATATTTTATACAGTAGTTTTAGGTTAAAATTGAAAGTTAAAGGAAATTAGTGAATGAAATATTTGTGATTTAGGCTGCTGTGAAAAGCAGAGTAATGTATAAAGTACTGAGAAGCTTCTTTGCCGCTTTATTCTCAGACCTCTAATCACTGCAGATTATCTAATAAAGGGGGCCTGTTATGCTCATTTCCAGATTCACAGTTTTATTGTTGGACTTGGACAGCTTTGCATGATTCACAAATGCAATTTACAATATTTTATTAAAAATAATCCTTCATCTTATGCTGGGCCGTGATTCAAGAAGTCGATTCATCAACTCTCTGAAGCAAGCTGGTGCAGCTCCTGTCTGCCCTCCCATTAGACTAGCTTAGTTCTGATTGGCTGCCCTTCATAAACAAAAGATTCGGGTTGCTGTGCTCACAGCCGGAGCTGTGCGCCAAAGATGACCATTTCAGGGATCTCATCGACGACGTACGGACCCAGGAGTAAACAAAGCTGACTGTTTAGAGCCTTCTGAATCCAGAACACCTTGTTCAACGAAAGCTTTGTTATCATCTTAAAAGCATTAATATCGACAGTAAACCAGAAAGAAAACACAAAAACAAAAAGAAAATAGAGAAGAAACTCTCAGAATAACCAGCCAAACACTGTTATCCATGAGTCAGTTACACAAAAGGACTACAGAGCTCTAAAAGGTTCTCCGAACTTTGTCAAATATTCTTTCAGGACTTTGTAGTGTAACGTTGGACATCATTTGTCTTATCTGGTGGCTAACAATACGTCTATGAGGGGTCTTCCCCTTCCAAAACAATGCTACAAGCTCTTTGCCATTTAAAAAAAAATGATTGAAATAAGTCCTCATGTCACTCATACTTAAAATTTTCTACTTTTGTCTTCGACCAGTGCCAGCTTTAGTCAAAGGCACTGATGTTGCTGAGCCGGCCAGTACCTTCATTCTCTTCAACCCTTCATCAGATTGCTGATTTGACCGCTCCTGTTGTTTTTGCCGCCTCTCTCATAAGTTTACTTTTTTCAGTCTAATTGAGGCCTCATCTCTTTGGACCTCATATTTACAGTTCCAGTTAAAAACTACCAGATCTTTAATCTGCTTAATTTTTAATGGAAAAAGTTGAACAGGCCTTGCATGACCATAAAAGTGGTCGTCAGTGAAGTGTCCAGTTGCTTTTCAGCCTTAAAAAATTGGGAAGTGTGTCTAAAATTGGCTGTAATTTCTCCAATACTTTCCTTAAGCTCCTCGCATTAAAGCTGCACTTCAATCACATCTTGATTGCCTGGGTTAGAATGGTGGTGTGCACCGAGGCAACTTCACCCAAATTGTGCCTTTACCCAAAAAATATGGACCTAAGTGTATGCTGATGTGGTTTTTACAAAACCTCTCAGCTTTAGATGCGTTAAGAAGTGTTGGCCTACATGTTTAATGTAAGCATTCACTGTGTATGTATGTGATGGATGTAAGCCAACGCGTAATAGGAATTTGCAGTTTACTTTAGTTCGAAAATAGAAATTAGAAAATAACATTGAGCAGTGACCACTCTTTAAGCAAATAAATTCCACTTGCATGATCTCCTATAAAGAATTTCCTGACCGTGAGATTGAATAAGAAAGCTCAAATAATGCAAACTACACAGCTTTCAGCCTGTTACATTACATAGTTTATTAAATAGTTTCTAAATTAAGCTTTTATATAAATCTAATTCCAGCTTCATTTTCTGTTCAGTGCAGCTTTGCTAGAAGAGACCCTGAGATTTCTTTCTGTCAGAGTCATTTTAAATTAAAACTGCTCTTTTCATGTAGTGCAAATGGTTTCCCCCCTTTTTTCCCCGGTTGCCTAAAATCACTCAGTTTCCTTATGTTCAGAGTCCAAAGTGGCCACTTCAGTTTCCCCCAACTAAAGCAAAACTTTGTCACAAGTAGTTGGCGATTACACATCTGAAGCTTACACAAGCATGCACATATGAAACAAGAACATTATTTCCCTAAAAAGAGAAAAATGGGCTTTAAAAATGGTGCGCTTGGCCCTTTTTGGAGCGGGCAGCCTGTCGCCGCCTCTTCAGAGGGCCTGTTAAAGGTATTTTAGATCAAAGTCAAAGGCGAATAAAGACCTCGGCTCCACACTTTACTTCAATTTCCCCCCACCTTACTGGAGCATTGTGCCTCTGCTGTTGAAGTGAATAAGGGATGGCTCTTTGTGCCGCTTCACACGGCGACGTATTCCTCTTTGACCTACTCTATCTCTTCTTTTTCCCCCCATCTCTTGCCTTTTTTTTCGTTTCATCTCTCACTGTCACTCCCCTCTTTGCCTTCCCGCTCTGCCTCCTATTGGATGTGAAATTAGCTCACACTACACCTTTTCAATCGTCTCCTATCCACCACATTCTTTCTGGCATCCCGGGTTTTACTCGGCTCTCAAACGGTATACGTGATAGATTTTGAGCCTTTTACCACACGTGTGCACATGTACAGTGCTGAGGTGCAGGATGAAAACTGACTGATCTCTGGTCTTTGTTCCCCTCCCCTTATCCCCCTGCTTTTCCCACCTCAGTTCTCCACGCTCTCATGAGCTGCAGCAGAGCCTTTTCATTAAGAAGCTCTGTGATTATTTTTAATGTGGAGTCTGCATCAGACAGTGTCCCTTCACTCCTAATGAAGCTCTGTCCTGGGCCTCGAATACACAGTCATATAAAAAAGTTCTTGGTGTGTCAACTGTTCTGTGATCTTTGAGTGTGCAACAATTAAAGTCAGTTTCTTCTTTCTTGTATTAAAAATTTACATATTTAAGAGGAATTTGAGTGACAAGTAAAATTAAAATAAAGAGTTACAGGAAAAATTGATTAAACCTGAAAACGGCAACATTACACCAGGACTTTTGCTGGTGTTTCATTTCTACCATCATGAAGTCAAATAAAAAAATAAGTAGCAGTAGACAAAACTCTAAACTCATATAACTCAAATATGACTAAAATCAGTTTTTAGAACTGATTTGAAATTGTCATTTCTCAGACGGGTTTCCACGAGCAGGTCCAGGCCTGGTCACCTTTCATTTTTAAATGGGTCATTAGGAGAGACCCTCTTGGCTGGATGACCTCAGTGGCGTGGAGGCAAAATACGGAGTTAAGAGATCTGCTGTTCTAGAAAAATCAGAAATGATATCAGATTTAAGTTAGGATGAGTTTCTCTCCTTGTGCACCTGTAGAGTGCTTCCAGCATGGCTGCTAATATTAACTCTCTTCCTGAAAGTAGTTTGTTTACTACTTGAATTTCACCACAGGCCTCCGAGAGCCTTTTCTGTTAAACTGACCAAACTTTCATGTCAAGGATCATCAGCGATGCTGAGATCTGGCTTTCTGGCTACAACTCAATAACCAAACAGCAGCCTTCAGTGTTCAAGCTCAAAGGAAATGCATTAAGTCTGGAGTGCAAGCAAGAGCATGCTCACCATTTTGTTTGACATAAACGGGGTTCTGCACCGTGAAGTCGTGACCGAATCATTCCAAAAATCTACTTTAAGATAAGATAAGATAACCTTTATTAGTCCCACACGTGGGAAATTTGTTTTGTCACAGCAGGAAGTGGACAGTGCAAAAGTTATATAGCAAAATTAGAATACAATAAGAATAAAATACTGTACACAACTGTACAGAATAGAATAAAGTAAAATACTATATACAGTAGAATAGATAGAATAAAATATACAATAGGATAAACATCCAGAAAACCACAAACCACCTGAACTGTTGGCACCAAGTGCACTGAAAGTGTGTTTGTAATGTTTTTTACATCCACAAAGTGAAATTAAAATGGTTTGGGCACACTGGAGACGATCCCAGACATATTGCAGAGTCACAAGTGGATGTGGTGACAAAACGACTTCCAGAGTGTGATTAGAAATTAACAGCCATGCTGGAAGGGGAGAAATTGAAATCACGTGTGGTCGTCACTTATTTTGTGGACATAACTTTATAATTACACCCAGAAGCCAAGTACACAGGCGTAAAGGCTTAGCGAAAACTTCAACACTGTACGATCGTTTTTTTAAAAGGATGACACTTGATAATACTTTTCTAAATAAACTCTTTCAATCGTGACAACTTGCTGCTTTTCTCTCCTTTACATGGTGACGCATTGAGTTTTAGAACCGTCGGTCCAGTTCAACAGTTCTAGTGTATGTTTTTCATTGTAAATGGTAAATGGGCCGGTACTTATATAGTGCACTTTTACTCTACCTGAGCACTCAAAGCCGATTTCATCCATTCACACACGTTCGTGCAGCACTTTATTCCTTGCCTTTGAGTGCTTTCTAACTATCTTGCGCACACACAAAGACACACAGACTCGGTATCTTGCCCAGGAACACTTTGATATATGTTCTGGAGGAGCCGAGGATTGAGCCACCGACCTTCCGATTGGCAGGCGGCCAGCTCTGCCTGCTGAACCACAGCCGCCCCGAGATAAACAATTGGTCAAAAGAACAAAGAAAAAACAAATGAAGACTTTAATCAAAAATCTAGACGGACACATTTCTGCTTAATATGCTTTAACTGCAGTTTCGCTCTGTTTTAACCTCAGATCTCTTTGGCGGCAGCTCATAAAAGGCAGAAGCGCTAAAAATTGGACAATAAACTTTGGCCTTTTTCTCTCTTTGATGTCAACCACCTCCTCATCTTCTCCCTCTGTATCTTCCTCTCTCATCTTCAGACTTCCCCTCCTGCATGGAGCTCTTAGCTATAGATGGATATGTGCTCTGCTGCTGAATATACCTCCCTGCTTGCATGGCGCTCGCTCACGCCCACCCTACCCGACGCTTCCTGGCTGCCTGGCATGGCACCAGCCCACATCTGCAATGCTAATCTATAATTCTGTTTAATTAATGACCATTACAGCAGCAACAGCAGTTGCGTACCCCCCCTCACACCCCTCTCGTCCTGCCCTGTCTAACACTGTGCGGGGAGTTACAGTATCCTCCCTGCCTTTCACTGGTAGTGGAGAAAGGCAGGAAGCTGATGTACAGTATCACAGTGCTGCCATGAGCTTTTTCTAGGAATTGTTGGAGGGTTAAAAGATGTTCTCTAAAGCTGTGCGCACAGTTGCTGCCTTTGTAGGCTTAGGATTTTGACAGGCTCTCCTGCAGGTGCACCAGAATTTTTTCTTTCTTTCTTTTTTTTTCTTCTTACCTTTAAATTTGAATTGCAATCAAAGCTGAAGGATTTCTTCATAAGGGCCTGCTACTTCAGGCTGCTTCCGACTTGTCACACACCCTGTCAGTGCAGCTGTTCCCAGAGGCCACCCATGAAATGTACATCAGCCGACTTTGCCGTTTCTGTTAAAAGACTAAAAGCTCGGTAGATTTGTCGAGAGAGCGCGATGCCTTTCATGCCCCATTGATGTGTACATGAATGACCTCGTGTGAAACGCTCCCTGTTCCCCCTTTTTTAACCCTCCTCCCATCCCACATATCGTTTCATTCCCCACATTATCCTTCGGTAACCTTGTGTTTTCTCTCCATGTCTTGCCTCTGTTTACCCCACTCGCTGTTCCTTTATTTTTCTTATCCAGGGGCCACAACCAGAGGATGGAGTTCCTGGGAGACTCTATCATGCAGCTGGTAGCCACAGAATATCTCTTCATCCACTTTCCTGACCACCATGAAGGACATTTAACAGTAAGATCAAATCACTTAAAACACTCCCCTAAGGCTTTTTTCCACCTGCAGCCATGTACCTCTCACATCTTCCTCTTTTACACCTGTGTTTGGTCTTTATTCCACCGTCTCCTGCCTTTTACATCATTTGAGGGGTGAGATTTCTTTCCCCACCTTCTCCCCTCTCATAAATCTGTGATCTTCCTCTTTTTTTTTTTGCCTTTTTGCTTCCACACCTCTCTTCCACTCACCCCCCTCATGCTGTGCCTGTATGTTTACTGTACTCCTTGTGATGGGTATTGTCATGAGACGGAACTGTTCAGTGGTTTTCAGCAACACATCTTTGTTGGCACATTTTTGCAGAAGCTGTCAAGTGTCTGAAAAATAAAGTCGCGTGTGCGCGAACCTGCACGGCTTGTACCACAGGTACAAAGCAAATGATCACACTTTGAACACGCAAGTCCATTTTCCGACGGCGTCAAACAGCATTGCGGCGCCGTCTTTTTAGTCGAGCATCAGCACTTCTCTTCAGAGGACCCCACTGCTGGAGGCTGCAAGGATTGTGCTGGTCTAAAAACTGAATAAGAACCTCTGCAGTTATTTTTTTATTTTATTTTTTATGGATATTTCATGACGTAATTTTTGTAAAAGCATCCAGCGAGCTTTGGTTTAGAGACTGAAAGCTCCAGCAATGCCCAAGAGTCAAGATGGGGTACATCTGAAATGGATTTCAAATCGGGAGGAAGAAAAAGTGCCCATTCAACTAGTGCGTGTTTCTGTGGCTCCAATTGTGATTGCATGTGTACTGTTAAGGAGGGCATATCACAGCAAGACACATTCAGTCATATTGCATTCCATTTGCTCTTTTCCACATCTTGTAGCTATATTTAAAGTATTTTTGTTTTTCCTTTTAGGGATTTAAATGTACTTCAACCAATCTAACATGTTGTAAAGGCGCTCAGCTCCAAGTCACAATGCAATATTTAACAGACTAACGTGCAATCACCCTGAAACATTTATTCAGCGTAACCATGTCTGTCTTTGATGAATTATTTCATGTTTCCCTTCCATTTTGATGTTTCTGTGTACTTCTGCAGTGTGGATCTTTCTCTGGTGTTTCCAGTGTTCTGACAGGCGGACTTTAAAATGCGATCCTCTGTTTGTTCGCCCGCAGCTCCTCCGCAGCTCCCTGGTAAACAACCGCACGCAGGCCAAAGTGGCCGAGGAGCTGGGAATGCAGGAGTTCGCCATCACCAACGACAAAACCAAACGTCCAGTCGCGCTGCGGACCAAGACTCTGGCCGACTTGTTGGAGTGTATGTTCCCAGCTCTTTGATTCATCTCTGCAAATCTAAAATGACTAGAAAGACCGTCTTTATAGACTTTTATAGACCCCGACTCCTTTTCTTGTATGTCTCTCCAGAATGTGCAGTTTAAGATGGAAGCATGGTGTAACATTATTGATTTCTTTGTTCCCTCTGTGGTGGATGTCAAACAAAGTCACTTCTCTGCTTAAGAGGCTGGAAAATGCTCCCTGTGTGCCGCTGTAGTTTTTATTTTGGGCTTTTTTAATCTTCCTGCTACAGCTGCTAGATTTTCTCATAATTAATGAGCTATTAATTGGCTTGTGGTTCTGCCAGCTTAATAAGACTTGTTTTTACCAGTATGTGACTTCCAGTATAATAAATGTATGCAATATCGCTGGATTCATCAGAATTGCAGTCTGGATGGGTCATGGGAGTTTGACCACCAGGTCTACATGACGAGGCTTATGACCACGCTCCCCAGGGACACATGTGTGGTGTCCTCTGGGATTAAGTTTTTATAGCCCACCAGGTCCTTGTATAACTAAAGTTAGAGCTCTTTCTGGCATAAAATCAAGCATGTTTTCAGTGAGTGTCAGGCTCCTCTAGGACTCCCCCTTATTTCCTATCCTGTTTGTGATATTCATGGACAGGATCAGCCCTGGGTAGGAGGGTTTCTATTTCGAGAACCTCAAAAAAAGCAATCCTGATTTTTTTTTTTTTTCCATTATCTTCATCTGAGCTTGGCCTTCAACCTGCACTGGAATCTTTTGCAGCCAGGATGAGAGTCAGTATACCTGCAAATCTGAGGGCATGACTCTCTGCTGAAAAATGGTGGAATAAGCTTGGACATCCCATAGAGCAGGCTTGGCCAACTCCAGGCCTCGAGGGCCGGTGTCCTGCAGGTTTTAGATCTCACCCTGGGTCTACACACCTGAATCAAATGATTAGTTCATTACCAGGCCTCTGGAGAACTTCAAGACATGTTGAGGAGGTCATTTAGCCATTTGAATCAGCTGTGTTGGATCACGGACACATCTAAAACCTGCAGGACACCGGCCCTCGAGGCCTGGGATTGGACACCACTGCCATAGCAGGTCACAGTAGACACACCTCTTTTTTTCCTGTTGAAAAAGTTGAGGTGACTCAAGCTTCTGCTTAGGATGCCTCCTGTGCACTTCCCTTTGGAGCAGCGGTCCCCAACTCCCGGGCCATGGACCGGTACCGGGCCATGATTGTTGAGGCTCGGGTGTGAAATTTATGGTTTTCAGGGTTTTTATCGTTATGGTTTTTATTGTTTTTATCATTAACTCAGTTTCCCTGGGTCTTTTCCCATGTGTTAGGAATAAATCTTCTCTTTTTTTGGGTACCGATTTTATTTTGTTGTATTTATCCGCGACACCTTAAAGGCCGGTCCGTGAAAATATTGTCAGACATAAACCAGTCCTTGGCGCAAAAAAGGTTGGGGACCGCTGCTTTGGAGGATTTCTGGATGGACCCTGGAAATATTATATATTTCATCTGGCTTGGGAAAGTCTGGAAACTGTCGCTGAATGTCTGGATTACCCCACTTGGCCTGCTGCTGGGGTATAGGTGGGATGCAAAGCAGCTTAAATAGCACCAACAATATAAAACCTTTTCCAGACATGGAGTTTGTAATATCACTGTGCTCTTCAGTCTGTTAGAGAGATGGCTTCCTGTCTCTTAGATATGGCTCACGACTTCATTCATACATATCCACAACGAGCCATATTACTTGCAGTATTATAGATAATAGAGTTTTCTTACCATGGCAGCTATTTTTGTGTTCTCTGCAATGTTTATGGGGCCACAGCTAAGCATAAAACAATCGGTGAATTGTCTAGTTGGATTTTTCTGCTCCTGCTTTAATAGACATTTTGGTATTTCTGGTTATTATCAGTGGCAGTGGGCAGTTAATCCCTACGATTTGCAACTGGATTCTGTGTGGAAATGACCAGGAATGGGATACTGACACCACACATGACAGTGTGTCTCATAGCTAAAGATTAAAGCGCTGAAAATACAGCCAATATATGTGATTCAAAAGTGGTGGGTTTGTGCTTTTGTCTCTCTGCTGTTTACGCAAAGAGAGTGAGTTTGTTTTTAATGATTAGCTAAACAGAAAAATAGAAATAACAAAGAAGTGAAAAATAATGTGCCCCAGGGCGCTGGCAGTGAGTAGGCAGCACCTGCCACTGTCATTCAAATCTATTTTAGTATGTATAAATTATAATAACTACGAGTACAATATAATTACTGTTGGACCACCTGTTTTTCATGATTTTGGTCATATTTGTGCAATTTAGTCGTGTTACTGTGGCTCAGGTGATGAGGACCTATGTTAATTTTACCTGCTATTTAAGGTGTAAACAGGGGTGCTGCCACAGTGAGGAGAGTTCAGTCCATCAGTGTGGCACTTCTGTTGTTCTGTCAAACTCATCAGGTAGAGTTTGTGGGTGGGAAGCCTGTCAGGGATCAGCCCGTGTCACCGGTGCTTTTGAGACTCTTTTCTGACAAGCGAATTAGAAATCCATGGCCCTTTTCTAGGCCGCTCTCCATCACAACCAGGAAACAGCCAACAAGCAACTAGGCAAATAAATCAGCCCGTAGTAACTTATTGGAAACATGCCATTACTGTATGGGAAAAATATGCTGGAGGCCATTAAGAAGCTGTCTCTCCGTGGTGCTCGATATTTTCGTCCGCTGCATTACACTGACAGATTTATTTTTTCACATGTAAAATGTAATTTTCTACATAAACATACTAAACTCGCATAATATAGTAGCACAAGTGCATGTCATTAAACAGTAAAAGGATTGTTATTCTACCCGCAGCAACTTAAATTCGGTGGTGCGGCGCTGTTTTGGGGGACCGGACCTCCACAGACATCCATAAAAACAGCAGCAGAGCATTAATGACAGTAGATGTGGTTCTTTAAATAGAGAACCTGGGGCGGAGGGTGGGTTGGGCATTGTGCTCCACAGTCCGATCATCCTATTGTCCCTCTGGACGATCGCTGATGACCGATAGCACCACCTGTGTGGGAGGCAGAGGAGGTTAACATGTACCCATTATCCACCCTCCGTAATGTACAATGTGTGACCCAAACACAGAAAAACTCGACAGCACGCAGGGAAAAGAGTTTATTTCTCACTTCCAGCATGAAGAGACACTTACATGTTGACATACTCTACGATAAATGATTTGCCTTTATTGTAATTAATTAACATAAGTGGACGGATGTCAGCCCAAACAGATATATAACATCTGCACGGCTCTTTACTTCTTTACTTTGGACCTATAGTTCTCCTAACTCATCCAGTCTGTTTTCTATGTTTAAAATAGTTCGTTCCCGTCTCTGCTCCGCTTTGCGTCATGATCTCCGCACACACAGCAGAATTTTCCACCCACAATAGCGCCCTGTGGGGGGGGGGGTTAAGAAGATGAAATAAACAAAGGCCTCTGCAAGTGCACTAACATTAAGCTCTCGTTTAAAAATCAAGCCAGTAGTCAGAAATATACATGTCTGTCTTACAAGTTATAAGTGAAGATGGCAAATGAAACGACAGTGAGGTAGATTCACTGTATTTTTAATTAAATTAATCGATAACTTTGATTATGGTGGATACCCGATATAGCCCTAGGCAAGGGGGGTTGCTGAGCGGCTTGCACAGACAGGCCTGAGGAGCTTAAATAAAACACTTTATAAGCTGACGTGAGCTGGTGTTCAGATCAGCTTATCTGCGAGGGTTTGGCCCTTAATAAATTCCAGTATTGATTGGGCTGTAACAGATTCTTCTGACAGATCTGGAGTTTTTTTTCATCGCCTACCTATCACATATAAATGTCCCTCAACCCTCAAGCACCTAGGTGTACATCGAATCAAATAAATTAAGCTTGATTTCAATCCTGCAATTAAAGGAAGTTCATGGTGGACTATAGGAAGGTATACGCTGAACATGAGCGCAGGAATTTGCATGCAGAGGGAGAACGGAAACAGAATTGGAGGAGACCTTTTGCGGTCCACATTAGGCCAACAGGGGGAGCAGGCAGGGACAGGAACTGTGATACAAAGGGAATAGAAAATGAACCGTTCCAGTTTGGTAGATTAAATGAGGAAAAAAAGACTAAAAAGCACTAATGTTTTTCAGGCCAGCATTCAGTAGACAGACCATAGTGCACGAATCACAAACCAACACAGGGCTTCATATCATTTGCCTTTCAAATCATCCCTCAAAAGTTTGCAGCGGAGCAGAGTTGATGACACGGGAAGAGGACGAGGGGCAGCGCTGGAGATGAGTGCAGCTCTGTATATGAACAGTTGTGCCCTGCAGCTACAGCGGGCCCTCACTGGCCTCCTGAAATATATTACCTATTATCTCTCTCTCATGTCCCACTGTCTTAGTCACAGGGATGAGTGAATGCAGTGGCATCTAATGGAAGGGGAAAACAAAGGGACAGCCATGAGATGAAGATGACACCCAGCACCTTCTGCTTACATTTCGTATCTTTGTTTTTTTTCTCAGAGCAGTTAGGCCGCCAGTTATTTATTCAGCTTGACATACAATTTTATCTTATATATGACATGTTTCTCTGAACTCTGTGTGGCCCTTGTAGTTCCAATTTCCTGTGTGATAGAAAAGGACAGGCGGCTACAGAGCCATCTTTTCCAATTGTTAACATTAACATCACGTCCCTCGTGAGGGAGGCCGCTGCTCGGGTCTCTCTTCTGGTCTTTGTTAATGTTTTATTTACTACAGAAGCAGAAATGGAGCTGATTGTTAAACAAAGCAAAGCACCCACCTCCTTTTTTTTCTCGTTTAAAAAGGCGTTCTTTCTTTTTTGTTTTCGCAGCTTTCATCGCAGCTCTCTACATTGATAAAGACCTGGAGTACGTGCACACCTTCATGAACGTCTGCTTTTTCCCTCGACTGAAGGTGAGTCCCTATTGATAGCCGTTCACCGCTCGCACCTGATCAATGAGCTGCTGAGCCAAGCACCTAAGAGAGAGACGGAGAACGAGCGAACCGGGGGGGAGATGATGAGGAGGGGAGCTAATGGCAGGGCCCTAATGGCACTAGCATTGACGTGAGGCCTGAAGTGGTGCTTGGCTTTTGAATGCCTCTCACAATGGTGGCTTGGGTGGCTATTTTAGTCATCTTTAATGGGAATCTCAACGGCGTTGGGATGCATGCATTGGCTTGTTAATGTTAGTCGTCTGTGTTTTTCTATTGATCCGAGAAGTGCTTGAAGTTGCTGACGGTATCCACTTCTGGAGTGTTGCGAGAGCTGAATAAGTAGGCTTCAGTCAAAACTTCAATGGCAAGATGCGCGTTAGGAAGGACGGGCATTATATCCTTAAGTGCTCAAGTCTAAGTTTAGATAGAAGAGCCCCGTTTTTCCCTTTATTACCGCTGCTGCAGTGAAAAGACACAAACTGGAACCGGGCATAGGTACACACACGCGTGCTCGTGTACGAGTTTCCCACACAGCGCGGACCTCTCCGTGTGAAGCTGCTGCAGCGGTCTGATATGCCATGCTAATTGCTGTCTTGGTGTGCCTCTCCAGGGAGAATCCCCAGCTCTAGAGGAGCTGTGCTTTGCGTCATGGTCGCTGCAAGAGAGCACCTCATTTCCACTTCCAAGAGAAAAGTTGTGAAACAGCCAGCACGTCTCCTTACATAGCCCTCTGGAAACCACAGTGTTGCAAACTGTGCTGCTTCATCCAATTTAGATGGAAATAGAGAAGCAAAACCGGGAACATAAATGCTCCTTTCCTTATGTTCGCAGTTTTTTTTTGCTTCCCTCCATTATGCATGTTAAGGTGTTTGCATGAGAGTGAATGCATCACCGCACTCGAAATGTACAAGAGGTAGGCTATAAGCTACAGCCAAATTTCTCAGCCTTCAGCGAAAGGAGTGTGGACGCCCCCCGGAGAGAGGAAAACCGGGAAGGAGGAAGAAGGGGAAGCAAAGCACGGAAGCAAGAACAGTAGAGATGGAGGGGCTGCGAGAGAGTAGCAGAAGCAGAAGCACTCTTTGTAGAAAATTAATAGGAGCAGACAGTTCTGGATTCAAAGTCTGCCTTTTTATGACAAGGCTGCTTCCCTGTTAATGGAAGGGCTTTTAGAAGTCCCCCTTGGATAAGAGAAATGTATCAGAGCTGCACACCTGGGAGACTCCCAGACGCTCTTTATTTCTGGCCGGGGATTGGCTTTTGTCTTAAGTAGCCTGTGATTTGTGCTCACCGCCAAGACATAGATGGAGAGCCAGTCAGAGAGCGCAAATAAGTCCAAAAGGGGGTAAAAGCTTGGAGATGGCAGGAATGAAATAAAAGCATGAAGGAGTGAAGGAGAACAGTTGTAACTGCAGTTGATTTTTTTTTCTTTCTTGTGTTTCTGATTCTTTGAAATGAGTGGGTGAAGAGAGATAGTTTGGTCACAAGTGTGTGTGGTTTGTGTGTTGCAGGAGTTCATTCTGAACCAGGACTGGAACGACCCCAAGTCTCAGCTGCAGCAGTGTTGTTTGACCCTGAGAACGGAGGGCAAGGAGCCTGATATCCCACTCTACAAGTAAGGCCACCATATTACCGAGGCTTGCATAAATTTGTTTCAGCATTATCTAGAAGTGCCAGTGTGTGATTAGAGGTTAGTCTTTTGTGCTTAGTTTATATTTAAATACAAACTAAACAGTAATAATTTCTTGGCCCCATCAGGCAAGTTTCTTACCTGAAAGCCACACTCTTCATTGACATAAACCAATGTCAACCCATGGCTTCATCATAGTGGCAGTTCAGTACGGAATCAATAAAGTTAAGAATTCTACTAATGTCAAGAATCAAACGGCTCTTAGAACTTCAAAAACTTTATCAAAAACTTCACATGGGCACAAAAACAAACAAACTCTCACGACTTAGATAGTATTTTAATTGTAAAAACTATAATGAGAAAACAAGCTAAAGTTAACTAAAATACCTAAAACATGGTTTTGAATTTCATATTGGCTATTTTGTAACTTTAGCTAATGAAGTAATTAACCAATAGTGATTTACTACCTAACCAACCCCCGGGAGTTAGCTCAACTAGCTACTCAACATGGTTTGCACATTTATCCCACAAGTGAAAGTCCCTCATTGTGATTCCGGGAGACACAAATCAAACAGTGCCGAGCTACCTGCTGTGGAGGACTCCTTGTGAATAAGGGAGCAGCTGAAAATAGCTTTGAATTCATTCAACATAACATCTGGTTAAGCTAGGTTGTTAGCATCCAGCCTGGGTCACAGGCAAGCTAACATTACCTACCAGGGTACTGAAAAAAGGCAGCTACCTAACTTAGCAAAGTACATAATATCTGCTAATTCAACCAAAGTGCTCATTAAATAGCCATTCATTGTAAAATGTCTTTATCAGCAAATGTTATAAAAGACAACAGAGTCACACAGCCTGCTAACCGTAGCTTGCCTGCTAACTAATTTAATTGCTTGCAGAATACTGAGCGGATTGGATGGCTAGCTTGCCGAATTAACATATATGTCTAAACATAGCTTTCTGCAGAACTAGCAGAAAGCAGTGCAGCACTTTCTCCCTATTTTGTGCTTTTTTTTTAGTAAATACTGTTTTGGTTATTGCTTCTTTATGTTTAGAATTGTAAGCACACATGGTCAAGGATTTTTATCTTCATCTTTAACTCCGCTCTAACTGATTAAACACTACTTCACGCTATTTAATCTATTTTGCCATTCATTTTTCAGAACAGTTTCAAATCTTTTATGGCTTATATACAGTGATGAATCCTTTTACCTTTTTTTTATAGCTGCATATTTCAAATAATGTAGTAGCCATTTATATTTTTGCAAGTTTTTTTTAAGCAGTCTTAAGATACATTCAAGTGCTGACACTTACTTAATATGTATTTTATGCTTAAAGTGTTTGAATTTGAACATGACATCTAATTAGCAATGGTAAGAAATTCAATTTTTGAGATTGAAGATCTAATCTAAGTGTGTGTACACATGGGCGCACCGTACACTTGATCAGTCTCTTTAGTGTGAGCCAAACTCTGCAGTCCAGAAGGGTCAGGCATCACGTGGGCTGCAGTACAAATTCAGGGAAATGAAATGGCACAAACATAATTTACAAGACTACTCGACATCAGACTCTGAACATTTTGAACAACTGTGTAAAGGTCTTTGTTGTTGTGATGAAAAAAGAAAAGAAAACATAACCAAAACGATCTCTTATTTGACAAAAAAGCCAAGGAGCAAGTGTCATTTGACAGAAAGCTTTTGAGAGCTGCCATGATGCAGTGTTTGTGTCACCACTGGAAGCTGGCAAACACAGTTTTCTCAGAACAAAAAAAAAAAGAGGGGGGTCGTCTCGAGGCTCACGGGTGGTTGGAGATGGAGCGGTTGGGCGTACAATGAACTCCACAATTCAGCATCTAATCTGTCCCCTTTTCCTCCCCGTCTCTCTTCCCTTGTATTTATTTGATCGTCTTTTCAGTCCCCCGTGTTTATTATTCCGTCTATCTGCCCAGCGGATGGTGATTTTTTTTTTTTTGACACAGCACAGCTCTGACACCGCAATCAACACTTCCCTCCCCAACTCCACTGCCCACAAGAACAGGAAGGAGAAACAAATAGAGCTCCTGGGTGACCTGAATTTCAACAATTCACACAGCCCCACATGTACAGGAGACACAAGCTTAGATAAAACCCAGCCTCTGATGAATGGAAGGCTTTCCTCCTATCCTTGAGCGTAATTACGTCTTTCTTTCCCCTTGTTTGATGTATACACAGTAGCAGCCGGTAATATTGAGCACTCCTTTGACCACCTCGTGAGATGACCTGACCCCTGTTGGTCGATAAGCCAGACTCAGACAGCAAGACAGATTCGACGCCGAACAACTGCTCCATGCTATGAAAGTTGTATGTCTTCGAAGTCTGTGGGATTTGTTTACAAGCGTCAAGGGTAGAGAAACACAGAGTGAGACTAGGGTGTGAGTTGGAAAGAAAGAGACTAAATTACCAAAAGAGGCAGGAAAGGACAGGAAAAAAAAGGAGAAGGAAAGGAGTTAATGTACCGAGCCCCCTGCTAAAGGTTCCCTGGTGACTGTGCCTGGCTGATGACAGATCGACACCTCAACCCCGCGCTCTATCACTTTCCTGTACATCTCGACACACCAGGGAGCGCACATATACACCCATCTCGCACTGTACAGAAAGTGGCCCCAGTCTGGAAGTAGCTTTTAGGATGAACGCAGCGCCGACGACTTCCCGACGGCCCCGTGGATTTCCCTTTTATTCCGTCTCCTTTTGTGTTATTTTAGCGCCGCGATAATTCCAAGTGACACGCTCTCCCCGTCGAGATTTGGCTAAAACAGCGCACGCAGGAGTCTTATTTGCTCGGCACATGCTATGTGCTTCTTCATTTGTAAGCGAGAAAGGGGGCTGAATTATTGATAAAGTGTCATAAGTGACCACATTGCATTAAAAATGGATTTGCTCTCCTGAAATAAGTAAATTGTCTGTGAATAATTTAGGTGACTCACAGCTTGGGTCTGAGATGTTTATGCTAATGTTAACATTTCAAACAACTGTCTTGTACACATGTCCCTGCAGAAATAAAACAAAGTCAACATCTGGCTTCTTCTTCTTCTTTTTTAAATGAGGTACATCTGTAAATTACTTCAGTGATAGTCTCTTGTCATCGCTCCCTCTTTAGCGTTTTCAATGTTTACCCTTCTAGCGCGCCAAAGACTCGCAGGTCTCTCAAAGACTGTTGTCACTCTTTTATTTCAGTTCCTCTCTCAACGTGTCACTTATTTATTTATTTCCCCACACTCATCTTCAGATCTAGGTGTCAGAAGATGAGTGCGGGGACTTTGGGAGGCTTTAAAAATTGTTTATGTGTCCCTCAGATGGATTGCGCGTCTTCTCAAAGAGCGCTCTTTAGTCGAATTACATTTGTTCCAATTTAAAACTTTTTTTATTTTTTTGTATTTCTCTGAAGGACGGTGTCCCCGAGTGTCCTTGTGCTTCTCTTTTTCTCATTGTTCCTAAACTCTGTCCTCCTTCCTCTGTTGAATTTTGCAGGACCTTGCAGACGGTGGGGCCGTCGCACGCGCGCATTTACACCGTCGCCGTGTATTTCAAAGGAGAGCGAATCGGCTGTGGCAAAGGCCCAAGGTGAGTAAGATGGTACAATATAATAAGACACAAACAAGACAAGGCGTTCTCCTTCTCAATGCACCGCTAATGGGCTCCAGAATAATGGCTGCACTTTATTGATGGTGTTTATTATAGCAATTAAGCTCTGGCTGGCCTATTTTATTGGGAGAGACATTATGCATCATGAAAATGAATCGATCTGTTATCGATCCGATGTAAATTCTGTTATGGAAATATCACTTTGTGCCGAGGAGAGTTTGACGAGGCGGCGCTGCTGCTGGGGCTGTGTTTAGGTCTACCTGAGCTATCGTGTTCACACAATATATCTATTTATTTTTTATTATAACCCCCCTTCAGTGTTGAGTTGCACACCTTTTGTGTGTGTTCGCATATTCATGCTTTTGTAAAGTAAAGAAAGTGAATCTCTGCGCCGAGGCCTTTTCAGGGTTGGAGGGGTTGACGATAAAGCTGCAGCTGAGCCTGCGAGAAATGAAACCTAAATCCATCAAACATCTTTCGCCCCCCCCCACACACACACATGTGAAAATCCCCTCCACGACCCCCTACTTGAAACCGCTCTCTCTTGCACTAAGCTGGCGATAAGTTTGTCCCTTCCACAGAATCTTTGGCAGCTTACTGTTTTTGTATTTACATGACTTAAGCTCCCAGCCACCTCCACTGCTGGGCTATGATCACACACCACATAATATATACGGAGGGGACGATGAATTGCAGGAGTAAACGGTGCCCAGCGTAGAGCCGCCGATAGGCTTACCTTTTGGAAATGCGTGCACCGTGTTACCTGAGATTGTTAGCGAAGAAGGGCTCTTTGGAAAACAAATATAATGCACTTTTGATAATCCTCTCAATATTGGTTGTGCGGTATTTTTCTCTTCTTCTTCTTTTTTGACAGGAATTCAAAAAAAGGACATTTTAAATATGCTAAAGACCTTTTTCTCTCTCTTTCTCTGTCTCCTTTTCTTTAAAAAAAAATTTTCTAATCTAGCATCCAACAGGCAGAAATGGGAGCTGCGATGGATGCGCTCGAAAAATGTGAGTTGTTCGGCAACAAAGACCTCTCCTCGCCACACACACATACACGTTTTCACACTTTAAGCCCTTCACATGCTTTGCTTCAGTGTTGAATATTAGCTTTGGCTGTACAGTATGCAAGATGGCTGGCAGAGAGCTGTGGCCTGACCAGCCGGTTGGCTGCAACATATAGGACATTAGGTTGTTTGAAGTGCTAGCCCAGAGCACAGGCATGGGGCCTAGCCAGAGATGGAGAAGCAATAAAACAAGGACGGGGGAAGCTAAGCATCCTCGACCACGTCGATCATCCCCGGGGGACGGCGGCAAGTTTGTTTCGAGAGCCACACAAAGTTTGTATTTTTTTAAAATGTTGTTTTCAAGCGCTTTTTAGAGACCACGAGAGCGAGGCTGCACACTCTGCTCCGCTCTCTTATGCTCAGAGCTCCTCTTCAGATTTGAAGGAGTGCAGCTGACGCGTCCCCCTACGTGCTGCTTCACTCCTTGGCTGTTTTCCATCTTGTCATTGTGTTTTCATCAAACGCCACTTAAGGAAAATAGGTAACGTCTCATTCGCTGCTAAGTAAAAAATACAATTACGCGGCTCTCAGAAACACATCCACGAGCCTCTTCCAGCACCTCCAATTTGCTTCCTATACTCTGCATACGTACGTGGGCATAATAACCTCCATTAAACTGAGAGTGGAAAGAGTTTGGTTGTAATTTCTGGACCAGGTTCACTTGCTATCTGTGTGACCACATTAATCAAATGTACAATTTGTTCTTTACTCAACTAATTAGCTGGAGGTGAACACAAATGGCTTTGTTGGAACAGGCCTGTGGAACTTGCAGAGGGCAGAAAGGTCAAACTTTGATTTCATTTGGCTTCTAAATGAGGCCTCCAGCCACTTGTGATTGATACTGTTTGCGCACCCAGGCTTTAGCTTTTTATGAAACATTAGCATTAGTGTGTTATTATTTAAAGCCGCTCTCTCAGCCTCCCGCTCTCCCTCCGTTTTTGGCTCCCTTTTTCCCTCGCCTCCCTCCCTCCTTATCAGGGGGCGTAGTTCAGAGCACACAGTCTCTCTCCTGTGTCATCCTCCCTCCCTTAATTCCACCCGTTTCCTCTCCCCAGTGTACAGCTCTGTCACCATGATTGATAGATGCTCATTCCTAGTAAATGAACATTTCCCCCCTCATAAATTGCTGTTTCATGTGACTAGATTAGCAATGCCTTTTAAAAGGTCAGGTAATTTAAAATCATCTCTTCAAGTCTTCCTTCCTTTGGCGCAAAAAAAAAGCTTCCAGTTCTAGAGCTTTGTTTGACTTTGCACCATCACTTCATTTAAACCCACTAATTTACAAGTCAGCTGTCAGCTTGATGTACTCTCTGCTCACACCGACCTGTCTGTGGTGTTACTCTGAGCAGTTTTTAAGAACATTTACAGAACTCTGCAGAGATCTTAAGCCACCTCTCATTTTATATTTTGTTTGCAAAATGGCATGGAATATTTGGTATCACTGCCCTTATTCTTCACCGTAGCTCAAACTCTCTTAGAGTTCTTCAAGTAGTCTTCAGGAATAGTTCTCTGGGATTGTTGAAGGACATTCAACGCTCTTCTTTGGATGATGGCCTTTTGTTCTGTTTTCTGTCGAGATGACCCCACGCTGCTTCAGTAATGTTGAGGTCTGGGCTCTGGGGTGGCCAATAGATAATGCTCCATTGTGTATTTTGATTTTACAGCATCATCAGTGTGTTTGGGATCTTTTTCATGCTTAAATACAAAGCTGTTGCCAATCAGATGCTTTCCATATGCTATTGAACGGTGGAACAAAATCTGATGGCTCTTTTTCGTGTTCATAATTTCATTAGTTTTGACAAAACCCCCCAACACCACTGGCTGAAACGCAGGCCCAAACCATGACAGATCCTCCACTGTGTTTTACACATTACTGTAAACCAGCGGTCCCCAACCCCCGGGCCACGGTCCGGTACTGGTATGCGAGTCATTTGATACCGTCTGCGAGAGTTGAGGCTTCAGGGTTTTTATCGTTAACTCGGTTTCCCTGGGTCTTTTCCCGTGTTGTAGTTACGCGTCTTATTTTGAAAGAAATATTTACGCGTTACCATAGCGACCAGAGAGCATTAAGGGGCAGAGAGGAGGATGTTACTCTCAATGTTGTTGGCACATTACAGGAGGACGCTGCTAATAAAGTTATTACACAGTGAATTTGCGTTTATTATTATATTTACAAAATACCACAGTTTTTGTCTTGGTCGTATCATTTTGTTGTATTTATCCGCAACACCTTAAAGGCCCGTCCGTGAAAGTATTGTCGGACATTAAACCGCTCCGTGGCGCAAAAAAGGTTGGGGACCGCTTTTTGCACCAGAGGTTGTCCTCTCTCCTGAGCTCCTCCATACATGTTGATCATGATTTGAACCATCAATTTCTAATTTCGATTCATCACTCCATCAGACCTGTTTCCACTGATTTTCAGTCCAGTTCTTGTGTAAATTGGCATACCTCAGTCTTTTCTCTCTGCTTCTTTCCTTAAGAATGACTTTGTGACAGCCATTCTGAATCTTTTCTCATTTCTTAAGGACATGACTTTGAGCTACTGCTCATCTGCCGTAGATGGGTTTTTTATGCCTGCCGCTTCTTCTTTTGTCCTCCACTTGTCAAGTTTCTACAAATTTTTTGGGGGACGCTCTGCACACGATGCTGAGATATGCCAAGTTTTTGGCTAATAGCTCTTCAGGAATCACCTTGTTGGTACAAAAATACTATTTTATGCCTGTCAAACTGTGTTATCTTTGGTATTTTTCAGAGATTCAGCTAAAGAAATGGGAACAAATTGTGTGTTTTTGTGACAGGCTGGTAGTAACAAAGTGCCTAAAGATACAATTTAAAACGGGTTCTTTGCTAAGTTCGCTGTTATGTGTAAACAAAAAACATTCCTGTGAAAGTGGTCAGGTACAAGGCCTGGACTGAAAATAAGTGAAAAAGCTGCCAATGTCTAAAGAAACCCTGAAGAACTGTTGCTCAAAGCAAAAGGAGCTCGGGCTCGAGACTTTTGCACAGTATGTAGATAAAAGCTGCGTTACAGGCAGGTATTCCTAATTAATTGTAGTCGTTTAAGACACGAGTTGTGAGAACTAATGCCGATGAAATGGTTTTAAAAGACCATGAATAACGAAAATCCTTGCAGTTAAACCTGCCTGTAAAATCTTCAGTGAACTGTTGCTTGTTTTTAGTCCAGTCGCTTCCATCTTTCACAGATAAGCCTCATTATTTAAAGGTCATATTTATTTTAAATGAAATCTAGTTTGCTGATCATTCCTTATTATTCATAACTTAGTGTTCAGGCTTAAATGAATCACTTTGGTACTGGAAATCATAGTGAAAATTCATTAATTCCATTGTTGAACATCTTTTTGTTAAGCTAAATATGCAAGGTCAGTCAGCAGGGTTCAAACACACTTTGAAGGATTTGTGTGTCTCCTGACCATGAGCTTGTATAATGAGACTGGAGCTCATCTGCTGCAGAACCGCCTGACGCATCAACTCCTATTGGAGCCGCATTGTCTCTCATGTGATTGTCAAGAGCCTCGCTTCATTTGTTCGCATAGCAAGACTAATCAAGGACATTAGCCCCGGTGTCATGTAATTCGTCATTGATTGTCTTATTGGCCCTCAGTGCAGTACTGGCTTACACCATTACTCCTCGTGTACAACAGCCGTACCTTGTGTTACTCTCGGATCGAAAACAACTCGACGCAACGTGTCAGGATTCATTTCCATGTTTTATTTAAAGCCTCCTCGAGTATCAGCAGCACTTTGAGCAGGATTGAACTTTTTGTTTCTGCTGCAGAGCTTTTCCTGCCTGACAGAATCCGCGGCTCCAGCGGTGTCAGAGAGGTGAGAGACATGGCTGTGTTCAGTCAGACAGCTCAGAGCTCATTAAAGAGACCGGGCCCCAATATTTGGTGTGTGTGCTGTCTGTAGCTGATCCGCTGGTGGCTCAGCTGATTCACATTTCATTATTTGATGGCCCGCGTTTTGACAGTCTCCTGCCTGTGTCTGTCAAGGTAGAATTAAATGTTAACCAAGGCCCAGACTGGGAGAAACATGAGTGCAAACAAATCGAGCTGAGAGCAGCCAGGTAGGCGAACGAAATCGACGTGAGGAAGGAGAGGAAGAAGGAGTCGGTGGTGCAGTGTTTCTGAGGCCCTGGGGCTCCATGCACCATGCACCGTTAGGTCTAAGGCGACATCAAATATACATGGAAACGGCTTAAGCATTTATCATTCATCCTTACAGATAGTACAGTGCCTGTTTAAAGTCTCCCATCTCTCTATGACTCAGTCCCCTCCCCATGCCGCTTTTTTCCAGCTTCCTCACAGCTGCTTGTTTCTCAAACAATACGGTATCTGTTAAATAAGAGAAGGAGCCTCAATCTGCCTAGTAGCTGGAAGGGGAGCTGCATTCTTTCTTTAGCTCTCTCTAAAACCCTTAATCTCTGGATAAAAGCACTGGATGGAAAGAGGCAAAGTAAAGTACAGTATGCAGAATCTCCATTCACTGGCTTGAATCTTTTGTTTGGCCTTTGGCACGGTAGGAAAATCCCTTCATCAGCACCGCTATACAGGCACACTATTGGCTTGTTGACTGATGCTGTGCGTGTGAGCTGTAGGTGATGGACTCGATCTATTGTGCCTGAGCTTTGGCTGAATGGTGAAAGACCAGTGTATGTTCTTGAGCTCTTAAACGGGGAGCTGATCTCTCATCACAGGTTCCACCTCCAGCTGCTCGTTTCAGCAGCAGCGCTGAAATGAGCAAACTTTATATTTAAAAAAGGAAGCCAGTGCAGAAGTGCTTTAAAGCTGCATTTTTCTCTAATGACCAGCAGAGGGTGACTCCTCTAGTTAACTCTAGCTCTGTGGAAATCTATGGAGAAACTGCCTTCGGCACCTTTGGTCTGTGATGTCAATAAACATGATCTCAGTCAGTAGTTTTGTGTTTTATTGAATCATAGGGCATCAGCACAGTTGTGTTTCAATTTTCTCAACTTCGATATTCGGCCAGTGAAATCGCATTTTACTAGAAAGGAAGTAACACCGCCTGTGTTAATTTCCCAAAAGGAAGCTCGGTTGAGTTCTTTCTGCAACATTTCCCTTAGAAATCCTAGATAGATAAGTGCTTGTGCAAACAGCCATCTGTCCATCATTCCATGACAGCGTCCTCCAGACATCGTTCTACCCAGCAACACACTCCAGTTCCTCCTGAGGGATTCCAAGATGTTCCGGGGGTAGACAAGATGTATTATCTCCCAATCAGGTTCTGGGGCTACCCCGAGGGTGTCCTTATACACCAGAAATCCTCCGAAGGGAGGCGCCCAGTTGGCTTCCTAATCAGATGCCACCTTGAGCAGCAGCTCTACTCCAACATCCTCACCTGTTCTCTAAGGATGAGCCCAGCCTCTTGAGAGCAAACTCATTTGGCAGCTTATATTCATGACCTTTCTCTTTCAGTCATTCTCCTATGGTCATGAGATCTGGGTGAAGTTGGAATATAGATAGATGACTAATATGAAAGCTCCACCTTTTGACCAACTCTTTTTACCATGAGCAGTTCACTGTTTTACCTTCCCATCACTCATTAAAAGATCCCAAGATCCTTAGGATTCCCCATGCGAGAGAGTTTATCTTCACCAGTCCAGAGGAGGCACAGAGAGAACCATGGCCTCAGATTTGCAGGTGCTGACTGTTATCTTGACAGGTTTGCACTCTGCTGCAAACCAGTTCAGGCTGAAGGTTGATGAATCCAACGGAACCACATCAGATGCTTTCTGAGGCAGCCCGTTCCCACTCCCGAGGCGTAATATAATGACAATTTGTCAAGTCCCGCGGTATTCCTGAGGAACGCGAAAGGTGACCGTCCGCGTTCTTATGCTATGCGCCGGGGTATGGATGAAATCCAGTAGAATGATGGTCCCGCGGTAATACACGTTCCAGCCATGTATTCCAGCCCTAACCCTATCCTTGTTGCTAACCTTAACCAGCATTTTAATGACATTACATAGTGTTTTCCAACACGATTTAAGTAAAACGAACATAGATATGTAGATTCATTTCAAACAGGTATCATGTTTCCTCATTTTTCTGATCTCGTAATCTAGGGATGTGTTGGGTGCCCAGAAGTAACAAAGTGCCTAAAGTAACATATTGACAATATGTCACCTTGCATAAAATTTTACGCTTTGGGAGTGAGAATGTGTTGTCTGAGGTTACCAAAGTACCTGCTATGAGTTAGCTGTCAATCACCTTCAATGCAATGAACATGAATGGAATCATTATTTTTGTGTATGTAGATTGGGTGTCTAATGGTGTTCAATTGTAAAAGTTAAAGCCAAGGTTAACGGTACAGGTGATGGGCTCAGTCGGCTCTGTCAATTGTGAAGTCGTGTCACAGCCTTAAACTTTGGCTGAATAGTGAATGCTGAAGTGAAAGGACAAAAGAGGGAGCTGATCTCTCATCACAGATTCCACATCCAGCTGCTCGTCTCGGCACTGCTGCTGGTGGGCACAACAGAGCGCGTTGTTGCGCAGGCCCCCCGACTGCCAGTTCTGCACCTGAATCTCAAGACTGCAAACCTCCATCCTTGAGAGAAATTACTATGTTGTCAATTAACAAAAAACCTGTGCGGAGCGAAGTGTAATAACACTTTAACCAAAGCTAATCAGCATGCAAAGTGCACCGTTTCTCAAAGGTGCTTTTCTGCAGAACGCCGGACGGCTGAGAATTCACAATATGCTTTTGTGATGCCCAACACAGGCCGAAATGAAAAGGCTTGTGTATCCTTAGCAACCATATTCTTTGACGATTGCTCTTGTGCTGCATGTTAAACAATGTAAATGGCCAAATTTTTATTTATTTTTTTCCTCTCGAGTGGGTTATTCTCAAGTCATCTCCTAGGGAAAAATGCTGCTGATTTCCATATTTTAACTGCAATATGTAGTTTCCTCTCCGAGGCTCACCAAGTGTTGCTTACTCACCGAAAGCATATTGAAATAGACTGTGTGTTTCTGTGTGTTCATGCATGTGTGTGTTTCTTTCAGCATGCTTTTTTTTTTGCTCAGTGTTCTTTCTTCAGGATTTTTTTTTTCATTTGATCCTTCTCTTTTTTTTAATAGGATATTGCTGTTATCATGCGCTTTTCCTCTCTGTTGCCATAATGACAAATTATAGTGTTGCAAGGGGAAGAATACATTATCCTTTTCCATTCACAAGCTGGACACATATTATATGGAAATTGCAGGGGGGGGTTGGCGGTGGTTCATTTGCCATAGTAGGTTCTTGAATTTTGATTACAAGAACTGGTTGAGGACAACCAAAGCACTACATGGCCTTTACTCGCTCATGGCCAATTCCTCCTGGCAATCAGTTGTAGAATTTGCTGTTCTGAAGCCCTGGCTAAAGCCAATTATGCTTTATTCCATAAACTGACAGGAAAAAAGAAAACTACCTCACAGCTCTCTAGAGAGCTCAAGGTGACATCTTTAAAATATTTCATATGCCTAAACAACTCTCCAAAGAATTTAAATTAAATTGAAAGGCAACCTAAGCCTCACATGTAGGAGGCTGGAAATCCTTTCAAAACATCTGAATGCACAACACCTTTTCTCTTCTCTTTTTTCAACATTAGAGGGGACATTCTTTAACGTGAAACCCTTTCATGGTTTTCGAATGACTGATTATCAGCGCCAAAGTGGAGGTTAAACGCAACACAGATGGTTAATGTGTCCCTGCAACATGTGAGAAACATTTTCACTTGTGCTACTGTGGCTTATCTTTGCAGCCGTGGTCATGGGTCTGCAGCAGGAGGACAGCAGCTTTTTGCAGAAAACACAAATCCACACCAGATAGTCGAGTAGTTGTCTAAAACCCTAAGGCGCCATGTTATCAGCTGTGAGTTCACAGTCTGGACAATAGAAATAATTAAATTTTCACATTTATTGGGGGATAATGTACATTATCTACTCATGATACAGCTCCTAAGTATTTAAGACAGTGCCGTATTTTCTGTTGTTTGGCTCTGTATTGAAGCACACTGGATTTTTAAATAACATGGTCTGAGGTAAAACAAGAATCCTACAGATGCTTAGAAAGCCTTCAAAGATATTACATTGCTGAATTGCTTAAGTTAAAAAAGCATGAGTCAATCAATGAATACCTCTTCCATCTTTATTACGCAAATTCCAACAGCAGAATCAAAACACTCATTTTGTTTTGTGGTCAGGACCTTCAGAGCAAATGCAGTCTCTGCTAGCAAGCATGCAAATTCAATGAAAATTAGCTATTAAATCCAGATTTTGCATCACTGGCAGAAACCAATAGCTATTAAAATGTACAAGGTATTTTGTTTGCATGTAGTTCCACCAAAGTAAACCTTATCAGCAAGCTTGTCACAAGGCGATGAAGACCTATCAAGCTGTCAAATAAACCATCAAGAAATTGATGTGTTTCCGCTTCCATGTTTGTTATTCTAAAGCTGGTCTTGAGATTTCATACTATCATAATTTTAAACGGTCTTCTGTCTTATCTTAAGCAGTAGGAACAATGTAAAAGTGCTGAATGATAGCTTGATGTTGATGATTCTTTGTGTCCATCTTGGGCAAACAGGCTAGGAGAATATTATTTGATATAAAGTTCTTGTTCTTTGAAGACCCAGCAGTGAGAATTTGAAAAGCTGTCATTTCGTTAATGGTGTGTTTAGACCTGCAGCAGAGTAAAGTTTTCTATTCAAAGGCACAAATCGACTTGGGGCAAAAGGAGCCGAATATGCATCTGTGCAAGTTCAATATATTTCACCTTTAGTGTTGTGATAGCATATCAGATGAGATTCTCCTGCAGATTGTGGATTTTACTGAGACCACCCACTATCAGCAAACGTATTGTCGCCCTTTAAAGGAAGCTGAAGGTGTATATTCAACTTTGAGAAAACCAAAATAGAGGACTTGAAGGAAAGTAAGGGAAACTGTAGGATTTCCTTAGAAGTTCTGGAAATATCCTCCTGTGAACTGATTCCAAGTATTGATCGTACTTTGGAAGGAAGTAATTCTTCCATTGGCTGTTAAGGGCTAATAGTAGCGGATTTCAAAATGGTCCAGAAACCCATGAGATGAAACTTCACTTCACATTTGTTCTGATGCACCATAAGACTAGTCAGACATCAAGAAAGACCTTAAGAACTACAGTAGATTTTCACTAGAAAGCTGCTTATATCCTCTATTTAAGTGTTTTGTTACCTGCAGTTCTTTCCAGTCTCATATTTATAGCTAAGTGTTTCTATATTAACTCTTATTTCCAACATGCAGATGTACAAATGGCTGATGAATAAAAGGATAATCTAAACCTTTTACTGTATCTACTTTAACCTTCAGCTCAAGTTTATCATGACTTAAATGTGTCTCAGCGTAAATACCAAGTCCTATTCACGAGTTCTGAAAAGACTATAGAAAGCATTTAGAAATGATGTTATGCAATGTGGTCTCTGGAAATGGAAAGAGTGAAAATGAAAGTGTTTGCATTAAATTAATGGGTTTTTGCTTCCCTTTTTCCCCTTAAACATATTTCATTCTTCAAACTCTTCGCCTGCTCATTGCATTAGTAATCTAATGCTTCTATCAACAATTCAGGTTTTACATTGGAGAGGCCGTTAGTTATTAAGCAGGCAATTCAGTTTGGCCTTAAAATGAACCTGTGACCTCTTTCTGTTTTGTTTGTTCAGATGTTATTTTACTTGGCGCAGTGCTTGTCCTAACAATTGGCATAATCTGGCCTAGATGACCTGGTAGACCAGGTATGATTAAACTCAACACACTAGCAAAAAAGCAGTTTATTAAAACTTCATACACCTGGGCCTTGAAATGTACAAAGTCTTTCACTTGTAGATTGAAAAATGGAAAAAGAAAGCATGGCCTTACATGAAAGGAAAACCATAACCCTTGACTCTTACATTGAGGGGATCTAGTTGCTGTGGAAGGTCGTGGTTTGGGTCCACTTGTCCCCTTTAGAGAGAAGATCAATACAGCTCAATACTAAGTTATCCTGAGTGCTCTCCAGATGGCAAAGCACGTATATCCTGGGATGGGATGCCTTTTATTCATGAGGTACAGGCAGAAAAAAATAAATAAAAGTTGGACACAGCTTCCATAATATCGCCCACTGCTTATAGACTTTGCATTCTGAAACAGCATGTTGTTTTGGGGTTTTGGGGCTAGCTTGTTCGTTCATTACAGGTAAGTTCTCGCTTCTGGCCAGCATATTTTTGGGGGGGTTTTTGGAGCCAGTAAAATGGTTTTGGCTGCCAAAATCCTTAATTAAAGCTTAAAAATGCAGAGCCTGAGGTTACTGGTTACTGGTAGTTATGTTCATTTATTCTGCCTGTTAAACTAACTTGGTTTTGTACCCAGTCTGAGTGCTTCAGTGCCAGTTTTTGTTACTTCATGTTGGCTTCAGTCCTAGAGATTGGTGGTTGGGAATAAAGGTTCACTGAATGGTTTGAGGATTGTGAAAGTGATCTAAATCAAATGCTGTGACCTTCATAAGTCACACATCCATTCTGTCCAGTTTAACACTTATGGATGAGTTTGGACCATTGTTTCTTTTCATTCCGAGGCATAATATACCTAGTTATGACAGATTCTACCAAAGTCTTCCTGTTATGCACAAGGTGTCCTCTGGCATCAAGTGGTAATGGCTCCATTTCCAAGACCTGCAAATTCCACATTAGGAGGTTGGAGGGAGGGTGCTAAGCTGTGATTGGTGACAACCCCAAACCTAGCCTAGCTTCACGATTTGGAAAATCAGTGGTAGATTAAAGAAAAAAGTACTCTCTGCAATTTGCCATCCATTTGTATGAATCCAAATTTATGAAAAATGATAACCTGATACTTGCAAAGTTCGCAGAATTGTACAAAACACACAGAGGACCTTATTTTAATGTCCTGTAAGTACACACCATTGTGGCTCCTCTGTTTTCCCTCACAGGCTATCTTTAAAACGTTTGAGGAAAAAGGTATTGGAAGCCTAATTTGCCTGAGTTTGCATGGTCATGATCAGTGACTGGAAAAACTGCACAGTCAAATGTGTGTCTCAGCGAGTAGACACAAACCACCGGGCAGCTGTCATGCATGCTGTTTTAAATTGAAGTTTGCAGTGGGCAGGCACAGTAATGTAAACACTTAATGGAAAATTACCTGAGCAGTGAATATTAAAATTACAAACGGTGCTGCTTGGCATGAAAACTGAGGGAAGTTGCTTCTTTCAAGACGACACTGGTCCACCAAATCTGGTGTTTTCAATATTTTTAAACGAGTCACTGCTCTGTTATGTGCTTGAATCATTTTAACTGAAGGGAAAATGTATTAACAATAAGTAAAATAATCTCTCCTAAGTATGCCAATATGATCTCATTCCAATTTGTCCGATGTGAGTTTTTGTTAGTACTCTGAAAAGAAGTTAATTACCTTTCTTGAGTAGACAAAATAAACTGTCAGCTGCCACTTTCTGAAATTTTAACAGGCATTTTTTCTGTCACCTTTGAAAAATCTACTCAAATATCTGAAACATGAAGAGAAAAAGCTCACGTAAGTAGCTTTAAAAAAGGAATGCATCACTTTTGTTCATTAGAAGTTGACATTTTGATGCTAGACGCTCACACAACATTGTCATCACTAGCTTGACATTGGCCTCTCCTCCTTTAAATTACTTCATTGTCATCTTGATTCTTTGATTCTTATTTTGAATTGTTACTACTGCTATAGGTCCAGCTCTTATGAAATTCCAACCAACACAAAGAAATGTTTTTTCATTGTTTTTTAAAGTAACTGATGTTTCAGTTGTTTATCTCACAACTTTTTCATGTTTCACAACCATCCAAAGCTCCAATATTGCAAATACAAAGGAATTTTAATCAATTTTGACTGTCTTTCGTGTCATTTTCAGCACTGCGTGGAAAAAAAAAAATAAACTGGGTATCTGAGGCAAGCAAAACTAGTTGCTTCTACTTATGTGATTTCTGTAACATTATTTATACAGTTATCTTCGTAATACTTACACAACCTTTGCTACAAAGCTCCTATCCACCATTGCCTGCTGTATTCTTGGGTTGCGTGATCTGCAAAACAAGCCCAAATCTTCACCCCTCCACCACCGTGCTTGACAGTTGGTATTACGTGTTTGCGCTGACAGGTTTCTCCAAAGTACAGCCAAATACCTCAACTTTGGTCTCATCTGTCCAAAGAAGATTGTTGCAGAAGTCTTGTGGTTTGTTCAGTTGCAAGTTTGCAAAACTAAGCCATGCTGCCATGTTTAGACAGAAGGTCCATTCTTGAAATGCTCTATGACAGCGGTCCCCAACCTTTTTTGCGTCACGGACCGGTTATGTCCGACAATATCTTCACGGCCCGGCCTTTAAGGTGTCGCAGATAAATACAACAAAATAAAACCAGTACCGGTACCAAAAAAGAAGATTTATTCATAACACATGGGAAAAGACCCAGGGAACCAGAGTTAATGATAAAAACAATTCAAAAATAACAATAAAAACTGATAAAAACCCTGAAAACCATAAATTTCACACCCGAGGCTCAACTCTCGCGGTCCAGTACCAAAGGACTCCAGTCCGTGGCCCGGGGGTTGGGGCCTTTACTGCAGCCACCTTGAGTTGCTTCATTGAGTTGCATTGACAGCTCTTTGGACCTCATATTGAGAATTCATCGAAGTTCATCACTTAGAATTAACTCCAGATCTCTAATCTACTTTGTTTGTCATGAAATCACAAGGGAACAGGCCTCACCTGGCCACAAAAGTGCTTCTCAGTTACTTTAGAGCCTTTGAAAACAGAGGACTATGTACAACGGCTGTAATACCTAAACAGTTAAAGCAGTGTTTTTGTTAAAGCCCTTGAGTTAAAGCTGAGAGTCTGCGCTTGAATGACAGCTCAGTTGTTTCATTTATAATCCACTGTGGTGGTGCATAAAGGCAAAATTGCAAAAAAAAAAGTGTCTTTGTCTAAAAACTTCCGAACCTGAATCTAAGTGGAACCTCTTGCAAATGATATTTTTAATCTCAAAGGTTTTTCTTTCCCTTAAAGGTTAAAAAGTTTAAATTAAAAAAGGTGTAAACACTTAGTCATTGCAAAATTGATGCAGCAGAATACTTAATAAAATATTCCTTTGTGTATCCGTCACTCGGGCCAGATCTATCCGTGCTCCTGTATTTGCTGCCGTTAGCCTTTTAAGCACATTCTCTTGAGTACGCCGCCCCCACATTTCACAGCTCTTAATGAAAATATGTGACACAGAAATGTGGAAATCTTGAAACAGAAACCAATTTGCGTCTTGGTGGAGACTTTCACAGAAAGCGGTTCAGAGTGTGTCTCTCTGATTGACACGAGTCCTGAGCAGTTCAGTTGTTGTGGTTCCCACTTCCTGAGCCTGGGCTCCCTGTGTGTTTCACCACATTTGGAGACGACTCGAGCCAAGTTGGCAGCGAGCAGAAAACTCAAATCGAGGCCTCAGAACTTCTCTTTAGAAACTAATGGCTGATGTAGCCAAAGCTGCAGTTTGCTGGTTGAACGCCAAGTAGTAGCAGCTTTAAAAGAGGTTTCTAAGCGAGCAGTTTAATATGAAAGTTTTCAAATAGACACAATTTCAAAACTTTAACAGTTTCTTTTGTCTGGTGCTTATATACCTTTAAGCTTGTATCTGTTTTTGTTTCATATTTTTCTTCCTGCTGTCACACTACGCCATCTTATTACAGATCTCGTTTTCGAAATGTTCGCTTGTAATTATGTTATCAGATCTCACAGTCATTGTGCTGAAACCAAACAAGGCCTGTCTAATTCCTTGTTACTTCATCATTATTAATGAAATAACAACATGAGGGCAATTTAATTTCAATACTGCCTGCAACATTTTCGCTCATTTGACCTAAGTGACAGCATGACACATGCTATGAAAACCATAGTCAGTGCAATTTGGGAACTAAATTGCTGTCCTCGCCCAGTTGGAAACTGACCTTGTCTCCTCACACCTCTGCTTCTGTGTTTCTCTCTCTTTCTCTCTTTATCTGTTCTCCTTGGTCGACTCCTGTGTTTCCCGCTCTGCCTCTCCCTGTACCAGATAACTTCCCACAGATGGCTCATCAGAAGCGCTTCATCGAGCGGAAATACAGGCAGGAGCTGAAGGAGATGAGACGAGAGCGGGAGCGGCAGGAGAAGGAAACCGAAGACTCGGAAGAGTACAGGAAGTGACAGCACCTTCTTTGGGACAGCCAATCAGGACCCGGGTCCACATTAGGGAGTCTTCTCTGCAGATGTTGCAGCTGTTCAGGCAAGAGTTAGCAAAACGGAGGTGCCACTAGTTGATCGTGAAGATGTAGTAAGGAAGATAGATGGGTTTTAGGTTGGGATCAACTGGGCTGAAGTGACCGTTAGCACAAATATTTGGAGGGAAACTAGCTTTGTGGCCGGGATTTTCAAAGTAAAAGTTGGACAAAGGGCAAAGAGAATTAGAAATGACGCCTCGTGCGTTCATGTTTTATGCTGTTTATCACTCCGGCTCTGTCAAAGGTGGCTTTATGTTGTCTTATGTGTATGTTAAATATAAAGTGGAACCTTTTTAAAAACAAAGCCACAGCAGGACCTCACCGTATTACTGGCACATGGCAAAAAAATTCATTTTTTAAATGGAGTAAGAACTGTTAAATAAACCATCAGAGGATCTATTGTAAATAAAGTTTCTGATTCTGGTCCAAAAAGTGAGATTTTCTTATTTATTTTTTGTATTAATTGTAATCCCCTCCCACTCAGATCTCTGCTAAGAGGCCTAAACCTCTAAAACAGGATGAGTCCGTTATACTCCCTCACTACAGTGTCACCATCTGTCTCACATCTGCCACTCATCCTCTAATAATCAAAATGTGATTTCCCCCCCCCTCCTCTCACTCTCTTTTTAACCTCTCTCTAAATCCGATTGGCTGTCTAACAGATCTTAATTATAGATTGTCTAATTAACAATTTCCTCAGCTCAGTAGCCTCTGGATCCAGCTATTTAGCAAAAGCCGTCATATTAATAACTATCTGACGTCTAGAATCGGGTCTTTTATACTGAGATTTATTGTAGATAATAAATACATACCTGTGAGGATGGTAGCTGTCTAGCTTACTAGCCTGTGGCTGCTGTCACATTTCAGATAAAAGTTACATTTTTCTTCATAACTAGAGGAAAAAAAGTGAAAGTGGTCCACTAGAGCTGCCACACAGCTGTCTGTCAAACAATGTTATTCTGAAGGAGAAAACCTCACAGCAGCTGATTTTTAGAGAGATTTGAATGTTTTATGTAAATAGTCAGTAAGAACTTCTGTCAATAATTTATTATCTTACTGAGCATATTTGGTTCATGGAAAACATAATAACTAAAATTTCATAAAACAACTAATCATAATAATGACTATATTATTACAGTTAGTAGTAGTAAAAGAAGTATTTAGTATAAAAATGTTTAAACCCATTTTCCAGGACAGCGGGACCATCCTTTTTTCATTCTTAAAGGTTAAGGCTGTTCTAAATTTGTTCATACGCAAAATTTGTGAATGAGGTCGGTTGTCATGGCTACACATTAACGACCAACAACTACAAATCTATTTTAAGTTAGACCGGGAGCTTCACAACTCGCAGACAACGGAGGTTTTTTTGATAAAAGGAACACATAGGTACAAATAATACAAATAATATTTTTGTTTATTAAAAATCTCCAATTCACTTTTTCTTTCTGACCCTTGTTCTGCTGTAACAGGTGAATTTCCCCAGTGTGGGATTAATAAAGTCTGCTGTATCTAAGACACAAGGCTAGATTGTTAGTTACTATAAATTTTAATACTGAAAAAAATGAACCCAATGTGTTTTAAATGAAAGAAATCAAATTTCTGTAATAGCGTCGAGTAATGTAATTTTAAAAAATGTTTATCGAGCATACTTTAAAATGTGTTTAGATGTCAGGTGTCTTGGGTGTTGATGATGATCTGATGATTACACAGTACATATTATACATCACTATGCTGCCTACAGCCACATTAACATGAATGTTAATTTTTTACCCCTCAATGGTAAAAGATTAATGGGGTATTGTAGTCACCCTGCCGGGCAGTCAGCGTTGACACCCAACGCTGTGAAGACGAGATGTTGCGCAATTTTAAATTGATACCATAGGTCAGGGGTCCCCAACTCCAGGCCTCGAGGGCCGGTGTCCTGCAGGTTTTAGATCTCACCCTGGGTCAACACACCTGAATCAAATGATTAGTTCATTACCAGGCCTCTGGAGAACTGCAAGACATGTTGAGGAGGTCATTTAGCCATTTGAATCAGCTGTGTTGGATCACGGACACATCTAAAACCTGCAGGACACCGGCCCTCGAGGCCTGCAGTTGGGGACCCCTGCCATAGGTGAATCTTCAAATCTCACAAGTGGGCAAGTTTTCAAAGTTTCCCAAGTCTCTCTCATTTTGCAGTTAAATCACCATCCTGTAGTAACTCCAGCACTATTTGTGGAGGAATTTCTTTTCTCAGACTCGTGAGTCTTCTGGTTAGACTCTGAAAGCAATTAATGTCAGTTTGTATGTAGACAACAACAGATTTGCAACAAATAGGAAAAGATTTGTGATTTTTACTGATTTGTCTGAGTTAATCTCTGTATTATCACAAGCAGATTGCATGTAATTAACGACTTGAACCCATTTAATCGCAAACTGATAGCAGATTGACTTTGTCTCATTGGTGTTTTATCGATTTCTCCATATACCAAAGTTGCTTTGAGGAAAACAGCTTACTGACAAGTGGTCGCAGACCTCGCCCCGTCTTTGAAGTGACCTTGTTAAAGATCGCATTAATTGCACACTTCGGTTGTGCCACAGTCCCCAACCACTACCTACTGTAGCTTTTTTCTTACTTGAGTGTATTACAGTTGTTCCTGTCTTCGCTATCGGGAGAAAGAGGACATCAGCGTCACCATCTACAGTAGCTGCCTCGGGTTAAATAAATGCCTCACGTTGCACCTTGAGGCACACAAATCTGTGAAATATTCTCGAAGAAAACCTCATAAAGAGAAACAAGTGGTTGATTTTAAAGATATTTAATTGTGTCATATAAATATTCAGTACAAAATATCACGGTTTACAAAGCAGATTGATGAATGGCCAGTGATGCAGGGCCCCTTACAAGTACCACGACCTCTCAAATTGTTTCTACATTGACAGAACTGCTCAATCACATTGTCACCAACATAATATAGCGTAGTAGAGTTGAGCCCCGAGAGCGACCATGTCTACACATCAACAACCACGGATCTATTTTATCTGGAGAAAGAGGACATCAGTGTCACCATCTAGTTGCCTCAGCTTTAAGGAAAAAAAATTATGTGGCAGCATGGTTTGTTTGGACGTGTAACGTCTTCGACGACTTTAACTGAGCCTGGCGCCAACGCTTGGAGGCAATTACACTCGCCGTAGGAAAACACAAGTACGGCTTCGTGATGGCGATATGCTGACATCCTGTATGAAGACAGAGAATTGTGACGACTGAAGGGGAAAAAATGGTTTTGGTGAGTGCTGCTGTCATGTTGACTTTCATTTGAGACCTTGCATTGCACCTTGAGGCGGAAAAGCAGTTTTCTTATAGTGAAGGGTGTTTAAACCCATTAAATGCTTATCATAGCAACATTACCACAGTCTGAAATGGCCACTTACACAATAGGAGCTCCAGCAACAAGCTAATAAACAAAACAAGGGGGCCAAGAAATAGAAAAGAGAACTCGTGTATATGATATAAAGAATTTTCCAACCACTGTCCAATCAGCTGGCTCATGATAGAGGGGAAAAAAGTAGCACTATGGCAATTATGCCATTGTGTTTTGTTATTACTGTTTCAAATGTCTGATAAATGTCAGCCTCTTCACTGGTTGGCCTTTTGCTAAAGTGAGGGCAGAGCTTGTTTTAGCTGGCCTTTTTTTTTTTTTTCCTGTTGATATCATTGTGCCCTCATGGTTTAGACATTTTTCTCTGTTTCACAGCTGTGTGTTTGTAGTTAGGCAGCTCTTAAAGTAATTTCCCAATTTTGCTGTGGTACAGATCATTTTCACAAGTTTCCTCCTACTTGTGAAAAATTAAACCTTTGCGATCTTGCTGCAGGATAATGTTTTGACCTTCTCTCTGAGCCGAGGACACACCTCTGGGCTTAAGAACCTAATTCCACACCACTCAAAGGTCAGGTGCCCCTTGATAAGCATGTTTATGGAAAGGGCTGTTAGTCCCACAGGAAATCAGTTGGGTAAAGCCTGAACATTTGAACCAGCTTCATGTTCAGCACTACATACAGTACACGTAATGAAGGGCAAAGGAAGAGACTAAAATAATGGAAGGGTTTTTTAAGGAAAATACTGGTGTTCTTTGCTTTTTGGCACATTTCTATTACTGTACTGCTATGTTACATTATTATACATTCTACAGTGCAGGACGGAGCCCTTCTCAGGACACAAAATCTTAGCTAAATAGTGTTTAAGGTAGGTAGTGTGACACATTTGGATCAGTGGTTCCCAAACAAGTTTTCCTTCTGCAAAAGAGTGACCGCCCCATTTTTTTAAGGGTTCTGGATGTATATTTCCCATTCATCTTCTTCAATGATCTTTCATAAAATTAATACACGATAAAAAGTTTTAAGCCTTGAACCTAGCCAATCAGCCAGTAAAGTGTACCATGAACATAAAAACATTTGATTTGGAGAAAAAAAGAATTATAATAAATAAAAATGGGGGAAAGACCACTACAAAAATTATCAAATTTAATCGTTTTTGTTAATACAGTGTTGTATAATAACATTTTTGAATATATTTGTTGCTTGTGTTTTGTGTGTGTAGTGAAGTATAGCCTAGTTATCGATAAAGTTTTTCATCCTGACTGCAATCACCTCTTTACAATTGTTAGCAACACTTAACGGGAAAAAAGTTATTAATTGTCTGGCTAAAATCAAAAGTGACATTTAAATAGTTACTAAAAGTCTCAGTAAAGAGTAGAGCTAGCAACTGTTTGTTCATAGAGCAAAAAATGCTATTAGCTAAACAGAATGGATGAATAGCTAGCTAAAATTATGAATACAGCAGTGCTGATTTTTTATTTTTTTTTTGTATTGTCTGTTAACAGTACAAAACAGCTGACAGCACAACATAACAGAAATACAGAAAACAGTAGCTAGTTGAAACTATGAACAAAGCACAGTGGGCTCTTTTTGGTTGAAGTGTAGTTAGTAGTTATGTTGTCAGCTAGCACTATGAATTAACATAATAGCAACGTGAAAGACTGGAAAACCATCAAGTGTTAGCTAACAGTACAAAGAAAGTTGTTAGCTTAAAGGATAGTTGGCTGAAATTAGGTATTAATATAATGCAGTTTCGCTTAAGTACAGTTAACAGTTAAATTATTAGCTAACAACAGTTAGCTAAAAGACAGAAGACTGAGGATATGTCAAATGAAAAAGGATGGAAACCACCGATTTAGCCTTTTATTTTTTCTTAGTGAGAAGAGAATGAAGTCTGTGGAAGCATTTTGTTGTTTTTTTGTGTGTCTGTGTTTATTTTGTGGGGTTTTTTGCTCTTTTTTTTTTTTTAAATTTAAGGCAACTTTCTGGATTCATTTCATGAGCTATGACTCTTTGCATGAAGATGTAAAGCTTCACATTAATGCAGACTTATTTCTTTAGGTTCCAGTCAATATGTCCCTATTGTTTTTGCTGCTTACATTGATTCAGGTGCTACCTTTCCTTTCACCCTATCTCTTGAACAGATAAAACGAGCCATTTAAGGGACGAAAATAAAATTGCATAATGAATTTTAATGGTAACTGTCCACAAGATGTTTAACCTAATCTAATTTAATGCTGTAATTTCAGGCTCGGTGGCATCCTCTCAGCATCTTCCAACTCTGTGTTTCTGAAGTGAAGTGAGCAAAAAGGTCCAACAAGACCAGTATTTTCCCCTTAACTGAGCCCGACACATGTTAGACTTGTGGATTTTCATTGCAGCATAGAAAATAACACTATTCTGTGCACTTCATATTTCACCCTGCACAGAGAAAAAAAAAGACTGCTGACAACATTCAGCTCAATAAGGAAATATTTGGTATTTCAGCCCACCTCACAGCAAATGCTTTAAGCCGTGTGGTGATGAAAATCAAATACTGTAAAAATGATAAACCAGTGTGTTTGCAGGTGTTTGTAGTAGCAGTCCTTTACCACCGCTTTATATAAGCATTAAAGAACAACCACCACTTTTCAACACCTGCCACAACTAACTCAAAATTTGATGTTGTATATCTCCCCCACCTTGTGTGGAACCATATTTTTCATTTTCTTGTGGCTCAAACTCAAACTGTGGCTAAGTGTTTAAAGTGAGGCAGCCATTGCTGAAAGAGGGGATTGTTTGGAAGATAGAAATCCCTAGAAAAACAAAACAACTGTACAGCGTATTGTATCATATTACCGTACATACACAAGCTAAGATAGAACTCACAATATGCAGCATGTTTTTGTCCCAGAAACACTGAAAAATACATAGGCATATCTGTTGGTTTACAAAACTGCTTGTTGAAGTGTCCGTCACAGGCAGCTTTGGAGAAAATAAGAAACAAAGAAACAAAAAAATATCGGTATAGATATATTTGGGCCTCATGTACACCCCATATACACACAAAAAAACCAAAAAGTCTTGACACAAAGTCTGTTTTAACTGTGCCCTCGCAAAAACGCAACTAACACTGACTGGACACACAAAGCCTACGTCTGGTCACCGGAGGGGACAACTGAACGGTGATCGAAGGCAGTGAAAGAGCACTCGGACAGACGGCGCTCGTTTCTCCGTCCTTTCGACTTTTCACTCGCCACACGTGCACCAGAACCCTCCGGATGTTTTCAACATGTGTTTGGGATTTTTGTTTTTTCTCCTTGTCTGTGTGCCAGGTTCTCGTTAGGAATCCCTGTCGCTGTCGTCGCCCCCATACAGGTCCGCTAGTTTCTTAAACCGGGGTCCCCACTCGCTCAGGTAGTTGTAGTCCTGGTCACTCTCAGTGGTCACTGACTCGAGCGAGCTGAGGGACTCCGCTACAGAGCCGTTCCCCTCGTAGGCGTAGGTGGCCAGGGAATCGTAAGGCGGCGCCGTCGGGTCGCTGTCGTTGTCCTGGAGCCTCTGGTTGATGAAGTCTCTCACGTCCCCGTTATTGTCCCGAGTTGGGGGCAGCACAGGCCGTCGGATCGGAGGGTAGAAGGCCTCGGGGACGATGTCTCTCCTCTGTTTGCTGTCCTCGATGGCCTCCGGGTTGCGCAGTGTGCCGATATCAAAGGCCTGGGTGTCCTCCTCTCCGCCCCCTTCGTCATTGTAGCTGACGACGTTGTCCCTGACATCCTCTTTGGAGATGATCAGAGGCTCCTTCTTCCTCTGCCTCCTCAGGGCAGCAAACAGCACCACGATCACTGAGGGGAGAACAAAAACAAAGAGAACAAATATGAGAGTTTGGTGACTTTTGCTGTTGTTTCTGTGCTCTCTCTCCTTGTTCTGAAGGCCAGTGACTGTCCTGGGGGAATTGTTGATGTTGCGTGAGTGTGCACTGATGTTCAGGGACTTTGTCTGACTTTGTAGAGCAGGCTCTGCTACCACAAGGATGCATTATGCATCTCTCGTTCCTCAGGGCCGCTGCTGCTTAAGAACATAAAGGAACCCCCTTTAAGAACATAGCAGAATACATTACGTGCTAAAAAAATGCAACCTCTGTACCATTAAGAAGCATTATGACATTCAAGGGATGGTGTGAGGGTGACTTTTAATCCTTAAGTATTCAATTGGTGTTAAACAACTCAGGGTTGTTTAAGTGTTAAAGCATGACTGCTTCGCTTTTTGGACCTGGAAGCTACATCCATCTTTTATACTGTCTATAGCTACATCAGACTACAATAAAGTTCTAGCTATGCACAAAAACAGCAAAGCAATGCAGCCAAGAACAGCCAGACCTTCAATATTCAATAATATCTTTTTCATCTTGATTTCACTATCTGCAGGCTTTCATCCAGGTCATCCAGAAAGTTAAAAACAGGTCGAAACATGTTGGTCCAGTAATAAAACTGTCCTTTATGTGTTGGAACTTCAGTTCTTTGAATTAAAATTAACAGGAATTCTTTGCCTTTGCAAATAAAGACATAGAGGCGATCTGCTAGATGTTGCAAGATGAAAGATACTCCAGGTTCCAATTCACAAAAATAGCCTCCAGGTAAACATTACAATATTAGAAAGAAAACCCCAAGAGTCAGACAATGAGCAGCTTTTGGCAATGGTGGGGAAGATAAACTCCCTTTAACAGGAAGTGACCAGGTTCCAGAACCAAGTTCACAGAGGCCATTGCCATCTACTGTACCATGACCTGTTTGGGCTATGGGGTAAGTACAAATGTCCTGTTGTCTGAAACACTATGCCCCCAAGGTCAGCTGCTGCTACATCATCAGCTCTTTCTTAGACCACAGGCCTGTGACGGTGGACAGTTTGGTAGTAGTACACGAACAGCTACATTGTATTATTCTTACAAATCTAATGACAGCATCCACACACTTTTTATCCTGATGTCTCCGGACTCAGATGTTAACACTAACTCTGTTCACTGAGAAAACTGAAATGTATTTTTTCTTAAATGTATGTTTTCTTATGTTTTTCAAAGCACGCCGAAACCCCTAAGAAAGGATTCTAGTTTTTCTTTTTTTTCTCCTTTTTTACTTTAAGTCATGTTATTTTATGAAACTCAATATTAATGCCCAGTAAAAATGAATTTCCAGTAAACCCGCGATATTGTATGAGAGGCATTAATACTATAGCTGAAGTTTTTATACTTACTGAGTTAAGACTGAGTTAAGACTGAGAAGTAAAGGTGCTTCAAGGTATGGCAGCAGCAATAATTACTTGGCTTTTGAAACCTTCACCAGGCTGTAGTTTTAAATAAAAATGCAACTATCTCACCATCCTAATGCAATGAAGAAAAACATCCTGTTCAAGTCAGTCGAGATGCTGTAGATCTTTCCTGCTTTGCGGTTAAAATCAAATTAAGGTGACAGCTGTGGTCACTGCCAGAATTATCCGCCCACAGGAAGTGATGAATCAAATTAAGCAGTGAAATACGAAACCGACTGTTTAACACCTCCTATGGATTGCTTTGCTGGAGAAGCTCTGTAGTGAAAAGCCACAAAAAGATTTATGCAAGAAAGAACGGAAGGCTGTACTCACTGAGCAGGATGATGACACAAAGCAAAATGGCCACCAGGGCGCCGGTGCTGAGCCCCGCCCTCGCTGTGAGCGCCTCTGCGTTGCACGCCTTCATGTTGCCCTCGCGGTCGCAGGTGCAGACTCTGATGGTCAGCGTGCTGGTGCTGCTTTGCATTGGGAACTCCCCGTCAGAAATGACCACCGGCACATGGTAGACGCTCTTTTGCAGGGTGCTGTAGCTGTTTCTCCTTGTGAGGATTGACGCTGTGTTGTCTGATGAGAGAAAATCTGGTTATTTACTGTAAAACGTCAACCAATCAATCACACATACAGCACATTAACAACAGTTAATGAATGTAGGACACACAGGGTGTCTTACTTTTGTTGTCGCGGACAGAGAAGTTTGCCTTTCCAGCAGCTTCCTGAGCAAGACTGAAGAAGAACCGGTGTCCTCCGAGCGGGGCATCGGGATCTGTGGCGCCCACGGTTCGTATCACCTGAAGTGAGAAGCACACAGGTGAGTGACATGGCAACCCAACCCCAGCCGTGAACATTTAACCACACGTAAACTGCTGTTTGTGCGGGTGCTAGTGTTTGAGCTAGCTAATGGGTTGGTAGAGCTATGAAGAGGAAGCTGAGCAACAGTTTCTAGCAAGAACACAGCTGTTAAATTTCAAACAAAGAATAAAACAACCAACAAATCTAATTCATACATGCTTTTGTGATGCTGTCTCTCTAGCTGTAATGCGTCTAATTAAAGATAACTCCACTGCATGCTCGTTAGCATCTGGTAGTTGCATGTTAACATCAGCTGCTGTGATCAATAACCTCGCTGTTTATTAAGATTAAAGGGATGGTTTGTTCTTCGGGGAATTCGTAAAGACAAATAGTTAAGGGCGCGCAAACAAGGAGTAAACCTCCAGAGGTTTTCTGATGGTAAACGTGTGCAAGGATATCATCAGCAAAGTGTCACATTGAATTAAGCTACCTAGCAGGATACAAATTAGTTTAAAGCAGCCTCATCTGTATCTGATGCAACATGAAGGCACCAGGCTGATTCTGCATAAATGATTATTTTGTTCCCCTTGAAACAGAGCATGAGTTTAATATAGTGATGCTGTATTTACTTAATGGGACAGTTCACCTCAAATTCAAAAATAGGTGTTTATCCTCTGGCTTAGAGTGGTTTGTATTCAAGTAGATCATTTTACTGTAAATTGTTTAGTTTTGGAGAGATGAATTGTGAGGATCTCTGCCTTGCCTGCCTTGTCCTATCCTAAGTAATAACTGTGTTCTTTCTAGTGAACGACACCTGAAAATATAATTACTATGCACAAGGAAGAGTGGCTCTACACTCATGAAGATATTTTTTTAAAAAGCTAAGTACAGAGAATTAAGGGGGTTAGCAGCAGCTAAGTGCCGATTAAGCTCTGACTGGTCTTGCTGGTCTGGAGCATTCAGGTGCGCGATGACTGGAACAACCTTCTTTGGACAGGTGAGACCAAAGTGGGGAAATAAATATATATATATATATATATATATATATATATATATATATATATAAGTATTTTAGAGTCAAATGTGAACTTGGCTCATGCAACAGGATCATGTTCACAGGAAATCCACAACAGAACGAACGGAAAAAATAAAACAAAGTAAAAACAAGAATCAAGTTGCTGCAATGACCCAAAACCCTGATTGCAATGCTGTGGCCGGACAACATTTTGAAGAAGTTTGGGCTAAAATTCCTCCACATTAACATGAGAGACAATCATAGTTTCTGCCTTCAAAACAACTGTACGGGGGGGTGACGGCTCCTTTGATTGGCAGGTGTCTCGACACAGTCAGCTGTAGCCCGACAGAAGCTCCTAGGCTTTTTCATAGTCTTTCGGCTGCTCCCTTTAGGGGTTGTCAAGGCGGCTCATCTACCTCCATCTCACCCTGTCCTTAGCATACACAGCAGCACAGTTTCCCCAGGCACCCTGCTGGTGAACAGCACCGGTGGCAGTCGTCGTTAAGCCAGGTGTCGGCCAATCATGTGGAAACTTTTTGATGATCCACATTTGATTTGGCAAAGATTTTACACCAGATTCCCCTCCTGATGCAACTCTCCCCGTTTATCTGGGTTTGGGACTGGCGCTAGGAGACGTGCTGCGACAAGAAATGTAACAGCCACATGCTTAAAAGAAACTATGAAGCACACCAAACACCTGACATCCTCTGATTAGGCACATTACAAAATCAGTTATTTTTTCATATGCTGGCTCTAATTTGACAGTCAGCCTAAAAAACATTGAGGAGCCCTGATGTAGAAGGACAAATCGCACAATACTACAGGGCCAGAGGAAAAAAATCTACATTATCAAAGGCTGACTCTGTGAATAGACTTTTTATCTGTGAAGCTACAAAGAAGTCTTGCAAACTGCAGCTTGGACCACATTTTGTTAGTAAAACAGCATTATTCGGACTTTACTAGTGATCCTAAAACTGAAGACTCACTGTCCACATTTATCTCTGAGGTATCACAGACTTGGGATTTTCAACCCTAGAAGAGCTGCAAATCCGAACCCAGCTGTGGGAGTCTTACATTAAAAGGTCTACAATGCAGCTCTGTCTTTTCAGAACCTCTAGACATCTCTTTTCACTGTGGATCTGTTCTCGACTTCTTTAATCTATTTTGAGGAAGAAAACTGCTCTTTATCAACCTGAGATGTGAAAGTCTGGTCCCCAGAAGCGGTCCCACTATCTAGTAGCTTAAAACACACGTGACAGATTTATAAATTCTCTCTGAGGCCCACTAATTACATGCTGGGCTGGGAGCGGGTGCATAATCCTAAACGGGGAAGTCGAGATGAAACCATGACTACGGCTTTGTGTTGGGTAATAACCAACCTGATTAGCCTTAGCGTTCTCACACACAAACGTCTCATAATTGTTGGCGAATGTTGGAGGGTTGTCGTTGACGTCCAGGACTCTGACGTATACAGGCACCCGGCTGATCTGTCGCGGGTTGGCTGGGAAACACAAAGGTGGACACAGTGAATTTACATGAGTAATTATTAAATTTCATTAATAGCAGCTCTGCTTTAGTTTCCAAGCAAACTCATTACAGTATTGTGCATATAAATAAATAAAAGCTGGTTAAAAACACTTATCTGAAAAACAACAAATCAGATGCTCCGAGTTTTGCTGATTTCTTTGTTTCCACAGTTATATTTATGCGCAGAGTCTGCACAAAGTTCTGGTTTTCACTGACAAAATAAATGAAAGTAATAATAAGGTAAAATAAGGTCTTTGGATGTGGAAATTATTAGGATCTTTTTTTTAAGGCAACTGGCAAAGATGAAGGGAAATTGCAGTTTGCGGCAGCATTGAACTAACAGCAGCAGATTAGAAAACAAAGACGCTGATTTTTATATTTAAAATTAGTGGGAAAACGGATAAATGGGCACCCATGCTATTTTTAGAGAATGTAAACTATGGGCTGGGGAAACAAACAGCAGCTACCAGCCAATACTTGGGTCCCAAAAATCCAATTTGGCTGACAGAATTGGAGGAAGTACGTGAACCGAAATGTCTCTTTCTGGTCCGGCTGCTGCACTTACTGAACTCGGTGGCGATGACGGTGATGTTGTGCCAAGCGTTTTCCTCTCTGTCCAGCTCCCTGAGGATGAACACTGACCCGTTGCCTGCATGGATGTTGAACACTCTGTCCATGTCTGTGCGCCGATCAATAGTGTACCTGCACAAAACACACAGACAACGATTGGCGTGTAAACTTGTGCACTCATGCTGAGTGGAAATGTGTTGTTTTCCCAGGGCGACAGACACAGGGTACAGTCACATTCACAGAGCGTCTCAGGTGTGTCTTGGTCGAATTGACATTCTTTGTGGTGGAGACAGTGAAGAAGAAAAGGCCAACTTTGCTGAAAGGAACACAATTATCTTTATATATATTTTTTATATGCACAAATAAGAAAAAATATGAGTTAATTTGAATTTACAAAGCTTTTCTCTATTCATTTGTATGGTATCTGAAAAAAAAAGCATCAAAAAGCCAGACTCATACTGATTGAATTTTGGCTGCTCCCTGGATCACTTCCAGGACTGCATCTACTTTTAAAATCACTTCCTGAAAGACTTGACCATCTGCAAATTAGGCTAAATGTCCTCCACTGTATCAGGACAGTGAGTCTTTTACTTTATCCTCTTCCACAAAAAGAAAATTAAAGTTGCAGTGATCCAAATCTGGGAAATGCCAAGTGAAGACTGTGTTGGTGAGGCCAAGGAAAATGGGCGCACACAGTAGCACAGCATAAGCTACATTTAGATTCTTCTTCTACAGACACGCCAGGGCCAGAGTAGCATAGTTAGTCTGACCCTGGAGAACAAATCCGTGGCATAAAAACGAGGGACGGTCATGACTCTTGAATATTTTAATAGCACTTAAGTCATTAAAAAGAAAAAAAATACTGCATGTCTGTTTTTGCCATAAAATATACACCGCCCGGCTAAAAAAGATTCACCAGTTGGTGACGGTGTAAGTAAGAGCTTTCCATTGAGGTCAGCCGAATATACTGAATGACCATGTTTTGCCATCAATAGATGTTTTTTTTTCTTTCCCAATGGCAACCGGGACATTCCGAGATGACAATGCCAGGAATCACTGGGTTCAAGTTGTGAAAGAGCAGCGCAGTCATTTCCAGCACAATCTTTGGAATGTGCCACAGTACGCGAGGAGATCTTGGCCAAAAATGATCAGAAATCTGACTGGAAATAAATGTTGTGACACTGCATAAGCTTATTGAAACAACGCCACGGTGAACGGTGCCATCATCAAAGCTAGAGGCGGTCCAACAAAATATTAGAGTGTATTTTTAGTTTTTACTTTTTTAAGGGGAGTGGGGGATGTTGTGTAGTGTGTCTATGTACATATATTAAATAAGCTACCATATTTTCCACACTATAAAGCGCACTTAAAATCCTTTAATTTTCTCAAAAATCGTCACTGCTCCTTATAATCCGGTGCGCCTTATGCATGAAAACAGACCCGTTCATTGACAGTGCGCCTTGTAATCCTTATGGTCTGAAAAATACGGTACTTCCAGCAGAAAATGGCAGTAGCCAATTATCAGGTAACGGGCCCGATAAAGTAAAGGAGTAGCAAGCAGCCATCCAAGAAGAGCATCCTAAAACTCTTTGAAAAATAAACTACAACAAGCGTTTTGCACTGGCAGGTGATCTTCAGACAATGAATGAGTCTAGTTCTCAGTGAGTATCCAATAGTATTTCTGCACAAAATGTTAATCACTATTACAAGCCTGTAAATGTCAGAGACAACAAAAAGCTGCCGGTCATTCTCCTGATGAGAAGAACCATCTTTGTTGGATCAGTTTGGCACACATGTTTGCTGTCTCTGGTATCGCAAATATGCACGTGCAAGAAGTCACAAAGGGAGTGACCTACAAATAGTAGTCGCACTAGGCGCAGCCCAGACGTGCACAAAAAAGCAAACTTGAAGGGAAGGTGGCCCACGTTTACACCGGCTATGGTTTTTATTGTTAATAGGCCTAGAGCTGTCTGACTACACCTTGACACATCTGCTGCAACTAAAACACCACAGAGGAGCAAGCAGCGGGTGTAATTGAGCTGTATTCACAGAGAAATCAGTGGGAGACGTGGAACCTGAGAAAAACCTGAGCACATACTGTAAAAGTAAACCCATCTGCTGGACCAGATACATCCAGCAGGAGTTTAATAAAATGATCTATTTTTGGTTATTTGGGGGGAACTGAACCTGTGACATATAATAATAAACTGTCTTGTCTGGCACTAGCAGTCTTGAATAGTCTGCCCTGTGTTGATACACACATTAGAGCCAACAGGTTATCCAGTTGTGTTGTTTTTCTCTGCCTCCCAGACTACTCTGTGATGCATCAGTGTGATTAATGGAGTAGCAGGCATCAGGAGGGCCAGCGTAAGAGGAAGGAGACCCCCGAGGGGAGACTATGAACCGCGGCTCTCAATGCATCGCCGCATCCCTCTCCTCCCTCCACCGATCTTCCCCCTCCCCACGGGTGTCACCCCTACCTCCTCAGCCCCTCCCTGCTGCTGCTGCTGCTGCTCCTGCTTCCCCCGCACAAACATTTTGGTGTCTTTATCTAAACACTCCCACCTATTTTTCTACCACCTCGCCGGCGCGACAGTAACTCTAACCTTGTTAGATGTGCGTCAGCCGTGGGCTTTACTAATTGCTTTTCTAATATTCCCAATAATTCAGCTGCCTGGGTCTAACCCTTCCCTTGATTAATGGTGCAGAGATAACGGCGCTCCTCGTCCTGACCGGACAACCAAAGTGCTGCTTTCAGCAGGCACGCAGCTGGCTGGTTGGAAGGCCAGGCACAAGGACGAGGAGGGTTACAGAAATGTTAGTGATCAGGGGGTTGGGACGTACATTATTGCTTCTTTCCTCCCTTCTGAAGTGACCAACCGACTTGACACAGTATTTTGAGAATGTTTTCTTCAACACAAGGTCTTATTAGGTCAAAAATCTGTATCAAAATGATCTTTGTTTCAAAATCATTTCAATTGGAGAGGTTAGCTATCCTTAGTATCAAGCACCAGCTCGGCTACATGTCCATGCAAAGCAGTGCTAACGACACTATGAAAAATAGTAACTGAAATGCTGTTATATGGCACCTAAAAGACTAAAAAAATGACTCACTCTTTAACCATATTTAGCCCAGATGAACATCAGGGTTCACATTCACATTTAGATGTTCAAATAGCCACTTTTCACAGCACTCGATGGTCTTTGAGGGCTTCTCATCCAAGCTGGCCAATATAGACTGCTAATAAAAAAGTGTTCGAAAGCTCCACAATGGCAAATCTGAACCCCGGTTAAATGAAATGTTCTCTAATAACCTTGAATATTGTTCATGCTTAAAAGGTCTGAACATCACTAAAGAGATCCCATCACAGTGGGATGGGCAGCCACCAGCTACATACATACTGGCTCTCTAGCAGTTCTTCAATAATAAAGCAGAATAGAAATGCTCCATATAAACACCCACATCAGATTAAACACGCTGGCTTCAGAGGAGTGAAATAAACATTTTCATGAGCCCATCTGTATTATGTTCATTGCACGTCCTCTATCTTAACATACACTCACTGGCCACTTTACTATTATACACCTTGTTAGTACTAACTTGGATCACATTTTGCCTTCAGAGCTGCCTTAAGTCTGAAAATATTCCTTAGGAATTTTGGTCATATTGGCATGACAGCCTCATATCATGCTGCAGATTTCATCCATGTTTTGCATCCATTCCATTAGATCCTGTGTGCAAGAAAATATCTCCCACAAGCATGGATCCACGCAATCATGTTGTTTACGCGAAATTCTGACCCTATAGAAATGTCGCAGTAGAAATCAAGAATCAAAAAAATCAATACTGGTCAGATTTCCTATGGCCCAATTTTAGTGAGTGTAGCCTCAGTTTCCTGTTCTTAGCTGACAGTCGTGGCACCCAGTGTTGTCTTCTGCTGCTGAAGCACACCTGCCTCCAGGTTCAGTGTGTTTTGCATCAGAAATGTTCTGCTATCTTTGGTTATAATGGTGATTATTTTTACTTTCCTATAAACTTGAAGCACTTTGACCTGATCCTCTGACTTCTGGTATCAACAATGCATTTTCTCCCAGTGGACTGCTGCTCACTGGATATATTCTCTTTTTTGGACCATTCTCTAAACCCTAGAGATGCTCGAGTGGGAAAATCTCAGTAGATCAGCATTTTCTGACACATTCAGACCAGCCTGTCTGGCACCAACAACCATGCCACATTCAAAGTCACTTTAGTCACCTTTCTTCTCCATTCTGGTGCTCAGCTTTAACTTCAGCAGGTCATCTTGACCATGTCTATATGCCTAAATGAGTTTCTTCCAGATGAGTAGTCAAACAAGTATACCTAAAAAACATGGCTGATAAGTGTGTATGTAAGTACAGTGCTCCAGAAATGTCACGTCCAAGCAGAACTCTGTAGAGAATCTGGTTTTTAATATAAGCTCTTAACACGGACAGTACAGCACTGAAAACACGATAGCTCTCCACATTCACAGAGCCAGTGACACGCTTGCCAAAGAGCCATTCAGTGAGGGAAATGCATGACATGTTCATCACATCTTATTCATATTTGTTCAGGCCAAAGTGTTCTGTTTAAAAGCATGTAAGCTGCAGACTGCAGTAAATCAAATCTCATGTAAAGAGCTGACCTGAAATCTTCAATCAGAAGGAAAAATGTAGGATGAAACATGCCGTGTGTCTGCATGAGTCTATATACTGCACTTATGGATTACTTAAGGATTTGCATATGCATCCCTGCCACACACGTGCACGTGTCCGCAAGTCGCAGCGAGCTAATAAAGATAACCGTCTCAGTGACTTCCTCATGCCAGGCAGCCCCCGGGCTTCCCAACCCTCCTCCCTCCTCCTCCTCCTCCTCCTCTGCACGGCTTTAAATGCCACAGGGTAGCTACCTCCTTGATGATGGGCGATAAAAGAGAATGATATCATATTTGACACCTGCAATAAAGTGGTGGAACTTCAACCTTGAGAGCCAACTCCCTTAGTGCATCATAAAAATGAAAAAGTCTGAAGCGGAGTCGAGGCGCAGCCTCACACCCCACTGCCATTATTCCCATTTAATACAACGCTGGCATAATTTTGTATCTCCATGAGCTAAGTTGTGTAAGCGAACTTTTGGCACTTTTCATTATTTCGCTGCATTTTGTATGTGTAGCAGAACAAAGTGTCTTCCTGCGCAGGCCTCATTATTTTAACGCTGTTTATGTTAATGGTGAAGAAAACAAGAGCACAAAGATCCATTTACAACCTTCAGAACATTAAACAACATCTCGCATTAAAGATGAATAATTCACTTAATGGGAGCTACAAATATTGACTCGGTATAGAAATCGGTTAGTGAGATATTATATGCTTAACTCAAGGTTCACATGGTGGTTTTTACTTGAGTTTTGTCTTGTTTTCTTATTGTGTGAAGCTGCTTAAACAGCTAAAAGCTCAGCCTTGAGTTTAGACTATGTTAGCATGTGAGCCTCTGTAGTCAGATTTTTATAGTGGATTTTAAACTGCATGTTGACAGTGACTGATGGTTTATGATGTAAGTGGGCGAGAACAGGTCAATATCACAGTAAATGTATGTTTATTCAAACCACAAATTGAAGCTGTGATCTAACCACTGGGGTATACAACTTTGTTAAATGAGTTGTGTTTATTGATTTTTCAAACAGTCTTAAAGATAATTGGGACCTGAAAATCCAATCTAAGGACATAAGACTTCTTTTTTCTTGTTTTGCTAACATTTAGTCATTGTATATGAGATAAAACAGAATCCTTTGCAGAGTAGACTGGATAAGGAGGTAATAACTTCAATGACATCTTCAATGACCCTTCAAATTTTTACTTCTTTCAGCAGCAATTATGCTCATTTAGAGCCCACGCATCCCGTAGTTTCAGTTTTCTGGATGCATTAACTTTCATTCATGTTTGCACAAACAGAAATGACATTTTATGCACTTCATTTATTAACTTATTCAGTTCACTTCAGGTTTATTTATATAAGTCTCTGTTCTCCTCAAGGTGCTTTACACTGTAAGGTAAAGACCCTTCTGGTGAAAACCCCAAGAATCAGTTAAACGACCCCCTGTGAGCGGCGAGGAAAAACTCCCTTGTAACAGGAAGAAACTTGGCTCAGGGAGGGCTTTTTGATACCTTTTCAATCATTTAGCACTCTTAAAATAAAAGACTTTGATCACATCTCCTAAAATGACATACAAATCCATATAAAATATTAGCACATTTCCATATGACATCTGCTCTGTCGAGAGCTAGGGAGAGCTGGATGGCTTGCTGGTTATCCAAAAATTGTTTTTAACTTTTCCCTAATGCTCTTCTTGTTTATTAATGAAATTATTTAGATGGGTTAGTTTTTGTACCCTTTGTTTAGTTGTATATTTTAAAATATGTTTTGCCTTTACAATCTGTAATTAAATCATCTAAATGACTTGTAAAGCCAATACAATCCCCAAAACCGAATCTTAAAAGCTAATTTTGTCAGTTCTCCAACTCCCAGTAGTTGTACTGATGAGTGGTCCTCAACTTGCTCAGATGTTACTGAAACCTCCAGCAAAAGCAATTAAGTGGTGCTTGAATGAGCTATCATGCTCAGCCTTTTTATTGGCTTTTGAATAGAAATCAATAGCTGCCTTGAAGTGCGTTCGGAAAGATCAAACAGCAGCAAATTTTGAAAAAGAGCTAAGCTGTGAAATAAGAAAAAAAAAACTGGAGATGCAGCTTGGTTCATTTACCTGACGAGGCTGTTTTTGTCATCTGGATCGGAAGCACTGACGGAGCCGATGGCGGTGTTCTTGGGCGCGTCTTCTTTCACCTCCATCACGTAGCTGGCGCGCTCAAACACGGGCGGCTCATCCACGTCCTCGACGATGATCTTGATGGTGGCCTCGTCCCTGAAGGGGCCCTTCGAGTAGAAGCGGGGGTTGATGTGGACGTTTTCCACCTGGACACGGAGACTGTACTGCCGCTTCCTTTCATAGTCCAAAGGCTGCAAAACAGAGACAGAAGAGGCATGAAGAAGAAGAAGAAGCACCAATTCCACTAATTACATCTTAAAGTGCTAATATTTACTTTACATTTGTGTGCATGAACAGGTTCTGTGATTTGTCACATTTTATTTTAGGTGAGACTGCCAGCTTAATGAATAAAAGACATGCTTTTCCAGAGTATCTAATGAGGGCATGTAAAGGGTCTTAGTGTCACATCCAAGGACACTAACAAGATTGTTGATGGACAAACACGCGCTGCTGCACACATCACAGCCGTGCTCTCGTGGACGTCTGCCTAAGCGCTGCTGAATAATATGACTGATGTGGCATTTCGGTGGAAAACAAACATGACAACAACACGGTCTGGCTAATGACAGGATTCATGTTTTAAGACTGGAAATCTGATTACAGTCTGCCTTAAACACAAACAAGAACAAAGTTTTTTTTTTTAATTTTTTATTATCAACTTCTTACATGTTTGTGCTTTGCTTTTCAGTTTGATTTCCTGATGCTCGGCACAGCGCGGCTCTATGAAACAATCAATCACAGCTGTGCACAGATCTTTGCTGGGTGACATCTGTTCATTTTGATGCTGTTTCTCAGATCAACACACCAGATTATTACAGTGATAGTGAATGGTAGGAATTTGGTGAAAAAAAAATTAAAATGCAGAGAAACATCTAAGTTTCTAATGTATAGGTTTAAGATTGGGTTAGGGTTAGTTTTAATATAGTGTCGTATAGTCTAAGGAGCTTGGAAAGAAAATTGTCTGGACTTCTTTAAGTTGCTTGAAGACGTTTCACCTCTCATCCGAGAAGCTTCTTCAGTTCTGAAGTATCATACAGTATGATCTTCTGGACTAATGTGGCACTGTTAATGTTATTATGCTGTGTAAACCTTTTAAAAGCCGTTTTACAAGTTTCAAAGACAGGCATGCTGGATATTCTTGAGAGACTCGTGCTTAGACTTGACAACCAAAGTTTCCCTAACAATTAGATTTTATTTATGGTCGTAGTGGTCGTACATCACCCCTACATTCTTAAATTAAATACGACATACTTGGTGACTATAAATAACAGACGAATAAACGACTGGGTCTCCAGTGGGAGGACAGATAGTCCAATTTCACCTTCCTGAATGCACATCCTTGTCCTTGTTGGTTAGCTCAGTCACAACCATCTTAAAATGATGTTCTTTCCCTGTTACGAAAGATTTACTCCTTCATAACGAGCCTAAGTGGGTTGATTTTTTCTTTAACTCATCCATGGCCATAGCATGGCTACACAGACTAACAGATGTGTTGTCCTATGGTTCCACACATCCCAGGAATCTGTGCTTCAAGTTTGCCGAGTGAAATCACAATACCTAGCAATATATGTGCCCGGGCATTGCACCTGTACAGTTTATGAAAGTGAATGCTGTTTGGTAACCAAGCTAGCTAGAATTAGCCTGTAATGTAGCATTCTCATTATCATCCATATAAGGTAACTTCCAACTCCAAAAGTCATACCAGCCAAAAGACCAATGTTAAGGCTTCAAAACGTAGAGTCCAAAAGCAGCGGGCAACTTTTATCCTTTATCCTGTTGTGACACATGAACCAGTTTTCCACCTGATTTATGTGATCTTCCAACTTCGAGTTGATCTCCAGTGCACAGTAAGAACTAATGTCACAATCTTAAGTCCCAGACAGCAGGGATGGAGTTTGATCAACCACAAGCAAAGAGACTTCCTGGAGAAACTGGCTCCTGCCAGCTGACCAGGCTGCTTCAGCCGAGCCTTCACGCAATGTGAAACCAGGGTGAGCTGGTTATCAGTGACTTAGCTGTCTATATAACGGCTCAGTCACACTAGAGTAAAAATCAGACAGCAACCTCCTTACAAGTAGGAGAAAAATCAATGGCTGTTATTACCCTGAACTTTTTTTGCTGTTGGAGTACTTATTGCGACTAGCTGAGGGTGTTGCATGCTAAACTTCTGTGCAACCACTTTTGATTTTGAGACCTGTCTCCAAACAACTGTGGTCCGTCTTGTTGATTGGTGAAGCTTTGCAAATGGTTGCTGTTTAATTGACAAATGCAGACAGATTGACAACACCTGGCGATCCATCTATAGTAAGTCAGTCTACACTGATGAGTGCAACTCATAGTCGAGTCATACTGAATTTGTAATATTCTGGTTATATTACAAACTTAAAGCAAGTTGCTAAGCGCCTATGTTATTTTACCCTTAAATCACCATCCTGCAGAAACTACATTGTTCTTTGTGGAGGAATTTCTGTTTCAAATCTGTGGCTCGAACAGTAAGTAGTTAATGTTTCTAATGTACATTTTTTGTGTGTAGACAACAACAGATTTGTGATTTATCGCAGTTAATTGCTGTATTACCAGAAAAAGATGTAGGCACATAATTGGCAACCTGACCCCATTCAATCGCAGGCTGACTGTCTTATTGCCATTTTATCACCATCGTGATGCCAACAGAGTCACTTGGAAGACAGATTCAGTGTATTTGGATCAAACTTTAAATGTTTTGATGTTTTCAGCCTTGTATACCTGCAAAGTGCACCTGTCTCAGTAGTTACAACACAAGCATTTCTCCCCCAGGTAAAATGCATTTTGAAAACTCGCTATAACCTTTTAAAAATGCCTCTGGTCTTTTTGTTTAATCAACTCCCATATGTGAATATGGATCGCAAGCAATCCATTCACTTAATGTTAGTGCAGTAGCATCTCCTACTCTTATCTGGAGCCTTGAGCAAGCAGGCAGGTTGATAACAGAAGAGAAACAAAGGACGATGAGGAGGAGGACTTACTGGAAAGTCTCAACAAGAAAGCTGTCAGCCACTTGGTGATGTTAAGGTAATAAGGTAAGTTAAGGTAAAAAAAGCTTCTGGGACACAGCTGAAGGCATCATTACTGCAGATAATCTCAAAATGGGAAATAACCACTGCTGGAATATGTGGCCAAAAAATGAAGGGAAAAAAGCAGAAAGTGATGCAAAAAATCGCTCGTTTGTCAAAATTATCTCCAATTTCAAGCACGCCCCTCCTCCCAGCTTTAATCCCAGACTTTATGAGGGAGTGTTAAGGTTAAAAGGTTAATAGGGACGATTATAAAAAGATTAAAATCAACTAAAACAGGGCCAAAAAGTCCTTTCACGATCGCCACTCTATTGAAGAACACAGATGATGAGCTTCAGTTTGCCATTGCACTTTTTCCATATACTATACTCACACTACATCTGTTTTTCCTGTTGCCATACTTTCATTTCTATCTATTTGTACACATAAAAGAACACAGCTTAGTTGCTTTTACGCACGAACCCTGATCTTCTTGCATCTACTGTACACTGCTGTTGCAGCCTATAATTTATGGACTGTGCATGATGATTAGGAGCCTGATTCCTTTGCGGTTCTAATGTTTTTTTTTTTCCGCTGTTAGCTTTTCTCTTTTAGGTTCCCTGTCTGAACTTTTTATTTTTGAAGTTGTAGCCAGCAAAGGTATCCCCTCATTGATGGAAATAATTGGGGAGCGGTGCATTTTAATGAGTGTGCGCCCAGTGCTGAGCTGGAGCAGCTGGATCAGAGTGAGCTCCCTCGCCGGCTGCCTACTGTACATATAAAAGGACGCCGGGTCCGCGATTGTTGGAAACAGCCAGTGAAAGCTTGAAAAAAAGAATCCAGATGGAACGAGCTGTTTTCTGAAACTGTGAATAGTAACATATTATGAGTCATTGATTTTCACTGTTTGGTGCCAAGCCGGGGAGGGGGACCGCATGTCCACTGGAGGAATATGTTCCTTTGAAGGGCCGGTACAATCAGAGATGGGATGACAAGCCCATTTAATTAGTATGTTCAAAATTAGGGCATGCTTAGTCCCCACACACAGTGTGCCTGCACACCACATCCACTACAAAGGGCAATTATGTCATCCAGCACTTAATGATGGCATGATGGAAGCGATCGATCGAAGGCTGCAGAGAGGGTGCTTGATAAGGCAACTGCCAGATACTGTTGAATACATCAAACACACCACAAGCTGAATGCTGCAATCCATACTCAGCATCAATATTTCTGCTTTGGTCTCAGCTGAGGGGAAGAATGAATCTCACTGAAAACATATGTAGTGGAAGTGTGGGGAAGTGGAAGTGGATATCTAATAACTCTGCTGTCCGTCTCCTAGCTGCGTATGGAAATAAAGTTGTTTTTTTTCCTTTATCGAGCGCTGCTTATTGTGCTGTCTATCCTTTCGGTTACACTGAGGGAGTGAGTCCTGCATGCGGTGAAAGAACTGAAAGTCTGTGTTTCTTACCTATTTCGATCATTTCTAGCTCCGTCAGTTTGTCCTTGGTCACTACTAGAGGAGCTTTGCATTCACAGTTCAAAACAGTATCTTACACACAGACTCTAAATTCATCCTCAGTCTGCAACAAGCTGTTTTAACTCCTTCCCTTGTTACAGTAGCTGGACTTTCTTCTGATTGGCTGCCAGACAGTTGAATTTCCTGTACCCTGTACTCACAGGAAGGAGGTCAACGTCACCAAGATTCAAACTCAGTGATGGTGTCAATTTTCACCTAATTTTTCGAGTTATTATTTTCACAAAGTTAGATGTTCATGCTGCCCAACTCCTGCACGCAGACCCGATGGAGTCATGACAATACCCCATCGGCTTTTAATGGCTAAGGTTAAAAACTATGAAACTGAGTCTTTAGAGCAGCTTCACAAGGGTTACTTGCCATTCACTGACCTCATTACTTGAGACTAATGTCTTATATGTCTTCTACATCCATGATTGTAACAGCATATTACAACTGTTATAGGTCCACTTTATTTGCATTCAGTATATTGCACTTTTCAGCAGAGTCCTGCAATTCCACACAAGGCATCAACCCTGCTTCAATGGCAATCAGCCTAACTCTTCCCTGTTTCACAGTAAAAGCATTTAATTGGCTTTTATTGTGAACCTGTGTCCGATTAGTCAACCAGATGTTGCCGTCCTCGCTAGTCAAGTCGAGTCCAGTCAGAAACATTAATTATTCAGCTGGTTCTACGTAGCGACTCGTCACCAGCCAGCAGCATCCCTCCGTCTGTGACGGGAAATCATAAATAAACAAGGTGAAACGCAACATGTTTGCTGTGTTAGAGGACATTGAGATCTAATCACCTTCTGTACAGGTGCAAGAATGCTAGCTTTGAAAGAAAGAAGGTTACTGGTGCAAGCACTGCTAGCATTAGTCCATGCTTATTCTTAACCTTTATTCAATTCAGAGCTAGAGCCTATGCCAGCTGTCATAAGGCAAGACATAGAGGGGTCACGAGTCTGTTGTTGGGCTCTAATGTTAGCCACACTCAGAAAACTATAAAAAATACTCAAAAAAGTGAACCATGTTGCACGAAGAGAATGCTAGATACGTTTGCAAAGTGTTTTCTAATTTTTTTCTCTTTAGAATTCAACGTTTTTGTTCTTTAAAGAAAAACTACAAAACACTTCTAAGTAAATTCTTGAATTTGAAAAGTTTTTAGCCAATTCTTTAAAAGTTTTCAACCAAAGATTTTTTTAAAAAGTTCCTGCTAAACAAAATGAATAAAATACCCTAAGATTAACCCTAAGTTTGTTTGACTACAGTGCAAAAAAAAAAAGAAGAAAAAAATTCCTTAAAAAGTCTCCAACAAGAACAAATTATATTAGAGATGTCAAGGTTATAAATTGTGTAAAAAAAAATGTAATTTATGATTTTAAGGTGATAATTCTATTCATTATAATTCAGTTTTACATCAGTTTACTTCTATAGCACCGCTTCACCACAACATGCACCTTAAGGCTTTTAATTAGGTGATGACAATAACAGTGAAAGCTCGCAATCATAAGAAATCATAATGCTGTCGAGTACGTAAACTGAATTTTATGAATGTGTTTTATTTGTTATATTATCTTCGATTTGCCTGTTGTGCTTGTGTAATGTATTACAAAAGATAAAAAAGTAAAGGTTATAAGTTTAACTGTATTAATATCTCATCTTTTATTAGTTTTAGGGCACTTTTAGGAGAACATTTACACAATGTTTGCACAGCGCATGCAGCCACAGCTGCACGTTGGCAGAGATATAGCTAGTCTTGTGCACACATGAAGTAATGCATATAGCATGAGTGAAGTCGTTGTGCAGCCTGTGCCTCCACGTCTCTTGTGTCAACAAGATTTTACTGTAAATAAACATGTATTTTAAAGCATTTCTCTAGTGGAAAATATGCAGAAGACAGAAATGTTTCCCTGAATTTTTTCCTGGTTTGTGTCTGCGGGGCTGCCTCTGAGGAAGCCTGAGGCTCATATAGTTCTCCACCAATCACAGAGTTATTGCAGCCTGACAGGCGAAACCCAGGGCAAAAAGATAACAAAGCAGCGCCTGTTGCTTATGATTCTTGCTGCTGTAAAAGCTGCAACGTAATAACCATGTGAGTATTTCTATCAAGCTGCTTTCATAATTTTGAAGACACAATTTGGATTTTTTTGGCGAATAAATCAAAGTGAAAGTGTTAAAACTGCTCATGTGATCCCATAAAACCTCCCTCAGAGAGTGCCTGACCTTCCTCAGCAAAATGACACCCTCCTGTGTGCTCCTGTTGGTGGTGATCTCAAACATCCCAGGCCCATCGCTCCCAATAATCCGGTAGTCCATCTCCGCATTCTGGCCGATATCCACGTCCATGGCTCGGATCACTCCCACCGCAGACCCAAGCTCGATGGACTCGGGTACCCTGAACTCATAGAGGGCTGCAGAGAGTTTATGAGAGGAGAAGATTTGGTTAATCGGGGCAACACTGAAGCTGTTCAGAAAAAAAAAAAGCTTGAAAGTGTGTGTGTGTGGCAGTAGGACCGCAAAAACCAAGGCCATGCCCTTGGTGTTTCTTTTCATGCCAGATTTCAATTTTTTTCCCACACAAAGATGCAATTCATATAAGTGGTGAATTAGCGCCTCTTTTTTAAGATCTCCTCAAGTCTAATCGAAAAGCAATTACAACACCCCTAAAACGCACCCCGGGATCGATTTAAAGCAAACCGCACACACACACACACAGTCGCACACGACGCGCCGGACACAAAAGAAGCAAGCGCCACCCCTGACAGCCCGACGAGCGTCATAACGTGAGTATTTTTTACGGCCTTGTTAGTGAAAAAAGAAAGAGTGTAAGTGGGTGAGTCAGAGAGCAGGAATACAAGAGAGCAGGTCAGGGAGAAAGTGAGTCAGAGCCAATCAGAGAGCGGCAGTGTAAGAGCCAGCCGAGGAGGGAGAGCGTGTCAGAAGGAGTGTTGGATTTAGTGCTGCTACATTTGTAGATTAGCTGCTCATATGCGCCGAAACATATTTCAGCTCCAAAACAGACGTTTGGCCTTTCACGTAGGTTGCTACAAGCCCTATTGACTCACCACTTCAAGTTTAGGATGTAACATAAATTCTGGGCCAATTTGCTCAACATAAATTAATTGCTTCTTCTTCCTCTCCCTCCCCCCACCCACACTTATTTTCCGAGATGATTTCTGGGTTTGAGGGGGGATAAATTGATGGCTGCCTGTCGGCCGCGGCGGCCTCGGTTGCATCTCGTATGCTTAAATAAATAGCTGGACTGCGGGAGGGGAGCGAGGGTGATATACACACAGCCTGCGGAGACAAACAGCAGTGACACACTAATAAAACATGCTGACAGTGTTTTGGCAACGCCTGAGTCGGCAGGTCTCTGTGACGCTGACACTTGCCTCCAAACACACACACACACACACACACACACACACACACGCGCACGCTCACACACACACACTGCACCACTAGAAGGTTTCCCTGGGCTAACAGGTATTTAGCATTGGGTGGAAAAGAAGAGGCATCACTCCGGCAGACAACAATGATATCGCTTCCTGACACTCTACCTCCTCTGGGTGTCCCATTACAATATCTCTTCCTCTTTCTTCCTCTTTCAATCTACCCGCGACCCCCACCCCTCCACCCCCCTCGCCTCTATCACAGGCTGTCTTTCTGCCGTCCGCTTCACTCTTCCTCTTTCTTCCCCTTTCTTCCCCCTCCTGTCACCTTCGCCATCCCCGTCGTATCCGTCTCCCTCCCTCCCTCCTCTCGCTCTTCATTCATTGGTAGAGGGGTTTGAAATGACAGCATCTGCCACCCCACCACTGCCACCACCCCCGGAGCTGGTGGGAGTTCCGCAGGCGCGTGTTTGCCTTGCGTTTCGCGCCTGTGCGCACGCGTCACCCACCGTACAGTGAAACGCGTGGGGGGTGGGGGGAGCGAGGGACACGACAACATCGGTAATCTGTCAATCTGATCTGGCTCCCTTCGCCATTTATTTGCCAGATGCAACGAGAGCAAAGAGGGAAGTGGGGGAGGGAGAGGAAGAACGGGAGAGAGTATGTGAAAAGAGAGTAGGTAAGGAGTAAAAAGGAGTGAGTGATTGATGAGCGCGAGTGTAACAAAAAAGAGGAGAAAAATGCACCAAGGACAGTTTGAGCACTAAATTGAGAACAGTGGTTTTATGGAGTAAAAAGGCAGCAGAAGAAAGACTTAATAGCAAGAGATAGACAAAGAGAGAGGAAGAGCAGGGGAGATAAAACCCAGTGAATGTACTCTCTTCATTTAATAGGGATTACAGCGCTGATCTGATGCACTTTGCAGGACCCTTCGCTCTGTCATATGGCTCTATATTTAATTATTCGCTGCCTTTAAGAGGCCCGCCTTAGTCGCACAAAACCCAGAGCTCCCTGCAATAATCCAAATTCATTTTGAAACTGACACCAGATGGGGGCTGCCTGCCTGGCATCAGCTCACACTGACAAGTGGTTCTCATGAGCTGAGGATTGGTCACTGTGTGTGTGTGTGTGCATGCACAAGTCCACCAGAAGGGCTGTACTCACTCTTGGTGAAGCGTGGTGGGTTGTCGTTCACGTCTGAGAGGGTGATGCTGACCGTTGTGGTTCCCGAGAGCCCGCCCATCTGTCCGGCCATGTCTTTAGCCTGGATCACAACCTGGTAGTTTTCTTTGACTTCCCTGTCCATGCCAGGCAGGGCTGTCTTGATCAGGCCTGAGGAGAGCAAAAAAAAAACCAACCAAAAAATGAAAAATGTAGATTTACAAAGAGAATAGCGTGCATTTGATCAGAGCAGGCAATCTGTAGCTTCATCCAACTCATTATTTTCTGTTTTCCTCTGATTATCTGTTATTTTATGACATTAAAATCAGTCCAGCTTTGATTTAAAACAACTAGGGGGAATCAGGAAGACAATAACAACGCAAAAATCTGGATGAAAATCAGAGTTTTAAAAATGCTCCAAACTCTGAAAAGTTTACCCACTTATGTTTATTTGCTTAGAGAGAAACGAGTCGCTGCTGCATAATCAGCAGCTCGTTTGCCCATTTTCCTCTTCACCGTCTATAACTGAAAGCATTTTCTGAGGTGCGCTCGGTACAAGAGGACCCGGTGACCTCGTTCACCCTTCAACTCCGGTCACTACTCACTTTTACAGCTTTTACAGCAAACTTTTGACAGAGTGGGAACATAAAATCAGAGCGAAAAGCAATTTAAACCTGCTTCTTTTTAATAACAGGGTTTTTTTGTGTGCGAAAATCTGCAAAAATACATAAATTGACGTGCTCTATTCATGCAGTATTCCAGGTAATCGTACACGCTGGCACAGAGAGAAAAGAAAACAAGTATGAAAAGATAAAAGCATGCCTGGACTCTAAAGTGTAGAATATGAACACTGAAGCAAAATAATAAGCAGTTAGTAAATTGATTAATCAGTCACAAAACTGATCAATAGCTACATTTGGTAAAAGTTTAAATAGCCCCAAACCACCAGCTGCAGTTACTTAGTTGTGATTGCAAAGTTCAGTTTTCCTACTCTAAACAAAATATCGTTAAAGAATGCTGAATTGCCCAAAACTGCAGTTCCTCTAGAGGCCACTTGAGGATGCTTTCTAAATTGAGTCAATCACCATAGACTCCCATGTTAAAATGCCCAACTTTATGTCTATACCCTGCTACAAAATCGTTTTTATATCCCAATAGATAATACCTCCCTTTGTGACAGGTGCACTGTGAGATTTTCTTTAATATTTCTCCCATTTACATTTGATTAATGCTTTAAGTTAGGAATGTTTCACGTAGCTTTGAGCTTTCCGTCAAGTCTCAGAACTGGACCTCTTCATTTTAATTGAGGTGTAGGTGCCTATTGGAGTAATTATCTGCCAAATCACATGGCAAGAAGTCTGTAAATGAGTAAAACTGTAGTATTTTAGCTGTATGCTACTATCACAAATTACAAGATATCTCTGTCTGTGCAATGAACCCATTAAGTCTTGATTAACCTTGTTAATCAAGCTTGCCACTGTGGGCTGATAACTTGGAACTCGGATGTGGTCACTTCTGGCTGAAAAACAACATAGCAGTGGCTAAAGTGAGGATTTACAAACTAATGAACACATGGCAATGTCTCAATGCCTGAGTGTTAGCATTTTAGCAGCTATGACATTGTTTTTTTGTTTTTTTTTAATCAACAGTGAATGATAATTAGCAGCCAAAAGAAGAAAATAACAAGAAGTGAAGACAGTTGCGTTCAAAATACACCGAAAGCATAAACTTCCAAAACAGATCTACAGATCTTGTTCTATGACTTGAAATAATTGATGCTAGCTTACAGCTAGCAGCTACAGATCTAACTGCAGTCAAAGCACCCACAACTCGAAATATGCAAACATTATGCTTCAATAAAGTTCCAGCCAGTGACTTATAAAGGAAATCCCCCCTGTACAGCTGTTATGAAGGTGCACATTTCCTACAGAAGCCAAAATCAGGCTTCTACGAAGATGCTTTTAACAGAGTTGGGAATTTTAACATAAAAGTCTATGGAGAATGGCTCACTTTTGCAGCCAGTCTCAAGTGGCCACTTGAGACACATCCTGAAAAAAGCCGGATGAACAGACTTAAAAACTAATTTTTTCTGACTGCCTTTGGCCTTTCAAATAACTCAGTGTGATTTAAATGTGGTTAATGTACAACATCAGTAATAGATACAGTATGAACATGAGCAATAAATACTTTCTAAGGAGTACATTTGCTGTCACATGACAGAAAATAATGCTTCCACGGGTGAATTGGGTATATCTATAAATATATATCTTTAAAAAAAGTGCAGTTCTCACCTGAAACATATCTAAAAATATCACCCTGAATCAGCTGTATTGAATTAATGATATTTCATCTCTTAGATTCATGCATCTACAGGCCAGATAATTAAACCACTAAGAACATTTTATTACTCAAAGGTCAGTGCTCTTGCTCAGCAGCATGGAGCTCAGCGGCCACCCAGGAGCACATTTTAGTGTCTGTGTTCTCATGATTTAACTGGTAAGTGGACCAAAGAGCCAACATACCAAAACCACGGCGTATTCCTTTAATTTCCTAAGTGTAGCATTTGCCTCCAAATGCATTCGGCACCATTTATCTGCTCTTTTTTTCTGAATTAACACTCTGTTAATGTTCAGCCTTTCAAGTGCCGTGCAGTTGCTTACTTCTCGGCTCTGACACCTCAGATCTCTAGTTTGGAGTCAGGACAGAGAGCGAGTGAAGCGGTAATTGGCAGCATATTCAAAAGGTGTGCTCCATCTCCCATCAGAGTCGGTCTTAAATCCTGTCTGCTATTACACGTTTGAATTTGAAGCATCATAAAAGAGGAGCAGGTGGAGGGGGGAGGCGGCGAGGGGAGACGCAGACAGACATAGCGAAACGGGAGAATGAAGATGAAAACATAAATTTCACCCTAAATAAACTGTTCTGACAAACTTCAGCACTTTTCGGCAGAACTGATGATTCACTGCATATCAAACAATAAGGAAGAAGGAGCAGCTGATGTGGCGCATCGCTCACGCTCAGATCAGAGTGGCCTACGCTGTTCAGAAGGCCCTCCAACTTGCTCCTTTTGTTCCTCCCATACAATAACTCCCCCCCCTCCCCAACTTCTAACAATGTACAATTTATCTCAGAGGCAAGGAAACAGCGATCGTTCAGACGGTGTTGCGGGGAAGCAAGCAAAGGTATAGCATCTTTAGAAAAGCAGCATCTCGCTCGCTCTGCACCTCTGTCTACCTTTGTTATTGTTTAATGACTACAATGCACACAGAAGAGGAGGAGAGGAGAAACAAATCCTGCTTATAATGTGATGTCCAGGCATGTCTTTGTGTAAGAGGGGATGTCAGCTTACATACCACATGTGGGATAAACCATATTACTGTTAATCCCTCTGCTAATCTGCAAATGGCTTTTTTTGTCATTCTCCTTTTGTTTAAGCGGGAAAAAAAGGACACGAGCGGGATGAGTTCCAAAGCACACATTAATGATTAAAAGTAGCAAGCGGTTACATTTTAGGGGTTGGTTATTTGCCATTCTCTCTGTCTACAAATCCCTCGCCACACGTCAGCCTGCGAGGAGAAGGCTGCTGGTTAAAGGGAAATTCACTGCATTTATTTCAGGATTTATCCTGTGATAAATTGTTTTTAATTCACCTTCCCGCTGAAGCAGCGTTCCCTCAGCATGCCTGCGCCGTTTCTGTTTCGTTAGCCATTCGTTATCTTTCCCACAATGGCCACCCCCAGAAAGAAAGGTGTGAACTTGTTGCGCTGAGCCGTGGGTTACACACGTAGGTGGAGAGTGCAGTGGCTGCAGCATTGTTAGAGCAGCAGGATGAGAGGCTTTCTGCTCAAGAAAGAGCGAGGAGCTGTGCACATCAGTCAAAAAGCAACGTCCTTCGGGGCTGCTGTGCATGCCGCTCTACTAAAGCTGCTCTCACTGAGGAGAAATTTGCTTTTTGTGTGATGGATTTCTCCTTCAAACTCTACAAAATTTTTGTTTAAAACAAAAAAAGAGACTACACTATACTTTTTGCTTATTTCTATGAAAAGGTTTTCTTTCATCTAACTTTTAAAGTTGATCTCTTTTATTAAAGTTACACTCTCTTCTCTCTTTGTGTGCATTTTTTTTTTTTATTAACGCTTAAATTTATAAAGGAAAGCTTGAATTAAAGCCAAACTTTAATTTAAGCTCTACTGGTATTTTCCCGCACAACTATCCCTTGGATTTACAGGGAAAGGTCTGAAAAAGAGAAAAATATCCAGTGAGCAGCTCGGGGTGAGAGTGATGCTGGAGGTCAAAGGAGAGTGACCAGACTGCTTTGGGCTGACAGGAAGTAGCTCAAATAACCAGAATCCATAGCGCACTGAACTGTGAAGCAGATGGGCTACAGCTGCAGAAGACCACACCGCTGTGCCACTCCCATCGGTTACAAACAGGAAATTGAGGCTACAATTCCCACGGGTTCACCAAAGCTGGACAATAGGAGATCAGAAAAACGCTGCCTGGTCAGATGAGTCTTGATTTGTGGTGCACGCCATGTCACAAAGTTCATCTCAAACTGGTTTCTTGAACATGACAATGAGTTCCCTGTACTCAAATAACCTCCACAGTAACCGGCTCTCAATACAATGAGAGCTTCAACAAATCTGCAGCAACTGTGTGATGCTATCGCGTCAATATGGAGCAAAATCTCTGAGGAATGTTTCCAGCAACTTGTTGAGTCTGTGCCACAAAGATTTGGAGTAGAAGGCAAACTTGGAACTAGCAAAGTGTACATACACACTGACAAAAAATCTATATGTTTATGAAACTTTTTAGAAAAAAAGAAAAGAATTATTATGATTTTTAAATAGTTACTTTATGCAATGAATATATTCTTTTTTAAAAGAAACATTGTATGTACCAACAGTGTATATGTCAGGACTTCTATTGTGAAAGGAATGAACAGGAAGAAGCCCTTTTCGCATAAGGTTAAAAAAAACCATCCGATTACAAAAAACAACATGGCATTGGCCGAAATCTCAAGATCTTGTCAAAGCAAACAGTGACATCAGTCTGGTTTCACAGACAGTCACAGACAGTCTGCAGGGTCAGAACACGAAGCCCTCAGTGGGATCATTTTCACAGCCACAAATCTGTTTTTTGTTGTTTTTATTTGTGTATTTATCTGTTTAGTTGTTTGCTTTTGGGGGTTTTTTTGGCACCAAACTATATCTTAACCAGACTCCCATCAACACATGGCTGTCAACATCAGATTTTCACTACACAGTGATCACAATCAAATGAATGAATGACGACATTGTGGCAGTGGATATCATAATATATGACGATAATGTAAGTTTTACAGTATAAAAAATTCTTCCGACTCGTTGTTGTGAATTTGGTGCTACATAAATAAACCTGAACTGAATTTAACTGAATTAAATTGGCTGGTATCACAAGAAGCATTAAAATCAATATTACATCCCTGCCGTTGCAGCTGCTGCAGGATAATGCAACATCCCAAATCTCAGCACTCCACACATTTGTTAAAAATCCTTGAATTCAGTCCCTGCTGTGTGTGAGAAAGTGTCAGTGTTGAATCTTATATTTCAGGTAAAAGTATAAAAAGGCTAGATTTTCAGAGATGAAGGACAAGAAATTCTTCCCTGTCAAAGCAAAGGTGAGAGTTAATTAGCTAATATTTGGTAGCTACCTAATTTTGATCCATCAGTCTATAGTTTCAGGGTCACCGTGGTCAGCTTTCTAGGTCAGCTGTGACAAGGCAGTAACATTTTGAAAAGGTTATATGACATAAACCTAATTAAAAACTTATTTCCAAAGTTATTTAAAAGAACTCAGCACCAAGAAGCAGAGTCACAGGAAGAAGGAGATTGCTACAATTTGGCCACTTTTTCATTCCATGACGTAGTTAGAGGAGTGTGTTTAAATAAGATCCAATATGCAATGAACAAGCACAGTGGTGTTGCTAGTCGATTTACCAACTATCTGACATCAGCTGGGATAAAAATAACTGGCTGTGGCACCAGTAGAGCTTACTAGATTGAGCAGGTGACCCACATGCCGAAAGGCTAGTGCAGAGGGGCCTGGGTTAGAGTCTGACCCGGACCACATCCTGCTTTCCTGTCTACTCTACAGCCCAGTGAAAAATAAAGGCTAAAAAGAGGTCTAAAATAAATCTAAAAAAAACCAGTTTGAATGCACAGGAAAGACTCATTCTGTCCAAAAGCTCTATATAAAACAGATATAGTAAACTTTTAGTTAGTTTTAGCCCCTTAAACCTTATGCTGAGCATTTCTGCCATTGAAATGTTTGCTGTTTGAAAACATACGTGCATGGTGGTGCTTGATTTGTGGGCATAAACCGTCACAAAGAGAGGTAGTAGTGGGTATCACAACACTTCCCCCCCCCTAAAATTTTACATATTTAAGTTTATGAAAGACATAATAAGGAAAAGCTCCGCCTACTTTTTTAATAAAAGGCTTTTAGCAAAGTGCCATGATGGTAAATTTACGGGGCTCTCCGATAACATGTCAACTAAGACCCATCAAACATTTGTGTCCAGGCGTCTGTACTGAGATGATGTGAGAATGATGTTCTGAATCCTTAAGAGTCGCCCCCTACTGGTCACTAAATATAACAAAATAAGTAGGCGGAAAATGGATAAAAATATCAGAATGTTTCTCTTCTATGAAAATATTTAGACTGATTAGGCATTATTACACCCAGTTCACAGCACACAACTCATGACCTGAGTTGTGTGCTGTGAACTGGGTGTAATAATGTCTTTGTCTAAAAGAGATAGAGATAGAGAGATAGAGATACAAAGATCTATCTACTGGAGGCACTGGGATTATTTTCAGGTGAGGTTTCTTTTTTTTTTGCATTTTACTGAACACTGACCTGTTTCTGGATCCACGGAGAAGTACGGCTGGCCCTCCAGGATGCTGTAGACCACTTTGGCGCTGTTCCCATACGTGGCGTCATCGGCGTCTATGGCTGTCACCTGAATTACCGAGGTGCCTGCGGGTAGGAAGATTCATGACAATGATTTAGATCAACTCTTCAATACTGCTGAAAATTGCCTGCTGGATAATTGGTTAAGCTGATGCACCTTCTGATGAGGTGTCGTATCCTCTTCTAATCACGCCCATGCAGAATGTGACGGATCATTTCTGTCCCTTTGCGTTACCCAAACCAATCTTTATTCCTCGGCCACTTATACCCTTATACATGATTGATTTTTGCAGGTAATCAATAACTCCTAATGTATTTTTCTAAGTATATCTCTCTAAGCATGCCAGCAGCACCTATACTGGCTCTCTGCAAGCCCTGAGAAGCCTATTAGCGTATCCACAGATCTGGAGTGTCTGAGAAGCCAAATATCTGATAGCAGGCGAACGACTGTGATCCATTTTCTCTTCCAGAAAGGCTGAGGCCCTATTTCAGTAGAACAAAGGGAAACGGTTAGCCAAGTGCTACCTCCCAAATGGCGCCTTGCGGGGCCAAGTGTTGCCTCATTAAATGCAGAAGAAAATTAATTGAGTAGAAATATTTAATGGCAAAGTGGTATAAATATAGAATTGTGCAATACAATGGGATAACGACCTTATGAAACTTCTGTAATTTGATGTCAGCAGAGATCAGTGTGGGGTGAGACCAGAGTTTCCCTCCTTTAAAACCCATGTGATTTGTATGGATGAAGGATGTTGTAGAAATAAAAATAAAAAAAGGCAGACAGAGAAAGACCACGGCTGTCTGATTTGCTGTAAGTGACAGTTCGGGAGGATTCTTGAGCAAGTTCACCGAACCTTGATCGCTAATACCTTTAACTAGGGAATTAGACTCAAAGAGGCTTTTCTGACATGGCGGCTTTTAGAAAATATCACTGATCCACATCAGCCATCTCATCGGCAACTTTAAGCTTTCGAGACAAGAATTTTCTGACAAACAAGTCAGGAATAATCACGGTTCTTTGTGCAGGGGGAGTAAATTACCCCCAACTGCAATCATTCACTTGTCAAAGGGAGGAGCGCGTCAAAATCTTGAGAGTCCGAGCGAAGGATGTCAGAGCCGTGAGACTATAATAAAACTCAAAGTGTCACATTTAAAGGGGCAGTGTCTCAAGGCAGTCACTCGTGAACACATGCTCTGCCAAGCGGTGACATCACACCTCGGTTGTTGCCATGGGCACCCGTGCTGCCCTTAGATAAGTGCCGGCCTCTCTCTTGGGGTTGCTGAACCAAGTGACAACTCTGTCACATGTCTGGGCTGCAAGACCAACGTCCCTCAGTCCCAGAAGCACGACAGCAGCAACACAACATATAGTTCACCCCGTGTTTGCGTGCAAGTATTGATGACTTTTTTTCCCTATTGTTTATCTATATTCATGAGGCTGCTGTGTGCTTTTGGGCTGGAGCCAAAGTGCACCGTGAATTATTTCATTTGCTGTTTGAATAACAAGCAGAAAGGACGCCGCAAAAGCAGCGAATGGTGTCGTGCGCCGTCTAAGGAAGTGGCAGTGCAGAATCCACAATTATTCACTGCGATGACACAGCTGACAATGTCGGTAATTAAATTAAATGTCGTTTTAACAAGATACAATACTGTATTTAAAAGATTATCTGCACCGGCGCTGTCGAGACGCTTTTACCTTGTTTATTCTCCGGTCATAAAACAGCTCCTAGTCTTTCTCGTTTAATTAGTTGGGCCTTCTTTGTTGCGTCGGCATCATTATTATGATTGATAAAGTCCCATTGATCCAGTAAGGCTGGCATTTTATAACATCTCTATCCTGTTTGAATCATAATCCTTTTAATTCGCTCCTCTTGCGCGCACAGGCGCAAACCTTCATTTGTGTAAACATTTAATTGTCTGAGTTGTCTGATAAATAGCTGTTTTTAAGAGTCTAATGTTTACGGCTGGAACGTACCAATGTCAGACATTTCAGGGACTCTGGCCATGTACGGGTCCTTGGTGAAGCGCGGCTCGTTGTCATTGATGTCGTGGATCTTGATGATGAACTCGGACTCGCCCTCGAGCGCTTCGTTGGTGAAGCGGTTGACAGCTTTGGCGTGGAGGATGTAGAAGGCCTTCTCCTCCCTGTCCAGCCTCTTGGTGGCATGGATGTCCCCTGACTTTTCATCTATCTTGAAGAGGGTCCCGGCTCCTTCCCCTGTCAGGACATACTTCACGCTGCCATCTCCTCTGTCAGAATCCGAGTGAAGCTGCGTGGAAAGAAAGAAGGGGAAAAAAAGGAGAAAATATGATTTGGATCCTCTGCTACACCACAAAACACCCATTTCAGCCAACAGTTTGTGGCATTTTCACTTTAATGAATTTCCATTTTGCTGCTTTCTACTGCTAATTGTTATAGCACAACAGAGATTCAAACTCGGCTTTATGAAAGCTTTCACATTTGCTTAATTTCCTCTTATGAACAGCGAGTGTCAGCTACCCTTTTCCACATTTAAAAAAAAAGGAAAAAAAGATCTCCTTGTTAGCCTGAGCAGAAATGGCGACAGTGAACAAAAATCTTCATCTGCTGCAGTCCAAGCTGCACCGCTTGATTGACGGCTGCAAAAACACATCCCGGCGATGAGCGCTTTGCAGCAAAGATGTCAGCAAAAATCACATTTCAAAGCCGAATGGCGGCATTTCTGATCGACTGCGCGCACATCGGTGATCTGACCAATCTGGGCCCTGGCAAATAAACGCTGACAGCTTCTGATAAGTGTGTTTGGTGTTATTTAACAGATTCATATCATCTTTGGTAAACTGTCATCGTGTTGTGACGATACACATTCACCTCGCCTCTGTGAAGCTCGCGTCCTGCCAAGAAGAAAGCCAGCAGCCGGAGTGTGTAAAATGTTGCATTCACTGCTACTGTTACTTTTTTACTTTTCGCCAAAGGGGTGGGTGAGGGAGGACACACACACACACACACACACACACGCGCGTGCGCGTCTGTGGGGTTACCAGCATGAGTGAGCACACGCCCCGCAGCCTGCCAGTCCCTGATGGATCAGCAGCGGGACCGACATGCCAGAAGACCACGAGAGCCCACTTGTGTGTGGAGCTCCTCGTTATTATTATTTGCTCTGTTCCTCCCTATCTCCTGTTTAATTTTTTTCTGCATGAACAGCAGCTTAGCATGCTCTGACATTTTAATTCCACAGCCAAATCTCCCCCACCCCAACCACACACACACACACACACACACACACACACACACAACATATTTATCTCCGAGAACTCATCAAAAGCTTGTCCAGTCTTCTCTCCCCTCCCACTACTTCCCTTCCTACTTCCCTTTCCCCTTTTTTAATAACCAAGGACACGGTAATAATTGCAGGGTGGGGTGGCGGGGGAGGTAGAGGGCAAAAAAGGAGGGCACATGTTTGCAGACACGGGCAAACATGTCAAGCATAAACCGAGGCAAACGCCATCCGAATGTTTACCCGCGTAAGTGGATGCCGGGATGTAATTCCGAGGTCCGTTATTGACACCTCATTAACTCAAGTGAGCCGGCACGTTTGATTTTGCCGGCTTGAATGCTTATTTTTTTTCTCCCTTTTGCGCCGGTAGTTTCTGTTGTGTCTATAAAGGTTCTTGGCTCAGCCGGTGGACAGACTGAGGGGGGGATATTGTGCGTCGCAGCTGGGTCACGTGGGAACACATTGCAAAGTCTCCCTTCTCATCATATATTAAAAAGCTTTTCATCGCAGGTGCTCGGAAGCTTTACTAATTCATGCTGTTTTATCAGGGCAAAGCTGGCACATGTGAGATGAACAGCTTTGTGGATTAGCATCTTTAACACTGTTTTGTTCGACTGCTTGAATGCTGGTAAAAAAAAATGACTGTTTTCATTCCTTTCTCTGTCTCTCTAACCAAGCCAGTCAAGTGTGTTGCAAAATTTTGACTATCCTCGGATTAGGATCTCGAGTGGAGCACTGTTTCATTCACCCACTTTGAATTCTGGTCAAAACAACTTTCCTGTTTTGTTTTGGGGGGTTTTCCGCTCTGCCTAACCAAGCCAGGAGAATATTCTGCAGAATTGTATTTGTTTTCTGTTCTGCTTTACAGTACGTGCTCCCAAACAGAGACTCAGTTGGCTGAAAACAATCCACTTCAACATTATTATCTTTCCCCCGCTGTTATAGCTGCAATGTCCTTCTCTATGATTGTCTATCAAGCTGCCTATCTCTGCCGGCACGACAATTCAGTTAATAACTGTTGAGTCCTCTCTTTCGGCTGAGATGTGAGATAGACAGTGTGACATATGCTGTGTCGACTGTCATTTCTATGGAAACAGAGAGCTCTCGTGGTTTTGAAGAGTTCCTCCTTGCTACACTGAAGGATATTACAAGGAAGCTCGGAGTATCGAACTCCAGCACTTGCTGCAGCGACCCCGTCCCTCCCAGTTGCCCACCTTGCCGGTGAGGAAAATTTACTGCTGCCCTTCTACTCAAATTAAGGAGGGGGGTGGTAAGAAAAAAAAAGACTCTCTCAGAAATCAATGTGGCAGCCCAACGTGCATTCACAATAGCCCTTTGATCAATTTATATCGAAAATACAATTAAACTGTCACAGGGGGAGAAAAGAAAGCCACATGTGCATTCAGTTTGGTCACCAAGAAGCCCTGGCACATCAATAGCTTGCCTTTTCTCCTCTGCCCTCCTATGGCACCAAATCATAAAAAAAGGCAGGGAGCATGATGCTATATCCATTAACACTTGGACTTCTGGTCTTTTAAAAAAACAGAAAAAAAGCTCTGCAAAAAAAAGCTTCAGCAGAGCCACTGCTTTCCTAAAGGAAGAGTTCAACATTTAGGGAAGGGTTAGAAGACTAATGCTACAGTCACATCACACTGTCTCCTTTCTGTTAGCATACGACCACGCTGCCTATTTTAAATGTGTGGCAGGGTTGGATGGTTTGGGTGAAGTACTACCGCAAATACTGACTTTTACAAAGTTCTAGAGACTGGTGAAAGACTTCAATTCAATTCAATTTTATTTTATTTATACAACGCCAAATCACAACAACAGTCGCCTCAAGTTGCTTTACATTGTAAGATAGACCCTACAATAACCCAACAATCATATGACCCCCTATGAGCAAGCACTTTGGAGACAGTGGGAAGGAAAAACTCCCTTTTAACAGGAAGAAACCTCTGGCAGAACTTCTTGGCAACTAGCATTTGGTAGGGAACAATTTATACTCCATGGCCAGTTGACGAGTGGTTGCTGGCTATCACGAGGTGAAATTGGTTGCAAAGCAGTACGGAGTTGCGCTGAAAATCTCTTTGCCATTAATTTGGTACCTAGCAGGTTGATATGTTGCCTGTAGTTTGAATGGAAGATGCTGACTGAACTGTGTTTAAATGTTTGCCCTTAAACTGAAGGCTATGTCTTTGTAAACGTGTTGGTTGCAGCAGTATTACACTTTTATTCTAAAACTGAAGGTTTTCTCCATTAAGTCCATCTTTTATACTGTCTATGTGCCTGGTACAATCTACCACTTTTAGCTAGGGAGCTAGCATTGCCTTGTGTGACATTGTTCTCATAGAGTTACTGTAGTTTTATATTTTTAATTGGTTTATAGAGGATTTGCCTGGGTTTCAATTTAGCATCAGTTTTTTTTTAGTTTGATTTAAATGCTTTCATGCCTGTGAAGCCCTTTGTCCATTTAAATTGTATTGAATTTATAAATAAAACTGATTGGATTGTAGGTTTTATTAGCTTCATTAAATTGTACACATCACACTGTCACTAAACACACAGATGCCAGGAGGACTTATCATGTAGTCTCCTGATTGTGATGACAAAACTGGCAAAACAACTGAAACTAAACTAAAACTAAAAACTTTGCTGTATATTTTTCATTTATTTTACTGAGTTACTTGATTAATTATTCAAAATTTTATACTGTTTATACTGTTGGTGGAATAGATGGCAACCTTTTATGGTTTCCAGATTTAAACTTTTAGCTATTATGAGTAAACTATCAGCGTAGCATACTTGGCTAGCTTAGCACAGCATGAAGTTGCTATTCATTTGAATAAATGACACACAAAAGTCTAGTTCAGTCTCAAACTTAACTAGTACAAAAAAACCAAACAAACAAGAAAACACACATAAATATTTCTGAAAATACAGTGTTTTGTTTGTTTTTAAAAAACTTCAAATATTGTATACAAGACAAAATTGCAAATGTGAATTTTTTTTCTCACTTTTAACAAACTGAATCCTTTCACAGTTTCCTTTGAACTACCAAATAAACAGATTGTGGCAGCACTTCTGCTATAATTTTGTTCGTATTTAACAAAATAAAAATGCAGACGTAAGTGTACACATTAGTTTTTGACTCTCTCACTAAACTTACAAAGCCAATCCCTCAGCATGTTTGTACTCTCTGCTCATACTGCCTTCATATTAAACCATTTTTTGCTTTTCAAATAACTTATTTTAACATTGCACTCAACAACAAACAAATCCTCCCTAACAAAAAAAGTAATTTCAAGGGGCCAAACTGCTTTATATGTATTCACGTCAATATATGGGTTGCAAATAAGGATGACGTAGGCCACAAGTGGTCGCGACTTTGAGAGCCTTGGTCAAGTTACTGAGGTGCAGATTTTGTAACCTTTAGAAATATTACCTTAATGTTGTGCTAACCAGCTAATTAAGCATATTATTCATCATACAGATTTGAATTGAAAGTAAGTAAATGATCAGAAATGTAAAACTAACAGTTATGATTCTTTTGGTCAATTTTGGATTATACATTTACTTAAACATTAAACATTATGCAGTTACAGAACTTTGCAAATGAGATTAAAATCTCATTAACTGGCCAGGATTTGGTCGAAATTCTCCTTTAACACATTTAACTGTGTCAAAACAGTTTGTAATAATGTTTCTAAAATTAGTGTCTGTGTCTGGAGGGATAAAAGAATATGGAAAGAATGTGGAGAGTAGTCACACTCTCATCAAGAAAAAAATGAAACTTGATTTCAGAGAATACTTGAAATGAGTCGATTTGCATGGGAAACAGGCTGAAATGTTCTCACTTTTCAACAAAATTGGAGTTCAAGGACTCAATCACAGAGAAAAATGACTCGTGAGGAAGAATTCCTTGTGAATTGTCTGTGAAACAAACTATAAAGCCTTTGCTTCAAGCCTTATATCATCAATAATGGCCTATATATTTCAAAAACCCTTCATTCAATTATCCCACTTTGTTAAGTGACACAATAATATTTCTAAAAGCTTGTAATTTTTCCCCAACACTGAAAAACAAACATATTTCTGCTCCTACATGCTTCATCTTGCAGTTTGAAGTGGGCTGAGAGGTGAAGTGGCACTCATCAGACATCTGTGCGTGATAACTTATAAGCGAGCTGTCTTTGTTTGTGAAATTAATCAGCTTCAAGAGCAGCAAATGTTAGCGCTGACTCGATCTGGTCGCCATTTGTGCTTCACTCGAGTTAGGCCAGAAAGATGGCACTGGAAACAGGCTGCTTAGGGCAATTAGCCAGTTAGCCTTTAAGGCCTTGTGTCCTGGCCTGTCGAGAACTGGCTGCCTTCTATGTAGCCAGATGGTAGCCTCAGACTGTGTACAAAAATAGCCTATCAAATGTCTGTTGATGTGTAAACTTGAGATATGCAGTGAGAGCGGCTGAGACTTGAAGGTGAAATGTCACTTAACTTACAATCCTCACTTGTGGACATCTGACATCTCTTGTTTTGTGCATAATTTCCAGCATGTTGTATTCTAATTACAGGCCGTTGTCAACAGTTTAACTTTTTTGTATCACTTCAGCTACTAAACAGTCATAAATACGCATTTAGTGCTTTTTTTAAAGGATCAGTTTTGCTCTCGGTATCACAGTAGGTTCAAATTTAGATACGTTTACACTGCATGACATTAGTAAGAAGTGTTGCTTTTGTCTTTAATTAAGTGTTGCCTGAGCAGAAAGAATAATGCAACCTCTTTGCAAGAAAATAAAAATAATTTAAGTTATATTTAAATAGGAAAAAAATTCTTATGAAATTAAATGAATGAGTATTGATACCATCTGCATTTGGCTGCCTATAAACCCTGCTTTCACCATCCAATTGTCTCTGCCTCCAGGTACAAAATCTACAGTGCAACCAAAACAAAGCAGTAGGTAAAAGGTCCATCCTCAGGTGGGTGGAATGGTGGAAGAATTTGAGCAGGAAACTCTAACCAGCTAAGGGAAGAGTTCTGTTGTCAGGCGAGGCAAAGAAAGCAAAGAAAGAGACTGAAAAGAGAGACTGCATTGCTCCTATATTAGCTTCTATTCATTGGTTCTCAGCTATACCCAGAATTTAAATCTTTACAAAGTTCCGAATGATCAGTGCCCATCACGTCTTAAAGACTTCACTGCTCCATGTTATCCTAAATGCAGTATTTTGCTCTTAGACTGCAGGCTATTAAAGATTATTCTTCAAAGGTTCCTTTTTCATAAAGCTTACAGTCTGGGCTGGATCAGGTGACCATGAACCAAACTTTAGTCATAGGATCAGGCTGCTGGGAGACTTCCTATGATGCACTCCCATGCCTTTGATTACCTTTTATCGCATCTAGTTTGTGTTTCTTCTGTCTGCCCCTGAGTCCGGTTCCTCTGTGGGTCACTTCCTATTAAAAGGGAGTTCTTCCTCCCCACTCTCACCAAGTTCCTGCCTACAGAGGCTCATGTGATTAATGGGAGTTTTCTCTTTAATGCTGTAAGGTTACCTTGATGCAGCTGTTGTGATTGTTGCCAAACAAATAAAACTGAACTAAACTGGAAACCTCAGATTGGGATTAGCAATGGTAGCAGCTCCAGCTGGTTCAAAAGCAGTCAGAACGTTTTTACTGTTGTTCCTCTACAATAATTAAGAGGCTTGTTATAGTCAAGTGTTGAATTCTAAAAAGATACACTACTTGACCTATTCTATCTGGAAGTGTAAAATTAATAACCTCTTGTTGCAGTTGTTACAACCATGCAAAAACAACGCAATTCTTCTACAAAAAATATTTAAATTCCCTTTAATCCGTTGTTTGTGGCGTTCTCAGTAAATTGAATCCAAAACATACTTTACCTTTTAATCTGTAAAGAAAAAGCCTGAAGCAACTGTATAATTAAGAAGTGTAATACAATAAATGTTAAATGGTCATTTTGTCAAGTCTGTTGACTTGAATAGACGAACATTTACATTTTAACTGCTTCAAGAAATTATATCTTTTTTGACTGCAGATGTGTCAAAGGTTTTAATATGTTGGCGGCTCTACTGTTAAGTCTAACTGTTGCTCTACTTCAGTAAACAACATTGTTTAAAAGCTTAAATATCTGTGTGTGTGTGTGTGTGTGTGTGTACTGAATCAATAATAAACTGATGCAATATTCCATATTTTATATTTCTAAACTGTAAGATTTTTGGTTTATCTTGAGGAAAAAGGGGATCCGTTTTGGCATCAACATACTTGGCAACGTTGACTTTCTTTTTTACAGTATAAAAAAATTAAATGACATTAAAATGAAACTAAAGGCTTTGATTCCTCATTGAGACCATCACTTGGCTCAGTTAAATTTTTTAATAAGTTGACATTTTTGTTTCCTTTGTGTCGAATTTTCTCGAGCAGGTGGGGCTGCTTTCACTCAGCCGAATAATGCCGGGCCAACGAAATACTTGTGATGTTGATGAGAGAAGATTAATTAATCTGACAAAACCAGTGGGTGTTTTAAACACTGGTAGGCAGGTGATAGCATGGAGATAATTGCAGGTGCCCTAGACATGTTGGCGTATCTCTCTCAGACATCACTTCGCCCCTGCAACGTTGTCAGACAGATGTTTACCGGGTGTCATCACCGCAAGACCTCATTGCGCCCGTTTCCTCCGAAGCTCACGCACAAAAGAAAAGAGCGTGCCTGAAAGTCGCCCTCCCCCTCGTGCCCACACTTCCCAGAACACAACAGGGAACTTATCGCCCAATCAATAAACACTGCCAATGCATGCTCCAGGTCGCCACTGGAGACCTGCAGGGGCTGCCATGTCTAGAGTACAGCCAGGCCTGCGCCATATTGCAAACTCCTTGCCTCTGTGCCAAGGTGAGCAGCTGGTAATGGGGGGGGGAGTATGAACAGAGACCAAAAACCACCACCACCACCCCCAGCCCCCCCACACACAAAAACAAAACACACAAATCCCTGCACCTTTCCACTGCCATAAGACTCGTGAGTCCTTTCCCCAGGATGCCTCAACCGCTGAGTCATACAGGGCTGTGGAGCGTATTATGTCTGTATTCATCAGCCTTTTTTGTCTTTTCTGTGAGTTCTAGCCTATTACTGGAGGCTAGTATTTGCAGGTGCGTGCGTGTGTGTTTGCATGTACGCTGGGGTGTTTGTTCACTACGTTGAAGACTCTACCCACCAGGCCCAGAACCACTGGGGCCTATCAGGGGCTGTAAATACTTTATGAGATATGATAGTGCAGCACAAACACTCCTCAACCACAGGCCATTAACCATTTTCAGTGGATATGTGCCCTTTGGTAAAGTAAGAAATAATGAAATAAACAAACATTCTCTTCCCCCAGTGACAGCCCAGGCCCTCTGAGGCCTGTATGCAGCTCGCCTGCTAATGAGAGGCAGTGCAAGGCTTCCCTTTCTGCAGGAAAAAGAAAATCATTGGCCAATACAGCGAGATTAGCAGCCAACCAGCTCCCCAACAAGCCACTGCCAGAGTCTTTTCCATCACATCTCGATCGCTTCTCTTAATTTCTTCCTGTTCCAGCTGCTTTTGTTACGCTTGCTCTGGAAAAATTGCAATTTCATTTGTTAGTACTTCACAGCTCGATAAAGCTGTTGTAAAGAGCAAAAATAAATAAATTAAAAAAACTAAGCTGAGGGAGATTGAGTTTACCAAATAACTGCAGACGGGATGTTGTAATTCAAGTGCAGTTTCATCATTCTATCTTTTACTGTGTGTCAAGCGCTGCTCCCTTGTTTATAATAACCTGTCATTGTGTTATTTCCAGTTGTTTTTTTTCCATCACAAACAAAAGCGGTTTTGTTCCACGCTGTGTTCGCCGGCTGCCACGATGTCATTCGCAGTGACAAAAGCCTTCTCTTTTGTGTTTCTTGTAGTTTTTCACCCATTCGGAGCCTCTACATGGCAAAAAATACGGCCTCCACCTGAGGATACAGATGCAGATGCTTGTGCTCTATGTTGAGCCATGTGTTCAACTCAAAAGCTATTCATTCCCTTTAGGGCTTCATTCATCACTTGTACTTTATCTGGCAATTACCAAACAGTAATTGCAATCAGATAAGATCTACATACTGCAATCCTATGTGACAACTGGCTAGTGAGCTGACAATGAGGAAAAGCACCCAGCTGCACGTACTTAGGAGGGGAAACAACAAGTGCTCACAGTCATGATTAAGTGCGCTGCTCGAAGGTTGATGCTTTAATGGTGTCTTCGGGATATGGGCTCTCAGGTCGCGGCCTCCTACTCTCTAAGTGTATACCTCACTCAGATAATCCATTCTTCTTATGCTATTAGTCCCTTTACAAGCTAAAAGGACAAGTGGGACATCAATCACCACTCCCCAAAGACAAAGTGGTTTGATCAAGCTCTGTATTTACTTTTGATCTTCATTCATTCTGGGGTTTTCTTTTCAACCTTTTTTCTGTTCTTTCTTGTATTTGCTCGCCCGCAAATGTTGTAATCCTTTTAGGCCAGAACTGAAAGTCAACCCTCACTCGGGGAGGACGTATGTTGCAGAATCTCATTTGGTTGGATGACTCCATCCTCCGTGGACGCACGATAGGAATGCAAAGCACTAGCCCCATTCAGCCCCTCGCACAAAACAGCCTTTCTTCCGACTCAGACATCCTGACCTTGCCACAACGCTTCACAATCTCCTCAATTACAGTAGGTTGGAAGAGGAGACTGATATCTTGACTTCCGCTTCGCTGCATGTAAAGCAAGCATTATTTGGCCCATCTTCTTGTACACCCCCTCCCAATGTTATCTGGGTCGACACTGTGTTTTCATTTTGTTGAACAAATAATACCTTCGGAGGAAGTCATATTTCACTGTAGGGCAAGACAGCCGCTTTAGGATGGTTTGATGTGAGTGGAATGGACATTGTGCAAGCAGCCACAGAGCTGACAGTGAGCACAAAATATATTGGACAGCCGACAGCAAACAAAGCCCGGGGATAGATGGATGGAAGTCCGATATGTGAGCATTACCCGATCGGAGTATCACGTCACGTCGACTAATAGATGACGGGTTGATTCTCGTATTCACGGGGACAGAATGATACATTCATATACAGGACTTTATTTGTTGTGAAGGATGTCATTAAGAGGTGATCGTTGCCACTGAGTGTAGTTTGCAGAGGACAATTATATAGAAATGTATTATGTTACCGAGGCTAGGCACCACAGGTAGTTAGGTTCTGCCTATAAGTGCTATTATAGGAAATGAATAACAAAATTGCTGTTTCACAAATTCAAAATTTTCTATGTGTGTGACTGTAGCATGTAAATGAAGCAATATTTGGTGAAATGTGCATTAATTTGGACTGATAAATAACAGATCGCTATGTTCATGAATATGTATTGACAAGACAGCACATAATGAGGCATTTTTAGATGAACAAAAATAGCACTGCCTCTGTACTGAAAGTTCATGTTGTGCTGCGTAGATGGCGTCTTCATGCAAACTGAAAAAAAAGGTAAACAACTAATAAGCATTAAGAAAAAAGAAACTAAACATGGGAGAGAATCTGAGGACTGCAAGTTCTAATTTGCAAGAAGCAGTTCATTACTTTCTCTTCTTTTGCACTGGTGGGTGATACGTTTGAGTTTCCCATCTGGCCAGTTTCCGTTGAAGGAACGATGATTGACGACGTGGGGAAAGCCGCAGTCCCATTATTTTACTTACAGCAAACACCATTATGGAAAGGCTTGTTGAAACAATGTATAGAAAATGAATATAAAATAACCTTTTAGGGATTATTTTTTCTTCAAGTCTTTTCTGCTTTTCTTAAAAAACATAGGATTGGGGTTAGGGTCGTTCCCGATAACGATTTCAGAGGATTAATATATTTTCTATATTCTGGAAAAAGGCAAAAGAACTTTTTCCAAAAAAAACTATAAAATATTTTTCATGTATGTCATCAACGTAAGTCTCAGGTTATTCCACGTAAAATGACAAATGCGCCCTTGACCTTGATGCAAGTGTGACCCTGCATAATATGGGTAAAGATCCAATAGGTGAGTATTCTGTGCAATTTGGATCAAATTGCGGAATAACGATTTTTGCAAATTGTGGACAGACAAAGGGGCAACGTCTTATCACAGCATGAAGCCCATGAACTAAAACCAAAAATGGCCTATTTGGATATCTTAGCGTCAGGTTTAGAGTCAGTTTTGGAGTTTGGAACGATAACTTAGTCTTGAATACAAATGTACAATTAAAAGTAGAAAACTATTTCAAATTTAGGTTGTTTGGGTCCTAGGCCAACAGTGTTGGAGTGTTTCTTAGAAAATATAAAATCTACTACTACTCTAGTACTTATCTGATATTTTGATTTGCTTTTGCTTATGGAACAAAATTAAGGAACAGTCCAAAAGTATCCATTACCATATGTAGGCCTACATAAAACAGCAGTCGTACAGTACCTGTGCTCTACAGTGTTTGTGCAACTGAATCAAATTAAAAATAGCCTACTTTGGAAACAGTAAAAACACAAAGCAAAAGAAAAAGTTTCAGTTTAATTTTGACAAAATCCAGCTGCAGATGGAGGAGACTGACAGCCTTGGCATTAATCATTTACATAATTACATTCATCTAGTTGTTTGTCAAAGTCACACTTAACCACTGGAGATGGGTAAAAAAGAGCCAAATGTTGGTGTGGAGCCACAAGTTCAAGACCAGTCACTGTGACAATTTCACTGCTTTACACATTCAGATCTGTGTCATTACGCCCATGGTTTCAGTTCAAGATTTGGAGAACATTCATCAATACTTTCTATTTAACCTTTCTCTTCATTTTAAACTGACACCAACTGGGAAGAGTAAACTTTAACTTCTGCTGTAAAAGTTTGATCTTAAATTTGACTTAAAGTAGTATGCAAAAGGTCCTGAAAGGTCTTAAATGTAACTCATTTACCTGCAGACAACCTGTTTACAAATCTGAATTCTCAAAGACGCCCTGATAGCAGACATATACAACCAATCTCCAGAATCTACTTTGCTGCAAACATCTTCATTACTACAGCAGTCATTGCTGTTGGCACTTTCTGGTGGTCACTTATCAATTTTACAGTCCAGACAGTTTTCGTAATGATGTTGGAGATTCTGTATGTGCTGCTATTTTCTTTTCCAAACTATAATGCTGTTATGGCTGCTCTCACCAACTACTTCCTTTCATTCCCCGTGAACAAATTGAAGATGGAAATTGAAAAAAAAAAAAGTATTTTTGAGGACATGGGTGCAGTTTAAGCCGCACCAAACGACACTTGGGCCCAAATTGAGAGCAATACGTGCATGTGTATAAAACTAGGAAAACACGACTTGCTCGTTGTTAGTAATAAAAATAATTATACTACATAAAATGAAAATTCTGACTGTTTTTATACAGGTTTCACTATAAACATACTATATTTTGCATCATGTTAAATCTTTCAAATGTGAGAAAATCAGCCCCAGCTCTCACTAGCCTGACCTCTGCCATCTATTTTATCCAAGTAAAAGCACCCCGAGAGTAGTGCACTCTGGTATTTTTCTTGTAAATCTTTCCTTCAGATTTTTACTTAAAGCATCCTAACTTCATAAATATTAAGTACCGACAGCACTTCTACAGGGATTTACTTTAATAGATGAACACCAGCACTATCTGAATTTGAATTAGCAACTATCTATAAGTCGAGATAGTAAATCTGAGGAGGCATTCAGTACCTACTTTTGTCACTTAGTGCTTTTTATGCCTGATATGCTTTCTGTATGCAATGGATACGCTTTAGTGTCCACAAAAGAGTTTTAAGGTTCAATTTCCTGCCTTAATTAGCATACTATATTATGGCCATTTTGTTTTATTTCCATTGATGTGTCTGATTTATGTGCACTCACTGAAAAAGCTCTGAAAACTCATCTGCAGGGCTTATTGAGGTGTCTGTGCATGCACTTAAAACTGGTGCCTAGACAAAGCAGGAAAAAAACCTAATCATTGTTTTGTTTTTTTATCACATGTTGTTTTGTTTAGCCTGTGTGTAATGCTTGTGCGTGAGTGGATGGTTGGATGTGGGCTCATCTTTAGTCATGACATGAAGCTGGTGTGTTTCATCAGCAGCAGGTTTCGGTATAACAGAGCAGCTGTAGTTTGCATCTGCTTGTAGTGTAGTGTATCTGCTGCATCTGATGAAGGAAAAGAAAAGAAAGTCGAGCCTTGTACTACCTTTCCGACGTACTGCAGATCGGACCCGGTGTACTCCTCCAACAAAAAGAACTGGTTCCACATCCAACCTCGCTTAGAGCGTCTCAGTGGCACTCCGTTGGCATCCTGTCCTGTCAGTCCTGACCCCCTCCGCCCCCCTGTAGTCCTTCTCAAGGCCCTGAGCCCTTGACCTGGAGAGCTGAGGTGGACCATGGCCCACAGCACCATAAATATGCAAACTTTCCTTCTATCCATGGCCACGCCACCACAGCCTTCTGTTTTCTGTCCACTCCTCAGTGGTCTGTGTCCAGTGTTTTTTTTGTTTTTTTTCGGTCAGAGTATCAGATCAGTTCTCATGCTGTAATCTACTGAAGCAGGAAAGGCTCCTCAGACTCACATTGGGCGGCAACCAGCATCTAGAACATTTAGAAAGACAAAGCAGAGTGTCAATACTGGGAGGGGAGGCAGCAATTTGTTACTGCACAAGCTCTTGTTTTGTTTCATAACCTGTTGTTAACACCAGCTTAGTCTTCAGTGCACAATAACAAACATATATCTTTAAACACTTCTTAAGAATCTACTGATATGAAGATCTATGAAGTCATTTTATAGCCACAAGACCTCAATCTTAAATATAAGGAAAAAAAAGAATTTCTATTATAAATGTAAAAAAAAAATCATTTCACAAAGACATTTCCATCCAAATCCTCGCCTTTACATTTCCCTTCACTTCTCACCGCTGAATCGCTTCAGTGATCTTTCACTTTCCCTCCAGATGGAACTGATCAGCAGGAAAAAACCTGCGTGCTACAGGTGGTTTACTGCTGCTGGAAGCTTTCGCTTGCTTTCGCAGGTGAACTGAAATTAATTAGTTGTAGATTTTGTAATGAGCCAAACCTTCAGCAAGGTTCAGCTTCTCAAATGTGAAGATTGGCAGTTTCTCTGTGCTTTACCACATTTCCTAAAATAAACATTGGTAGTCTCGACAGTTAATGGGCATGGGCGAGGTTGAAATGAACAAACACGAGCTTTACTACAAATACAAGACAGAAATAAATAAATAAATAGCTGAAAAAGTTTCACAGAGACAAACCAAAAGATGAAGATTAGTTTTTGTTTTTAGAGGCAGTCCAATGCTTGGACTTTTTGATAATTAAAACGGCTGCACAAAGTTTTCCGAGTCAGGTGCATCTCCAAAGCTCCAAGAGAACTGCTATCAAGAGCTCAAACCCATGACAATAAATAACTTCAAGCATGCAGACAGCAACTGGTTTGCATTTTTCTGAATTCTATCACAATTAATTGCTGCATTATGACAGTTTCTATGTAATTACCAACTTGACCCCTTTCTCGTCACAGACTGATTCCATTGTACTGCCATTTTCTTTCTGTCTTGAAGCTTTGAAGATGGCAACTGACCGTGTGCAGCTGCAAACCTACCTACTAAACAACTACTGCAAAGGAAAGATATTTCAAGTTCATTGCACAGAGCTGCAGTCATTTGGGTTGTGCTGCAGTCTCCAACTAGTGTTTTCCCTAGTGTGACTGCAGCATTATATTCACAGTTAATTTGGCCATGCAGTGTTTGATTTTCATGTTGCATTAGTGAAGCTGTGACAACATGAGTGCAGTGGGTAGCTGGTTTGCATCTCCATTTTAGCAGAAAAGAATTTACATAAAAAACATAATAATAATAATAATAATAATAATAATGAAAATCATCATCTATTTGTCATTGCTTGCTAAAGGCAGTGACCCATTAAGAGCAAATGTAAACATATCAGGGCAAGGCTTTGTTGAGTTAACATGATCACTTATTCTAATCAAACAGAGGGACTTGCAAATAAAAGCTGGCCTCTAATACAAGGCTGTTGCAAATATAGCAACGCTGGCTTGTGCAGCTTAGATAAATAAATGCCCCGGGCACTGGAAACGTTGTATATCATTATAATTTCAACATTTTTTTTATATTCGGTGAATAATAGAAGTGAAACAATTAAAATGCATCACCTTGGGATTATTTAAAAACCAACTAGGTGACCCAGAAAAAGCTACATCACCCTTTTTTTTATTCCCATATCAAACCTTACACGCTGAAATCAAAATGCTCAAGTCAAAAGATTTCGTGAAAATCAAATACAGGAAAAGCTGGGCACAAGACCAAAATGATAACAGGAATGCGAAGGGCAGACACGCTCACATTTCCTCTGCACGAGCTTTGATGTACATTCATGTGGACACGCGTACTGTATGCTGAATGTCAGTCATCTGATTGATGGGCAGGCTGAGTGCTGCCTAACATGATAAATTTAAGATTAGTATGTTTGCACATCAATGTATAGGCTTACATCTTGTACAGCATTTGTAGAGCTTTATCTGAATTAAGCCTCTGAATCAACATCTAATAGAGTACACGGCTGTATGTGGAGCGGCCCGTTCTATCTTTTTAAGCAATCTGCTTCTGCACACTTTATCTGACCCAGCAGAATGCCAATGGAGACCCTGGGCAATGTCGAGGCCCGTTTATTACCTAAAGATCAGGGTAAAGATACTGAACAAAATGACTGTTTGCAAACCATACAGAATGGCCCTTACGTGGGTGGCAGAATATCTGCGCTCAGTCATTTCTCCCACCCATTCTCTTTTTCTGTCCGCTGTCCTCCAAAGGCCAGTGAACACTGGCAAATGTAAGAGGGAAACGGAACAAGAAGAACAGCAACAGGACGGAGGTGGAGGAGGAGCAGAAGGTAAAAAGAGAAAGAAGGCCATGTATTATGCTTTTGTTCTCATTATTCCTCAGCGGCTGGCCGATATCCAGGCCGCCAATGTTCCTCAGCTGAGGTTTGGTAGGAGGGTTATCAGAGGGTCCGCTGGGGAGCGTCTGCAACGTTCCTCCATATCGCGTGCTCTCAGAAGGTGGGAGCAGAGGGATGAGGGGCCTGGGGAGAGGGGAGATTGCAGTGTAGCCCCAGTGTAAGGCAGGTTTGGTCAGCTTCTCCGCGCCGACTATATCAGAGAATGAAAGAAACGATGTCTCTGGACATGAATTAAGTACCCTGACCTGCATGCAGAAGTGCAGCCAGACAGACTGAAGGGACTGAGAGAAATGGAGCGAGAGAAGAGCGGGGAGAGGAAAGGTGTCGGCTGATGGGAGCAGAGCCGGTAGTGTTGTGCTGTTACAATACCAGAGTTTTTGTTGTAGATACAACAGCCTAAGTTTAGTTTAAAATCTGATGCTGCAGAAATAAAGAGAAAAAACACACATCAAACAACCGCTGAGATTCATACAAAACAGATGCCGCACTACATCGACTGGGACAGCTTTGCAGCAACTTTTGTACAGGGATTTTGATGTTGGTTGGGTGTCTTTGTAGCGGCTGCATATTTCTCCACTGTGCCCGTCTGTCAAGCTGTTTGTGGCGAAAAAAGATTCGGTTCAAAACATAATGGCGAGCTTGATGCAATTGTGTGTTTTCAGCTTATTTGGCAATGTCTGCTGCATTGGCAGAGGTTCACGAAGACAGTTTGAATGTCTTATTTACTTTCACCCCTACAAGCCGATCCCAGAGATCAGCCAGGGCACAGACTCCAACGTCATGTAAAGATGCTTGTCGACTGAACTGTTTTTATTAACAATGCTGCAGCATGCTTTTGTTTGCCTTCCTTACATACCCAATGAAAAGAAAAGCGTCTCCTGGTGAGCTGGAGCTCATCACAAAGTTTATCTCCAACCTTGTTTTGACAAAAGTTGAGATGCCGTGCAAAATGTAAACCAGGATACTGACTGGCAAGTGATTTAAACCATACACTTCATTGTATATCACAGATAGAAATGTGTGTATACATCTTTTTCTTTTTACTTTGCACAACTGCATTTCGAGCTTCAGAGGTTTAAGACCCTAGCACTACCCAAACCCAGTGTTTTACTGAAAAGCAAAACAGACTTTTTTTGATGTGTGTCTTGGAAGAAGACTTCAATGAAAACAAAAACCATGTGTTCGGATTACCATGGGTCACAGTTAGGTTAGGGTTAGGACTGGTGTTGTAAGCATCCAAAACTCAGATTTTTGAAATTCTGTGAATCTCTCACTAATGTTATGCAGCATAGTTGATAATTTCCCCAGATTAATGCTAATAAGTCTTTCACAGTGGTGAGCCCGTTTACTTCTGAAATAGATGTGATTTTACTATTTTACACCCAATTATTTTACTGTTGTTGCTAATTAGTTAAATGTTGTTTTTAATGAAATACATAGTTTAAATGCTTTAAAACTTTGTTATGCCCAAACCTTTATATTACATGTAGCACTTCTTAAACCAGAGGACCATATGGTAAGGATTTCCAGACATATGTGTAGGTGTGCAATATTTTTACACAAGTACAATATTGTGCAAAAGGCTTGAATCACCCCTCATTATTATATCTTGCTAGGAAAATGGGAAATAGATGTATTAGTAGTAATTTATTGAAACATATAAGGCAACATAGAACAACAACAACATACAAGGAAAAAAGAATTTGTACAATTCTTGAATATTCGGTATATACACAATAATACAATAGTTCCACGGGCTTCTTCAAAGCTCTTCTTTGAATGTTGCCTGGCTTTTGTTCCATTCTCCATCAAGATGATGCAACACTGCTTCAATAATGTTGAAGTCTGGGTTCTGAGGAGGCCAATCCATGACTGATTGGTCTGTTTGGTATTTCTGTCATGTTAAAAAATAAAGCTGTTGCCAATCAGATGCTTTCCAGATGGTATTACATGGTGGATCAACATCTGTTGGTACTTTTTTGTCTCCATTGTTCCATCAGTTTTACAAAATGAAGCCCAAACTATAACAAAGCCTCCAACATGTTTTACTGCAGACTCTTACTGTTCTATTGCTGCTGATTTTCAGTCTAGCTCTGGTGTAATTTGGCATTCCTCATATTGTTCAAGTTTTTTTTTTACGCCGCTTCTTCTTTTGTTCGCCACTTGTTTAGTTTCCTCTGAGTTTTAAGGACACACTGCACACCATGCTGAGATATACCAAGTTTTTAGCTAATTGGTGTTCTGCAAATCACCTTGCTGGTATAAAAATACTATTTTATGCCAGTCAAACTGTGTTTTCTTTGGCATTTTTCATAGATTGAACTAAAGAAAAAGGAACAAATTATGTGTTCTCGCCACAGGCTGCTAATAACAAAAATACAATTTCAAATTGGTTCTTTGGTAAGTTGCCTGTTATGTGTCGACACAACATTCGCTTAACAAACACAAAAACCACTGTAAATGGTGATTTGCAAGGAAGAGGTGAATGTCTTCAGAAAGCCTAGAGAACTACTGGTCAACACAACTTTAATAAACGAGGCAAATTGCAAAGACATTTGGGTGACTCAGGACTTTTGCACACTATTATATTTAATTTAAAGGCCAAAACTTGGAGTTATTTAGTTTAAACCTGTATCCAAGTTTCTTGGATATGAGAATCCATATGTGAGAAACAGTACCCATATTTAACTTGATATATACTAGAACCTTAAGCAGATAAATGACTATTAAAAAGACATGCTGATGAGTTTCCATTGTCCTTTTAAGGAATAAGTTACCTTTTGTACACATTTCAAAAGAGGACTGATCAGACTGGTCTTAAAAACTAACCATCTCTTCAGTTTCACAAGCGTTAAGTTGTTTATGACAAAAGAAAAATATCAGTAGAGCTGCTGCTGTTTATTTTTTTCTTTGTATTCATAAGAGTGAATGATGGCGTGTCTTGTGCACTGCATTGTGGCACGACTTCAGAGAAAACCAGATTCTGTGATCTGTTAAACAAATGTCAAACCGAGTGTTTGTTTATGTCGCCTAGATGAGACGCTGAACTTCTGCATACAGGACACACATGCCTAAAGTTAGATATCAGGTACTTACTGTGACAACACTAAGGGGCAAAAGGGGTGGGGGGGGAGTGAGTGAAGGAGAGGTAGAAACGTCCTGTCAGAGCAGCGTCAGCAGTCAGGCTAGGAGACTGGCCCATCCATTACGCTACCTGTCTTCTAGAGGCAGCCAAGGCATGCCCTGTTTTCCCCTTATGAGGCAAATTGAAACTGGGGGTTAGGTCCCCTCTTTCTCTTTTCCCTCATGCGTTGCAGTTTATAGCAGTCCCCCCCTCCTCCCCCCTCTCACATCTCCATCCCCATCCCCCGGCGTATGCCTGCTTTGCTTGCATAGGCCTAAGCTGATATGCATTATCGCTGGGCTTTTCGCTGAAAGCCAGTCACTTTGCATGTGTCCTCTGCCTGGCTCAGCACGGGATGGGGAGGGTGGGTGGGGGGAGACTTCCAGGTCAACAGTGCGTGCGCTGATGGAGGCAGGTGAAAGTGAGATGGACTGTCAGGTTTCTTAATAATGCCCGTAGAGAAATAGTCTCTCAGACCACCACCCTCCGCTTTCTATAAACTGCACCTCACAGGCCAGACGCTCTGTTTCCTATCCAAATTTGTAAGATGACTGGATGATTTTTCCCCTGCTCTCTCTCTAGTTTTTTCCCTTTTTCATTTCCCTCCCCCAACTCCCTGCACTCTCGACTTTATGAATTTACTTAATTGACGCTGGAGAGGAGCATGTGGGACTTTGTGCTATTGATTTGCTGTAGGCTTCAGCGTGGTTGGAAATACCAGCCAGTCTCTGGGGTGGACTCATGAAGCTTTCTACCTCCAGTCCCTCAGCACTGGGAAGCCGGCCTTTTCAATGGATTTCTTCATAATGTCACTGTGGAAAGCTAATGCTTTCACTACATAGAGGGCTCCGCTGTCCCTAAGGAGCGCTCGCCCCTTGACCACATTTGTCATACCCTAGAAGCCATATTGTACAGTCCCCTGCCCTGATAATTCTCTTGACAAGGGACCACGACCAGGAGTAAGTCAGCTAAAGCTTGATTTTTGCTACGTCAAAAAATGTCATGGCTGGTTAAGAATGCTGTGGTGCCACGTGGAGCCCAGTGGCTACGACAAAAATGCTTGCCTCTTTACATTTATACTCTATGAGGCTGACGTTGAAAGAAAGAAAGGAGGGAGATTTAAGGGAATTTCTGGTTTCTTTCAACTTGGATCTTATTTTCAGTACTAAAATACATCATTTGTATTTGCCTTCCTTAGAGAAGTGTGAGCGATCAAAAGAACGCAAAACTTAAACTGGATACACCAAACCCAACTGAGGTCAAATTATTTGGCAGAAAAAACAAAGAAAAAGAGAAAAAGATATCACTTCAAGTGTCTACTGTAGGCATCCATCACAGTGTGCAGACTGTATTATACTATGGATAACAAAACTTGGGTGCACTCCAAGTTTTGTTTACCTAACGCCTCTGTCAAACAGGCCAAGAGAGCAGTCGGAGACCCCATGGGAACCACGGGATTATGGAAAAACGTGCATTCCATGACTGGCTGGAAAGTGATTCCTGTGCGCTGCTGGGTGCTGCATCAAAAACCGCCTTATGATTGTTATGGTTACAGACAGTTTGCAGACAAGTTGGTGTCTTGCGTGCAACCGCTCGCCAACTACTCGTCAAGTGGTAACGAAACATAAAAAAGGATGATCCGAATGTAAAATGAAGAACGTTCATCTTCAAAGTAAAATTTGTTTCTCACCGCTGCAACCAACATGTTTCAAAGAGTGCAACTTTTACTCACTTTTCACACTTTTATTACTGCATGAGTAGATGGTGAGTGTTTGGAGCAGCATGTTCTGTGCAAACTATGGGCACCAGTGGGAATCTGCTGGTGATCAAAGCAATTGCAAGGAGGGTTTTGGTGCAGTGCTGCATACGTCTTTGCAACCAATTTCAACTAGCAGCGATGGCTTGCCAGCCAGTTAGGTCAGTAGCAGCCGGTGGTTGCCGAGGGGCACAGGCCTTTGTGACTTAAGCAGCAGCCTCTGATGCTGAAAACTGAGGTCACTGGTGCCAAAAATGAACAACAACAAACTGTTTTATATTATTGTAAGCAGTACGAAAAGGAGGGCAGAAATTTTATATTTTGTGTTGCAGGTCAATATACTTAAATATCAAATATCAAAGAGCTAAATATAAAAGCAACAAGCATGGTTAGCTCTTTGTCTTTCTCAAGCTAATATAGTCTGATGCTATAATAATTTTGTTGCATCCCTCCTCTGAACATCTGGAGTGTTGTGATTAAATCAGCCTGTAATTAAGTTGTGTCCCATAAATAGTCATGTCATCCCTTACAGATTTTCGAAAGCTGATCTTTCAAATGAAGCGCTACAAACTGCAGTTCCTCTAATATCCACTTGAGGCTGTCTCCACTGACTCAGAGAAAGACTTTGAAACTCTGGTACAAAAGTGATTTTGGTATCTATAGCTAAGTTCCCGATTTGTAACGACAATACTTTTTGGTTAATCTTCCTCTTTTAATTGCACTGAGACCAACTCATGGATTATTGTGGTGTGGCCACTTTGATGGACAGGCTCCTCTGCTATTCCAATAAGCATACTTGATGCAATTATTAGATAAATAATACAGCTTTTTGTACCAGTAATAACTATACGTTCAAGAAATCCACATTGAAGTATCCTATTTGTGTTTTACTTAGAACTAAATAGCAGGTATTTATGTTTGTACCATGCACTCATTCATCCAGATAAAAGGCATACATAGACAATATGCATAGACTTTGGTCACTTATGTGTACAGAAAAACAACATGGCAGTGGCCAGAATGCTATAAACAAAACCAATTAGCGATGCTGCACCATTATTATGCAGTTTAGGATTTTAACTCCAAATAAAGTTCATCTAAAGGTTCTGCTACTTCCTCTGTGTTTCTAGATCACACTTACGGTGAGTACAGTGTAATTAAAACTGAGAAAACGGAGAAATTATGGTGGGGGACTACAGGCTAAACACAAGCCGTAATTAACCCTAATTTTCTGTTAAAGAAAGAGGAACCGGAGCAAAAACGTGTAACCGAAGAATAAAAATGAGTCTGCTCTTGTTCGAGCCATCTTCCTCGAACGCCCATTGCTGTAGGTGAATTTTGAAACAGAGCCACAGGTCTCGTCTTTCCCTGTTTGCTTTCTCAGGGAGCACCATCGTCATAATGAAGGTGTGTAATAGAACATGACACCATAATTATATTCTCCCAGTTAAGAGGCAGTGTTTACAACAAGCACAAGGCTGCCTTTATTTTCTCCCTCCTTGCACACACACACACACACTGGCTGCCTCGCCTGCCCCGTCTTCACTTCATATCATGTGCCATTTAATTGCATTAAAAAAAATGCTTGATGAAAAAATGAAAAAAGTAAATTGCTTTAAATTGCCTGTCACAGATTGTGTGGAGTCACCATAGAGCAATAAGACTTGTGCTTTGTGGTGGGTGCTGGGTAAGCAAGATTAATGTGTCTGCTGCCAATTTTAGAATGCCCCATGATTCTACGCTCAAAGAATTGCCTGGGATAACATTTTGAATCAGAGCAATTAGTTATTAAATGCATCTATCGGGTTTATCGAACACAGGACCGTGAGGATAGAGACAGGGACAACGTGAGCTGCACAAATGCATTCATCAATACATATTGGATCTGGCCAGCTAATGGCCTTTTCTGTGAACATGGGCTGTTACAAACAGTGGGCCTGGGTGGCATTTTAGCCTAATCTAGAGTAGATTACTCCTCCTCTACTTCTCCCACCTTCTCTTCTTGTTTTTTTTATTTTTCCCTAACGAGGGATATGAGCGACACGGCAAAGCACCCTATCGCGCCCGTTGAGCCGAAGACTTGCACAGCAACCCAGAAAAAACCCCGGGGGTGCAATTAAAAGTGAGAGAGGAGAATGTCAGCCGAGTGGCTGAGCAAGGGAGACGGGAAGGAGGAGGAGGAGGGTTGGGAACTGGTGCCACAGGTAACCTGGTCATGTTACAATCCACAGAGGAGGCCCTTATAAGGCTGCTAATGTGAGGAGGTGTCAGCAGCAGGTTGTTCTCTTTGGCCTCCCCGTTTCCTCGTCCTTGCTTCATCTCAGACTCGGTTTGTTAAGTCCAACTCAGACTGGATGTCACAATCCATGTTATGCCGCTCGCTGGAGAAATCTACAGCCTAAATTCCAAGCGTGAATAGGGAAACACTCGACCCAAATGTGGGAGTCTCCATTTGTCTTATTGCCCATGTGGGTTAGTGGTTCACAACCGACTTCCCTGAAGCCAATTATGGAAAAAAAACTGAGCATCTGGGTGAACTTTTGCTCCCTTTTCTGTCCTGTTTTTGCAGCAAAATGGAAACCAAGGGAGGAAAAAAAAGCAATGTCTTCACAACCCTGTCAATATATATTGATCTTTTGTTTAGCTGAGAAACTCTGTCTAGACACACTGTCACATTGTCTTGAAAATAACTTCACCCCACTCCAATCTGATGTACAGACGTGCCCACTGCATCACAGATTAAGGCAAGGAAATTGATCACTAAAAGGAGATTTCAGACAGATGGGGGTTATTACCACAAAAGAAAATATATATTAAAAAAAATCTCCACAGATTGAGGAGGCCAAATTCATCATCATAAAACGCTGCAGAATAAACAGCTGAAAATCCCCAGTCAAATTGGAATGCAAAGCTGAAGTGAAATTCCTCGCTGAACGCCTGCAAAACACCAGAGTCCTCTAGTCGAAATTAGGATTCAACCTGCAACACTGGAATAGCACCAAGATTTAGTTAAAGTTGCTCTAAGTCCCCTATCTGCTTCTAAATAGCACATTAAGTTTTCAGCAAAGATGTGTTACCAACAATTACCCCTACCGATATATTCTCAGGGAAAGGATGTTATTAGATGTTTATCCACAGACTAATAACATATCTGAGGAAATATTTAGAAAGAAACAGGATGCTCTGCGTGTGAATCCGACAAATTGTAGACTATGTGATTAACCAATTTCCAGATCATACGTGTCGGGGATGTGAGGCTGCGCCTTTGAATGGACGACAGTAATCCAAACAAATTAGCTCATACTATCCCTGTCACACACACACACACACACACATGCACACACAGACAGGGGGAGACCACAACATTCATCCCAGTGCACCGCTCCAGAGCTCACTGCAAACACATTACCTTGCCTCGCTGCCCAAATGCATACCAAATAACCCATATAAATCATACAATCTGGGCCAAGTCAATGAGAGCTATTTTGCCTGTTTTTCTAGTTATTTCCACTGTGCCATCATTCAGCAGAGCCCGCATCACTCAGACCGAGGCTCTCACAACCAAAGCTGGAGTGGCCCAGTTTAAAACCCACAGAGGGCTCCTGAAGTAACCATTCCTCCAGCACACTTGATTTTATGTGTCTCCTCAGTCTGGACTAAATTGTGGGTTGCCAGCTCTCCACACACTGCTTGGTCTTTCAGCTCACTCCCTATTCCTTCTTCCTGTCCTCACAAAAACAGAGATGGGCACCTTTGAACTTACAACAGTGTTTATGGTAAGTGACAGAGCAGCAGAAGAGTATCCTCTCAGTTACTTCCCCTAGTGTGAGATGAAGTGATTCCCAAACTTTCGTTTATCCCACTGAGTCCTGTCAGATGAACCTTTTCATACTCCCCTCAGGTTCAAATCAGCTAATTTAAGTCCATTTTACTGGATTACTCTAAGCTAAGTATTTACGCTGAGTGATTAAATTCAGCTTATCCTTTAATCAGTTACAGTTAGCAAGCTGTCATAACATTTACTCATAAATACTGCCTGACTACCTCAGCCATTTGTCCACTGCTTACTTACATTTAGCAAACATGTTCGCAAACAGCTTCAACCGCTTACCCATTATGTGTGTTTTTAACAAGCAATTTTATTCATGAGTTGTTCTTTTATTGCTAACGATGAAGAATTTATTTTTTAGGAAATTTCACTTGCTTCAACTGTTTATGATAAACAGACTAAAAGTAGCTACTTTGATGTCGTTGAAACTCGTAAACTCATCAAGAAACACTTTGTTTGCCAAACACTTATATATGATTGGAAAACCATGTAGACGTTTGGTAAACAATCCATACAGTTCTATAGAAGATAACAGCAGTTATCGCCCCCTGGTGGCCATTAAAAATAATGTATGTTTAAGGCAAACCTTTTTTAACTGTCGATGCTGTTTATGGCCATTTTTGACTGTAAGCCATATGTCTAGTTATTCATTTCAAACTTTTTATTTACAGCTTTACTTATATTTTTTTAACAGTTACAAAGTTTTAATTTGTATCCACATTTTTAGTTTGATCATTTAACATTTTATTCAGATTTTTAACAAACTTTTAAAATATTTGCACTGATTCATAGCTAATACACAAACAATGTGTATTAATACTTTAGAAACTTTAGAAACATTTTCATGAAAGTTGAATGGCTGACAATGACATTTTGGCTTATTTATTTGGTATTTTAATAGTAATTACTGTTCTTGGATTTTTTTTTATATTCTATAATTCTGCAATTTCTCTCTGTGAAGCACTTTATTTGTATAGCACTTTTTTAACAAGGTCATAAAGCTTCCTCTTCTTTGCATTATTATTATTATTATTATTATTATTATTATTACAAGCATACCTCTGAAATAGTTTTATAAATAACCTTTTTATATAACAGTTCAAAGCACTTCCATACTACTGGCTGTTCAGATTTTATCTGTACTTTTAGTGAGCTTCACTTATGGGCTGTTACCTACCTATACACCTGACTATTTTGTTTATCTCTACTGCTTAGACCCAACAACTACTCTAGTTAAGCATTACTGTATTAAGGTTGCATTACTGTGTGACAGATCTAGGTCCAAATAATTACTTTAAGCCCTGAAAAAATACGATTTCAGACTATGACATCATAAACAACAGAGACTCTCACATTTGAGCAAGCAGCTTCTGATTCCACATCCGAGAATTAATTGACTAAATGGGAGCTTAAAATCATTATCTCCCCTCGCCAGTTCTTCAGTTCTGTGCTAGGGGCTAATAAATGGAGGCCTGATTTTGCTAAATGTCCTCGTGAAAAGATTAATAATGTCTAGTACCCTGGTGGCAAACAGATGTGGTCGTCCTCTGCTCGATGGCAGAACAAATGGGCACGAGATGTCCTCGCGCATAAAGAGCAAAGAAATAATAGCTTAATGGCATTCATCCTGTGACACGTTAGCAGATGAGACACCCTGAGTTGTTTGCTTTCCTATGTGTTCACCGGAGCACATGTTTTGTCACCAGCAGCCGTGTGGTCTAACACAGCCCTCTTCTGAAGGACTGACAATGGCAGAGGGGGGTTAGGGACAGGAGGAGGGAAGAGGCTCAATGGAGGGTCTGCCGGCTTCCTGCATTTCCCACTGTGGCCTTTGTGGTAATACACTGGTGGTTATGGGAGCCTCCGTCTCTATGCAAATCAGTGTTTGCTTCCCAAGTGTTTGCATGGCTCATGTGAAGTCAAGCGCAAGAGTCTGGCTTTTCTGTACATTTAGCCTTGCACAGTCTGGAGGCCAAAAGGCCAGAGAGCATGCATAGGTGTCGGGATAATATTCACAGTAAACCAGGCAATTAAAAGGCTGTTATTTCTGTATTAATGACACTGTTTTCCTCCGTTATAATACTACCCTTCCAGGATATTAGATTAAGACGGAGCCATTGCTTTTAAATGATGGTACGTCTCATGAAGCAGATGCATTGATTGGGCTACACAAAGGTCAAACTCGGTGCAGTGAACTGAAAATCAGTGGAGGAGTTGTGTTCCCACGTTTGTCTCAGCCTCCCTGTTGTGACAATTACACGAAAGGGAGCGACGTGGAAGCACATTTCCATTCAGGCGTATATTGACTGTAACAGCAGGTCAGCAGCAAGGCAGCTACAAACACAATTGTCACAAAACCCTAAATAATACATGGAGCTAAAACAAAGACATCACCCACCTAAAATATGACCCCAATAAAAGGCTGCACAGAGAAAATGTGTTCCCCCCTTTGACTAAGAGTAATGACCTTCCCACAGAAGCCCACCATAAAAATCACACAGCGACAGTTAGGAGCACCTGTTTTTACATTATTAACAGTTGAGGCTTTACACATGTTCACAAGCTAGAGACATGCATGGCTTTTGACTCTTCGTAAATTGGACAAAATTCCTCTCAAACCGCACCCGACTAAAACCAGCGAGGCAGCCGAGTGTCAAGAAAGCCATTTGTCACGGGCAAGACTCCTGCAAGGATATCAGCCTAGCCTTGGGATAGAAAAACGCACCACAAATGAAAACAGTATAAATTGTATGAATACCACTCAAGAATAAGCCGCAGACTTTGTGAAGGCTTCTAAATTTAAATGGCGCATATAAATACATATTTCGGTAGCAATGCTCCTTAAGAAATGAAAGGAGGGTATTTGCTGCCTTCTCCTTTTTGAACAGATCCGGCTGGTAAATAAGGGTCTTTCAATCCGACCACGTCAGAAAAGATTCAGGCGTCGTCTCAGATGCAGAACAGACGGCCATGATCTCCTCTGACCTTAACTGTTACTCATGTTTATTTACCTCTGCTCGTTACCCCTGAGGGACAGCGGCCTCATCACTAAAATGAGCGCTGAGATGGCTTGCTTTTTTTGTTTTTTGTTTTTATTACCACTCCCGGGAATGGATGACTCTAATGAACAAAGAAGCCCGATTGATCCGAGTTAGCGTTTGATTCCCCGGCACCGCCGAGGCCCACGCTTCAATATGCTGGCCTGCCAGCAGAGCACCCCTTGAACTTTGCTGTACACACATCTTTAATCACACTCACCTTTTCCGTGGCTGGTGTGACTTCCAGCTTATTTGTAATTACCGAGCTCCTCGGGGGGGGGGGGGGGGGGGGGGGGGTTGGCTCAACAACAGGCCCGGCCATAGGTCACAGAGAGACACTGTAGCTGGCCATATGGGCTCCGGGGCCTAGGGGCAGAGAGTGGGTGGACGGCCGGCATTGGCACCGGGAAGTTACCAGAATGGTCGGAGCAGGAGATTGAATTATTCAGAGACAGGAGACAGCCTTATCGAGCAGCGGCCACATTGCACTGACGTTTTCACCCCAGTTTCTATTTCCCATTTCACACCTGGACTATTGCCAGATAGGATATGTTCAGGCACCTCGTTTTACCCCAGATTCACAATCACCAGCCACCAGTCAAAAGAGGGTATAGTGTGTTATCTATCACCACCTTACCACCCGCAGCACCTCCTCCCTTCCCTCGTCTGTTGTCACCCAAGCAGCAACAGCATGGTGTTATTACAGATAAACAATCAATACTGCATTAACGTGTCCGCGGAGGCTAGCCGGCGTTAAACAGGCAGACGAGGAAAATAACTCAAGCCAATGTCTCGTGGACTTCAAGCATTGCTCACATATATACACGTACGGTGTATATAAAACTCAAGCTACTTTCTTTCATTATCCCCAGCCATCATTTCTTTGTGTTTGAGGTCAGTGGATACATTTCTTTTCCTTCCTCTCCTCACTGGTCACAGAATAAAACTCCACTGCATTAAAGAAGTAATACCCTACTTTATAGCAAAGGTGACCATGGATATTGGAGAGCAGGGACCCATACGATCGATTTGGAGCGAGGAATGGAAATTTTAACATGATTCCCAGCCAGGCATTTTAACTTGGGGAGTACTGGACCCTCTCTTTTGATGATTGCTTCCAATCCGACTTCCATTTCAAAATTCTGACGACGTCTTTATTTGGGGAAAGGGCAGCGAGCGAGGCGAGCCCTGGTGCCTCGCTGATGGCTGTGTGGTCCTCTTCCTCTTTGCAAAGCTTCTGTGCGGCACATTTGCATCTACATTCCCAGTGCAACTGAAAAAAAAGAAGGCTTTTCTTTTCTTTTTTTGGGCCAGAACTTCTGTGAAAAAATGAAAACAAAGGCTTTCTTATGAGAAGGCCTTAATAGTCCCTCCTTCTCCCAGACTGGAATTAAATACTCTTCATTCCATCCTCATTCATTAAGCCCCCACGCCCACAACCTTAACACCATACGGGGCTATGAAATACTTCGCACACACAAAATAAAGGAGTTGGACTTGGCTGAATGAGTGCGGCGACTGTTTACTAATACTGCTGCTCACTCTGCTTTATTATAGAGTGCCAGGCTTTCCATTACTGCGACGGGAGAGAGAGAAAAGGAGGAAGAAGCAGAGGAGGGAGCGGGCAGCATGGAATGAAGCGAGAGGGAGAGAGAGACTGCCGACGTCAGATTAAAAGAAGAAGAAGAAGAAGAAGAAAAAACCACGGCTCAGTTGATTTACACCTTCATTACTCTCCCCTAACTCTGCTTATTGCAAATCATGATGCTGCTTTATGAGCTGAATCCTCTATTACGACAAGGCCGGGAAGACAGTGCTTTAGTCCATAAAGCAACCGTACAGTAACCGCCACCCGGCAGCACCCGACCCACTCATCCTCCCGCCCCAGCTGCCAGGGGGAAGGGAAGCGAGGCAGAGCCCGAGTCGCTGCCGAAACTTGTTCCAGCGCGCAAATCCCGAGCTTGCTCGCTTGTCCCCTTCCTGGCCGCTTGCCCGTGGACAACACACCCCGATACCTCCGAGCCAGATGCCAAGGAAGTGTGACTTAGCGAGCGCAAAGCTCTGTGGCTACGTCTGGAAGGAACTCACAGCGAGTGTTTAATGTTACGTGAGCGCTGCCATATTTAAGTCAACAAACATGTAGGCCATTGGAGGCGTGTGTTTACTGCTTCCCCGCCACCAAGTGAGGAGGTGCTACTGATGCGTTTACTCGAAGAGCCTTTGGGGGATATGTGTGTATTTAGATAGAGAGCAGTATGGCTTTTTAAAAAAAACTTTTATTTATTGAACCAAGGGGAGGTCTTCAGAGCACACTTGCTCTTTTTCTTGCTGTGATTGAATTTGTGAGTGTGTGTGTGTCTAGAAAGAGACGGCGAAGGAAGCCGGGTGCGGGACCTAAATAATCAGCAGATAGGCTGAGGCATGTAGGTGAGCGCGGGTGTCAGTGCGCTGATGTAAACAGGGCGCCTGTGCAGGAGGCACCCTGGATGGAGGTTTGTTCTGTGTATGTAACACGCTGCTCCGGCCTGGCCTGTCTGACTCCCATCTGGAACAGAGTTGACAGAAAAGTTGACAGATGCTTCACCGACGTCCATTATTTATGAGACTGAGGAGATCCACACTGCATTTCACAAGTGTCTGCTTCTGCTACTGTAGGTCGAGTTCTGACATTGTACTCTGTGTGTGTATGTGTGTGTGTGTGCACCTGCTGCCTCATGTTTGTGTGCAAAGGCTGATGAACCTCAAGGTATCATATCCACTTTTTTGCACATTAGCTCAAGCACACCATGTGTGCTTAGGTACTCTTGTTTGCACATTCACTCTAGTGAATGCCAAACCTAAGTAACCACTCCACCTGCCTTTGTGAGTCTAACCCCTGACCTCTGGAGTGTCACTATATCCCTGGTAGGCAGGCAGCCCATCAACTCAAGCACGGAGGACCGTACACCAGCAGGCTCTGGCTCTCTTAAAACCCACTTAAAGGCTTACAGCTGGGAGGCCTGACCATCGGATTGAATTAAGGCTATGATTAATTGAATCTAGTGGTGAGTAACTTGAGTGACTGATGTCTCGTAGGACCAAAGGTCCAGACACAATGCTTCAGAATAAAGCTATATTCATTCAGTCAGTGACATCACAGCCAGCTTCAGCGCGCCTGAGGCATGGATGGTTGCCTCTAATATTATTGCTCGGAGTGCCGCTTTAAGCCCAATACCACCGGCGGTTCTGCTGCTCCTGCTCCTAACAGCGCCAATGTTAATGAGAGGCACAATATAATTAATACAAATGGAATGTTTAATGCAATTTTTCCATTTCAAAGAAATTCCCCCGGCATCTTTCCCAACAATGAATTCAACTCTGTTGCATTGTCCTCGGGCAAACAATAACCCACGTTTGGCATTGCCTTCATTAGATCAAACTCAATTATTGCAGAGCGCTTAAAGCTCTTCCAGCACAAGGCTGGACTCTAAGGCTGCCTGCTCCAGCGACGTGAAAGTCCTCCTGCAGGTCCTGGCCCATTTGTCTTTGACGGACAGCAGCGTCAAACAGTAATTGGGTGCCTGTGAGACCCATACACATCCGTTTGTCAGTTATTCATGTCAGAGCACAGTGTTCAGCTGCTGGGGGTCTTAAACAATGACCTTTTCTCAAAGGGGACAGGTTTCCCCCTTATGTCTGAGGGACGCCCAGGGTATTATTTAGCTTGAAACAGCAGCGTTCTGTTATTGCTGTGTGTCCCATGTTGCAGCAGAAAGCTCGTATTGTGTCCTTCCCCGAGGAATATACAGTCCCACGGCGACGCACACACTTTGATTCGACAGGTAGCTTGTGCGGAGGTCTTTCTATTTCTCTCGCTCACAATGAACCATCCTAATGTTTTGAGAGGTAGGAGAACAATGGCAGAAACCTCTCTTTTTCACTCCTGAGACTGAAAGTAAATAGGACCTTTGCTGATGTGTTTGCCTGTTCATTTACAGCACCTCAGAATACAGCCTGCACATTGTACCTCTCTGGGAAGAAAAAGAAGAGAAAAAAAACAAACCTCACAAAGGCATTCTACAGGACAATAGCACAGCGAAGGAAACAGGCGCACAATGGAGTCCAGATATCATTCACAACATAGACAGGAGACCATTATCCACAGAAGGAGGGGCCCATGTGAAGGTGACAGGTTTGGGAGACAGAGGAATTGTGCGCTCAGTGCTGCCACCAAGACAACAGCCTCCCTGAAGCCTAACCTATAAGGACAGGTTTTACTGCGCCAATGCCCGCTGGGTTGAGGTGTTACACGTCATCTGCAATAACCTGGATCATTACTCCTGGAGGCTGTTAGAGGGGAAAATCACATCATTCTGCTTTCGCCGCTGCCAAGAAAAATTGACACGCTAAAAGTCATACAAAGACACACCTCAATATGCACGCGCACGCACGAAGGCCCACAAACAACCTCAGCATCGCCCTCTCTCGCAAACAGACACATACGTGTAATTACGCAGCCGCGATCTATCACGTACTGTCAGTGGTGTCTGGGGGGTTAACATACCAAGGCATCCCAACAGCGTCCCACCAGCCAGCGTTGCCTGAAGCTGACAGCTCTCGCTGCTGCTGCCTTGCAGGGGTAAAGTAAGCATCATTATTGCCTTCTCTCACCATACCTCTCTCTACTTCCCTCTTTTACAAGTCTCCCTTATTTCATCCACCACTCGACCCTTTCCCTTCACTGCCTTCTCTGTCTTCATTGTACTCCAGTCAGGCACTAATGCTCCTTGTCCTGTGGCTGGACTCTCTGATCTCCTATTACCCTCTCGTCATCCAATAGTCAATATTACCAACTCCCACCCCCCAAACCCACCCACCTTCTGACCAATCCTCCCCTCTTCCTCCCTTTGCTTTCACAAAAGTCTCAAAAGTCAGACAGACAATTTTGCCCCTCTCCACCCACCCCTTCCACCCCTCCAAGCTCGTCTTCCATACACTTATTAACTGGCTGTCATGTTCAGCAGCCTTCCCCCAGACAGTGTTTAGCGTTCCTCAGTCCTCTTACTGCAGTCAGAGTTAAGCCTCTGGGCTTTGCACAGACAGGAATCCAACTAGAAGGGAAAGGCAGGACCTGCGGACACGATCTGTCTACTGCACTCACTCGCACTCTCGCTCCTGAGCCAGGTACCTCAAAGGCAGCGCTGAAACACACACATCATACAAGACGTTACCTCCACGATGGCTTTTCTTAAATTAAATACTAGCAAAGGAGCTAGATTACAGAATCTAAGAATACATCCAGGGATGGAACAATTACTTGCGATTTAACCAAGTTTTCTTAAATGACATAGTTTTTACTAATTGCAGAACGCAAGATCCTCTCAAGATATAGTTTTGAGAAAATAGCACTCATTTTGGGGTTTAAATGTGTGGGCGAATTTTCACCTCTCTAGGAAGCTACATTTTCACCTCTGTCACTTAATCTGTATGTCAGCGTGGTGTCTGAAACCCCCATGAACAAATTTCCATGAAATTTGCCAGAGAGCTCAGCCTCAAGCCTGAGAAGGGTTGATTAGATTTTGATAGTGATCTGGATCTGTGATTTCCACTATTAGATGATTATTGTTTTCCACCCCCCACCCACCCACATACTGGATATAGAGATTTAATTCCAAATCCAATCCGAAGTCTAACGGTATGCTCGCTGGGTCAAAAAATCGATTTCACCTCGAATTTAAGAACCAAGGAATGTTCAGTGTCCTTGAAGGTGGGCTCCATCCAGTTTCCGCTCATATTTTCGATAACATCCAGGAAAGAATTCAACTCCTGGGCTCGACTCATTGTGTGGTACCTACAATAGTGGATTTGTCATCTGCCCCGTCGTTCTCCACCCTCCCCATCCCAGGGCAAATGGTGTAAGAAATGAGACGTGGCTGGTGGATAGACTTTCATGCCCCTGCTTTACCAGTGTCATTTCCGCAACTCTGAAATTGTGCCATGGTCTACGGGGCTTTGTTGTAAATCACTATCTCCCACTGTCAGACTGCAGTCTGCTGCACACTGTGGATGCCGGGCTTTCTGCTGCCTCCTGGGTGACTAATATATCTTGTTAAATTGTGCTGAGAAGCGTGCGGAGAACTGTACACCTTCGCTCTTTGTACTGTGTTTGTTTGCTTGCATTTGTGCTTGTGTGTGTGTGTGTGTGTGCACCTCTTTCCATATGTGTGTGAGCCTGCGTCTGTGCATCTGTGTCTACATTTCGTGGCTGAACAGGAAGGTGGGGATGTTACTTTTGCAAATACGTTCGCTAAACTCCACAAGTCTGTCAGGCTTTGTTGGTAATTCAGTTAGATTGCCATTCGGTTAGCTCAACCACCACATAGTGTCGGAGCTGTGAAGCTATCTCTCAGCCACTTCATAATTAGAAAAGCTGTGGAGCCAAGCCACAGTTTGAGGGGGAAGAGGGACCAAAAAAAAAGGAAAAAAAATGAAAAAACTGTTGGCAGACTGCGTTATTCAACATTGGCAGCGATTTACTCCGTCTCCCACCCCAAAGACACGAATCTAAGTGATTTCATAGTCACATCCGTCCTCCTGTGCCATACTGTAAAAAGCTGCACTCGTCTTTTATCACCAGTTCATGCGCTCTTTACTATCAGCTTCATCCAGCAATGTGCATTACATTACACACACACACACACACACATACCACATCTCTGTCCAAGCACTTTGAAAACAGATTTAGGAGTATATTTCTGTGTAATTGGTGTTCTCCTACACGAAGCAGGAAGTGATAATTAGTCATTGTTAAGTGAGGTATAAATTGTCAGATCTGTGTGGATTTATCTTCTCAGCACACAGAGTGGAGAATAGGCCTTTTTCGGAGGGATTTATACAGACTCTATAGGGATGTTCAACCCTCCTGGCCATCGTCCAGCTCGCAAATCCCTTCAGCTGAAACCTGTCGAGAAGCAGCCTTCGCCGTGGCTTAACTGTATCCCATCTAATTCTTGTGTCTTTTTTAGTCATAGCAAATTCACTCTGAGACTCAGGTTGACCTTCAGAGGCAAGGTGAGGGCGGACCCTGACAATAGTAATCTAATAACCAGAAGTAGACGTCACAAATTCCTGCCTCCTCTGTGAGTCTGTGGGTGAGAAACACGCGTCTCGCCTTATTTTGGTTTCCATGCAATTACGGATCTGACGGCTCCATAAATAGGCGTCTCTGAAGGGAATCTGTCTCATTAGTAAAGGAGCAAGTTAAGAAGTCACCATTGTGGCAGCAGAAAATTTGCTCTAATGGTCACAAGAAGCCTGGAGAAATAAAAGACAGCGTCACGTATTTAGTGGAAGGGGGGGGAAACTTCAGATTTGAAAGGAAGCGAAAAAGAGAAGAAAAACAGAGAGACCTAGTTGGCTGGCACTGAAAGAAGCAACTCCAGATAAATATTTGGCACAAGAAAATCTTAGGAGGAATCCCGGAGCACTCGCAGAACAAACAACGTCATGATTTATTATCACATCATACAGACCGTGACTAATGCACTCAAACAATCAAGGTGCATCTACTGAACTACAATGCCCAGGGGTGCTCTCTGCCTCTGACTTCAAACATTCGTAAGCGAGGCACACACACACAGACGGACACACACACACACATTAGAGCCACTCGCCGTGCGCGCAGGCTCAACAAATGCCCACAAGTATCCAAACACGCTCACAGGAGAGGAAAAGAGGGCCGCAGAGATCACCATAGGGGATCGGAGGGTGCTTCAGCACAGACCGCTGGGATGTGATTTTATTAGCTCCAGATGCCACTGCAGAGAGGGCTAGAACCGTTCAATATTACGAGCAGGACACATCAAAATGATGCTGCCCATCTGGAGCACAAATAATGTAATCAGCTCGGGTCACCGGTCATCATCGTCTGGCCGTCGGGTAAACCCACCATCCGGTGACGTCAGCGCTCACAGGGACAGACAGGAGTCGGCCGGCAGACTGAGACTGGAGCTTTTTGGAATAGCCCCTGAGCTGCTGCACATGCCCCAAAGAGGAGAGATATTTGGGAGAAGAGGGAGATGAAATGTGAGGGGCTGTCTATTGTAATCTAAGCTCTGCTTTAGAAAACGCTGATGGCTGGAATATGTCTATCCCCCCTCCGCCTGTCAAACCAGTTCAGCAATATCGCTTAAAAATGTCTTCATGCGAAGCTCCAGCGCAGCCGGCGCGATAAACACATACATGCTGTACTGTATGATCCCCACACACATGCACACATACAGACTCTGTTTGCAGAGCCTTTAAATATTCAGTACCTGCCATGTTTTCTGTTTGACTTTGATCAGCCACAGATTCGACTCTGTCCCTTTCATCTCAAAACTTCAAACCAGCGAATGAAAAACCTGGACCACAAAAGCTATTCTGGTTAAGACAATCTCCTTTCACCACGCTGCTTTGTGCCATATAGAAACAGGTGGGAAGTTGTTCCTGTAAAAAGGCAAGCAGCGAAGTTAACCCACTCTTTTCAGATGTAAAGCTTTTTTCTTTCTTTTTCTCCCTTATCTTCAGATAAGAGGAGCTCTTGTTTGTAATCTTAAAAGCATGTGTGAAGAGGCGTGCTTATTGCAGAATATTCCCCGGGTAGTTTGACAACTCCCCCAAACAACTTCTTGGCTGCCTTCAGGCATATTACCTCAGGCTTACTTTAAGCCAGAGCAATAACTAACATGGAGCAATCTGCAGGCAAACAGGAAAGGACGGCGAAACTTTTCCAAGCACAGAATTCAATTTTCAGGATTGTGCAGGGGCTGCTGGATTCACCACACCTCTACCCCATCACCCTGTCGATACCTGCAAGTTTGGAGTAAAACAGCCAAGTTAATCCCTTTATAGCCTGCCTGCATTATTCAGCGAAGCCATTAAATATTCACAGCCACATCACTGATATCATCTTGTTGTCAATAACGCTGGAGGACATGTTGTTTTTAGAAAACTTGAGTCAACTCCAGGAGTGCCCTCCCCCAGAAAGAGGAAAAGAAAGCAAGGCCTTTGAGCTGATCTCTAACAGCAGAGCAAAAAAAAAAGAAAAGGCAGCAGAGCATCACAGTGCGACTGCAGGCGGCCACAGATAGACAGTCATCCGCCTTTATCAGAGCATGCTGTCCCACCTGCATCGATTCGCATCCCGTGGATTTGCCACTGGCTTCAGCGCGATCATCGGTGGAGAGGGGCGGAAAAAAAGGGAATCTTCACAGATAGATTCACGCGAGCGTCGGGGGGGGTTGGGGTGGGGGGGTGAAGTTTCATACGCGACAGAATAAAAGGCAAAGGTGCGTTGAGAGCCCAGGCCTGCATGATCGCATCACAGGGCAAAAAAGAAGGGGAAAATGCGTCGCCGAGGACCTCTGTACCGGGAGGAGCACGCTTCCTTTCTACATCCACAGAAATGAATGAGAATTGCGCACAGAGCCCTTTCACGAAAGAGAAAAGTTAAAGAACCCACTGGCCACCGATTGACCCCCGATATAAGTTGAATGAGCAGACTCTGGACATGCATACAAATAACTTCGATTCAAACTCATTTCCAATTCAAAGCCCGAAGTTACCCCACTAATTAGTCTCCTCCAAATATGGATTTTCTTTCTTTCTTTCTTTCTTTTTTTTGCCCCACTTGCGATTTCATTGCAATCCATACAAGAGGAAACCGTCTTATAAAGGCGACACGATTAATTCGCTTTGGTCATTTTCCAATAGGTGAGCAACCGAGAATAAAAAATTAACCCTGACTCGGACAATACAGCGCGCCGCAAAGAGAAGAAGTAACTGTTCGAGCGACGAATCGGGCACAAATGAGACATTTTCCCACCGGCGGAGAGAAGTTGCAAGCAAAGCTCACCTGATAATGAAGTTTATTCTAGGGAGGAAATGTTCCCGGGGTGTTGAAGGCGCACGTCGGAGCCAAGTGTGTATCCGTTCGCTGCAGCTTTTTTGTTGCCCGTTGTTCCACCTCAACTGCGCGTCTCAGTCGCGCTGCATCACTTCTCGCTGTGGATGTCAGGGAGGCTGAGAGGCTGAGGGGACTCAACCCTCCCATTGGCTGCCATTCACAAGTCCCCAGCAGAAAGGGAGAAGGGGAGGAAAGGAAGAAAGAACGAAAGAAAGAAAAAAAGAAAAAAACAGTGCCACACTCCGACAAAAAAACAAAACAAAAGGAAGATGGCAGAAAGGGGGGGGGATTAGGAGCTCCGGTGGGGCGAGCGCGTTCAAGTTTATTAATAAGCTTGATGTTTTATTTGTACATCTGCATAATCCTCGTGATTAACAGCTGCAAAGTCATAGGTTGACTGCGGGTTGGGAATCAATCAATAAATCTTTATATTTGCGAAAGCATCCAGTTAGGCTCGCTGCTTCCTTTAAAACCGTGTAAACCACAGATCACGGCTTATTACAATAGCTAATTAAATGTGAGTAACTGTGTGAACTCAAGTGTCATGCCAGGGCAAATTAGCATGTGTCTTAATATGTCCCTATTAAGCCTACAGCTACTATGCTTATGATAAATTCAATAATATGCATGTATTTTCTTTTGTGCGTCCAACAGAGCTGCAAATGTAAATGTACTTAAAGTATGGCTATGAATCAACTCTATGAACTGAATAATGCTGCTGCAACAATCACCATGCACTTACTATTAAGGCACTTCTGTTAATAGCAGCCTGACTTTACTCCTTCTATTACATCCTGCTGTTTCTACCACTAATACCTCACGATTAAATGCTACCGCAGGACTATCCTTATTATTATTATTATTAGTCGAGGCTTCTAATAGTAAAACCCCAATCTAATAGCCTACAGCATCCCTGCTATGAACCCTACCTTTATAAAGGTTATTATTTTCATTTTTTGACACTTCAACTCAGTGGTCATTTTAGAGTCTGTAATCCAGTTTAAAACACTATGACCTCCCCAAAATGTCAGCTATAGCGATATTTGGGAGGGGAAAAAATATATCAGCCTGTAACTAAACTTTCTTAGAGTAACTGTTTTGCTGGTGGGCACAAACATTGTGAGAGCCTCTCCTACCTTGAAAAGAAAACTTGATCTGTATGGTCCGCTGTCTGCTGCTAATCATGTCAGACTTATATTTGGGGAGGTTTATGTGTTCACAGGCCAAGACACGATTTTAGCATTTCTAAATATATCTCAATTAAGAGCACAATCAAGTGGGAAGTGCTCAATCATAAGAGCACTATTGCAAAGAGAAAAATGGGCTAAACTGAGCTTTTGCAGCTCAATAGATGCTTTAAAAAATAAATTTCGCTTGACAAAACAACTTTGCAGGATGTACAGTTTTCCATTAAGGCGTTTTTTGTAAGGCCACTTCACTACAAAAAATAAATTACAGAAATAAATAAATACATTTATCAAATCACACGTGTATATTTTTCCCCTGGTCTGCGGTGCTATTTATTGATTTAGACTGTTTTGGCGTGAGTTGCCCAATTTTGAAGATTTCCGCTGCTAGGGATGTCGGCCTTCTCTTGAATATAATGGAAGTAAATGGCACTCACCTTGTGGCGCTCAAATCGTCACAAAAATACATTTTAAAAAATCATGACCCTTTTACTCCAAAATATCCACAAACCTTGCAGTAAGCAGTTTCATTTAGGAACTATTTTCTTTCTACCAACACCCTTCAATTTTATCACTCCGCAGCAGGGAGCATACCTCTGCTCGTGATGAGTGGCTCGTGCTCAGGAGAGCGTGACAGGATGTAAATATTAATGGCGCCCCGCTTGGCTAAGCTGAAACATTGGCTAGCTTCACTTCTTTTGGTTGACTAGTGTAAGATACGATAGAGATAAAATGAGATATTTTTATGCCTAAAACAAAAAAAGTGGTTGTAATGGTGGTGATGGGTATCCTGTATGACAGCAGCCAAAATATTAAGCACGGCCTATAACAAAATAGCAAAAAAAGAAGAGCCATAAAAAAAAACACAAAGGCTCAACAGGTTTAAAAAGACACACAAAGAAGGGGCACAATTTAATATGCTTAAAATGAACTCGATAAATACAAATCTAAATAAAATATTAGAACGCCAGAGCTGAATATAACACAATAAGCAGCTCAGTAAGGAAAAACACAAACTCCTATAAGGTAGGAGAAAATGTTCTGTCTGTAGTACCTATCCAGTGAGTGGAGAAATGGTTTCTACAAAAAACACATTTATCAGTGATTTTCTCAACAAATCTGGGAATCACATATGAAAAATCTAAATGGGTAACCAAATCTACAAGCCAGATGAGCTGACCCTTGTTTTTTAGTGACTATAGTACACTTATTTGTCCTATTGTGACTACATATAGTACATAATGACACTTGTTATAACATATGTGGCATATAAAGTCAGTCAATGCAACCCCATCAGAATCTATTGCTTATTTTGTACAATAACTTTAGTCTACTTGAAGAATCCATGCAAAATTTAACTTTCACGCTTTTAAAATTTCCAAGTTACAGACCCTCAAAGTGAATCAAAGAATTGGGTGCTTTTATTTATCCACTGTTTTTGAGCTCTCATAACTTCTTAAATACAGGAGACAAGCATGCAAATGTTTCAGGGTTGAAAAACACAAACGATCTCTTACAAAATGCAACCAAATCCTTTTTATAACCACTCCAACAGTCACAGTCATGGACTATATCAAAGCTTCAGTGGAAAGATTGCACCAGTTTAGTGTCTAGGACATAGAGTAGCAGAAATGAGCTTCTAGTATTTCATTGGAGAAAACTTCAAAAAATGCACTTTGGTGAAATTTTATGGGTGTAAGGTAGGTCCTTGTTCTAGCCAGTGAATGATTTCCTTGTATAATACCCGGATCATCTTCTAGCTGTAATTTCTTCTTTGTAAAAACACTTCTAGACAATAATTTTTTAACTCTCTCCAAATGTTACATTTAGGATTTTAAATCAGCTGATTCAGAGACGCTCAGTGATTTATTTTTAATATAGAGTGTGTAAAAGATGGATGTAGCTACCATGATGTCACCCACAGGAAGTCCCATTATGAAGCTGCTATGTAGTATTTTCACCATCTTAGTGTTTTGAAACTGGATGTGATGAGCAAGGGGCACATCTGACTAAAAAAACACAACAACAAAAAAACATGGCCATCAGCAATTCACAAGCATACTGTAGGTAATCCTTCTTTCCGACCCTTAGAGCCACTAAAATTAACAAAATAATTGTCTTGTACACTGTGACCCAAAGCAAGCGATGGAACCCAAAAACTCACCAGGAAGGTGTTTACAGAGTTAAAAGCAAAGAGCAGTTTCCCCATAGACTTCAATGGGACTGGAAGCCTTATTGTAACCGCAGATATTGCCCGCTGCAGGCTCAGATTTTCAGACTCAGAAGCATTCATCTGTTTTACTGTCGACTGAAGTTTCTCATGTGACGCCATGCACACACTTCTCAGTTCGCTATCATATTGGACATGTTACAGTCACTGGTAGCCATGGAAAAACTGTATTCCCTGACTGGCTGGCAGTGGTTCCAGGAGGTTTCTGGCTCTCACTGGATGGAAGCAGTTGCAAAGAAGCCGCTGCTGCTGATTGCTTTGGTTGCTAGTGTCAAGGTTGGCTGCAGTTTTTCATGTTTCTCCTCAAAACATGTGCTAACTACTTACCCACCGGTAGTAAAACTGCACCTGAAGAGTAGCTGGTAAATAGCGCTTTACTCAGTCCCTAAGGACCCCAAAGTGCTTTACACTACATTCAGTCATTCACCCATTCACACACACACTGGCAATGGCAAGCTACATTGTAGCCACAGCTGGCCTGGGGCGCACTGACAGAGGCGAGGCTGCCGGACACTGGCGCGACCGGGCCTTCTGACCACCACCAGTAGGCAAAGACGGGGTTAGTATCTTGCCCAAGGATATTTGGCATGCAGCCAGGAGGCAGCCTGGGATCGAACCACCGACCTTTTGATTAGTGGCTGACCTGCTCTGCCACCTGAGCTACAACCAGCCGTAAAACTGCTACACCTGAAGAGTAGCTGGACAGTGTTTGTTGACAAGTCCGTCTATCACTTCTATTCAAACTAAAACTATAGCATTCTGCTAGTGATGAAAGCAATCACAAGAAGGTTTATATATGCAATCCTACATTAACAGCATGACTGTCACACCTTGAAAATGGTGAAGTCACGTGATTAGTGGTCACATGTCTGCAATACATCAATAAGAACAAACCAAACGGCAATGCAAAGGCTGATGTTGTAAAGAATATGTTATTATATTCCAAAGGCTTTGAGGTACATGTAAAATGCTGGTATGTGCACTGACTGCAATAAAAAAAAACAACATAAAATATATGTAATCACAATCTAATTATGCTGTAACTATGTGCAACCCTTCAGCTGCTATTTACCTTCAACATAAATGCAGTTCAGTTAAAGTGTAGACTTTCCAGTGAAATAACATAATGAATTTGAATATTTGTGGAAGATTTCACTGTCATAAAGGTGCAACAAAGGCAGACACTCCAACTATAATCAGTCCCATAATTAAGCGACGAAGTCATGAAAGCAGTGCTGTGATGATGAGATAATGAAATCAGAGTTACAAGTAAACAAAGTATGATTTTTTGACATAACAGGATAATTAAGTTATGAGGTAACAGGAGTAAAGGAAAAATTAGTAGATATATTCAAGACGTTTATAAGACTTCGCAAACGAGGCTTCAAGGGGTGAAAATACATCAAGAAGAGAGCCCAGAGATGCACAGCCTGTTCTTTTATTTATCATTTGTGTCTCATAATTTTCACAACACTTAATGAAGCTTTAGCAAGACAAGCGCCACAAAGCATATGTCATTTATAATAAAAATGTGGGAGATGGGAGAAAAGTCTGCAGGCGTTTATGGTTTTATGGTTTCAAATTTCTCCCTCTCTCTCTCTCTCTCTTTTATTTTCCAAGCCAAAGACCCCACGCTGTGCACACGTTACCACCCATGCAGTGTTTGTGTCACGATGACCACTGGCTGCTGCTAGATTCATGAGTTTAATCCCTGGAAGTGCTCCAAGCATCCACTTTGCTGCTGTCCTGTCCTCTCAACCAAACATCAAACTCTTGCCTATAGCGCAAAATGCAGTGAGCCAAAGGGATGTCTGCATTTGGCATCATGTTCTATCAGGAGATCAGCCTGAGATGAATAACCGCTGCCCTTGACTGCACCATTGCCTCTGTATTTTGTGCAGATTATTTAACAGCCGGCCTCCATAAACATATCACAACAGCAAGAAGCTGTCTGCAAACACCAATTCTGACAAATCTCGACTTGTTACGTTAATATGTGGAAATGTGCTTATTTGCTTTGTGTTAGTGCTCCTTGTATTTAATATAAATGAGAAAATAAGAAACATACTGCTGTGAAAATGTGTGCAACAGCTGCCTTGTAAAGGACAGAATAGATTAGAATAGAAAGCCTAGATATTCATCCTTGTGTGTTATTTTACAGGAAAATGACATTTATAGGGCATGGAGTTAGACAAGGCATGTGGAGGACAGCCTCGGTAGAAATTTGTGCTCCTATTATACCTGACAGCAGAGATACTTTAGGATTGGTCAGGAAAAGAAGAAAAAAAAAGAATTGCCAGGACTCTTTGCTTCTGTGTTTATAGACACCCATACTTCATTAATCTGTGTCTGGCTTTGCCAGGGTCTGTCTGAAAGTGACAGAAAAAAACGAGGACACAGTGAGCTATGGTTATACCGCCAATCTACAAGCAGTGAACCAATCCATCCTCAGTCCTCCAGGCCGTCACGCCAGCACAGGCTCCCCCTCCTCCTTTCAGCATGAGTTCTTATCTTGTTTTTGTAAACTCATTACAGTTGGCGATTTGGCTGGCTGTGGCTGTTTGGTTGTTGGTTAGATTTAAGCCTTCTGTGTATTCATTTACACATCTGAGCTCTTGAAGGGTTAGCAATGGATTCAGATCTATAAAAATAAAGAGGCAAACCAGATAATTAAAAGAATGAAATCAACAGTGTGTCCAGTGGCCCCTAACACAGACACAAATCATTAAAAAAGGAGTCGCAAGTAGAAGTTTGATTTTGAAAAACAACTGGGAATTGTAGTAAAGAAGTGTAGTTGTAGTTTTTATTACAACAGTAGGAGAAACGTATTCGTTATGGACAGATCAGAGATATTAGGTGGACATTTATTGCCAAAGGAGGACATACCGTATGTGGAACTGTCTTAAAATATATCGTTTGGATTGTTATGAGTACAAATCATTTGCCACATTATACTGTATTAATAGTAGTGAACTGAACAGGCCCTGCTGCAGTCCGCTGGCTGTCCAGGAGTCCCAGTTGAGTGGAGTGCAGCTGCATGTTGGACCACTGCATGCCAGTGTAGTCCCACTGCAGGTCCAGCACGGACAGCTGAGGCACCGAGGCCCAAAGCTGCGCCGGCAGATTGGAGCTCTCCATGCGGTCTCCAATAGCCGCGTCTGTTCTTGCTTTGGTTTAACAGTCCCTCCGGGCTTTTGGAACAAACCTTACACATGCTATTGCACATCTAGCTAGCTATTGCTTAATAGAAAAACAGAAATATAAATCTGGATAAAGGGATTTCAGACTATAATAAAAAGGTATAACTCTAATGTATTTTTAATCTATATCTTAAGTAATTTAGTTTGTAATTTGATTATTATAATTATTCAAAATTGCAATTTTATCTGTGGTATCTGTGACTTTGCTATTGCTTCATTACACTCATGTAGGCATGACTGAGGACTGAAGATCAAACCTGGGATCAGTCATTGGACCAATATGGCTTCAATATTGTATCCAGTTTGTCGATTGGTTGGGGAGGAGGGAGTGGAGAGAGTGGGTGTAATTTAAGCATCTTAGCAGATTAACATCTAAAAAATTCAGCACTTTTTCTGATTTGGTGATGAGCACTACAGGACTTTCATTGTGCTGTCTCCATTTCTGTTCACCTATTCTGCAGCAAAATGGAGATTTCCCATTGCTCACTTGTGGCAAACATAATGTACTTTGCTATGGTCTGCTGAGGGAGTGACATCAGAGCCGGTGACACAGACAGAATGCACTGATTAGGAAGGCTGGCTCTGTGATTGGCTGCAAAATGGACATCTTTGAAGCTGTGGTAGAGGAGACGTTATCCTCAAACTTTGGCCAGTCCGGACTCTCTTCTTTAGTACTTACTGGACAGGCAGCAGAGCACTGAACAAGGACAGATACAGGAAATCTTTCCTATTATTTGCACTAACTCTTTAGGATATTTATATTATCATGTCAGCTGTTGAAGTTTCCAAATATGGGGCAAATACAATATTTCCTTTTTCTTATTCCTTTTGTTAATCTGAGGAGTTGTGGTTAATTGTTGTTGATACCATTAAACCTGGGGATTTTCCAGTTACTAACTGTTAGCGTCACTGTCACACTGTGGTGTTATTATTGTCTTTGCGAGCCTTTTTTTGCCATCGCTTTTGAATGTGTCATAAACTTGTGCTCTGCTTGTTCATTGTTCAGTTCTACAAACCAGATGTGACAGGAATGTGTACCCTTGTACTACAAGGCCTCAGTTATATACAAGTTTACTTTGTATTTGCAGGTGTGTTATGAAGAGTTAGACAAAGAGATTAATATAAACACGAGTTCAACACAAAAGTAGACAGCGACTGTATAGTAATTACTCCTCTTTTATATCTTTTATTTTTTGTAAAGCACTTCAGGGTTTCCACCAGGAGGAGCGGGAGGCAGCCACCAGGGAGGATTTGTCCAATTACCAACGCGAAGAGGATGTGGGAATGCTCCAAATCACAGTTGACTTTGTTCATCTCCAGCAATAAATGATTTAGCCTCCCTCAGTTACTGGACTCAAGTGGATGGATAACAGCTAAACAGGAAAAACATTATTTAATCACTCTTTCATTTTTTAAAAATCTTTCTTGTAGTTTCTTTCAAGCTGGGTTTTTTTTAAAGTACAAACATGTTTACTGTGGACGCTGTTTAATAACTGATCATCTGCTATAATGTTTTGTTTGCTTTTAAAAAGGCTTTTGACACTAACGTTTAACGTTCCACATCCTCTCCACCTTGATCCAGCGTGATGTCATTTCTGAGGGAGGTTTTCATGGATTGTCTCAAGAGGTTACCTCAAGTACTTTGCCTCCTGTTTGGACTGTTAATGCTTTACACTTCAAATCAACGATGGATGCTTGGCTTGAGACAGAAAACAAGGGAGTTCCTGCAAGCTTTTAGAGTTTGAATGTAACTAAATAAATATCTGCACATGTGGTTTTTAACTATTACACGTGAACATTAATCATGCTTTGTGACTTTTGACATGGACACAGTGCCAACGTGTGCAGGCTAAACCTGCTCTCTGCCATGTTGGTCTCTTCTAAAAAATCATGTTGCCAAAGATGTCCCACTTGCTATCCTTCTTTCTTCTGCCTCCACCAGCGTTAATTACATTTTAAGATGAGCAACGTCAGTTATTTTAGAAAGGAGAAAATAAAATCTGCATATAACTACTTTGAACTGTGTTTTTACCTTTATTATACGTGTGTGTGAGAACAAAACCTGTTTTTCATTTATCGTTATGCACTGAAGCACTCAAACCATACGAGTAACATGTAGTGTTGTTTTTTTAAGACAGTTGGTTTGTATGGTTAGGGCATGGTTTTCCATTCAAGTAAACACAACTAAGAAATCATGTTGCAAGAACTCTCACATTGCTTTTAGGTTGGTTTTTATTCTGGCCAGGGACAACGATTGAAAATTAGCCCGTGTCTAACTCTGGTACATAAATGTTTATTGACTAACACTGACCCTGTTAATCATAAATATCCATCCATAGATTCATGTTCTTCCGCTTACCCATTTGTTTGTTAATTGTTAAAAAATGGGACTTAATATATTAAGCTATTAATTTTGTAATTTACTTGAACCTGACTGCACTGACTGGCAGCTCACTCTCTGGGCACTATTTAATTCTAAGAGAATAGTATTGTATTTCTATGTATTTATCGTGTTTTCTTTGTTCTTTGTAAACACACTTTAAGATGTCTGGAGTGCAAACCCATTTTAATATATTTTACATCATTTTGAGTAGATGTATAGTAGATTATTTATTTCAATTTTTGTAAAAGAAATTAAATGAAAAATTTTCCCCATTCAGGAATATTGTACAAATGTATTCAGACTATTATGTATTTAAACAGTTATAACCTGTTACTGTAATGTACATAACAAAGTAATAACAAAATAAATGTTATAAATACAGACAAAGGCAGGATTTTAAGGATACAAGACATTCTAAGAAAGTTTGACCTTATTTGACCTTCAAGAAGAGGTCAGAGGTCAAAAGTAAGGTGCTATTTAGTATCATTCCTTATGTGCTTATATGATATCAATACAAACAACAGCAGTAAGAAACCTAGTTTTAAATAGTTCTATATAGCATTATTATCACTTTGACATTCAGATCAGTCTATTGACCTTGAAGAAGAGGTCAGAGGTCAAATGTGACATGATATTTTAAATCTTTAGAGCGTACTTTATATTCTGACAGTGCCCACCACACATGAAAGAAATGGAGTTTCTAAGTTATAAGGCTTTTTTGTCAGTTTGTGACCAATAAAGCTTGAGGTTGACCATGGAGGATTGTTAATATGACCTCAGTCTGCATCCCAAGTTTTTATCAGAATGAATTCAAAATGTATTTTTCTATCATGTTGATAGAAAATACTAGCGCGGGCAGTGGTACCCCTCAGCCCCCTAGTATACACCTACAGTATCAATTTCAAAATCCTATGTCGCCTTGTTCTCAAGTTATCGCATTCACAAGCTTTTCAGGAAAATTGACCTCTGACCTTGACCTTGAGGTTGAGGTTACTGTGATTCGGACATGTCTGAGATTTTTAGGCGATACACCTTTGATATCCATTTGAAACTCTTGCGCTGCTTTGTTGTTGAGCTGAGTCCGCCTGCCAGGCAGGATGACGACAAAAGAGGTAAATTTGAACTCCTCATCTGACATTAAGACTCAAAAAATATAAGCAGTGTGAAAACAAGAATAAGACATTTTAGGTTTAACTAAAGATGCAAACCTTATGTAAGTTAAGTAAACTAGAAAATATGATGTGATTCAACCAAATCCTGGTGTAATCTCTTTTAAAGAGATGTGTAGTTTAGAGGCTAAAACAGGTTAGTTATTAACAATTTCCAACATTACAGCACAGACTCAGCTTCTCACTTCCCTCCCACTGAGTTTGCTACCTTGTGTTTGTGTGTTTAAGTGATGAAATCTACATTAGCAGAGCAGCAATGAAAGTTTCTCTGAACCAAAAGAAGAAAAGAAGACCTGGGACCTAGTTAGTTAGCATGAACAGTGATGGCTATCAGAGCGGAAAAAAGTTCAGTCCACAAATGACTTTCACAAGAAAACAAAGAAGAGTTTTACACATGTTAGAGATTGCTATCATAAATGTGTTTTATTCACTTTGGGGACTCATTATGTATGATTAAGCTGACTAATTTTATTATGCTTTTTTAATTTTTATTTTAAGGGTGAGACTTTGAGCTCTGCTGTGGCAGAACCCTAGAAAAGGAAATCAATAGGTCTCCTTTTAGACACACAGTCCTATAAACAATCCCAGAAAAAGATCGATACGCTACAGGAAAGTGAACAAGGGAGCACAGAGGAGTCAGGCGCCCAAACACCTCGTATCAGATATCATAGTCTTCTTTAAAGAATATCAGATACCATGTTGTTCTGTGGGGCTAAGATAAGTTTTTATCAACACAGTTTCCCAACTCCAGAGAGAAATAAAAAAACTGCATAATGTTTGGATCTTCCAACTTGAAGGACTCTGTGGTATAAATATTCACTATGTCGCAAATAATGCTGCGTCTCCTGCAAAAAACTGGAACTCGGCCTGAAGTCGACCGTATTTCTTCTGTCATTTTCAGCTGAGATAAAGAGACGCTTAACACAAGGAAGCAACTCGGTCCCAGGCTTGTTTACAGCTCATATACAGTACATTGCAAAAATGATCTTTAGGGGCATTTCTTGAATCGGTGCATTGTTTCGAGTGAATCACACTTAAAACAGCTGATGGTCACAAGTTTTCCACTGCATGGCAGATTGTTTTCTGTAGTGCTTAGGGGTTTGACCTTAATATCAGTTTGACACGCCTTCATGATGCACATTTACTTTGACTGCTGACCAAGCTGCCTTTCTGTGGAAGTGCTCCTGAGTATGAAAAAAATGTGAGGTAGGCTAATCGGACAGGCAAGATGGAAATGCTTTAATTTTGCAAGCACCGAGAAGGCGAACGCTGCACTAAATGGTCGATTAAGGCGAGATAAACCAAAGCGGCTCAAAATGAAGTCACAAAGTATTCTTTTCTCTCTCAAAAACCACCGAAAGAATTTTTTCAAACATTCAGCCCACCTTTTCTAGCCAGTGCAGAGCTGAAAATTAGGCCTGAGCTAAATGTCAGAGGGCTGTTCACACTTAGAATGTCTCTCTGCTCCTCTAATGACTGTGGAACACGGGGCATTATCTTTAGTACATGCGACAGGATAAGGAGAACTGCTGTGAGGAGCTGTGCATAACTCTCCATAGACTGCAATTAAGAGCTCATACATAGTGTGTATCCCTTCATTTCGAATTCTGCAATAGAGCTGATCTGGGAGAGGACAGAGTGTACTATAGCAATAATGACACTCTGCTGATAACATTTGGTTGCAGGGAAATAGTCAGTGTTAAAGGTTTCAAAAACTTCCAGAGATAAACCGTGGTCAGCAAAACATCCAAATGATAAAGAGATGTTTTTAAAAGCTTTTGACTCCCTGAATATTGCTTAAAGCAACACTATGTAACTTCTGAAAGGAGAACTCTTTCACATATAAAAAAAATTATTTCACGAGCAATCCAGTGCATGCCTGTTAAATGCAGGGTTATAAAGAGTTTTTTCACCAAAGCTGATATGAGCGACAGAAGCTGTGATCTTGGTAGATTAGTTAGTCAGAATTATAGACTAGTTAACTAGTTAGAATCAGCATATGTTCAGATATAGTCAAGATGATCAAACTGAGCGTCAGAATGGTGGAGAAAGGTGATTTAAGTGCCGGTGAATGTGACTTGTTTGTTGGGTTTGTTGGCGCTGGTCTGAGTATTTCAGAATCTCCTAATCTACTGGGATTTTCCCACACAAACATCTCCAGGGTTTACAGAGAATGGTCAGAAAAAGACAAAATATCCAGTGAATTTTCTGGGAGACAACGTCTTGTTGAAGTCAGAGGTCAGAGGAGAATGTCCAGACAGCTTCAAGCTCCTTGGAGGGGAACATTCAATCAAGCAACCACTCGTTGCAGCCAGGATATGCAGATGATTATCTCTGAACACACATGAGCTTCAGCAGCATTAGACCACACTGGATGCCACTCCATACTGAGGCCACTGGCTACAGTTTGCACTGGTTCACCAGAACTGGACAAGAGAAGTTTGGAAAGATGTTGCCAGTTTCATGAGTCTCGAATTCTGTTGCAGCATTTGGATGGTCAGTATTATAAGAAATTATGGGTCTATGTCTACAATTTGAACCCTTTAATACCAGCCAAGCTCTTTTAAATGCCACAGCGTACCCGAGTGTTGCTGCTGACTATGTCTTTGGGACCACAGTGTAACATCATCTGACAGCTGATTCCAGGAGAATAATGTGACATGTCACAAAGCTCAGATCATCTCAAACTGTTTTTGAACATGACGATGAGTTCACTGTACTCAAATTTCACCAGATTGCAATCCAGTAGTGCACCCTTTGGTATGCAGTGGAAGAGGCGATTCATATCATGAATGTGCAGCTGACAAATCTGCAGTAACTGGGTGATTTTAGCATATCAATATGGACCAAAGTGTCTGAGGAACATTTTCCGCACCTTGTTGAATATGAGCAATGAGTTACAGCCGTTGGATAAAGTGGCCAATACCTGCATTGCCTAAAGGCTTCTACACACCGGATGCAATAATTTTTTCATAAAATAATACTATTTTACCTCAGACACACAGCTAGACACTGCTCCAAGTCAATCAGTTCTCTAAAATGATTTCTCTTCCTCCTCAGATGTGGCACCAACTCTGCCAATTAGAGCTCAAACTGTCCCACGGACATCCTGAAATATGTATGAAAACAGTTTTTTCCTTTTCTGGTTTAGAAACATCAAGACCAGCTCATCATCGCCTGATGTGTTGATGTTGTTGTGTTGTTTTTGTTCGAATCTAAAAAAATTGTCATCAACAATGTCAATTTTAAGCCTTAATAACAACTTTATATTCAGTTCAATTCAATTTTATTTGTATAGCATCAAATCGTAACAACAGTTGCCTCAAGGTAAAGATCCTACAGTAATATGGATATGATCATACACATATGAATAGAACACTCCTATATAGTTGCTATTAAAAGGGCAAATTAGCCATAAAGATGAATAGTACCTGACTTTGAACAGATTAAATTCAGCTCTTAACATGGGAGTCTGTGGGTACTAAATTTTGGAAGTACCGTATTTTTCAGACCATAAGGTGCACCAGATTATGAGGTGCATTAAGTGAAACAAAACAGTAAAAAGGGGTCAAGTTTTACTCTTCTCATTCTTCTTGCTTCCTCCACTTCCGTACCATTAATTCATTATTGTTGAATTCTTCTCTCTTCACCATCGGAAACCCTCACGTTAACTTTTATCAAGTGAAAAAAAGTTAGCGTTCATCCAGCTTCACTGTGTTTATGTTATGCTAACATAGCTGTGTCGCTAGCGATCACGTAGCACATCATTATATACCAGCTAGCCCAACTTCAGTAACCCTACAAACGTCACTGCTGTTTAGTATTCTCTCTTCATTTATGTTGGAAGTGATAGCAGAGCTGTACGTTTTAATTTTTCAGTCAGAACGTGCTATATCATGTTTAGATGCGAATTAGCGAGCTAACTTCCTGCTAACTTCTAACTCTGTTAATTTTAATAAATTCTGTTTTAATGGATGCCTGGATGTTAAACTTAATTGTTACACCTGGTAAAGCAGCAACACTGATCATTTTATTAAAGATGAAAGAATTTAGATGGTTTTTAACTCTCAGTGATGCTGCAGTGTTTGACTTTGGGACCTGAAGCGGACGGAGTTTTGGACCCAGATTACTCTGCGAGGCTCCTGACTACGGTAGCCGTAATGCTCCCACAATCCATCAAGCGGTGCGGCTTCGTAGCTTACCGAAGTTGTACAAAAACATTTTTTGACAGATTTTTGAGAACCATGTACCACATAAAATCGGTTCGAGGTCAGTAAGCACAACCAGAATTCATATATAAGGTGCACCAGATTATAAGGCGCACTGTCAAGTTTTGAGAAAATTAAAGGATTTTAAGTGCGCCTTATAATGCAGAAAATATGGTAGCTACAAGAAGTGGCTACAAGAGGAACTGCAGTTTTATTCAAAATACATTTGAATAGCAGCCCAAAGTTATTGGGAAAATATTGTAAAGTTATGAAACTGTTGACTGTATTTTTGTCCAAATACGGCCAACAGCTTCCATCTTCCTCCCATTCAACATGCTACATTACCTTCAGTTGTTCAACAAGCCAAAGAAGTAACCATGAAAGGACAATGTAAGCTTTGCTGTTTACAATATATAAACAAGAATTAAAAATATTTTCAACACAACATATTTCTCCCTCTCCGCCTTTCATATTGTTTACATTGCACATAGTTTCTGGTTGTGTGTAACATCATGCTAAAATCAAACAGATGAGCAGTGCTGAGGCAAAGTTTAAATTATGGTATTTTGTTTAGCAACTTCCAAATTATCCACTTTTTCTAATGACCGAGGAGTTGTTAGTGTTTCATTTAACTTATAGTATGGTACAGTGCCTCCATATATAAAGTGGTTAACATGTTTTAATAGGACACTGGCATGGGCACCTAAGCATACACTGAAGCCAATTAAAGTGTGAACCTGAATGCTAACACAGAGACAGACTTAGTGCTGTTTCCTCTTTGCACATATTACTAATTTGGAAAACTGATAAGGTCTTTGCTCTGGTGTTTGGCCTCTATGTGTACATACTGAACATGACGACATAGCTTCCTCTGGTAATTCCCAATAATGAGATGACCTTTTCCAGTTTCCAAAATACCCTTTTCAGCTTTGGCAGGAAATTATTAGTGTTGCAATTTTTCCCTAAGAGAAAAACTCACAAAGCGGGGGATTATGATCTGTCTTTAGCCATCTCTTTTCAATTCCCACACCAAAATATTCTGATTACTCTCCACTGAGTAGAGATTGGTGTTATGCAGAGGAAAGCAGAGCAATAACTGTTTCTGCAACTACCCCCTCCAACTCGGTGAAGATTTTCTGACATTGTGCAATAATCAACATAATTCTTTGCTGACAGAAAAGCAGCCACACCTAATGCTGATCAGCAGATTAGTCAATAGGAATATTTTAAAGGCTTCTCTGCAGCTCAGAGGGCCAAAATACTAATTTATCCCAGATCATGAACTCTTTACTGCCATATATTTATATTCTAACAAAGAAGTATTGCAAAGATGTGACTTTTCTTGTGAGATGAGTCATTCACTGAGGCAAATCATCTGGTCCCAATTGTTGTGTTTACTGAAAAGCTAATATAAAAGCATCAAAAATGCTTGACTCTGCTTCTTAGAAGTTTTCACAGTCTCTCTGCAACTAAAGCACACCAGGAGTGCCAGTCTTAAAGGGGGCTGGCACTTTGAGGCAATTCAGTTATGCCGTTAAATAAATCACAGTGAAGCATTTGAAAAGGATTTTGAATGGCATTTGGACCTGGATTTGAGGACCTCATGCTCCGCGGAAACTAAAAAGCAGAATTTGAAACCGTACTTCAGGCCACCTTAACAATAGTGAGGGAAAGTGGCACACAGGGACTGTATCAAACATGCAGTGAAATTGCCAAGGGGAGTTCACATTTGCATGACACTGTGGCGCTCTTGTTTATTAGCATGCAACCTCAGCTTTTGCATTTTTGCATCGGCAACCCCTCCACCCCCAGCCCACCGCCCCGCACACCCCTTACCCCACCCCTCCCTCCTGGAACTGAATCCTTTCCACCACTTTGACGGCGGGCCTCGCCGTTCGGGCACGCTCAGCGAGCGTAGCTAATCAGCCAAGCTGAGCCATGTCCTTTGACGGAGAGAAATCCTGCTTCCTGTTGGAGCGCTGCTGCAGATGAACTTGTGGTGCTGTGACTCCAGAGGGGGTTGGAGTTATGGATCAGCATTTGTTGTGTCACAATCATTCTTTCAGAATTGGCAGGAACAAGTTTCCCCTCAAATGATGATAATTCGGCTGCTCCCAGAATTTTGCAAGGTGTGTGGAAGTCCTTTCTCCTCTCTACAGAGTAGCATAGCTTCATGCATATGTAGAGGCATAAATTTTGCAGTTCACAATTTAAGGTGATATTCAAAGCTTAATAGTCTCTACTATGTATATATGCAGCTCTGCAGGTTTCCCCAGTAATTGGTGCTAACATCTGAAGACTATGTAGGCATATAGCGTCGAAGATACACCTCCTTTACTGCAACAACGGCAGAGAATAAATTCTATCACAGCATCGGGGAATGAAAAAGAATATTAAAATGCAGCATTAGCATTTTAACATTATATTCAGAGACAGCAGATAAATGGACACTGACTGCTGGAGATTAGTTGTTCTTTTTTGGAAGTGAGAGCATAGCAGCACACCGGGAGATAGAGGCATCTAAGACAACACGGTGACCCTTGGTGAAGCAACAGAAAAAACTGTGTACATTTTGACGGCATCATAAATCATGGGGCTCATGGCAGGCAGCCCAATTGTGCTGTGAGGGCAGGTTGAAGCTACCATCATCCCTCCTCCCAAGTCCCCTGGCTGTGTCTGAAGAAAGAAGTGGAACGGCGAAAACATGTCTGCTCTCTCCGTCTCCTTTTTCTATCAGCATTGATATCTCAGTGGGCGGGGTGAGCGGCGACAGTCACGGTGCAGTCACAACACTGTGACTCTGCGGCAGTTTGATACAGAATTTACAAAGTCTGAGCAAAAACAGCACATGATCCCCGAGTGCGTGTGATTTAGCATGGTTGAAATGCACTGAAATGCACTCTGGGAGGAAGTCTTCCCAGTGTTTTAACTTAGAGAGAAACGGAACATGTAAGTGCTGTAAGAGTGAGAGAGAGGCAGAGGAAAGAAAAGGCAGACAGTGAGAGTTTGCCAAAAAAAGAATCTAAGTCAGCCTTGGTGTGTGGGTTTGGAGAAGGGCTGGTCAAAATCATCTTTATCCTGAAAGTGGAAGTCTCCGGGCTTAGTGATCACAACAAACACGGCCAGCTTGGGTTTCGGCTTTGGTTAAGATGACTCCAGGGAGTGTGGACAGTGGGAGGAGGCCTTGGATGCTTTGCTTTCCTCTTCCTTTCACTTCTCATTCTCCCCACCCACTCCAGCAGCTGTTGACGTGGGCCATCATGGGGAATTTGTACAGTCTCATTCAGTTGGGGGAAAGGATTAGTCCTGAGCTCAACTACACATGGACTTAGACTGCCCCCTATTAATAAATCCTCCTGTGATGCTGTATATTCATCTGGACATTTTTTTCTTCCCGGCATTCCAAGTAGCTAGTGGACATGAGCACAGCGGCATGCTAATCTGCCTGTTATAAAAGTTACGGAGAAAAGGAGAGAAAAAAATGACGTGACAAATTGAAAGAGGGTAGAGAGAGAGACGAAAAAATGGCCTTCTTCTTCTTTTGCATAATTTGGTTCCTATTAGCAACATCATTCAGTGGGTTTTTTCAGATGATAATTTGGAAATCTGGGGTTGCGGCGCTAATCCAGCGGCATTACACTTTACCGAGGGATTACTGAGTGACAACTTCAAGTGAAACGAAAGATGTAAGGGCCTCTTAAGCCGTGTTCCTATTAAAAGCCACAGTGCGGCGTGACACTGTGGCAGGCTTCATTGCACACTTGCCAACTAGTCGGGGATATATATCCCCTGATAAACGCTCCAACGCTCATAGGGATTTCTTCATCTTTTTTTAATTTTATTTTTTATTTCTTCACCCTCTGCATTCGACTATTTTAAAAATATTTTTTCAGACTGGCTTTTATATTTTTGCAGCGTACGGGATGTGCGGGTTGTTTTTCAGGGCTTGTAATGGAAAAGGTTGTGTGTTGAAGACCTGGCAATTTTTGGAAGGAAGGCTGAGGGGCTCCTTTTTTGATGTTTTTCAACCTTTCTGATGCTACTTTGCTATCCGAGGCAGCACAGAAGTCATTTAATGCTTTATCCAGGTGACTCCAGAAGAAAATTTAATAAGTTCTTTTTTTCTGCAGTCACGTTAAAGTCCTCTCAGGTGTTCGCAGAAATTACAATGCAATTCTAAGTTTTGGCAACTTGAATTTTAACCATCATCTCTATTATTCTTATCTTTTTGCAAACACTGTGCTTAACAAAGAATTTGGAATATTGTGAAACAGGTTGCAAACAAGCCTACATTTAAAAAACTGTAATATATACAGGTTGTAGTACCTCTTCTACCCTCCAGACTAGTTTCTTTTCTTTGGTCCGCACCTGCTTCCCTGCTTTAACTTGTGGCTTTTGTAGCTTTATGCATGCAGCAGTGGCCACATCCCTGACAATAGCTGTAATAGGTTGTTTTGAGCAGGTGGAGGTTAGCTGATGGGTCTAAAACATTCAGTGAGCTTGGGTTTGTTTTTCTGTGCATGCAAAACCTTGACTCTAGTGGACTACACAAATCGAGGAATGATGGTGGGAAAATAGGCAGCTCCAGCAAAGTGCTATGAAGCACAATCAAGACACTGCTGGTCATCTGTTGCATCATTTCCAGCTGTCTCGGCTAAGTCATGTCACTAGATACTGATGGGTTGGAATGAGAACGTGTGGCTTCCAGTTTTGATACCCAGAGTCTAAGTGGTAATCTTCACAAGCAAAGGATGGACAAACACATAGATATAACTGTTGGTAAGATAATTGTCGGTATGCCTGTTAAATCGCATGTGGACTAATTAGCCTGAGACTACTGTAATGTGCGGTATCTTTCAGAGGTGTTACTTAAGTGTGGACAGAAATAAGCAGACTGTTTTTGCAACACTATATAATGTCTTTAAATTATGGGCTGGCATCAGGTAAATCAGCAAGCTTTTCCTCCATTACCTGAGTTCCCAGGGTGATGAGTTCTGCTGCAGAAAATGTAGCAATTTTCTCTGTGCACTTGTTCACATATGTGAACATAGGTTGTTTTAACTCAGTAAAGTTTTGGTTGTGTCTTGTATGATAATGTGAGACAAGTTTGGAAAAGAAAACAGGGTGTCCTAAATGGGTTATGTTTGTTACAGGTGTAACTCAAGAACAATGCTGTTGTTTTATTCATGTAGGTGCTGATAGGTTGGCATCCATCATTTGATATTCTAATTATTACAAAGTCAGTTGGGAGTATTAAAAGATACTCTAACCAGTTTTTGCAAGAAACTCATGTAGCTAGGTTACCTTAATTGTCAAAATACAATACTTTCTTCATTTTCAAGTAGTACATTTTTTAGAGTGCGTACTTGTATTTTTACAGTCTTTCTACACTTTGTTTTTTCCACAGTTGGGTTTTACACTCGCCACAACTTTGTTGCTAACTATGACAGTTTGTGAGCACTTATAATATCTGCATCTCATATTTAGTGCTAAATTCTTCTACACTGAAGAGGCCAGTTTAACAAGTAAAAACACTGAATAATGCCATAATGTGTGTATCTAATATGTACTTTTACCTGAAATGTCTGGAAAATATCTTCTGCTGTAATCTGGCTAGCTAACATTAGCATAAAAATAGGGTTAATGACGTTTCTGTCTCCTGCTTGCTAAACATTGTTTGCTGGTGCCTAGCTTTAGGCTACACCGCCTAAAGGTGCTAGATGTCTTATGCATGTCCCCCATTAGCATCAATGCTATGGAGCTCTGGTCACAGCTAAATTGGCCAGTGAGAGGTAACAGCGCTGTTTAACAAAAGTACAAAGTCCTCAGGGTTGGTTGGGTCGCAGTAGTGCACTTTCCAAGGTAAACAACCTTAAGACCCTTTTCACATTTTGCACTTACCCCCTTCCCTTGGATTTTACTTTGTCACTTTACTGTCCACTTGTTGGTTAACGTTCGATTGTACAATTTACTTGATAATTTTAAGGTAATGCAAACTACTTGAAGGTTAATCGTTTGGAATAAAACACGCCCTGCTAACTGACAATCAGCGACCAATCACTCCTACTAATGCCATAATCCAGGGCATCCTAGCACACATGCCAAAGGACACTTTGTGTGTGAACTAGCTTCACCAGTGGCTTTAAAAAATCAGTACTAACTAATGCCCCAGACATGAGTGGGCTGGAGATCATTGCGGACTACTTTTTTGTACACACTTCACTGATTCAATAGAAACAAAGGACACTTCTCTTATTATTATATGCTCAATGTGTACAATAAAATCTAAAAGTTATTAATAACTTTTTTATAAGGACACTATGAATGGACTGAAAGCAGCACATAGTGAAGAATGTGGTAAATTGTCTTTCTAAAGTATTTTTGGGTATATAGCTTTGCCATATTATTTTTCTCTCCTGTACATGGTAAACAGAGGAGGAAAAGAATAGCCATTACTTTCCCAATATCTCCACATGGGGTGATATTGGTGTCCTTTGGCTCTGATGGAATGAGTCTGGCTCCTGAGCCATACGCTGAGATCACAGAGACACACAGGAGGGTTAAAGCAGGGGAGGAAAAATATTAAAAAAGGTGTTGTTTTTTTCCCTCGGTGACCTGGATATGCAGCCAGTTCAAGACGCATCGCTTTCCTCTCCTGCCTGCTGACTGCCTCCCCCGAGAGGGACAAAGTAACTGTTCAATCCCAGGTAATTAACTTCACCACGACCCAGGGAACACTCGCACCAGACACCACAATCCTTTAAGCACAACACTCCATTAGTCATATCCCACAAGGCTTTGCAAATGGCAGGACAAAAACAGGGGCATGCTGGGGGCTCATTTTGCCCATATAATCACCGGCACACAGGCAAAATCTGTCTATTAGCTTGGATCATAATGAGAAGCTGTGTATGATACGATGTAGATACAGAACAAGTGGGATAATTTTTCTTTACCACTATTAGTTGGCACATATTTATATATATATATAAATATATATATATATTCCATTTCCCCTTGAGGTCAATTTTCACAAAGTACATATACACCTACTAAAACACGGTACCTTTAGTCAGCGGGAAGCATCTAAACATAATGCAGATCTAGTGAAAAAACAGAAGGGAAGTGCTGCTGAATCAGGTCCTCGGTGTAAAATGGACAGGTGCTGCTTGGATGGAGGTAACAACTTCTTTCCTAATTATATCCAATGTACCTTTGCACAAATTACAGCTCCAGAGAAATAAGACTGAAAAAGTATGTATGTGAATTCATTATGGGAAATGCACTTTGCAGTTTATTGGAGCCATTTCACATCTATCTGTCTATCTATGAGAATTCAATGCAAAACAGGAAGACATCACATGTAGAAACATTCAGAGCACATGCAGCACAACTGTTGAAGACTGTCCCATATGACTGGTTAACACATAGGAACATGTAGCTTGTTCATTTCACTTGAATGAGCTTTGCAGTAGGGATGAGTTTAAAAAAAGATTTTTATCCTATTTAACAGGTAAGATCCTGTATGGTAAGGGGTGCAATCCCTATTTGTTACTTTAAAGAATATCCTGGCATTGATTGGATAGTATCAGTCACTTTCTGCAAAGCAAGAAAAAGTTTAAAGTCTAAAAATTAAAGATTTAATGCAGTTAACTAATAAGATTATTTTTTGCCATTTGAGGGGAGCTGTAAAATGGTGAGCACAGCACTGACATATCTTTGCCTTAAAAGTCAATATGGCTAACTTCTTAGCAGATTGCTCATTTAGTGCACATCCAGTAGCTGCGGAGCAACATTATTATTCATTGGGAGCTGTGCTTCTGGCAACCTGGCAATGAAAGACCAATATTCCCTTCTCTTTAAGCTGTTTTGGTCTCTTACCAGCTACTGGAGGAAATGTTTAGCTCTTCAGTGGCTAACTGCTTCACTGTGTTTACCAGCTTGTTTGTTGCCTGCTTTGTACATGAGGTTTTAAAATTTCTTATCTTCTTTGGGGGGAGGGGGACTAAAAACAATACTTTAAGAGCAACGAGGGGAATCCAAAACAGACGAATTGTGGGCGCCATGAGAAAAAAAAATTTGGTCTGGAGTTTGATGTCAAACTCGTGCCTCTACACTGATGGAAACTTACAACAACAAGGAGTCATGGTGCAGTAAGGCTCAAAGAAAGATGATGGCATTGGCTGTTGTAATGACTGCAAGAACACAATTTCAAATAAAGGTGGAGACACCAGCAATATGCTGAACATGAATGCCATGGATTTGATACTCTGTGCACAGGTGCAACTGTCACACATTCACTACAGAAGGTACTGTATTTTTTGGACCACAAGGCGCACTGTCGATGAACGGGTCTGTTTTCATACATAAGGCGCATTAAGCGAAACAAAACAGTCAGATACGTCAAACTTTACTCTTCTCATTCTTCTTGCTTCCTCCACCTCTGTACCATTAATTCATTAATGTTGAATTCTCTCGCAGCTGCTCTATTCCCGTGTTGTTGTGGATGGATTATCTCAGTCATTCTCCTGACTGAAGTTTGGTCTGTTTACAGCATCCTGCCATGTGATTGCATTTGTCCATGACCATCGGGAACCCTCACGTTAACTTTTATCGAGTGGAAAACAGTTAGCGTTCATCCTCCAGCTTCTCTGTGTTCATGTTATGCTAACATAGCTGTGTTGCTAGCGATTACGTAGGACATCATTATATACCAGCTAGCCGAACTTCAGTAACCCTACAAAAGTCACTGCTGTTTAGTTTTCTCTCTTCATTTATGCTGAAGTGATAGCAGAGCTGTACGTTTTAACTTTTTCAGAAGTCTCTCAGTCAGAACATGCTATATCATGTTTAGATGCGAATTAGCGAGCTAACTTCCTGCTAACTTCTAACTCTGTTAATTTTAATAAATTCGGTTTTCATGGATGCCTGGACGTTAAACTTAATTGTTACACCTGGTAAAACAGCAACACTGATCATTTTATTAAAGATGAAAGAATTTAGACAGTTTTCAGCTCTCAGTGATGCTGCAGTGTTTGTTTGACTTTGGGACCTGAAGTTGACGGAGTTTTGGACCCAGATTACTACATGAGGCTCCTGCAGTGTTGCCAACTCCTCAGTAAGGAAAATCGCTATTGGCTGTCCTAAAAGTCGCTAGAAGTCGCTAAATGATGTTATCGCCTAATTTGCATAATAGGTCATGCTAATGTAATTGTAACCTACGTTGTTGGAGAGAGAAATAACATCGTGGAAGAGACATAAAGTGAGTAAAAAATGTCCTAAATGCATTTAGAATTTATTTAGAACAACACATTAAATTTCTTTTAGCAATTATTGTTTTTTAATGTCACAATTCCAACCCTGCTCCTTTATCCGGGCTTGGACCGGCAAAAGTGACCCGAAATAGGCACTCTGGTGGAGTTACTTTGTGTGTGTGTGTGTGTGTTTATTAGTAGTTTTAAACCTTGTGATCCACAAAACAGCATAACAGTAAAAGAAGAAGTGACTGCGTTACAGTCAGGATGGGAGCAGCGGCTTCGCTTATTCATTTGCAGTTTGGACACATAGGTGTGAACATCTCCTGCCCTGATAGCAGCTGGGGGAAGACTATCCTCTGCTTGTGAGCGCTTTGGCACGGGTGAGGTGCCCATGGCAGCACCGCTGAGAGATACGCGTTTTCACGTCAAAAAGTTGTCATAAATAAGTCTCCAATAACACCAGAAAAAGTTGCCAGATTTGTCGCTAGTCGCTTTTTAGAAAAAAAGTCGCTAAGTTGGCAACACTGGGCTCCTGACTACGGTAGCCGTAAATCGCTGACAATCCATCAAGCGGTGTGGCTTAAAGTCGTACTAAAACATTTTTTGATAGATTTTTGAGCGCCATGTATCACATAAAACCGGTTCGAGGTCAGTAAGCACAACCAGAATTCATACATATGGCGCACCAGATTATAAGGCGCACTGTCGATTTTTGTGAAAATTAAAGGACTTTAAGTGCGCCTTAAAGTGCACAAAATACAGTAAATATTCAACGTCCTAACAACAATAGTGCTACACAGGAGTAAGGGTGAGCCGAGTTTTGATTTGACTAAAACAACCTAAATGAAAATGAACACCGTGCTCACATTGTTTAACTTCCATCTATTTTAGATGACAGACCTCGTGTTGCTACAGGTAGCTCATCATCTCCCAGCCTGCAAAACCGTTTCACGCTTGTTGCACCAAGAAGGAAAATGATGAGCCAAGGAAGGCTTACTTTTTCCCTCTACACAGAAAACTGTTCAGGAATCAATGAGAACAATCTATAATTAAAATGGTACCGATATACTGTTGGAATTTCCCTTCACAGATAACAATGATAAAAAATAAAAGAGAGGTTTGGAATTAATTATACAGCCCTGTAAAGCTGAGTTAAGCTGCAGATTGAAGTGTAAGTTTTCTGCGAATTTATCTCCACCAGCTACACCTCTTGTATTGTTTTCACATCATCATTTGAAACACTCTCATTAAACATTGATTTCTTTTGCTTCACATAAAAGACACTAACACTTCCTCCACCTTTCTGTTGGACAATCAAGCTTGTATTTTGTCACTGCCTTAATTTTTGCTACACTCTTCTCCAGTGATAATCCTGCAAAGATAATGGAGCTCCGCTTTCATTAAAACAGTAGGATGCAAATCTCTTCAGCCTTTAAACAAACATAACATTTAGCTGCCGCATTGTCAGGCTCTGTGTGAAAAGCACTGTGACTTTCTGTAGCAAGAAACAACTGTTAAAGTGCAAAGGAAGTATGGAGGATATAATGCCTTACGGACCTATTAACAGCAGTTTCGATCAAGACTGGCTGGCGAAAACAAGGCGTAGGTTGATAAAAGTACTCAGTCCAATACGGTTAACACAATCAAAGTCTCCAAATAAAGAAAATAAAGAAAGAAAACATTAAAAATATATAACGTTCAGATCAGACATTATCGGAATGTCTTTCATGCAGGCGTGTGGATTTATCTCAACTAAAGATTCTCGACATGCTTGATCTTTTCTTTCAGGTGTGCGTGTGTGTATTTGCTCATTGTCATAGGAGCCATGCAAATCAAATATAAATACTGCCATGTCCCTGAGTGTAAAATAGAATGTATTCAGTCAATAAGATATCTGCAAATGTCAAAGCGGCTTGAATCAAACAGCTTATTGAAATTTCAATGCAGCTGTATGGGTGTCTCTAATGAGGTAAAAAAGAACAGTGTTTCTCTGACTGTGCAGCAGTCTAACCAATTATCAGACTTCCCTGCTGCTGAACCATGGGAGAAAGTCCATAGGTGATGGTGGGGAGAACGAGGGGAAGCCACGTTGTTTAAGTGAGAGAGAACAGATAATGGACTTGGAGCTTCTCTCCCTCCTTCTCCCTCACTTCCCCCCTGACACTCTCAACAAAGACAGGGCCGGCGATTTCTAGCCGACAGCCATCAGAGAGCCAGCCGTGTGATTTGACTGTATATGTCAAAGCGAGTTTGATTGTCTTTTGGAAATGTTTTATTCATCGGACGGGGTTTGGATGCTGCTTACCTCTGGTTCTGATTTGCTGGCAAAACAAGTCTGTCAGACAACATAATACAGAGTGAGTAGCAACTGTTACACCACAGCAACTGGCGTCATTTCAGGTTTAAAAAGAGGCAGGAGGATGGTTAAATTTACTGCTACCGCTTCTGCACAAACATTCGCTCAGTCATCACCGTCAATTTGGAAACTTTTGGATAAAATACTCTGTTTGTAATCAGTCCCTTCTGAATCACACCCCCTTCCTTCCTGTTTCTTCATATTACATTGTTGATCAAAGTTTCACAAATGGCTGCCGATTTGCCGTGCAGTATTTAATCGAATGCTCCATCAGTATTTTAAGCAACGGTGCGCGGCAGTTTGTTTTCCTTCTCTGTCAACCGCAGCAGTAGTTTACCGTGGTGCATTTTTGCATTTGGCTCATTTAAGTCGGCAAAGCCCAATTATAAGCCTACCAGGGCTTGTAAACAAAAGTCACATGGACTCACATGTGGCTGGTTAATTGGACAAAGTTTTGGTAACCTGTCATTCTGCCAGGTTTGAGATTTGGTGGGTGCAGCGGGGGGTAGAGGTGGGTGGTCGGGCAAATAACTCTGATTTGACTCCACGTGGAACCCCTGTCGCTGATCATTATTAAATTCTTTACCGAACGTGTTGCTTAGCGTGTTGCCTGTTTGGGTGTTAATACCGGCTAACGTCACATAAAGAAGGAGCTGAATGTGAATTTCACCCTTAGTGTTCCAACACATGCAAATATCTACCTCTTTTTAGTGACAGCCTTGTGTTTGAGGTTGTTTTTGCTGCCTGGATATCATTTTTCTCCCAAAAAGCCCTGCCACTGTTCCTTTAAAAGGAGACTGCAACCTGCATTTTCCAGGGCAGTTATTTCATGCCACCCAAGTTTAAATAACCTTGTGCACACCTGCTCAAGTAAACTGATTGAGAATGCAACTAAAAAAGTCCTCCTGCAACTACTTAGACCTGGCGGTGACTCTGCCAGCAGACCTGAAGGCTTAAACGCACCTGTAGGTCACACAGGATCCAAAGAGTGGCTTTTCGAAGCAGGTTCCTGCAGAGAGGAAGGGGGAGCCGAGCTGTGGCACGCCGGCCTGCTGCTTTTGTCAGTCAGGCAACGAACGGTGGTGAGTGGCGGTCGTGGAAGAGCAAGAGATGACTGATTCATGGGTTGCCTTGCCTAGCAGGCTGAGTGTGGACATGTGCGCCTATGTGTGTGCGCATGTGTCTGTGCCCTGCAGGACACACAGTGGATGACAGATTGGCAAGGCCACGGATGGGCCAGGCTCCATCAGCACCGCAGGCTGCTGTGATGTGTCCATTCTCCCATCACTCACCACGGCCGACTAGACCAAAGCTGTCTCTGTGATTGCATGTATGGGAGGCTGTGTTTTGTTGTCTCTTTCCCAGTTATGGGTGTGTTGTTTCAAAATCAGAACCACAATCACTTTATTTGCCAAGTACAATAAAGGTAGAAGTTTGTCTTGGCTTTGCTGTTGCAGAACCGCGTCGACAGCTAACACTGGAAACGAGATCACAGGGACACAGCAGCTGGTTGTGTGAGTGTTCATCACCGTGCGTGCGTGTGCGTGCGTGTGCGTGCGTGTGTCCATGTGTGTTTCTGTTGGTAGCTGTTCAGGGTTATTTCAGCCCACATTTGTGTACAACTGTCTGCATACAGTTTCTGTTTACAAATGCTTGCACATTCACATTCGGGGCTTGAACAAGATAATAGAAAGGCCTAACAATTAGTCACAACAAAAGCTCCTGGACTGTGGAATAGTTTGCTTAAAGAAAGGAGAATCACTGAATCTGTACCTTAAATAACTGAATTATTCCCGGAATTAGCTGAATGATAATGGATTTACCTGGTACTGTTTTTATTATAGAATTTATGATGAGATCAGGTTTAGCTTCATGCAGCAGCAATGTTTCAGGAGACACGGATATAAAGTATAAAATATATTATGCAAATATAATAACCATATATAAACCACTCACTGGAAGTCTGCATTAAAACCTCAATGTAAGTGTTTTGGCTGCTAGTTTTGGAACCAGGAGTAGGCATATATCGATTGGAGGGTAGAGCATCAAGCTTTCAGCTAATGCTAGCAAGCTGCATTCATAAGCTGTATGGAAGCCGCGCACAACCACACAAAACTTTTAATTACTGCTCAGTAACAGACTAATAAAATACTAGAACTTCACACAGCAACTCTTGGGCACATTTTGTGATGGTCTGTACCTTAGAGTAGCCATGTTATTTGTTACATAATTAAATTTAAAGAGCTCCAAAAAGCAAAGCACCACAAATATAGATATGAGGTCTGGGTCAGTGACTCAAGGTAACAGCGCGATGTCCAGCAGAGAGCTTCCAGCTCTTTAAGCATCAACATAATAAAATAAAATATATAAAATAATTTCCCCAAAACATACAAAAAAGATTAAACAATTTTCATATCATGCATGATAATGCTGTAAAGTTGTGTATTTTATTATGGGAGTCTGTGGGGATTGACTTGGTTTTGGAACTAGCCTCAAGTGACCACTCGAGGAACTGCAATTTTTTGGCACTTCTGCGTTGGCCCCAGAGGTTGCCGCCTGGGAAATACTTGATATTAAGGAAAAGAGAAATGAGCAGATGTGTTTTGAAGTATATTCTTCCTCAGAGTGTTTTCTTATACCCTCGTGGGGATAAGAGAACACAGCAAGCTTCTACACTAACAGCTAGGCTGTCCTTGAGGCCTTTCATCGAGGCAAAACAAACAGCGACAAACAGAAGACAGTCAAGACAGGCCAGTGTGCTCCACTGGGCCTGAAGTTTTTCAGGGCTGCCCAAAACAGTGAGGAATCTAAATATATCCACTGCAGTTTTGATGCTGTTGGAATCCTTATTTTATATGATCATTGCCATTGGACATTGGACTCCACCAGGCCTTCCCTTTGTCACCAATTCTGTTCACAGCTTTTATGCATAAAATTTGTAAGTAGCCAAGTAGTGGTGGGGATTTCCACTTTGGTGCCTCAGGATCATCTCTCTACTTATTTGGATTGTGTGGTTCTTTTGGCTTCATCAGATGGTAACCTCTACCTCGCAGGGTGGTTTGCAGCCAAGTGTGAATCAACTGGAATGAGAATTAGTTGGAAGCCATGTTTGCTGGAAAAGGGTCCTAAGGCATAATCCACCCTTTTCCACCCTGGAAAAGGGTGGATTGCACACTTCAAGTTGGGAATGAGTTACTGCCCCAACTGGAGGAATTTTACCATCTCAATTTTTGGGGAGAGCGGAGTGGGAGAAAGACAGATGGACTGGTGGGGAGTAGCAGGGATATGAATGCTGCACCTATTTGCTGTGGTGAAAATAGAGAAGAGTGTAAAGGTGAAGCTGTCAGTTTCCTGTTCGGTCTACATCCCTACCCTCGCCTATAATTACAAGCTCTACTTAGTGACCGAAAAAATAAGATCACGAATACAAACAGTGGAATGAATTTCCTCCTAAAGGTGTCTAGGCTCTTCCTTAGAGATAAGCTAAGGAGGTGGACTAAGAGTTAAGTTGCTACTTCTCTACACTGAAAAGAGCCAGTTAAGATGATTCAGGCATCTGTACAGGATGCTTCTTAAGTGCCTCCAGGTGAGGTATTTTGTGCATGTCCAACTGAAAAGAGGCCCCAGGGCAGACCCAGGACACCCTGGAGACATCGCATCTCACAGCTGGATTGAGAACCCCTGAGTGTGCTCTTGAAAGAGCCAGAGAAGGTGTTTAGGTAGAGGACGGTCCAGGCATCTCTTCTGAGAGTGCTGCTTCCCCCATGATCCGGACCTGAATAAGTGGCAAAGGATGGATGGATGGATGGCATATTAAATCCAGTTAGACATCTGCTTTGTACATGATACATATTTACTGAGAAAGCATGTATACAATCTGTATAAAAGTGGACACTGTCAGGTAAAATATGTATAGAAAAATTACATATTGGGCACCCCTATAACTCAAATGCTAGAGGTGCCTGGGCATATTTAGGGATAAACAGACATCAACTAATTTATATCTCTTCTCGTCTACTCGTTTAGCAGTTTGTGATGATCCTGTGTAAACTCTGATTATTATTAGAGCTCAGATCTCAGCTCTTCTAGTTGTTAAACTGTTGACTTTTCCATGGCTTATATTCCAACGGACGACTGGAGATATTTGTCCTCTTATCGTGTAGAAACGGTAGACAGAAACTTTTCTTTTTTTCAAACCAATCAAAGCATTAAACTTTATTAACTGTGGGCTTACCTACAGCAAGCACGCTGAGCCGAGTTTGCACAGCCCCATTCTGTTTAACTGAGGATGATTAGATATTTACGTTTGTGCTACGAGTTTGTTCTAATCCTTTTTCGGAGCAAAGACACAAGAGTCCAGTCCAAGTTGAAAGGAACAGTTTAACCTCCAGTTCATCACACTTTGACAGATTCTGACTGATGAACCAAAAACGGTAACAAGTCTGGCACCTCCTTGACAGCACCCTCCATCCTCCACTTGTCAGTGTCAGGTAACCATTTCCCAAGTGCCACCTTCAATTACTTGGGATATTCCTAATGATTATACATTGTGTGTGAATGCAAATGCGTGCCAAGAAGTTCCATGATATAAAGCTTGAGTCAGTTGTAGCATGACTAATGATGTTCCAAATGAAGGGTGGACTTCAATGAGTGTCTTAAAGAGCAGAAGAGATTTTAATTACTCATCTGTCTGGCTGCCTGCGTGACCTTCAGTCAAGACCTGGACAGAAGTCAATTACAGTGATGATGTGCTATCTCCATATCTGGCTGTATACCTTTTGAATGGGCTGAGTTTTGAAATGGCAGATTGTCAAAGGTCATTATAATAATAATATGAAGGTCAGGCGGAAGGAAAAGTTTGAAATCAAGTGTGCAAGAGTGGATTCTCTGGTCACATTATGAGACTGTAGAGCACAGCAAAAGGCAAGAACACTCGGTGCTAAAGGTTTTTGATTTATTACCCTCACTTAAGCTGAGAACAATCTGTAAAAATAAAGAAAGCTAGTCAAATAACACCGCAAAGTGTATAATTATTCACTCATACATTCATTTTTTAATCAGCCACCTTTTGTCTATTTATTTCACTGTTCTGAGTGGTTAGCAACACCAACAAACACGCTGACTCTTGGCGGCATCACCACCCACAGCTGCACTGGGAGAGAGCTGTTTTACTCAGGAAGTCAGTTGCTTGAAGTCTATTTGTCTTTTGTAATTACCATTCAATAAAGGAAAACCCTTGGTAATTATCCTTGGCACTCAGTGAAACCAATCATTGTGAGTTAACGTAAACACAGAGCCGTTTTTAAAGATTCCGATTCAGCCGCACGCCTGCCTCCCTGGGACTGCAGCGCTGAAATCAAACACAGCAGTGGACGCCAGGCCCCATCTGTGGTCCTGACCCCCTTGGAGAGCGAGGTTACGACCCCATCCCAGAGTTCAGAGTGAAAGGGAATCTTGCCAGTGTGGCGCCCCCACTGAGGACCGCATCATGTGCATCACTGGTAAAAGGATTGTCTGGGTCAAACGAAACTGGAATACTTGGGGGAGCTCTCAGGCGCCCGTGGCACTGAGGCAGCACGTGGCTTTAATTTGATCAAGTGGGAGGTGCGTGCCGCAGAGGAAAACACAAATAAGAGTTTTTCACTTCCCAAAGCGAGCTTGTTTAATCTGTATTTGTTTGCACTGTGTAGGACAGTTACCTAGTTACCACGATTCCTTCTTCATTAGCCATACTGTAATGCTCAAGGGGATGAGACTAAGGTGCATCATGATAGCAGGTTTTCATTCATTGATGACGAGGAAGTCATCAAAACTTCCCCGTACTTTTAAATCTGAAGACAACTGAAATCAGATAAACTTCAGATTGGGGTGAAAAAGGCATAGCAATCGCACAAAGAGAGGCTGGAGCACTCATTGCACAGCATCCATCAATACCTTCCACTGACACATATACAATCCTTTACCCCTGCATTGTTGAATGTGTCTTGACGTGGGTCTGCTATCTGAGCTTTTATCTCTCTGACACGCCTTTGCCACTGACATTTACATGAAAGCTATAGGCCTGGCTGGGAATTATCTGCACTGATAGGAAATGTCTTGTAGTGCAGTAGAAAAGGAGTTGGAGTGCAGACATCTCTCCACTCTATAGCCTGGTGCATCACAGAATTGCTTCTGGAGCCAATGTGCAGTGTATAGGAATTCCTGCATACAGCACAGAGATACAATCACAGACACAGCTATTGGGCTGTACACAACAGAGAACAAGATGCACAAGATACACAACAGTTCTGTGCAGAAAAATCTTTGGGTACACAAGATACTTGGACACTATATCTAATTTTATATCTTTTTCCTCTGCACAGAGAACGGCACGTTGTAGTTTGTTCATCTAATTTTAAAAGCCCAATATTTTACTCTCTTAGTTAAATTTCAAGAAGTGTAGTAAACACTCTAAAATTATAAAATACAAAAGCGAAGTAAGTAAACGTGAATAGAAAAATATGACTTTTAGAGATCCATTAGGATCTGAGAGGTTGCCAATTAGTAGGTTCTTAAATACAACGATTGACGTCTCTGGTAGAACACTCTGAGGCACTCAGCAGTCATCATGGGAGCAAAATGACAGCTCACGGCAGGAAAGGCAAGCTGTTATTACTCTGAGGAATGAAAGACTGTCTTGAAGAGACATAGCCCCACAAAAATCTTAAAGTATCTCTGAGCGATGTGTCTTTCTTTGATTTCAAAAGCATCAAGAAATGAAGGACTGCGATAAAAAATAAATAAATAAATAAATGAAAAGGGCTGGAAGACCTAGATCGACAACAAAATCAAACAAGTTCATAAGTTGCTCTAGCTGGCGTAACACAAAGCCGGCTGCAGCCGACATCAAGGCACAGCTCAATGAGAGTCAGCGCGAGAAAATCAACGGGGCTGCGAAGACTTAAGAAGCAGGGCTGCTGGGTCGTGTCACAGCTCAGAAACCTTTATTAAGCCATCAAAACAGGGTTAAGAGCCTCGGTTGGGCTAAGATATATAAACAGTGGACTGCTGAAGGGCGGAGAAAGTTATTGTGGACTGATTTATCATTTTGAATCCAATATGATTTCTTCTTGTGTTTACCCCGTTTGCTAAAATAATCAAATTACTCCTTATTCATACTCTATGTTCAAAATTAGCAACAACACAAAGCATTCGCATAAGAATGCAAAAAAGGAAAAACAAGGCAAAACTAAGAACCTTTGACAGGCAGTGTACCAATTTATGTGAAACTCACGAGAATAACAGCTAGTAGGAAACAAGACACACTGCTAATTAGCTTCCTAGTTAACACGAGAGTTAGCATGGTAACCAATAAAGCAGCAGAAGCCATGCTTAACGGGAGATATCAGCATGGACGGGATGCTTCTTTGACAAATTGAATTGTGTTCTTGTCGCATTGGGCTGAACGTGTGGTCATGTGTGCATTATGTAAATGCGTATACAGCATAAAGAGAGATGAGGAGTCTGATTCCTTCTGACTGCGTAGTACATCCAGGGGCATTAGCACAAGTACGTACGTTCACGTACGTTTCAAATGCATTTTAAACACCCTTAAAGAGTCTTAAAGGGAGAGACGCAGCTCTCCAGCCTTTCTGCGTGAAAAGAAGCCATGGGCTCGAGAAAGCAAAGCTGAAACAAAACAAAACAACAAAAACCTCAAATAGAATAGCATCACAAAACAAATGTTTATGAATGATGAATGAGAGAGCTTTTTGAATTAGAAGTGGTGCTTAATATGGAAGCTCTTTCTGTGTATTCATCAGGACTGAGGCCAACAAAACTTTTCTTCACCTCATTTATCCTGAATACCCCCCCCGCTCCCACCCCTCTCCACCACCACCCCAATAATCATAATTGTTCAAAATTGGTGGAAAATTAATCTGGCAACATGTCTGTATGAATAAATTCTGTCATTATTACCTCATAAGGGAACTGAATGAGGGAATTTACACTGCATCATAATCCAATCAGCTCATTAATTCTCACAAATGTCTTTTATTCTGCTGTTGCAAGGGAACATGTGTGACTGAATCAATAGCACATCCATGCTTGCATTATGTGTTGCTATTCACATGAAATCATCGTGGCACACAAGGCCTTAAAATGTATGTCAAATGAATAAAACATGATCCACTAACAAGAAATGTTAATGAGTCATTTTGCCTTGCGTTAAAGCTTTAATTATTTCTTATGATTTGTTTTTTTGGTTCAGTCATCAGTTGCATTCCTCATGTGAGTTTTTTTTAACTGATGACCATTAAATACAGGTTTTTTTTGTACTGCTAATTACTACTAATACATCTCCTCAAAAACCCTAACCAAATTTATCCTCACTGCCAACTTTATTAGGTACACCTTGGTTTGAGTCCCTATTTTCACTTCAGAACTGCCTTCATTTTTTGTGGCATAGATTCAACAAGGTGCTGAAAACATTCCTCAGACATTTTGCTCCATTTTAACATCACAAAGTTGCTGCAGAATTATCGACTGCACATCATGATACGAAGCTCCGGTTCTACCACATTTCAAAGCTGCTCTTTTGGATTGAGATTTGGTGACTGTGGAGGCTATTTGAGCACAGTTAGACGATCCAAGCTTTTCCCCATCAACAGATATACCTAATAAAGTTTTTCCTTCAAGGTCCTTGTTGTCTTGTGCCCCTCTTGACCAATTTCAGCACTGCTGCAATTGTTAGTGAAAGCCCTACTTCGACTTCTAGTGCATGCGTGTGCGTTGTCTCTTCCATCCTTCAACTTGAATTTCATTTAAGGAAGTTGCAGCTAAATAAAATGCGAGCACTGCAGGTATTAAGCAAAGATTGTGTTGGTGGCCAAAAAGCTTTTCAACGGAGAGTTTGAGCATATTAGCATGCTGCCTGGCATCACAGCTGAGGTCTTTTGTGCCTTAGAACGCTACAGTCAAACTCCTCATTAAAAGTTGAATCCTGGGGGATGAATTTAGTGTGCAAAACCCTGTGACTGAAAAAGCATGTTCAAGGTTGCGCTGATGACCTCATGTGTGCTGCTCTCATGCTTGGGCACCGTGGGTTCTACCACTGAGGACTACTGTTTGGTTTCCGGGGGCTGTGAGACCCAGCTGTCATCACCAGTGATAATTCTTGACACGAGGTTAGGTCAGTTTGACATAGAGGCTGACATTTCCACGACTGTGGTCCAGAGTGAAAATGCAGATATAAGAGGTTAGAACCATTCTTCTTAACAACGTTGCTTCAGTTAATTGAGGTTTGCGAACATTAATTTAGACATAGCTCTTATAAGGTTCCAACATCATTGTCCTGTTGTATGACCCAAGTTAGGCCAAGCTTTAGCTGTTGGACAGATGACCTCACATTTGACTCAAGAATTGTTTGATATACAGAAGAGTCAACTCAGTGACTACAAGGTGCCCACGTTCTAGGGCTGTAAAACAAGCCCAAATCATCACACCTCTTCCACCATGCTTGATGGGGGGCCTGAAGCCTATCTCAGCTGTCATCAGGTCTTTGTTCTGATATGCTGTGGTTTTCATTAAATGTGGCGCTGTGTATTATGCCCAAATATCAATACCAAAATAGTCTTTTAACATGCTAATTAAGGCCTGTAGAGTCTGAGATGTAGATATGGGCTTTTTGAAGTTTCTCTGACCTTGGGATGAATTTGCTGGGACATCAACTCCTAGGAAGGTTGGCAGCTGTCTTGAATGTGTCCCACAATCTTTATCACTGTAGAGTAATGGCCTTATAACCCTTCCCAAGTTGATGAGCATGAAGAATTGCTGCTATCTTTCCACCTTTAAATTCTGTTAACCATAGTAGTGTTTCACTTGCTTCAGGACAAAAGTACTTGTATATGAACATAATTCTTCAGCAGCAGGTTGTGGCAACAAATCTAATTTTCATTTTGTTTCTGGATTTGAAATTGCAAGTGAAAATTGCCAAATTATCTTGAAGCAAGTCAAATTGCTTTAGCTAATTTGAAGATGTCTGTTTTAAATCAAAGCAAAAAATATAATGCTTTCAGATGGAAAGGCTTTTGCAATGTGGCATCAGCTGCAGCAGAGATGTGTCACAAAAGGCCCTTCTTTGTCATTTTGAGGTAAAGCAGAGAGAAAAAAAAGGAGGACAGAATCTGTCATTTTCAGGTAGCGGGGTGTTGATGCAGAACCTATTCATTTTGACCTACATAGGATGGGTCGTCTAGAGCGAGGTTAACGCTCTGGCACCCCCTTTCCAAGTGTCATGGGATCATTAGCATCCATTGCTGTAGCACTTTTGATGCCCCTGTCTCCAGTGAAACTGCACTGGGGGGCGGCCCATTTTCTAGGGCCTCTTTCAAAGTGGCTATTTCCATTCTGAGGATGACTCCCCTCTTCTTCTTCTCCTCCTCCTTTCGGTGGTTGAGTGCAGCCATGTAGAAATTAGATGAAGAGGAAATTGGAGCAGGGTCAGCGCTCAGCGTTGATGCCGTCGCTGTCATCCTCGCTGGGGAAACTTTACTTCGACAATAAGCCACATTGCAGGAAGATTAGAATATATTTTAACAATGCAGCGACTTCGCTGGCAGACAAGATAATAAAAGAGATGACAGAAACCATTGGTTTGGTTTGGCAATAAATCGCTGACAGGTGGCGGGTAAGAGATGCTATGTCACTTGATTCATTATCCTGCCTAAAACACAGCACTGAAATAGATATATTCCACTTTACATTTATAAAGCACCATTCCTATTGAGTGTGTCATCTCTGTACAATGAAAATCTGACGTTTTTTGTTCATGGCGGCACAGAATATTGATTAATAGATCATGATAAACCCAGAGCGCTGCCCGCATAAACCCACACTGTTTACCAGAGAGTCTCCTGCTACATATAGAAATATATTTCACCACAGACTACCCAAGAGTTTTCTGATACAAGTTTAAAATTTCTCTCAGGCTTCAGATTGACTGCGACATTTGAGAATGTAGGGCAAAACAAGGCCTTGAAATTTAATAAGCTGCAGCAGTTTTCATTTGCATGAATGCCACTGGAACTGACTGGCCTGGCCTGTCCTTGCAGCATTATAAAGGCTACACTGAAAGCAGGCGTATATTGCTGAAAACATTTCTACACCAATTATCTATTTGTTTTCATTGAGACCAAATGTTAACTTGATTACACATAATCTCACAATAACCTATTCTAATTTCTCCCTTCGATTTCTTTGCCCTGATATTTTCGATCTTCTCTGCCACAGCACATCGAGTTTATATCACTCCTTCCCTCCTTTGCTTCAGAGTGCCAGTGTCAGTGCCTCAAAATGTTGTCTTCAAGCCTCTTTTCTCAACAAGCCTCTCAGATTTTCTCCAGTGCTGTCTTTTTCTCTTCTTTGCCATTTCCTGGGTCCTTTGCAGTTATTCTATGTTTTCCACAGTCTGTCATTAGGATACGGGTGGAAAAAGGCATCATCTTCAGTCTAATTGCACATGCTTGAACAGTACAGTCAAACCATTCCTCCTCTTTTGTCTTCCTGTCTTTTACTACAGTAAAGTATCGTTTAATCAAATAGCACTTGAAAGTTTTCTTCTATAATATCTGCAGCAATTTTCTCCTTACTGCTGCTTTCTGACACAAACAACCATAGTCCTCCAAGAAATATGAGATCACAGTGGGTGATTATGTGGGGGGCATGCAGTATAATGTCAACATAAAGTGCCAGTGCAATAGTGACCTTTAGACAGCATGCCAAAACGGCAGGGTAAGACTGCCTTCTTAGGCGCTGGAACATGCCACGTTGGCTCTAAAATATAAAAATTTTGCAGATTTTTTAGGATTTAAACATTTTTTTAGTTGCTAACTTCCCATGGTGCCATAACATCCAAAGCACTCAGAAGTGACTGAAATGTCCACATGCTCAATGGGGTGAAAAAATATTTGCTTCTTAGTTGATGTTTTTTTTAAAGCAGCTACACAGCTCCATCGCTCTCACCACGTTTTGCCATTTTACTTTGCAGTGGTACAGGGAAATGACTTCCTTGGTCTAATGTAAAAAGAGATGTGTGGAAGATTTCTGTATATAGCTCAGAGGACTGTCTAGACAACGCTAGAAAAAGGCCTCACATTTTTACATTTTCACTACTGCTTTGTAACCAGTTGCAGACTATTTGCAGACAACTCAGTGTTTACCATGCAACCAAAAGGTGATCACAGCTGATTCCTAGCAACCAAAGCAATAGCAATAGCCATGATTTTTTCAGTGTGTCACTGTGTACCTCTTTGCAACAAGTTGCACCTAATGACTGGCAGCAACTATGTGCCATTAACTTAAGGAATGAGCATTTTCCCCTAGTGACCTTATGTTTCCAGGGGTTCTAAGCCAAAAACGGTAAGAACCATTCAGGAACAGTAATCGCTTTTTACTTTTTATTATTTTTGAGGCACAATAACATTGCCAAGATACACTACTTTTATTACATCTGGACACCAAAAAGCTTTTTTTGTAACTTCTAGAAGTGACGGGAAATGTTTCCAAAATTACGGCTGCCAAATGCCCTACAGAATATTCAGTGTGTTAACTCATTGCAGCTTGTGTCTCCATTATGGTTATTTTAACATTCATATACTTAATAAACATGGTTTACCAGTAAAGCCTTTGCTTTTTAAATCTCTGGAATAGGCTTTCAAATGTAGACATGATTTGGTCACACCTAACTGCGTTTAGCTTTGTAAAGTTGGTGTACAGTTTTATGAAGCCAAAACACGTTTTAAAAAAAATTAAAAAAATTAAATAACTGGGGATGATAGTGCTAAAAAATCTCATCTGGCTCTAATTTTATTCATATGCTGCCAGGATAGTTCTAAGACCAAATGTTCTAAATCAAATTCAGAAATGACTACAATCATTTTTGACCCCTGAATTTTGACAAATATTACCCAAATGTCAAATGCCATTTTTCAGATAGCAACATTTTGATGAAACTGGGCTTGGATCAACAGAAAATGTCTCAATTATAAAATAGAGCAAAACATTTTGAATCTTGTGAAATTATTTCCCTTAAGCAATTCATAATTCTGCAAAGTAAAGTTAATTTTTTAAAAAGTAATTAACATAAGTAACAATTTTCTTTACCTATGCAAGAAACTTCTTCAGGGATGTATCCTGGAGTCATCAGGTGTTTCGGGTCTCGCAACATCATACACCCTAGCCCAGGCGACCCAGCCGGGGGTGATCAGGCCCCGACTTGCGTATCAGTAGCTACCTACGGATCAGCCCTCTTAATCCACAGCCACCTTGTGGCTTTCTCTGCCGCTTCGCTGGATGGCCCTCTTCTTGGCTGCCCCAGCCACACCCAGCCAGCCCAGGACTTTGCAGAGTGATCGTCCTGCAAAGGCCCTTCAACCCACTTCTATGGGCTTATAGAAAGTCTTCCAGCCCCTTCCCCTGCACTAGTTCCTGGTACTTTGCGCGTTTCCACTTGTTGGCCTCCTTGATCTGCTCTTCCCAGGGTGGGAACAAGACACAGGAGTCGTGGTGGAAAAATACATCAAACACCAGACACTCACCGGACCATGATGCTTGTGTCTCATTTGCAGTTAACAAGCAATTAACAATGGTCCATTAATCAGTGTTGTTTGCATAACTTTCATTTACACGTCTAAATTCACACAAAGAGACGAAATGTTCAAACTTTTGTGCGAACAGAGATTTAAAAGTTGGACAACAGGCACATACTGTTGTTTGGGGTCTGACTGTGACCATGTAGTTTCACTGTAGCTGTATATTGTATACTTTATTCACGGATAATTATAGTAAATAACTATTGCAGTGGATGTAATCTGGGATTTTGCAAAACCATCTTTTATTCATGATGATCTGTTTATTGAGTGGGTTGAATTTAACACACAAGTTTGTGCTTCCACATAGTTTGTATAGCTGCTGCTTTACAGTCGTTAGTACAGTAAGAGAACCTCTAGTGCACACAACTTGGCTGTTGTTTCATTTAAATTTTGTAAGCAGGATGAGAAGTTATTTTAAAAAAATGACCAGAACTGTGCGGATAACATAGCTGCACTAACAGAGATTGCTGCTTACACAAATCCAAATTTAACTCTTAAAAACAACCTGAAGTAAAAGCACCACAGTACGGTAGCATTGTGAGATTGACAGGTGATCTGTGCAAAGTTCAGTACAGAAACATCACAACATTGAGTATAACGTGCTCTGCGCCTAAGATAAAAATAACAGAAGCGTGCAGACCACCACTCTTCCTTCTCACGTACCGTAGTCCAAAAATAATAAGAGAAAATTACCCAGCAGCAACGGTAAATAAATGAGAGTCTAAATTGTCACGTTGCTGGCTTTTTGCTTTGACTCGCTAATACAAGTTTTCCAGCTGACTGTAACATGAGGACTAAACTCCGGCTTCCTGTTAACTCTGGTCAGTTGTGGTATGGGCTCTCACACACACAAGCTTAGTGGAGAAACACCAAATTCTGCCCTCTTGTATCCCCAACAACTCACAAAGTCATCAGGTCACAGCCTTTCTCGTGCTTCGCTCCCATTTCTGTGCGTTCATGTCTCCTCAATATTGTTGTGACTGTCAACTTCTATTACACTGCCATCAGAGTCTCTGCTTACCGGGTCACTGAAGAGGAGGAAATTACTGCTGACCCCTTCACCCTTTGTCCTCTACCATTTTCAGGCTTTGTCTGTCAGACACCACATAGATAGTTGTGGATAGATTTGAATTAAATAGGAAGAAAAGACCATATTTTTATCAGTCATACAGCTACATTTTACATCTGAGGTCACTTCAGTAGTTAACTTTCAGATAAACATTGTTAATAATGATTTTTTATGTAAGCTGTAGTCAGCAGCTTGTTGCACTCAGCTTTATCCTGTATCTTATCATACCTGAGTGTCAGTATGATGTCAAAATTGATTTGAATGTAAGCAATAATGGATGCAGGCTGTATAGTGAGTTGTAGCTAGCTGACTAACAATGCCTTTGTTAGCCACTTCTGTGGCTGAAATAAAATGTAAATTATTTGTGCCATTACATTATTGTCTCTTAGAGCATCATTGACTCGTCTTGATTGGACTCTGTAGCGTCACGTTACCAATTTCCTGAGCTTGTCAAGTTGTGAGACCAGCAGCTTTTCCTGGTTGCCTGAACATTGTGTTTAAAACTGCCCGGAAACTGGCATTCTAGAAAATCTGTTACTGGCTTTGCTTTCACTGCTCTGAGATCAGTTACCATCTGTGTGTTGTGTTGAAACAGAGCTAACATTAGCAAGTAAATTAGCCTGCTCTGATTTATCATCACGACTTAAGTTTTCTCTTAGTAACCAACTTACAGTCGGTTAATAAGAGAGTCGTTTTGATGAAGAAAGGATGTTAACTCCCACCATGTCTGGTGTAACAAAAAAGTTAAATTCATTGAGTTTAACTGGCTGTCTTTACCAACACACAGTTATTTTTAATACCCCTGTAGATAATCACAGATGATCATGTCACAGAGTGCTCAAACATTTACAATTCAGAGTTCTAAAAAATACTTCTTCTTCTAAATATTATTATAAAAGGAAGTATAGGTTTGTTATTCTGAGCTACCAAACTAGAAACATTGTCTCTGCTTACATTTCCATAAGTCACTGCAAGATACTAACACAGCTACAGTATGTGTTAGTTAGTTAGATGTTTAGCTAGTGAAGTTATCAGGCAAGGTAGCCATCAGGCATTTCCACTCAGATATGATATGTCTTGTGATAATTTAAGCAAGCCAGATAGTAAATACAAATAATAATTAACTCTTATAAATTACAATTATATACCACTTTTCAATAAAGTCTGTCACAGGAGCAACAGAATAAAACAAACATTAGCATACGGTTAGCATATCTATCTATCTATCTATCTATCTATCTATCTATCTATCTATATATATATATATATAGATATATATATATGTAGTTTGTTTCCATAAATTCAAAGTTTTGTGTTGTTTATGTTTAAAATAGACCTTATAGATTGGTGGTATCATAGGCAGGATAAAAAAATGACACAGTGTTTAGAAACCTGATGTGGTGCGTGATGGCGGAACCTGGATAAACCCCTGAACGTAGCATAACCAAAATTTACAAAATTGACTTGATATTTTGTTCATTGTGATGCAAAGCAGCCAATTGAGATCATGAGGAAAGTGTTTACAGACATCTTGGCAAATTGCCCCCCGGCGACCTTTGATAACAGAGTACAGGTTTAAGTCACTCGTTAGTTTTAGTGTTGGCTTGACCTATCAGACCCAGAAGTTATGTCCATCTTTTATAGCGTCTATGAGTGGTCTCCGTTTCCATTCTTCATAGCTAGTATTCGTCACTGTTGACACTGGGAGTATAAGAAAGCCATTTGGGAGTGAACATCAGCACCACATCCTTTGGATTTTCACGGAAAATTAGCCCACAGTAACATAAAAGTCTCTCCTGTCGTATTTTCACTTATATTAAATCCTTTCCCACACTGCAAAAAAATATCTAACACATGGAAAAGTTGCACAGAGCACATTTAAACTGGAGATTTCTGAACAAAACACTTAATGTTTGTGCAGCCATGCGAATCTAATGAAGCAATGTTTTCCAAAGGGATGCGTCTCTCTGAGGTGCACTCTTTGTGTGTTACTGGCAGGGAGCCATGGGTCCCCTCTTAACATTGTTTTAGTATTACATTCTAACAATTCTGATTTTACCAGACTCCACAGAGACCTGGTGGCTGGAAAACTCGGATTGCCTTCTATTTTTGGAGCTCACCAAAATGACCTCTAATTTCACTGTTTTATCAAAGTACCAGAATATACTGTAGGCGGGGAGAGGAAGGGAGAAAGAGAGAGAGAGAGAGGAGAAGGAGGGAGAGAGGAGAAAAACTGAAATAAAACATGAAGAAAAAGGGTGTAGCTGAATTACTGTACTGCTTAAAAAAAAGTATTATCACCATCAAATGTAATGGAACACCAGCAGCTTCCGCAACAGATGTCAAATAGCATTCCCGTGGCTGCGTGCAGACGCAGTTAAAACAAGCTTGTCAATTATAGCTTGGATGATGAAAGTCTTTCTGCAATCCGCAGAACAGAGTGGTGGACCACAGAGAGGCGTTGGTGGAAACTTCTCCATATGGAGGCCATGTGCATGTGGGTTATAGAGTCTAAATCACACCAAACAATTCTATTAAAAAGCATCAGCTCGATATTTTTCTCCACACACATTGTTTTGCATGAATACAATGAACCTAAATATGCAGAAGATGGATTTTCAGTATGCAAAAATTTGTTGCCAATCCAGAGAATGCCTTGCAAATGAATACCAGACGAGTGATTCTTATTAGCCAATATAGACGCAGTTCTTGTCCTGCAGCTGCAGCAGACAGCACAAGGCCCTTGTCATTGTCCAGGAGTCAGGTGCAAGAACAAGAAAAATAGTGAAATTAAAGATAAATCAAATTCTGTTCACTGGGCGCGGAGAGCTCAGCTGCTCTGCAGGAAATTTTAGAAATATTTCTTTCATTCTGCACCGGCGTGCCCATAATTCAGTGCTCCTCCTTGAATCTCTCCACGGTAGGAATTCACAAACACAGCTCGCTCCTTTATTATTTCTGAAGAGGGGTTGCAGAAGGCAGCCGTGCGGAGGTGGGAGGGAGCTGATCAGTTTATCGGAATACCAAAGACTAACAGGTCTATCGTTATGTGGAGGTTTTCGGCATATTCCTGAGACATGCTCGCTGAACCACTGGTGCCGCTGTGTACCAAATAGTACCATGCAGTTATCTGAAACTAAACACCTCCCACACATACGCACACAAAACTCTATGCCTGCTCCTTCTTATCTGTCCACAGAACCTAAGATGCTGTTAATTATATGCTGCGGGTAGTTCGATGATGTTTATGTAATTATCCCCTTTTGTTTTCAAAAAACAAATCCAAGAAGTTCATCAAAAGGACCTATTTAAACAGTCACATTTGTTTTTAAAATAGCGGCAGGTCTGGTGGGGCTGCTGCTGGCTTGCTTTACGGCATGTTATCTTGGCTGTGCGTATAGTCATCGGGAATATTGTCTATGGACTTTCAAATGGGGGGCTCAGCTGTTTTTGAAAGTTATAAAGGAATGATAATTAACCAGCAGTGCATCCTGGGAATCTATTGTCAGCAAGGAGGATTTTTTTGTTGTTTTTTGTGTGTGTGTCCATGAATTTTGTGATCTATCTAGTCTAGGAAGCAGCTTTGATAAGCTATGCCTCCCTGTCAGTTTTAGCCTTTCGAAAGAATCGCTGGCCATGATGGAAAAGGTTCAAAACACGCCACCAAATCCCACCTAGCGGGTCATCTGACCCGTTATCTAATATGATCTAATCTCCCAGTTTTCCTCCTCTGGCAGAGGACACATGGGCAGACAGCTAAACATGTCAGGGATATTGGATGTGTTGTGGTGGTGTTTGCTAGAGGTGTCTTCCTCAACTTTGCTTTGGACTCTGATGAGCTGAGGGACCGTTATTCCCCAGGTGATTCTGCCTGAGATTAACTCTGCTGATTCCTACAGTGTCATTTCCTTGTGTGTGTGTTTAGCACCAGAATCAGTAATCTCACAAGAATTTGTGAGGGTTTTTTTGTGGGATTGTTTTGTTGAAGACATTGTTTTTGCAGTATTCCTGGAAAACTTTGCAATTCGACATTATTTGTCTGTCCTGATGCAATCTTGAGACTCATTTGTCCTCTGTTCTTCAATGACAAGTTTGAGGAGAGATAAGAGGTTTCACCGGCAATTGTACTAAAACAAGGACACATCAGTATAATATTCTATCAGAAGTACGGAGATTGAAATGCTGCCTTGAATCTCTAGACTCAATTATCTATTGAATAGAATTGGCAATGCCATGATTTTTCTTCAGGGATGACTTCAAATTGTGGAGTGTTAGCACTTATAGGTACTCATAATGTAGGCAAGACAATGAAAGGCAAGGCAGGTTTTTTATATAGCACCATTCAACAAGTCAATTAATCTTACAGTGAGCCAATTATGCTATAAAATACTATTTATTCTTAGACTCTATTGGAGGAACTTTGCGTGCTTCACAGTTTAAAATAAACCCTATATATCATCATGGCTTTTTCTATTGACCCATGTTTTAGAACACAATTAATTTTTTTTGTGTGTGTTTTCTTGAATATGTATTTTTCTTTGTTCATGTATAAAAAAAAATCAGCATTTCCTGATTTTAAAGGGTAAAAAAAGTACATTTAGAGGCTGCAGAGTCCACTTTGTTTTTAAAATAAACTATAAAGTATCACTAAAGACAGTTTGCTTAGGCTTAGATAATCTTACATATTTCTTAATTTCCAGTTATATTCTATTTGTATACCTGCAGGTAGTTAACGTAGATTCCTTTTGTGTGCATTTATTTTTAATATTTTATTATTTACTTAAAAATGTTTATATTATTTATAGTGGTGTGAAACAGTGTTTGCCCCCTTCCTGATTTCCTTTTTTTTTCTGTACCTTTGTCACATTTAAATGTTTCAGATCGTCAAACAAATTTAAAGCAAACACAAAATGCAGTTTCTAAATGAAGACTTTTATTAATAAGGTGAAAAAAAAATCCAAACATACATGCCCTGTGTGAAAAATTGATTGCCCCCTAAACCTAATAACTGGTTGTGCCACCCACAACTGCATTTGAGTGTTTGCAATAACTGGCTAATCTTTTACAGCACTCTGGAGGAATTTTGGCCCACTCATCTTTGCAGCCACTGTGTTTCATAATGCTGTGGCTGCTGTGTCATAACCTTTTTAAGGTTATGACACAGCATCTCAATCGGATTGAGGTCAGGACTTTGCCTAGGCCACTCCAAAGGCCACTCCAAAGTCTTCGTCTTGTTTTTCTTAACCCATTCAAAGGTGGACTTGCTTGTGCGTTTTGGATCATTGTGTTGCTGCAGAACTCAAGTGGGCTTGAACTTGAAGTCATATCTGCTCTCAGTGAAATCATAAAGATGCAAGATGTTAAAAAAAGGTCAGAAACTGAGTGTTTAGGTCTGAAGCTTAAACTTTTGGTTCGTCAGGATCACTTGAAAATACACTGACCTTATTATTTGACACTGGCGCTGTGTTTAATGTTCAATTCCATTTTATTTATGTAGCACCAAATCACAACAACAGTTGGCTCAAAGCGCTTTATATTGTAAGGTAAAGACCCTGCAATGATGCAAAAAAGAGGACAATTACAGGACCTCCTCTGAGCTAACGTTTTGGCAACAGCGGGAAGGAAAAACTCCCTTTTAACAGGAAGAAAGCTCCGGCAGAACCATGCTCAGGGATGGGTGAAACCGACTGGGGTGAGGGGAGGAAGACAAGATGAAGACATGGTGTGGAAGAGAGCCAGAGAGCATCCAGTATGAGCACCTATCACTGTAACAGTACTATATATACAGAATATGAGACGAAATAATTGCATCCACAATAGATCCTTTTTACGAGAAAGTACATTTGATTCACTTTGGTGTTTTTCTGTTTTTATTCCTTTTACTCGAGGGTAGAAAATAGTGCCAACAGCCATAAAATAAATTAGTATGATAGTTTAAAAATGTTTTTTGCAAGTCAAACGGATATTGAGGGAACAGTTAGAGAGAGATGCTTTTTTATATTTCAATTCAGATCCCCGAAAATTAAAAGAGAAATTGGAAAAGAAATTGACTGGAGCATCACCTTTTCAGTATAAACAAAACAATGGTGGAATAATGGGGCATTACCAGAAATAATAATTAAATAAAAAAGAAGGAACTGCAGCACGAACAAAAGATAATTAATTTCCGTTGCTTGTTGTTTGTAAGATTAATTATTGAAAGAAACCTGGAGGCTGAATAACACTAATATAATTTTATATACATTTCCTGGTTACAAGCAAAAGCAGGTGTTTAACTGGAACAGATTTGGTCTCCATATCTTAATCTAAGGACGAGGTGCCTTTCTGAGCTCCTTCCTGTAATTTGAAAGTAGACTCATTGGAGTTTGAATACATCATTGGCATGATTGCTTTACTGCAATTCACCGGCAAAGATAAAATCCACCCCTGCAGCCTCGGAGTGACAGACTTTTCCTCGAACCCCGTGATGGATGGCCAGAATTATTTTTATCACTGCAACATAATCAGCCCATGTGGCCTCTGTGTGGTGTGTAAGCTCTGTTAACCTAACTAAAAATACAACCATGTAATATTTCATAGTGTATACATGAAATTGGAGGTGAAAGATCATTTACCGTATTAAATATTCATGACTTATTGGGGATGGACTGCACACAAGAATCAGACATGTCTCGTACTAGCGAGGGCGCCCAGTTTACACAGCATACAGCCACAGTTACCTCACAGTAATTTAATGTAATATCAGACTATTGGTAATGAAGATGGAGCTGCTATGTTCTTTTATTATAACTTATTTTAGTTTCTGTTTTTTAGATTTTATTCCTTCCAAAAGTCCAAATATATTTTTATTTTTTAAAGCATGATCTTGATAAACCACTCAAGATACATGAAAATTCATGTGGGTCATAACACTCAAAATTAGGCTAATATGAGATTCTTTCCCCTGTCTCTAAAGCTTAGAAGGTATAACTAGAGGGCTCTAACAAATAAATTATGAAATGCCTGCAGTTTTTTTGATAGAGATAAAGCAGATACAATATTAAATCCTTCCCAAATTAGTGGTGGATGTATAATTCAGTAGGTGGTGAACATCAGCTGGGCTGAAAGCAGGCACTAATGAGATGTGGGCAAACTGCATCAGAGGTAACTGCCCTCCTCTGTCTCTCTTTGTCCCTTTTTCTATCTTGCTCTGTCTTTTTCTCCATCTTTAATGTGTGCCTCTCTCTCGCTCAGTTTTTTGGCTGTATCAACCACCCCACAAACACCCGTAAACACAAATTTGCTGTAGGCCGTGTGTGCAGAACAGAGTGGGATGCTGAACACATGGCATAGCACAACAAAGATAGACAGTTTCATCAGAAACAGAGCCAAGTGTAGTGCAGCACACATTTTTTTTTCATAAAGCCTCGTGTTCTTTGCCACTTCCCAAGTTGTTGCAATATTACCCGATTAACCATCTGAAAAGTACACCCCGTATGATTGCGCAAACACTGTGTTTTTAGTTCAGCACATATAACTAGAGATTTTTCTGCGAGTCTTTGTTTGCTTTTCACACCGCTGACAGAACCTTGGTTGAATGGTTTCTGTGTCCTAATGGATTTTTTTTGTGTAATGCGAGTGGCTCCATCACAAACCCAGCAAACACGCAAGTTTCAAGTTTTGCACTTTTGCCAAACAGACGTAAATCACGAATCAGAAAGAATGAAGCAAAAATAAAGAGCTCTGTCACCTACCCCTGCACAACACGTGTTGACATGCTGATTTACTATCAGATTAGTCGCTGAAAATGATGACAGTGACTGTGAGTTATGGTTTGTTTGAGTGATATGAAAGCACTCTGGAAGGTGCCTCTATACAAGGGGTGTCAAACTCATTTTGGCTCATGGGTTATAAAGAGCCCAATTTGATCTCAAGTAGATGAGACCATAAAATACTGCAAAACAACAAAAAAAATATTATTTAGTCTTTTATTGACCAAAAAGCAAATATTCACACCTACTGAACCATCCATTTGCACATTATTGATGAAAAATAAATGCAGTTTCAATGGTATATCGCAGTTTTTCAATATACAGTAAGTGCAGTCTTATTGCTCAATCACACAAGAGTAAAAATAGGATCCTCCATGTGACTTGTAGAACTTGGCAGTTGCTCTGTGATTGCACAGAATTTTTAGCAACTGCAAGAAGTTGTAGTGACTTAGGCTACGTTCACACTGCACCACATACGAAAGTGACCCAGATCGGATTTGAAAATATCGGATTTGTGCCATTCACACTGTCATACCATGATCGGATATGGGTCGCATAGGGTCAAAAAAATCGGATTTGATGCGCTTTCGCCTGCAGTGTGAACGTAGCCTAACTGGTCACTGAGCATGCAACACCCTCCTCAACCTCGGGGTGACCACTGCACAGGTCGACTGGTGGGAGGCAGCCTGTCTCCAAACAATTGTGGTCTGATTCAGACTGACTGCAATCTTTCTCAGACAAAATAATGCTATTTAATTTATAAACAGACAGGAATGTTGCAATCAATCGAAGTCAGCCTGCACTGATCAGTCCAACATGGGGTTGTCACCTTGTGGTTGGTCCTGGAAATTCTCAACCTAATGGGGCAATACCTGGGACTCCCCATTAGAACAAAAGAAACCTTTCAGCAGTCCAGTTGCCTTCAGCAAATGCTTATTAAGACTACCATGGTCTGGATGACTGATGACACACACAGTTTCAGTAAATGTACTACTACTGCAAAGAGGAGATATTGTCGTAAATCAAAGAATCACGTCAGCATGGTTGCTTTAGTGTGGTGTGGCAAACCATCGCCATGGGTAATGTGTTTGTGAGTAAGTAGGCTGTAAAACTGATGATGATGATGATTCAGGCCTTTTTAATGAGTTCCAGCACAGTCATTTCTGGTGCAAATAAAATGGGAAAACCCCCAAAGTTATACCCTTTTCTTCTGCAAAGCCCTCCGACAGACTGGATTGGTCCCATTTGCAAGTCATATGCTCGACACCCTTACTTCAGACGCCAGTTAGTAGATTTGGTGAATGTATTCTACAGTACAGTTACTGCTGGTTAAATGGATTCTGCATCTCGAGGAGTTTTAGTGCTGATATTTCCTGCTAGATTTTTCAGCTAAATGTGTTCACATTCTTACATCAGTGTGGGACAAATATCTGAAACTCAAAGAGCTGCTACTCTTTTCTTTAAAGATTTGTATCAGGATATAAAAAGCTTCCTGCAGTATTTGCTCTCTTTCATTCGTAAGACCATCAGTTAGGTTAGTCACTATTTTGGACAATGAGGCTTTGTGGCACTTGGGGCTCCATTTAACGCTAATGTGATGGATGGGGTTGAGGTCAGGGTTTTGTGCAGTTGAGTCAAGCTCCTTGACACAAAACCAGGAGAAACATGTCTTAAAAGAGGCCCTTTTCTAACACTGCGGGGCCACATTAGTGTCTAAAAGGTTGATTTGTATTGAAGCATTGTTATGTCCTATACTCTTTCATTATGCTTCATTTTACATTGGCTTTAAAGCACTTTGAGTTTATGTGTAATTGTATAGCCTTCATTAGGCTTAACTAAGGCCAAATTCAAAAGTACAAAGTGTTTCCAAGCTAGCTCGAAATCTAATAAAGAAAACAAAGCAATAAAAATACTGCTTCAAGACATCCTTGAAATGTATCCTAATTTAACCCCAATACAGTTTATCTCTGGCGCTAACTCTGAATAAATGACGCTTTTGTTTGTAATGTCATGTTTTGGGCTGCCAGACCAGCCGCTTTCCCTCGATTTGATTTTTCTTGGAATTGATGCAGCTGCAAGTGTCAAATCCAAGCAGCATCTCATCAGAATTGTGTGTGATAGGATGGTGTGTGCACATTTTGCTCAGTAAAAGATCCGCAGTACACATGTCCTGTATTGTAGACCACTGCCAGTAAGTCTCTTTCTCAACACAGTTGCATTATCATATTCAGGCACAAGATACACAAACGCCTTCTCAACCAAACTGTCACAACAAAGTTTGATTTTGTTATGTCACTATGCAAAGCCTTCTCAGTAACACTTTGCGTATTGTGTTGGTCAGAGAATGCTTATCAAACGTGCAATTTTCAATCCAATAAAACCAATGATCTTCTAATCAATTAGACAATATTTCATTCAAACTGGTACAACCATATTTTTGGAAAGTTTACTTTCATTTTGAATGTAATGCCAACATCACATTTCCAGTAAGTTGGGCGAGGGCTGTTTACACTGTTTGAACTGAGCATAAGAACTGCTGTAGTTTTGAAAGAGAAATGTTTTCCCATTCTCGCTCGAAATAACACTACGACTGCAGCTGCAGTTCAAGGCCTCCGTTCACGTATTTTTCATTTCCAAATGTTTTCACTGGGTGACAATGCTGAACTGTAGGCTGTTGAACACCTGGGGCCTATACTGCAACACAACTTGAACCAAGGATAGCTTTTCCTTATCTGGCTTCAATTACTCCAACATCGGCAATCAGGTTCCAAGAAAGCACTAATCAGCTTGATTAATCAACCCATGCTTTCCCAGTCTAGCTATGAGTGGGTAATACATGACCAGTCTCAACTGTAAACAGGTCTATTGGGCAGGTAGCCGCGTCACAAAAATGCAAAGAGGTTATGAAACACAGTGGCTGCAGAGTAAAGCCTTTTGAGTGGCTAGAAAAGTGCTCTTTATATGAATAATGAAAAATTGAGATTTTGTAAGTTAATTGACCTTTGAGTATCACTGGCTTATCGTTAAGGCCAGAGCAGTTGTAACTCTAATTACAACGTTTTAATCCATTAGCCTAATGTGTTGCTTAGATGCACTTTTTATGGCACATAAGGCAGTTTTAATAATATTCTGACAGGAGTTTATAAATCAAGGAGTTTGCAAAAGTATTATATTTAGGAATTACAAGTATCTTTTATGCACAGTACCCAGTTTTCAGAGGCTCAAAAGTAATTGGAGAACTGAAAGCAGTTTCATAGTGAGGCGTGTTGCCTTTGTATTTTGTGACAATTTAAGCAGAAAAATGTAAGTGTTGAACTAGCATTTGATATTTATGTATAAAAATGGCACATCTTTAAGATTTCAGTGTTGTGGTAGTGCATAGAGGGTAAAGCTATGAAAAAAAGTAATTGTCCAAATACTTCAACATGACTCTAAGTTTGTGTGAAATGTGAAATGGCTTTAAAATGTCTTCAAACCAGCAGGAATCGGTATGTCTCTTTGATGTTTTTAAGGGAAAGAAAAATATTTTAAACATTCTCTAACAACTAGGAACCTTTTTAAGACCTGCTCACCAAAGGACAAGAGATCTTCTAGGCTGTTTTTAAGAGAAACGATTGGTTTCCTAGCAACATTCAAACTTTCACAGTAATTTCCCTTGCTGTTGTGCTCTTGTTGCTTCTTTTAACTGACAAATACTGCAAACATCAGCCCTGTACTATTGGCCAAAAACATAAAGTCTATTCTTGTTTAGATGGCTGTAACCCACCATTTCGCTTGCATTAGTCAGTCTTGTCTATCCCATATGTTACCAGTGATGCATGGCTTATTTTTGCCAGCCATCCTTTGTTGGCTTTCACAGATTGCATGCTTGTTTTGACAAAAGTTGAAGAGACCTGAGAAGCTTTTAAAGCTGTTATCAACTTCTCATCCTTGTTGCTCTTGCCAGGGAGAGTTGTAGTCGTGAAACAAAATTGCCTCTGCACAGAAATAGAAAACACAGGAATTTAGCAAGCTGTTGTCGTCTGCTTAGTGAGAAAAGTTCAGCTACGGCCAACTCTTCTCAGCCAACAAGCTTGTTGACTGTCCACATGTCAGCCAGAGGTCCCCGGTCTCTCAGCTCTATAGAACATGTTGACTTGTTGTTCGCTGCACTTTCAGAACAGAGTCACAGGGAGGGTACAAAGAAAAAAGCTCTTCAGGATTTGGAAAAGTGAAAAATTTAATTATTACTAACAACATAATTTATTTATTTTTTTTAGAGTTAATAAAAGAATGTGACACACTGTGAGGACATTACAGGTTGATATATGAATTGCTTTCTTCCTGCAGGGAGTTTTTTCCCTTTTACATCAAGCTGGTGAACGCTGTTCCTGACGATCTGTAAAAATAGCTCCTGGAAAAAAAAATGTGTAGCATGTTGTCCATGCGCTGCAGGGAAACATACAAACAATTAACTTTAGTAACCGTTGCAGAAATCATTACCTTAAGGGACCATATGGGTCTGCATGGCAGAGGCAGCTGTAGAGCTTAACTAAGTACATTTACTCAAGTCACTGTACTCAGATAAATATTTAAGTACCTCTGCTTTGCTCAACTATTTCCACATTCAGCAACTTTAGGATCTCACTCCTGCAGTTAACACTGCAGCTTCATGCAACTTCCAATCTCATGGGAGAACCATAATGGAGTCACTTTATCTGCAAATGAAGACAGCATAAGGAACAATTTTCTTGTTAAATAGAAAATCGCTTTTATAAATAACCTTTAACTGTACCAGAAAAAAAACAATTTGTATAGTTAATCAGATTTTACAGCAAAAGATTTGACATCTGTCTCCAACTCAAATGTTAAAAAAAACACACAGTTAGTTGAAACTAAATAGCACACCCAGTGTAAGTGCTGATGTGTTGCAGAGGACCTTAACCCAAGTTGCAATACAATATGCTGCAAAATCCACAAACCTTTTATTTCTCTAATGAGAAAAACTGGCTGCACAAAAAGTGCCCCGCAAACAACTGTACAAGCAGATGTATCTACTGGCACACAGCCTTCACATTTGCCTTGCATGAATATGCAGCATTCTTTAGGATGTCACTGCCATCAGTGACCTTTAAAAATGAACACATGGCCATTTTTTATTTGATAGCTTTAATTGCAACAAAAGAACACAAACACGTGCATTTACTGCTCCAGAGGACTCCACGCATGCTGCACGGCAGCACAGGACAGCAACAAAAGGCTTTTATTTCAGTACTGCAATTAAGAACAAGCATAACCGTAGTTTGACACTGTGGCAGCCTATTTTTCAGCAAAGCAACATTTAATGATGGTATTTTTAAGAATTTGACTTCATAGAGCATTACGCAGTGTTAAGGATAAGTTGTCTCCATTAAAGCAATGATTTTTTTGCAAAATGAATTGCAAAAATAAATAAAACAGAAAAGGAGAAATATGACGCCAAACATTTGTTTCCAGTGTTGGTTATTAAAAAGCATTTAAAATGCAATAATGCCTGAAATATTTAGATTTCAAAGCTCTAGTATCTCAAACAGACACAGTGATGAAAATTCAGCTGTCATATAGAGACCGCCCTTCCAGCAAACTTAAATTTTTTTTTTTACAGAGAAATGAAAAAGCTTCTGTAGTGTCAGCTGTGCGAAACAGCAGCTGAAAAATATTGAATTATTGTGAAAGGTTTTGTGATTTTTACATTTTGCTCTTGCAAATTTTTAATAGGCGCAGCCCTGTGTGGCTGTGCTGACACCCGAAAGGATAAAGAAATAGAAACTTATTCTCCGTGTTGCTCTTTGTGACTTTTAAAAGTCAGTATCAGAAACTGTCCTCAACCTGAAAGGTCACAGATTTTCATCATTCCAACAGACAATATGCTCAGCAAACAGCCTTGTATCCTTCAAAGTGTCCTTGAATAAGCCTCCGAACCCCTGCCTGCTCACTCACTGCGAGCCACTCTGAATATGAACATCAGCTAAATGCCTCAAATGCAAATGCATGCTATTTTTCACTCAAATCAGATACAGCAGAAATGATGAAATTGTACCTCGTGGTAGTAATATTTTAGAGCCTATTATTTCTGTGTTTGGAACCTGAACAGATTCATTTTATTTTCCTGCTCTGAAACACTCGAATTTCCATGAAAACAGCATTTAGTAAATTAGCGAATGATCTTAATTATCTATTCCAATTAAATAAATCTTGTTTTTTGTTTTTTTTTACACTCAGATGTTTTACAATTAGAGCGCTCTGTAAGCGATCTAATTGCACTGTGTTTTTATTTGAAATCAATCAGATATATCACAAATTTAGACTGCCTCGTTGAATGGGTTAGCTTATCAGTGGACTGCCTGCTCAGTTTATTGCAGCGCATTCCCTCACCATCCATCACATTTTAGCACCACTGATTATCCTGGCTGAAGATAATTACACAGCGTGTGGCTGCACTGCAAAGAGGAACGCTAACGGTTATCGGCCACCTCGACAACAACTCTGGGAGGAGAGGGTGAAACAAGTGTCTGGCTCTGACCTCAGCATTACTACTGGGTCCACATTGGTGATTTTGCCACAGAGTTGGTGCAAATGAGTTTCTAAATTTATATTCAACTGAGCCACTCATAACTAGGAATGCTTTGCACATTGTTTTCTTTTGGATAGTTCTGCAGTATTTCTTTTTTTCTAAAATCTGAACTGGGTTTATCGTCATTAAGTCCTGCCTGCTGCTTAAGGCTACTCAAATCAAAACCTGGCTGGTTGTGAATGTGCAGTTTGTTGACCATTGAGCAACTGCTCACAGGCTCCAGAGCATTTGTTCACCTTGGCTATGACCTTACAAATTAGAGCAATTTATCTTAAACTTCAGGTCTGTCAGAAATTAACTTCAAACAACACACAGCTGCCATTTCATGCCAAGCAGCATTACAAGAATCATTTTATGATAGCATATGACGCTATTTACAAAAACATTGGCTTGATTATTAAATAAAACAAGTGCAATCATTTGCAAATAATTGAAACCCAATATTTTTGGGGGAAATAATTCAAAGAAACATCAGATGTTGAAAATGAGAAATGTTATTGGCCAATTTAGAGCTGATACTACAATGTCAGTGTTTGAGAACTCAGGGGACTGACTGGTGATGTGTGTGTATATATATATATATGAATGGTGAGAGGCTGGTGGAAGCTATATAAGAAAACATTAGAAGCATCAAGTTAATATTTCGGCCTCCAATTCTCTCTCCTCCAGTGCTTGCAATTCAAAATGCTGCAGCAAGCCTCTTAACTGGCACCAGAAGGCATGATCACATCACCCCTGTCCTAGCCAATCTACACTGGCTCCTCGTCAAATACGGTATCGTTTTTAAAATCCTTTTGTATACTTATACAATTTTAATAACTTGGCTACGAGTTACCTAACCAACCTCATCGACATGTATAGCCCAAGAGAGCACTTAGATCCTCTAACCAACTGCTCTTAGTGCAACCAAGGCCCCGACGAAAGAATAGAGGGGACCGAGCTTTTGCAATTGCTGCACCCAAACTCTGGAAGAATCTATACAATCGTTTAAATCGCGCTTAAAAACTCACTTGTTTAATATAACCTTTGAAGCAAATTAGTTCAGACTTCCACCCGGTCTGCATTTGTGCTACATAACTGTTATAGTTACTTTAACTATAACTGTTTTTTGTTGTCTTTTGTTGTAACCGCACTTGTGTGAAGCACTTTGATGGATACTGGTCCTTTTTAAATGTGCTATAGAAATAAACATTGATTGATTAATGCTGATGGCTTCATTTCTGTTTAACTATTAGAATACACAAACGCAACAGGTTTCATCATATGCATTTATAAGCAAATATGCTACCTATTGTCTCTTTAAATAAGTGAACTACCACCACAAGATGGGAGTGACCCCTTGGCATTTTTACTTTTCAATCAACTTTGTTAAATGTCCTTTCTATACAAACTCTGATAACTTAATGATTTGCACTTCATTGTATTCTGTTTTGGTTAGTCCTTAAATTCTACACTTTCCAAACTGTCTGAGAAACCTTCATTTAATTAACCTTTACCTGGCATCATAACTGCGAGGATCTACTCCAACAAACTGTGACTACATACAAAAACCCCTCTCCTTCACCTTTACACATTAACTAAGTTACAGTAGCACTTCATTTTCTTTTCAGGTTCAGCTGAAAAGAAATAGGGAAGGTGGCTCACTGTGAGTCTGTCCTTTGTGTTTGGCTGTGTGAGGCTATATCTGTGTGTAATTATCGCCTCTGTCGCAGTGGCGGTGGTCTTGTCTCATTACCATCGTCGTTGGGTGTCCACGCTTTCACTGAACAGCATGATGTCTCCTGCCTTCCAGCCCCTTGAGTTAAGGACACGGACCCAGAGGTGTCCAGTTGTCTCTTGTACACCCCCTCCTAAGCTCCTGCCACAACTGTACCCGAGAACCTGCTGCTATCTTGCTGCTAAATCGCAGCCCCTACCTGCAAATAAGGCCCTATTTTACCTTGGATACAGAGAGTGATGCATTCACTTGGCCAGCCCTATTATTCCCATTGCCTATAATTCTCTCTCTCTCACTGTGCATTGTTTTCTCTGCCTCTCCCTCTCTCCTTTTGCCTTTTACTTGTTTTTTTTGACTTGGTAAAGGGGAGTCGTTACCTCTAGTACATGATAATAAGACCAGTCTGAGGGAGATATTTTTTTTTTAGAGTAGACTGGCTCTGGAAGACAAGTGTCTGCCGCAGCTTAGGTTGCACGGTGCGACAGTTGAATCAGAGCTGTTTGGGAAGATGTGCTTTGAACTACTCATGCTGCATCAGGGATCTGGAACTGTGCCCTTGGGTGTGTTTCAAAGAACCCTTTCTCACCTCCAGATCACATCTGGCACCTCCAGCCAGAGCTATGGAGGTGCCTGCACTTGCTCAGTGGTAATTGCTAATGGTAATTACCAACCTTTTCTGTGAACCAGGAGGCTTATATAAATAAATGACCGGTGAGCTGGGCATGGCAGTTTTGCAGCAGCACCCTCATATCGCTAACGCTGTCCTTCACCTTAATTCCACCATTGGGACCTTGACTGGATCTCAGGTTCTCTGGCTCACGGGCCACACCTATTATTTTCAACTGCTGAGGCTATTAACCAGTGCACTCATGTGCTGCATGGTGGCGGTATTTAATTTTTTTTTTTAAAATTTGGGGTCAGTAAGCCTTAGTTCTCCAGTCAGTTCCCCGTCATTTACTCCAAAGCCTCATGTGTGCGAATATCTCCTGACCCTTTTGCAACTCTTTTAGAAGCGATGCCTCTCAAGTCGATTCTTTGAGCTTCGATGCTACACTCCCACCACCGATAGTCCATCTGCTGAGACTGAAGAGTCCTCGCTGCATGACTAGCTTCCCCCCCTTCGGCACTCTCACCAAGGCCACCTGCACTGCACAGACAGAAAATGGCTGTAGTGAGATTTGCCTCCAGCACAACCCCTCCACATCTAAGTTGGAGGCAAGTTGACTTCTTAAGACTGGAGGGATTCTGCGTTGCCTCCCACTGTGGAGAGAGTTGATGTGAGAGCACTAGAGAAAGAGACAGAGGGAGAGGGGATGGAAGGTGGGTGAAAACTGTATGCGATAGAAAGTGAACTGAAGTCTTTCCTAATTAGGCACTGGGCCTTCACTCAGCACATTTATAGTCTAATAAAGCATGGAGGGTATGTGGTGCACTGTGATTAAACAGACGTTTGCTTTAATACATGGTGGCTGGAGCAGTACGTGGGGGCTGGTTCTGGATATGTGCCACAGACATGAACAGCCCCTGCTCATCTTCTGGACTAATTATCCCAATGTTCTCGTCTTCATGATTTTAGCGCTCGACAGACAGCAGGATGAGGCCCGAGCAAGCCAAGGCAGCCACAGAAATTGTCAAAATCATTTAATCCATCTCCCGAGCATGCTAATGTAATTGCTTTTTGATTAATGGCGATGGTGGAAAAAAAAAGGAGCGTGCTGTTGTTGTTGTCAGATTATAGTTCAATGAGATGTCTTAGAGTGATTGGTTGTAAACATATCCCTTCATTTCAGATTTTAATGAAAGACCGCACTTGGAATCTTCATGAAATGTCATTTTTAATAATTATACTTTGAGGTTCATCAAAATGTTGTAGCAAGGCTTTTGAACCTGCCTTTTCCCTCCAACAGAAACACTCAAAAGTTCTCTTTTCCTTTATGGCTGTTCATAAATTCACTTTATTTTAAAATGTATTATTCATTATTATTGCCATTTCCAAGCTACAGCTCCTCTTTGGGGCTAACTATTAATGGTAGATGCTTGGTGGTAGCTGGTCTCTGGAAACCATCACATGTTGCACAGGTAGAACTTTCTATAGCAAGATGTAATCATAACATTGAACTTATTCTTTACATAGGTGATGCATAATTCTGCATGCATGGATTTATTGCATTTTCTTATTCCACACTGCACTGATGTCTTCGTGTATTGGGAAAGTAATGCGTTATTCATGATCCAAAAAATAATTACATAAAAAGAGGTAAAGGATTTAGAGCCCTGAAAAAGAAATGGTACCACAGAAAGAACAACACCACCATCAAATCAATGATATGTGATTTAGCTGCTTTGGTTTCAGGGTCCTGATTCTGATGCTGACTCACTACCATACTGTAGTGGCTCAGTGGGACATTTCAATAAACTGAGCCATTTTGTGCCATTAGTAACACCTGTGCTTTTCTTGGATGATCTGATATCGTGGTGTTGGTGTTGTTCCCAGATCATTATCAAAATGTTGTTCCAGGTTCAGCATTGCAAGTGACCAATCACATTGTTGTGACGTTATTCTTTTGCGCGCCAAGCCATTCGTGCATTTATGAAATTCCAGTGTTGCAAGGACAATATCAATTCTGCTTAGCGTTTATTAAAGGGTTAGGGTTAGGATTAGGGTCAGGGTCCGTTGATCGGCGGACAGAGGCGGTTTCTCGCAGCTTAAGTACAGTTTTTTGTTTTACGGCGGTTTTTCCCGAAGTCGCAAAAGTATGACGTCACAACATTCTGATTGGTCACTTGCAATGTTGATCCTGGATCAACATTTAGTATGATGATCTGGGAACAACACCAACACGACGATATCAGATCGTGCGCTTTTCTTGCTATAGTAAGTCATACTGTTCGTTGAGCAAAAGGCCCATTATTTTGCTGATTTTAACCCTTTTTGTGCACATACAAGCAAAGTGTTTTCTAAACCGTGCTGCTCTGTTGTTGTTTTTTGTTTTTTCGGGGGGTTTTTCCAAGCAGGTAATGGTTTTGATTTTGAATACAATGCAGCAGCCCATGAGTTTACATATATTTTCACATGTTTATAAAAACTGGATTTTATGACTTTGTTTTTGAGCAGATCCACATGACCTATATTAAATTACATCTGTATGTTTTGTGTAAGATAAAGTCAAGTCCACTGACTACATGTTAGATGAGATAGAGGCCATGATGTGTCAACCCTTTAAAGCCAAACGTATTGTATTTAATACATGTGTTGTTGTGAGTTTTTGAGACTTTTACATTATCAGCGTGACTTTTATTTACCTTCAAAATATATAAATTGCATGACACATTTTTAATGACTAAATTGCAAAAATATGGTGCAGCAAATGTGATAATAATTAAAACTCATATATGCAGATTAAATTTTCTATATTTTTATATACATTTTGTCTAAAGGTTCAACAAACACGTCATTATCAAAAAATTTAAGATTTCTGGCAGTTACTTCATGCTTCAGGTTTTAAAGGGTTACATTTTTCCTTTCCCCTTTGGTCCTAAAAATACTGTTTAAAAACTACTGTTCTGAAATATGAATATGAATCAATGTGTTTCTGAGGCAAATTTGTTTCTCTTTGGAACTAATGGAGTGGAAAGAAATCCCATATTTGTATTTTTGGTCTCTTTTTTTATCAGTTTGATTCTGTTTTCTTGATAAAACAATATCTAAAACTAGTTCCAGGAGACAGAAAACCAAAAGCAGTCAGATGATCACACAGGTTTCCAAAGTTTTGCAAATTTTCACGAGAAATAAAAACAATGATCAGCATGCGTCATCATTTACAGATAAACTACTCAATTCAGCGTCGATTCATCCTCATCTTTTTAGTTCAGGGACGAATATTTTTACGACGGCATGGTAGAAGGACTTTTACAGATGTAGTTCGGCACATTTCTGGAGCTATGTATTTTAATTATTGGTCTTTTTTTCTGTTTTTCAGTACATTAATAAAAGAACATCGTTCGTCACTGATTTCTAAACCATATCTGTCTTGTTTACATCCAATCTGACTGTCTGACTGCTTGCATTTTACTGTAATGAGAATTAATGACCCAAACTATCAATTGCTATCCTTTATGCTTGCCTTCAGGCACAGCAGTTGCTATTAATTCCCGATGTAAGTGAAACTACAGTGGAAAGACGCAGAACTTTCTCACCACTCTGGCAGAATCCCAGTTCTTAAGACTGAACTGTTTTATGAACACTTTTTGTGGTGCAATAAAGAGGCACTGCAGTGACCGCAGGTTCTTTTACATTTTAACTCACCGACAGCTGCACTCTTCTGAGGTTTAGAAGTGGAGATGTCGGCAGTATCTGAAAGCATTTATGCAAGCACAAGGAAGAGGGAGAAGCAGGAGGGAGGGACTGCACATGGAGTAACTGTGGCTCTGACAGACAGAGTTGAAGCTAGTCTCCGGTTCTCAAAGGGAGCCTGCCTATCTTTTGTAGAGACAGAGACTGCAGGCTACCACAGTCAGATGCAGAGCTCAACTACTAAAGGAAAGTTAATAGCTTGGCCTCCCTCAGACAAATAGCAGGGCGAAGACGAAAAGAGAGAGAAGGACGGAGAAGAGGAGAGGGACAGGAATGCGATGTGGTAAGGGTCCATTAGCATTCCTCCTCTCAACCTGACACTGACAGCTGACACTGACCCAGTGTCCAAGGTGAGCAGGAGACATGGCACAGGAAGCAGAAACCCCCAAGAGGCAAACCGCCGTGTGTTTTTACGCTGTTCTCTGTTTCCTTTGTGGTTGCAGTTGAGTGGATTCCAAATGTCACAGTTCTATGACACATGTTGATGACTTTGACCCTGTTACACCCCAGCCATACCTTCCCTTTGTCACTTAAAGCTGCACAAAGCAAGGAATTATAAACGAAAAGAATACCTTCTTGTCTCAGTTTCAAATCACCAAGGGATAAAGTTGAAAAGGATGTCTCATCTAACACGATTAAATGCTTTACTGACTCACCTAAAATTTGTGTGTCCAGTTTGGTTACCTTTCGCTCGAAGAGTCAATGAATTGATGGATCCTTTTTTCCAACACAGTTTAAGTCTTCTTTTTTTGTTGTAAAATAAAGCAAAAATATAACTATCTTTGCCATGCTTATGCTTTAAGCATTCATCTTTATCAACTTTTTTGCGTTTATTCTTTTTTCCACACCCTAATTCCCACAAGTATGTAAAACGTAAATTACATTCACACCGTTTTGCAGAGCCTTCAGTTTAATTGCACACATAGTACTCATCAAATGTTGAAAGGGAGAATATTTTAAATTTGAAGCCAGCAGCATATTTTCAAAAAATGGGGACAAGGAGTATGTTTACCACTATTTCATCACATCCTTCCTTCTCGCTCCGTAGACTTTGAGTTGCTAAAGAGTTCGGGGCCTCCTTTGTCCCAGTTTTTGTTTTACTACAGAGACATGCTGTTGTATTACACTGAACTGAATTTAGATAGGTATTTATTTATTTATTTATTGCTGAACTAAATGAGCCCTTTTCAGAAATAAAGGCATTGTGTGGAGAGTAGCACATGCTGCTCCAAAATCCATGCATAAAGTTCAGTATTAATGGTGCCTTCACAGAGATTGCACTTAAAGACTTAGGGTAAGGTAAAAATACGCTCTACATACTTACAGCAAGACACTTTACCCTACCGCCTACTGGTGCTGGCCAGAGGGGCCGATGGTGCGATATGGCAGCCTCGCTTCTGTCAGTCTGCCCCAGGGCAGCTGTGGCTACAACTGTAGCTTGCCCCCACCAGTGTGTGAATGTGAGAGTGAATGAATAATGGCATTGTAAAGCGCTTTGGGTGCCTTGAAAAGCGCTATATAAATCCAATCCATCATTATTATTATTATTAATATGCGCCATGAGTGCTACAAAAACGGAGGACGTTGAGGCAACAATATACCCGTTGCTTGGTCTGTGGCGAAGCAATGAAACACTCTCATGACTCATTTAGTGATGCTGTTGACCAGCCAATCAGTGGCATGCAGTCTTATGATGTCACATTTTAGTACCTGCTCGGATAGCTTGGAAGCCCTGCCGAAGAGGTACCTGGTACGACATAGTATGACCTAATGGAAAATCTGGAAACCATGGAAAATCGCGCTGAGTCGATCCAAATAGGTACTAATGGAAAAGGGGCTGTAGTATGATCGCTAGCTGTACCTGACCACAGAACGTCAATGCTTCCTCAATGACAACTGCATCATGAAAAACACCTTTTTAAGTAATTAAAATTGTGAGCTGACTGTGTCACAGCTTCCCCTGTGTGAGGCCATAAAGACATGAAACCCAAGCTCTGCAGAGCAGGCTTGCGTGCATGTGGGACTGTGATGCACACTGGGTCATTAAGTGCAATTTAGGGGTGGGGGGATGGGGGGATGAGACGCGGCAAAAAAACAAAAACCTAACTATGTTATTGACTACTCATCTCTCTGTGTTAGCCCTCTGATACATTTACAACTTGTCCAGGGTGTGACCACACCTCTTGCCATATGACAGCTGGGATAGCCTCCAGCACAACCGTGACCCTGTACTGGATATGTGGAAGAAACCAGATGGACGGATGCTGCAGACCTGCTGCCAGCTAATGTAGTCAATTGTAAGTTGTTCCACTAGGTATAAAACACATTTGTAGTCTTTTGCTGTCCTAACGTTCTTCATTACTGATCCTGGTAATAAAGTTTTATGACTTGAGATAGTACAAAAGTTCATTGTGACCACATAAAGGTGGACAAATCAGATAAATCTGGGATTTCTGATGTTGTCGATTTGGCATTACGGATTAGACCATGCGTGAGATATAGACAACATGTCTACTTTTACAATTTTTCCAATCAAAATGAGATTCGCTCTAACACATTCAAAAACTTGGCAGCCAATGATAGACATCTGGGCTAGAACAGCAGGCAACCTCTACCTAAACAAAAACATGAAAATAATTATGTTAGTACACAGATTCATATGCTTCCCACTGCAAACATATTGTGATTATCTCGCTCTGTCCCTGTGCAGCTTTCAGATTTGATTTGAATTAGTGACTCCACCAGTCACACAGCGGGGTGAGGGAAAATGGGGACAGTGGGAAAAGCGACAAGTTTTAATTGGCCTTGCAGTGGTGTGCTGAGGTGGCTTCAGCAGACAAGGATTCCCTCTGAGGTCAGGAAGGAAAAAACATACCAAAATGTTGAGGTCACAGGCTCATTCCCTGCAAAAGCAAGTGAGTTTTTGTCTTTCCTTTTCCTACTCACAGTCCTTGAAAATAGCTGTATGAATCTGAATGTAAATGTCCTTCATTCTGTTTTTAACAGTTGTGATTTCCTTATTTATTGTTTCATAGTGACATTGAAATACGCAGAAAGCCATGAACAGGAACTGATTGAATGTGTTAAACAGTAAACAGTGTTTAATAATTTGCTGAAGGATTGAACATAGGCAGTCAGAGTTCATATCCTTGAAAAGAAATATTAAAATGTTCACAAATATTTGAAATTAGGAAACAGGATAGAAGCCTGCACTAGCTGCTCTGTGCTCAGTGATTTGGCCTAGATACTACATACTTTTAGCTGATACAGTGTTTAGTTTAGATTCTTAGTGCGCTAACATTTGCTTATACGCACTGCTACAAAGTGCAGCTGAGACTATGGGATCAAGATTCATCCTCTGGGTGCGATGTGATACTTATCAAATGTCATGTCAATCCTTCTAATAATTGCTGAAAAGTTAAGAATTTCAAACTCAGGGTAGCGCTTATTTAAAAAGTATATAATTATCAAAGTGAGCTTCATTCATCTTCTGGGATCCATGAATGTCAAAAAGTCCAAAACCCAGCAAAATGTCTGGATATTAGTTTTGCAGTAACGACTTTAAAATGCCAATATAAATACATTTATTGAGTCCATGGTTTTAAATCGGTGATTATTGATGTCCTGCACCTATCAGGTTTCTTTGTCTTGATCTCTCAGAAACAGAAAGACCAATAAAATCCATTTTCGGGGATTCAGTGGTGTCACATCACAAGACTTTCCCCTGGGAGACTGGGGTTTGTGGACCATATGGTGCCATTATTTTTTCTGTTACTTTGACACTTTGTTTCATTTTCACTCACTCAGTGGTTTTGTTACATTGGGAAACAAGACTACTTGGTCGGGTCATGTTACCAAAACCCAACCAGGTGGTTTTATTTTAAATAAACCTTTTTTTGTAAAGCTTAGTTTTTATTGTTCTGGGTTTGATAACTATTTCTCCTGCAACCCCCCCCCCCCAAAAAAAAGAAACAGCTTTATATTTTTCCCCCCTTTGTTATTAAAAACATTACATTTTGCACTGTGGACCAACTTCGACATTTTGCTAGTGTGGCTAATGCCATATTTGGCAAATATCGGGTTATCAAGTGCTCCAGGAAAGACTTTAAATCAAAAAATGCATATATTAGAATAATGAAGTTGACATTATACATCCACAAAATTCATGGATGACATATACGAAGGTGTAATTTAGGTCACAGAAGAAAATGTCTCAGAATTAGTTGAACAGCAAACCTTATTTTCTGCATAAATTGAAAAGCCTGTGGGAAGAAAAGGTTTAGAATACAAGCAGGGGAATGCACAGCTCAAATATTTCCAACTTTGTGGCAAATATGACTGTTTGATGGTATAACGCATTGTTGAAACAACATATAGCCACTTCATGAAATCTTACACAGTAGCAGTGTCGAGGACTCTTGAAAAAAACTGTCTTGACACAGTGTAAGCCAGCATGACTGAAAAGACCCAGCGAGTCCCTACAGCCTCTCACGTAGTTTGATTGCCAGAAGCTTGATTCATTCTGCTTTATTCATCAGGGAAAAAATGACTAGATTCAGTAAATTGAATTTCACATATTGCCCTGACAGGTTTACATGCTGACCTGCCGCTCAAAACTAAAACCTATTGGCACAAAAAGCTGTCAAAAATATGTTTTTTTTTAATCATCATCATTTATCATTTCAACACACATCTTAAAAAAGATTCCAATTAACTTCTCTCATCTGTTATACACTCTGCAAAAATATGCATGTGTGTGAGACGATGGATGGGTGGCTGAGGGAGTGTGTCAGTGTATCTGTCCTCGATTTGAGAAAGTTGAACTATCTGACTACTGTGTTGCAAGAAAACGGCTGGCAGATGTTTTGAGGTCGATCACGAGTCTCAGAGAGCACTCCCCTCAGTAATTTTCTAGCACTCTGGAGAAGTCTGCTATGTTGAAATCAAGGTTCTTTCTGCAATTCTGAGCAGCAATCAATCGTGTTTGAGATGCCATATGTGTCAGGGATGCAATTAAGTGTGTATTTTGAGTGGTTTTGTGGTAGCAACAGATGACTTCCAAATGTCTCTTAGTATATTAACATTCTTTAAAGCTTGAGCTCACGTTTTCACTGTTGCGTTTCCTTAATGTCTTTGAAATGCTGAAGGTCAAATCATAATAACACCTTGGTAAACACTGGTGAGTTATTAAATTTTTTTTGATAAGCTTTGAGTTTAGTGGGATTGCGCTGAGGGTTAACAGTGCAAATTACAGCGTGACTCGCATTCGTGATTCAGAATGTCTTTGCCCTTGATCCCGTATGCAAACTTGTTTCAGTTGGAAATGAAAGGTACACCAACCTTGCACGCTGAATGATGTGTAATGGAAAGTAACACTGACCCTGAAGTTTTTCCAGCGCTACTGTTTCCCATAGTAGCAGCACAGAATTAAAATCTGTTCTTGCTAGCATTAATATTTGCTATTATTCTCGACATTTCTTGCACTCTTCCAATAATTGCCAGTCTCACACGTGTACGAGAGTCAAAGAGTGTGAGATCCTGGTATAATAAGGTTATGAAAGAGGAGTACACTGACAGAGGACACTGCAAGATTCCCTGTCTCTCTTGCTCAATTGTAGTCCATATCTCACATTTTATACGAAGACTACAAGACTTGTGTTTTGCTTTCTATTCAGAGAACATTTTGTGTTTTGGGGTAGGGCAGTCCGATTCTATAAAATGCACGGATATCACTGGAATAAAGTGGTTTTGCAATAGTCTGTGCAGAGCTCTTCATTAGAGCACTTAGCTCTGTGTGCATCGTCTTTGAAAAGCTTGTCTCTCATCCCTCCTGATGCATGAAATTTATGTATACAGAACAAGTCCAGCATTGACCCTTACTCCCATGTGCATCGACTACTCTTAATTTCAAAGTACAGGATCGCTGCGCCTGAAAAATTAGCATAATATTCTTCTGCGTCTATGTACAGCACGGAGGATTATTTGATAGAACATGTGCAGTATATGATGTCGTGTCTGCTCACATCAAATCACACATTACTCTTGTACACCCTGCAGCCCATACATTACTATCTTTTATGTGTGTTTTCTCTCTTTTGATCAAATGCTCTTGTCAAAGGACCGGACAGGTGACCCCTGGGCAACATGAGTGGAAAGCGCTTTTGGGCTTGCATGATTTTACCTAGTAAGGTGTTGTCTCTCTCCATTAGCCATGCAACTAATCACAAGTAATTCAAAAGTATTACGGCGAGGTCTGTGCATTTTCAGCCCTAAGAGCTTTTGCGATAGACATGACTATTACCACAGAGAGCATGTTTGTTGTTTCTCCCTCTGATAACCATAAGTTCCAATAAAAATAATATATCACCACTCAAGATATTAGGCATGATCAGGAGTGGGGTGTGGTTTGCGTAGAGAGTGCACATAATGGTGCAGTGCTTGGACGAAAGACGGATGACGGATAAGTCTGAGTTGTGGTTTTAGTATAAAAACAGCAAAAGCAACCTTGCATTATCCAAAGAGGAATAAATAAAAGAATTTACCATTTTTTTTTGTTTTTATCAATTTAAGAGCGAGCGAGTTTCAGTTTTAAGTTGAGAGCATGCTTCCCCTAATTTATATCTCCAAGCAGGCAGAGGTGTTTTCAATTAATCTACCAAGTTTACTGCTCCATCTGTTTGTTCTCTTCTCTCCTGTTCACCTTCATTTTCGTCACCCTGCATATCCAGTTATACTTGCTTTGTGACTGCTCATCGCACATTTTCTTAAATTTAAATTGACAACACTGAGGCGCTTTTAACACCATCAGATCATGTTATTATTCATGCAGGGAGTGCTGCGTTCAAGTGTTGTGGGAGTCTGTAAACAACAAATCTCATCCCCGAGCTTTGGAGGGTATATTGATAGGAAAACTCATTTAAAATTACACCATTTGTATTTTTTGCCCTTTTTCAAGACTTTCTGGCCTCAATTTAAAGGCCAACACTGACAGAAATGCTTCTAAAGGTCTGCACACAAATATATTTTGTTAAAAAGAATAAATATTTAACACATTTAGAAAATGCTGCATTTTCTCTTAAGCTGAGAGCTCAACAGGCCAACAACAGCAGTTCCTCTAATCTTCTGCAAATACAGCAAATTTCCTTGACTGGCAGGAGTTTTGTAATTGTTTAGTGACTTCAGCAAAACAGCAATGAAAGCAGTTGTGACTGTTGACTGGAGTTAATCTAAAACTGGCTGTAAACAGGGACCATAATTCACGATAAACTGCAACCCGTCTGGCGTTAAAACGACTCACTCAGGATTAAAACTGCAATCTCTGATGCTGCAAACTTCTACTTTGCCGGCTGAGCTAATGTGACAATGGGACTCATAAAGACAATATAGCTGTGTCCTGAAACAACTTCTGCAGCAAAGACGGAGTGACTGTGGCTGCAAATGACAAGAATGGAGTTTTGATTGTGTATTGACTTCAAATCTAAGTACTAAATAATGTTTTAACAGTGTATCATTTATAATGTATAACAGGTTAATTCAAATTCACTCTGGGTCTGAAAAATACAACCAACATTAAAGTGGCAGTTCCTTTAATTTCCACTTGAGGCAGACTCCAAAAGTGAGTCAATCCCCTAAGACAGCGGTCCCCAACCCCTGGGCTATGGACCGGTCCGTGAGTCATTTGGTACCAGGCCGCAACAGTTAAGGCTCAGGTGTGAAATTTATGGTTTTAAGGGTTTTTATCGTTTACTTTGTTTCCCTGGATCTTTTCCCGTGTGTTATGAATAAATCTTCTTTTTTTTGTTACTGGTACTGGTTTTATTTTGTTGTATTTATCCGCGACACCTTTGAGGCTGGTCCATGACAATATTGTAAAGTGTAGATCATCCAACAAGGTTGTGCTTTAGTTCTGATGAGTGAAATTCTGTTTAACACAAACTTTTTGTGTGTTTTAGTCATAATTCTTATGGATGCCAGTTGGTTACAAGGTTTACTAGCATTAGCTGATAATTTAGCACTCCATCCTCTCATCCAAATCATAGACTGTAAAAAACAGGAACATAGCTTCCGATTTGGAAAGTTGGATCCAATATGAAAGTGAAATGCAAATGAGAAAGCCAAAATGGCCAACAGAGTCTATTATATATCTCTGGTTAACAATGATTGGTTTACTTAAGCTGGATAGCGCATATGAATAAACATTACTCTAACTGGATGGTAGTAAAGTGTTGGGGAACAGAGTTTAACATACTGTTGTTCAGTAATATTGTAATGAGGATAACAAATAGTAACCCCTGAAAAGTGAAATGTGACATTAAACACCAACTCAAGTAATGCACCTGAGATAAGCTCATAATGGCTTAGATTTGGAGCTACTAATTCCCCGGGAGGTGTGTTTCCAAAACACGTTGTTCTGAGCCCATTTTATGTCCATTTGCATGTCCAAATTGTTTCATCAGAATGTCAGCCAAAGTGTTGGTTAAGGCAATTAGCAAAACAACAGGAACCTCATGCATTTGCACATCACTGATTAAGTTCTTTGGAATATCAAGCAACTGCAGTTAGTGGAGCGAATTAAATATGAAACAAAGCAGCGTGCACCTTTAGATTGGCTCATGATAGCCTGATGAGGTTTTTAAGTTACAACCTTTTTAACCCAAGGTCACGCACCTTTTAGATTGAACAGATGGCTTCTGCCACAAACGCCCTACATGATACTGTCTAATTGGCAGTAACGCATTATTTATTGACCATTTACTGGAATGGTCAATTAGGTTCTTTTGCTGTTTGCGCTGATTTACAAAGCTGGAACTCATAAGCACCTGTCCAATTCCAAGTAATTACAATCACCCATCAAACTATGGTTAAAAAGCATATACACAGTTGAGTTAGAAACTCAGCTAAGCTTTTATTAGCTATAGATCTGCTTTGATGCCTAACAAAACCTTTATGTTTCCTTTGAAAACCTAACATGCCTAAATCCACCTTTATAGGCCACATATCACACTAACCAAGCTACAACCAACCTCATGGAAAGATCTTTCGTAACCTGACAGCTCAAGGCAAACTATCATATGGTGTCTCGCTTTCCTTTGACAAGAGCTCTGCCCGGCGAGCTCCGGATATCACACTATAGCAGGTAAGACAGGAGGTTGGAAGATGCAGAGGAGGGGCCCTTAGCGACGCTATCGAAGGCCCTGGCTGCCACCCGGTGTTGTACGCAGCACGATTCCTGGTGCCTTGTCTTAATGAATGCCACAAACTGTCACTATGCTTCTCACGTCTCAAAACCCACTTCACTTTGTTTATTTATTCATTATCTCTTATGTTTCCCTAATAAGGTGGGGCTCGTGCGAGACATGCTGTCTGCAGAGGATCTAAATGTGGGCAATGTCTCGGGCAACAAAAGTGCCAGCATTGAAGGGTAATGGCCCCACCCACAGGCTGGCAGATCTAAAAGGGTGATTAACGAACACCCCAGGGAGAAAGCCAGCAGGGGTTGAATGCCTTTACATTACTTTGTCTCTGTTTCTATTCATCTCTTTTTTCCCCCAAACAGATTTACTCACTGTCTTGTTTCTGCTCCAGATGTGCATAAAGAAGTACGAGCAAATTGGTCTTTCCTTTGCTCACTTACATTGCTTCACACCGAGTTGCCGAGGTAATCATTTTGCTCGCAAACATGTTGAGATGCTGACAGGCAGAGCAGCTTCTATCAATCTAAATAAGATTCAGTGATGTAGCCCATACATTTTCCCTGCCTGAATGTCCTCCCCTTGAGAGCGAGCGTTCACAAAAGCAGCTAGTCCTCAGATGGTCGGATAAGTCGAGCTCAATCTCCAACGCAACATAGAGGCCTATTTTATCGAGCTATATAAAGGCCAGGTTGATGGGGTTCTAAAAATATGGTGGTCTTAAATTTCTAGACATTCTTGCTCTAATAAAAGGATGCGGCGACTCATTGTTCTACTTTTTTCCTTTTTTTTCCCTGAGATGTGTTCAGCATGCCTGTCCTGAATTCCAATGGGGAGAACATCCTTTCCTTTATCACTTTCCAAAACACTTTCACTCTCCTTAATCTCTTAACCTTCCTTTTATTGCCACATTTCCACCATAGTCCTCAAATCAACTCCTCCCATTTGTTACATCTTGTTCCTTCTATTCTCAGCGAGCGGTGTGATGCATTGCACTTCTTGCATTCCCAATTGCAATCACGATCCGAGTATAATGTATCCCGTTTGTGATTGGAATCATGCTTCGGCCATAACGTTTCTCTGGCAAAATGTTTATGTGTTTAACTCCAGATTGCCGTCTTGATCTGTATACACCAGATGCAGAGAACTATGAAGGATGGGGATGATGATGTATGATAATGGCGATGTCAAGGCTGGCAGAGAATTTCACACCAACAAGGATATTGGGGTTAAAGCCCAGATGGAAGGGGTTAAATGACTGTGAGGAAACAGCCACCCCCTCCTGCTCATTTTGGAAAATGACAAACAAGCATACCGAAGGCAGTTAAAAAATGAAGGCCCTGCGTGATATCAGCCGTATTTCTTCAGTTAATCTGGTTCTTGTCATTTATACTCTTCATCTTCCCTCAGTTTTTACTCTTTCTGTATATCATCCTCATTCTGTCACATCCATCTGCTGGTCATTAGCTGTATTCTGTCACTGCAGGATTAAGGGAAAAGTGAAGAGCTTGAGTGGTTCCAGCAGCCGTCGCAGTTGCAATAACAGCCGAGGTGCCTTGTTTTCAAATCAGTGACCTTCATCAGACATATGCTCGTATGTGTGCGGTGCTAAGAGTGCTGCCGACAAGCATATGCAGATATGTGACACTTAATGCTCTGCGTCCCAGGCATCTGTCACGGCCACTGGCTTGTGTATGCGCAGGGGAGTTGCCATGTGGGTGCTTTGAGCTGAACAGAAGCACGTTGCATTGCTATTCTGCTAATGCTGCGCTGCCATGACATGACTCCTCCTTTTTTATTTTGCATGTTTATGGCCATCACTATCCTGTCATGCCAACACGGGGATGGTTGTTTGATCGCTTCCTATATGGCAACTCTGAGCTAGGCTGTTTTGGTGGGGAAGAAAGGTTTTTTCCCTCTTTTTTCATAGGCCAGAGACAGAAAGAGGGTGAAATGGAAATATTGAAAAGGAGACTCAACTTAGTTTTCCATTCAGTTAGCAGTGGGAGGAAAAAAATGAAATGCAATTTGTACACTGAAAATTGGCCATTGTCTTCGGGAAGATTGTTCTATTCAAATTATGACATTGAAACGACACTGGTCTGAGTCTGCAGATGGACTGAGTAGAAAAGACATAACTCACATGAATAGGAGCTTTTTTACATGATTATAGACAAAAAAAAAGAAGAGATGGAACCAAAATCATAATCTGGCAATGAGCATGAGCATGAAATTGAAAATGAACCGAACGTGAGCAGAATGAAGGGCACTTACTTTGTTTTACATCTCTTAAAACAATACGTACCGCTGATCAACTCAAGTCTTGTTTTCATGCTGATAAACAACAGTCTTTCTTTTGGGCAGCAAGCTCTCTGGGTGGCCCTACTATGGGCGATAGCCGGTTATGATGGCCGCCTTAACGTTTTGTTCCTAAACTGTGTTTTCTGTTCTAATATTTGCACATTTCCAATATGTGCTCATTGACATTTGGATTTCCCAGAGAGCGTCGAGGCAGGATGCCAGTCCCCCCTTCTTTTTTTTCCCAGTTCCCTCTGAGCATGAATTTATAAATTGAAAAACCAGGCAAAAATGACCTTAATCCGCTCTCCGTCATTCTGCAGGAAATGTTCATGCTCTGCAGGGACTGGGTTTACAGCCACCATCTGTTGCATTTTTCATTAACAAAATCTATTTCTTCATTTAACCATGCATGCTCAGACAATGCTATGGCTCCCATAACACCCCTAAATCCTCGATTGGAAAAGAATGAAAACACCAAGTTGCTATAGAGAACATGTTTTCAGATTAGAGCTGTAATTGCGAGTATAATGCAAGTATATTCATCAAGGATTATAGCTATGACATTTTGTATGTATTCAGGTAACAGGGGACAAAAAAATTCATTTAATAGAGCTAAGTCTGAATGGACCTGAGAGTAACATTATGCAGGGACTATTGTGGGCTCTCTTGGCCAGAGAATCTTACAATGCCTTTAACAAATAAGGGAGTTCTTTTGTTTTGTCAAGGACAAGGGGCTTGAACTCGTGTCTTCTTCATTATGGGAGAACTTCTCTTGCCACAAAACCAGTTTGTGCCTCAGATTTAAAGGTCGAAACAACACTAAATCATACTTTTTGTGATAAATGACAGTCTAAGACAACTACCGATAAAGTTTTGTTTTTACTGTGCACAGTTTATGATATTTTAAGTAGCGTATATTCATCTTTTCATGCCTGTGCCAAGTCCTCCTGCTCTCGTGGAGCGGCTCCCCGGCCGGCATATATCATGTCACCATTCCCTGATAGGTTTATTGATTTTGCACTCCCCTCAGCACCATCTCTCAAACTTTTCAACACCAGAACTAACTGAGACAGATATTTTCCAATTGCTCAAAATAGATCATTAGCCAATTGGAAAAGATGGACTTTAAGCCCTACAGATCTATACAGAAGATAAGGAGAGGCGGAAAAAGGAAAATTCAAGACAATCTTCAGCATAAGTCTGTGAAGAGAAGGCAGAGTTTGCCTTTTGTTCCATGCCCTGATGATAAATACAAGCAAGTAGGAGGGGAAACAGCTGGGCAATGAGATGTTTGTGGTAAATATATGAGAATAATATCTTATCAGGGTGATAATAATATGCAGCTGTGCCTGTATCTCTCCTGCGAGCATCATATCTTCAGATGATGGACATGACAGAAACGAGGAGCATCTCAGCTTTTAATCCTTCAATAGTTCCCTATCACAGTGTCAGTGCACGTCCATGTCACAGGGGACAATCTACTGTACCCTCTTGAATGGGCTGTGTTCTGAATGGTGTCTGCCAGCGTCCTCTTTCTCAGGACAAATAGGGTAATAATTCCATCAAAGGGAGAGGATGGGGCAATAAAACACGCAAGAAAGGGAGGGGACTTTTAAATGTGCTTCGTTGTTTCCGATGCAATTACAGCGCCTATCATGTGATGCTTTATCTTTCAGTCTCCATGGAGCCTACTCTCGCTCTGCCTTTCTCTGCCCTATGTGCACACGTACACTGGAAGAAGCGGAAGCACGGAGCGTGCGTGCCAAAAAGCAAAGAAAAACAAGCAGAAGCCAAAGTGTCATGTTCAATTTTAATTTGTTTGTTGTTATAGTACAAACCTGTTCAACAATGTTCAGTGTAAGTTGAAAAAAGAAAAAAAATAACACCTTGAGCCAAATAAATTATGATAGCACATTCCCAGATCACTTCCCCGAGAGTAATCTATGAGGATTTAAAATTAGGCTGCTCTCTATGCATACTAATTGCAAACAGCTTGGGATAAACATATGATTTCAGATTTTTTAATGTAGTTAGTCATTGCCATGACATTTTTTTCTGACTCCACTCCGACTTCAGGCAAGGTCTTTTCTGATCAAGTTAATTACTTTGAGAGGAGCAGACAGTGAGGCTAATTAAGAAATATGTCTAACTGAACTGTGGTCAATGACAGCCCTACTCCTACCACTGGGTTCTGACCTAGATCACTAATGCCTCCTATTTAGGAATTACCACATGACAAATATCCAATCAAACCTCCAGAAATTGCCCTCCATCATAGCGGACTGAACTGTCATCACAGGCAGGTTTCCTGGGTGGCTTATGAAGTCACCAGTAATCAGTCGAGTTCATGCCAAGTTGTTGATTACCTCAAATTAAATGTCTAGAGGCCACTGCGACCCAACTGTGTCACCGACGGCCCCCAAAAGATGCACAATAAGACGACACAGTGAAAATTATAATCAGTGGTATTGGTGGACAGCAAGACCTTGGTGAACTAATAATAAGTCTCCCGGCTTCAAAGGTGTCAGATGTTTAAATTGGAAAAGTTGCTCGTAATGACTTAAACGGAAAAACTATTCTCCACTGGACTCCTGTAGGCAAATAAATAAATAAAATCAAATTAATGCACACTGTGATCTCTGGCTACTGTAAAACCCCTCGCTACAGAAAACACTGTAGTGCCTCAGACCTCTGGGAAGGCTTAATTGAAGATATTTTGTTGCTAATTCTGGAACATATCTGTTACATTAACACATTCGGGTTCTGTGAAACATAATTTCATTGTATTACATCGTGGTTCTGGAACACAACAGTCCGGTAAAACAATGTGGGAACTTTGGGGAACAAAAAGGGAACAGATATGCTTTTCTTTATGTTCTGGGCTTGTGTCCATCATTTTCATCCTTCTCTTATTTATTAGTAAAATATAAAGACTTCTAGATTAACACGCACAACCAGATTTCATTTATGTATCTTGGTATAGTTTCTGAAAAGTCGTAGCTTGGAAGATTTCAGACTGTTTCTGTCAGTAATAATGCAAATAGATAATAGCAACAGGATTGTAACAATTAAACTTCTGATAAAATTCCAGTCGGTTTACAATAAACTATCAATTAATAACAATCCGCACAGTGTTATTCCCACAGGCTGACTTGAGCAGGGGTTTTTACCCTCATAGATAAGAGATTTGCTGGACAAATAAAAATAAAAAAAGCTTAATTACCTCAATAAAAATTCTTAAAATGATATCTTCTTCTCCTTCCCCATCTAGAATGACTGAAGATAAGAAGTATTTTTCAGCAGTTTACTTGTGGGTTTAGAAGATACAGCATAACACAAGGTTATTGTCAATGTTCGGCCAATCGAAGCTTCACGTTTCTGCAGAAGTTTCCTATGAGACGAGCGCTGGCCTCCGCACCGACTGTAATCCTGCTTGTGGCTACACGGTTTCTTTTTTTTTGATGAGCACAGTCAAACTTTACACTTTAGCACAAGACTCTCACATCAGTCTTTATGCAGCACATGTTATGTGTTCTTATCACACCCACAACCTGGGGGTGTGGGAGGCTGGGGGTGGGGGACTAAAAATAAGAAATCCACCTGCCTGCACATCTGAAAGCTTACAAGCAGCACGCTTTATTTAATCTGAACTGCAACTGACGTTTAAAAAAGGCTGCCTGCTTTTACCAGGGTTATGTGCTGTTTCAACTATTAAGGTACAGTTACTTCTCCTTTAAGAAATTCATTGTTTCAAGAATCTAATATATCACCTAATTAGTTTAAGAAGTGATATGGGGTTGTGTTTGTTTAGAGAGCACTATTTCAAGTTCTCGTGTTAAATTAAACTAAACATCTGGTAGTTGTGGGTTCATATTCTCCTTGGAGACAGGAAATCAGTACCAACATACTCACTTAAATACATGTGAAAAAGTGAAATAAGCTATTTCTGTAATGGTTGTGGAAACAGGTTTTGTGGCAGAACATATGAAATCCATTTAATATGTTCTGATACTCCATGGCTGATTCAAATGTAAAATCTTGTTTCACTTAAAAGAGTCTGCTTCTGGAAAACATCAACCTTATTTAATGGGAAATGAAAAAAAGGTCAAGCACTGAGTAATTTAAGACCACACAAGGGCCAGTCAATCCATTCTCTATTTGGGGGAGGGAGAAACCAAAGCCGAGGTGGGTTGACTTCTCTAACCATGAACATGTTTTTTGAGGGGGGGGTTTGAGTATATCCCATATAGTCAAAGGCGCCGGTGGCCATAAAGGCAACTGAATTATTTATGAGCAACATTCTGGAAACAGCGGTGAGAATTCGTGGATAGGGTGATGCATGTCCGTTGGCCTTATTCTGTGGCAGTCCTCTAATGCTTTGATAAATGGCTGTTATCTACACCCTTTGGTGTATGACGGCCATCTGCTGTGGGCTCCTTAAGGGCCAATTGGAGATGTTCAGAAATCTGGGGCAGCTCAGGTGGCTGCATTAGAGGAAAAGGTTGCTGACCGTGAGAAGTCCGGCAATCTTGGTCTGTGTCGCACGGCCACGCTGACCTCCTTATCAGCACAGACAGAACTCAGTTTGCAGTTTTTACTCGGAGGCTCGCCTCAGAGGGATTGGCTCTGAATCAGGATAGATTTACCAACTGCACTGCCGTTTCTGCACACTCATGTCTGCCCGAGCAAAGCACCGCAACCTCTGAAAAGTCAAGTTCGCTTTCATGAGCATGCACAGACTGTTACCGCAGACAGGTAAACAACACAGTCAGCTGCTCGTGCATCTACAGACATACTCATAGAACTGCAGGCTGGACTTAATAACGTCAATAATGGAAAATCTAGGCGGTAAATTAGCACATTTTCAATCCTGTCGACAGGAGAGAGATTGCAATTACATGCTTTAACCTACCAAATGTGGGGTAACCTTCACATATCCGTGCATAGATGCAGAATGATTAAGATTGTAGTGTGTGAGATTTATGCTTCCCCTGTGTCCATGGCTGTCAGAGTGTATCCAGGTGGGTGGATTGAGTAGTAACCGGAGGCAGAGAAAGCACTAAATGGTTAAGTAGGTTTGTTTGTTCCTTAGGGCTTCAGAGCCTTTTCTGGACGGAAAGAGATGAGACCACCCATGCAATTAATCATGCTGGTATTGGCATGGTTGGATACTGTATCCACTCAAGGACAGCTTTGAGATGCATTAGGCCGAGCTCTGCCAATCCCAGGGCACGGTTAGCCCAGGGGGGATTCACACATCTCCTTCTAAACCATGCGTTTCCCTGGACTTACACTCACCTACTTCTATTTGGGTAGAGCAGCTCCAGCGTGCCCTCCTAATGATTCGTTACTCTGAGCTGCTAGAGCTGTTAGGCACTGTCAACCTCTCCTGTCAGAGAACAGGAAGCTGATGTGTGTTCGCAGCTTCGCTCTTCTTCGTATCGACTCTGCCGCCAGTACTTTAATCATCCTTTACAATAAATCTCAATCAATTCAGCACTGAGGATGCGGGACACGTGCAGATGGCATGGGCTGATAGTCCTGACACATTGCAGCTCAATCAAACAGTGGCACAATAAAGCGCCCACCCCGCCGCCACCTCCCTTTCTCACAGGACAAGGATCTGTGAAGCGGCACTCTTGCTAATCTAGGCGATCATTGTGCCATGTAATCAGAGCTAGTATCATCTTCCTCCTTTTTCCAGTGTCAAGCCTTGACAACGATATGAGAAGTTATTAGTTTAGTAGGCAACATAAACAAATCACAACCACTTAGCCGAGCGATCATTTCAGCAGCACTCAGTGGACATCTTCTGCTAGATTCCAAAATTGAGACTGTGGTCGAGGGGATTGGGTTATGGCACGGCGGTGGTAAACAGGTGGCTCCATCGGCGGTTTGCCAATGCACGCTGCACCAAATGGAATAAAATGGCGAAACAGATGTTCTCCTGTGCTGTGCCTTGATTTGAGTTGTGCTCACGCTTTTAAAGCCTACTGAAGTATAGACTGTCCCTGCCATGGCTGACGGGCCTGCTGGAGGACTTGACAGCGGCTCTGAACCCAATAAGTACCGACTCTGACTCCTTGCTGGGCATGGTCTGACAAGGGTGTCAAGCAAATGAGAGGAGCCTGCGGAGGGGCGAAGCAGAGAAAGAAACGGAGGAAGCAGACATCCGGTCATATAAGCAACGCAGCTGATCCGAGACATGCAGTGAAAGAGAGGGAAACGTGAACAGAATTCGCTGCCTACGTGATGCAGAGCTGCTTATGTCGGTGTGTCTCGGCCTCTCGGTTGCAGGCCGGTCAGATGTTTAGATGCCTTTGCCACAATCATTGACCTCTTCCCTCTGAGGCAATCAAACTGCATTTAACAGTAGCTGGAGAAGTAGTAAATCTGCATGACAGTGAGTCAGTAATAACATTTACAGGCAGAGATGAGTCACTCTCAGCCTGGAAGGTTATCGCAACACTCCTCCCACAGCGGCGACAGTTGCAGCAGAAGAGAGTGGATGATCAACTAATAATTGCCATTTTGGTTTTGATATGCTTTTAAGAAAAGAGGAGGAGGAAGTTCACAATGAGGAAGAGGGTCTGAAAGCCTGTAATGACAGCGGCTGGTGCACAGAGAGACGGAGCGGGGGTGGATAGTGTGGATAGCTGTGAAATTGATGCGACCTTGAAAAGATCTGGAGACAGGGAGAGTCTGCCTGGTAATTACGGTGAAAACGTGTGTAACTAACTACCATGTTCAGCCCGCCAATGAGCACAGGCTCCCTGACCACGCACTATACTCAATTACAGGGGAGAGAGACGAGGAGAGGGCCAGCAGGAGAGAGGAGAGGGAGGAACCAGGGTCATTTTCCCCTTCGATGACCTTCAGACTAATGCGGCCCAGGAGAGCTGGCTATTTTCTGAATCTCACTGGAAAATGTCCCCGCGCTCTTTGAGATGCTTTTTTGTTTCTTCCCCATCCCACACGTAAGATGCAGGTGTTGGAGGAGAAACTCTGAGAGAGTAAACACGCCTGAATGTGTTAAACAAAGAAGAGTAATACATGTTGATGGAACTGTGTTTATTATCACATCTGGCATTCCCTCTACTTCATATTTGTTTAATTCACGTCCTATTCCGCTTCAGATAGATTAGGCGGCAAATGTATGGCTGTACAGTTTTATATAAAGCGTTCTGTCACTCCCAAGTGGAACATTTATTCCTGCGACTCGCATTTTCCTGATGGCTGTTGATGTGCCTTCACACTAAGACAAACTAATGCACATTTATTTTGTGCAGCAAATAAAGTGAGTCTGATGTGAATGTGATCTCCATGAGGCAGTTATTTATTTAGAGTTGCCACGATTGGCACAGCGAGAGAACGTTTGGAAATGTTTGAATGTAATTCGAAGGGTGATGAAATTACTTTCTAATCGCAGTCTCAGAGCTCATGGCGTTAATGAACTTTGCCTTCTAACTTTGAAGCCCCAAACAGATTGTCCATCTGTACGATGCCATATGCGACTAGAGGCTGCTGCTGCAGAATGTGTAAGGCTCTGTATGATCACACAGGCTGTTTGTAAGAGGAATGTGTTTGTATATGAACAGCTTTTGTTCCAAAAATAAGACAAGCAGCATCTGAAGGGGGGGTGACATCAATTCAAATTAATTGATTTATTGCACAAAGCAAGGAGTCAAAGCAAGTACTAGCCTGAAATAACATTTTGACAGTCTGGATCCCTCGACTCAAAGTAATTATTTATTTATGTGATTGTTATGCATGTTCCTTATGTTGCAGAATCTTTCTCTATGTGTCACTAATTAACTCTTGTCACTCTTTACCCTCTAACACGTGTCATATGATGGTTATTCGTATCCCTGGCGTGGAGTTTTCTCAATTTTTTCTGAAAGGTGGTTAAAAAAAAAGGTGCCACCTCATTTCACCAGCCCTGCATTTGTTTTGCACTTGTATTTTGTAATTATGCCATTTGAAAATGTTTTTACACCTGTGACAGATTGAACAACTGACTCAGCACCAGAGCTCTGTATACATATGTAATTAGCTATTGCAGGAAATAATTATTCAGTTTCGGAGACACTGCAAATGTGATAAATACTGAAGGAAAAATTATCCATTTAACTTGTCTCACTAAATGGCAGCTGCTCTCTTAACCAAATATATTGCATCAATTCAATCGATTTAGCGTATTTAGTACAATTGACTAAATTGATGCAGTTAGCGCTCATTGATTGGCTGTCACTGTCAACCATGGGCGCTAATAAAGCCTATAAGGATAGTTATTTGAGAAACGAGAGGGCCGAGCCAATGCAAAGATCTACTCACACATTTCGTCGGCGCACTTTTCCCACTCACCATTTACACCCACTGCTAACACATTTACTAAGGCTGCGCTAAATGCACGCTGAAATGACGGGGACGGTAGAACATAATGGAGTGAGGTCATCATCAATGCTGACTTAAAACTCACAGGATATAATTTATTTCCTTGTTTTTATTTCAAAAGGCACAAATACATAATTATACCGTGAATGCATCTCCAACATCTTGACAGTTTCTGAATTATTCACCGGAAATGTGAAAATGTTGCATACCTGTTACAGTATATGGCAGCTCCTGTTTATTGAAGGGTTTATTCATGTTTGCTTGATTGTTCTTGCAAGGGCCCGATTTATAGGTGGACCGACATTCTATCCATCTATCTATGCATCCATCAATAAATTGCATTGTTGTGGTTGTAGAGCCAATCAGAGCCATCAAAGAGCGAGAGGCAAGGTACACCCTAGACAGGTTGTCAGTCTGCTGCAAGGCTGACAAAGACAGACAAACATTCACTCTCACATTCACACATGTGGCCAGTTTAGGGTCGGCCTATCAGTATCAAAATTCATGAAAGCCAATAAAAAAAAATAGAGTAAGGAGGAAACTGAAGCAATACCCTTGAACTAGTGATGTGCAATACCAATGATTTCCTTTCCAATCTGATACCAAGTAAAATTCAGGTTGGTATCGACGATACTGATCCGATACCGATACTTTGTACAAAAACGAAATGTTTTATTGTATTTCAAATTATAGCTTCATAATGATTACAGGACATCAGACTACTTGTTCTTATTGCTTAATAATGCAGAATTATCATATAGAAATAAAAAACCTGAAGTTGTGCGCTATTTGAACACGTTGCCTACCTGCAGCACTAAAGGACTCCGTGAAGGACGTCTGTCTCGCCCTAGCAGCACCTGGCCGTCTCCTATCCTCCTCTTCAGTTCGCCTCAACATAAGCTCCTCATAATCTGTGATATGATTTACTCTGAGGTGTTTGACGAGGTTAGTGGTGTTGCCACAACATCTCACTGTCTTGCAAAATGTATCGCAAACCGCATCTTGGCTGTTTGTGGAGGTAAAATACGTCCACACATGACTCCGGTTATGCTCAGCCATTGTTGTGAGTGCGCACGCCAAAGGGCTGCGACACATTTATACAGCTATATTTCGCACATGACTATGAAAGGTGGAAGAAGAAGTAGTTCCATCTAAGTTAGATGATCCAAATGATATAGTTTCTTTCCACTGTGTTCCTGTTAATGATAAACTACAAATTAACCCCAAATTACTAAAATGTTGATATTTTAATATGAGAATGGATTCTAGAACATAAATAACTGGTATCAATGTTTCAATATTGATCCACACACCACTACCTTGAACCAATGTTATAGATGTTGATGTTTGTCTATCAGAGGAAGTCTGGAACTTCCCTGTTTCAAACACACATTTAAAAACCACTATAGACATTATAGAAAATGGACATACTGGACATACTGGAAAATGTGACAGAACCACATAAATACTTCCAGACCTATAAACGTCTATCGTAAAACAGCTTTCTGACTTGATCTCTGTAAAGATTTTCTGCTTAGTTTATGCACTCACTCACTTGTTTTGGGAATAATGTAAAAAAAAAAAAAGGATAAAAAAAACGTGTTTATTAAGTTTTGGTCCCATCACATTTCAGAATTGAGGATTATCTGTAACTGAAACTGGCTAACAAGTCATTAGCCAGTGAATGTGTGGTTTAACAGTCAGAGGTGTGTATCCTTGTCACATCCACTTTTTTGAAGCCGAGGCGGTGGTGGTTCATAATTCAAAACAGGACTTCAGAAACTGGTGGGTGGCATCACGGTAGCTACATCCACCTTTTGTACTGTCTAAGGAAACCTCACAAACACAACAAGCTGATCCATGCAGACCTGGAGAGAATGTAGATGAATAAATATCTCCACACAACACTTTTTAAGGAAATATCAGATTTTCGAAAACACCAAAGACTGGTATCGAAAAAATCCAATATTGGCCAGGCTGTAGTTGTTGGCCTTAACAAACAACAACAAAACAAGTAAATCAGCACAGATTTTTACCCTGAACTGAAAGTGGAAATGTCAAATTTGTAACCTAAACATTGGAAAATGTTTCCCAAAAAGGATTTAAGTTCATACATGGCTCAAACAGAACTATTTTTAACTTTTAACAGCTATTATTTCTCCTAACTAAATAACTGCTTCGGTAAAAGTCAAACTGGCACTGACAGAAGGAGCCACTATTGGTCAGTGGGGGGAAAGAAAACCCTGAAAAAGAAACACTGCTAAAATGAATAATGATAATGCGATCTTAAAGTTACAGCAAAAAGTCTGTTTGGCTAAAATAACAATAACTTGTTGTTTAAATGCATGGATGGGTACAGTTATCCATCAATATCCGATCATATACAGTGCCCACCTCTGGTCTAACATAACAAAATCCCTGACACATACTCACACATGCACAAACAAACCGTCACGGGATACTCCATGAGTATATTTGAGGAGAGCTTAGACAGACAACCTGATATCCTGACAGAGCCTTGACCTAGTTGACTTACAGATAGACAGAAGAAGGAAAAAATAAAATAAAATAAAACCAAGGCCCTACTCAAGCTTTCCGGCACTTTGAAGGTGCTCTGATGCTACTGAAGTCTTTTTGTGGCATACTTTCTGTGAAGACATAAAACAAAGTTGTACAACCGCACTCTGTCTGAAGTTATCACTTCCTCTCAGTGTTATACAGCCAGTGCGCCGGGCTCAGCTTGACTACAAAGACTGAGCCAGATGCTGGACTTCCTACATCAAGGACATTTGAAATATCTGTTGTCGAATCCTGTCATTTAACATGCTACACTATAATATGTTCAGATGCCCTTTATGTTTTTTGTTCTCGCCTCGTACGATTGTTGGTTCTGGGGGTTCTTGTAACATAATTACGTTGCCATTTTAACCCCAACTCTCACGAAAATGAAATTTCGATCTGAAGCGAGCACTCTGATTTATTAAAGGTCAGGTGAACAAATCAACATACACAAGTTTTTACTTTTTGTTGCAAAACTGCTTCATTATCACAGGTTGTAGATTTTTTTGAAATTGCAGCTATAATTTGGGAATGAAAGGCTTTGTATTTCTAAAAAGGTTTCCTTTGAAAATGTCAGTGGTGAATGAGAATAATGATGTGTTTATATACATGCAGTTCTACAAGATCCTTCTTTACCCAAGCACCGGTTTTGCAGAAAAACAATGCCTCCTCTTGGCCACACTGAAAAATTTAATTAAAGGCTTATGTGTTTTTTTCAGCGCTACATACAGACCATCCACATCCACATGAAAACAATAAACAAAAAAAGTTGAGTCCATTCAATAGCTGATGAAGACAGTGAAAAAGAACAAGGACTCCAAGAAAATATAATTTAAAGCAGACAGCTTGACTATCTTCACAAACTACAGTCCCCTCTTAAGTTGGAAACTATTCATTTAGTCTCTGTCCCCATCTGTTCTCTATCTCATCTTGAAATTGTCAGTTTCACTTATTGTGCAGCTTCCTTGAGAAATAATATTCCAGTTGAAATTATGCTCATAATGATAACATTCACAGGCTCCCCCTTGTAGATTCAGATCAAACGCTTTTTTTGAAATAGTAGATAAAAGAATTGGGGGAGAAAAAAATTACATTGCTGTGTGCCACTGAGATCGACCCATCCAAGAAATTCAGTGGAAGTGAAATTCAGGCTCTTTTGCAAGGCGCTTCCAGCTGACATCAGAGAAGCTGAAGTCTGGGACCATTAAAACACACACACACACACACACACACACAAGTTAAGTTAGAGCATTTCCAGACAATGTATGAGCTACTGGTACTGAAGAGTATATCCCTAACTCAGTGGATATGTCCAACTACAGAGGCATGATGAAAAAGAAACAAAAATCTTCCCAGTTTAGTTCAACCATTATGAATATATAATTTTTTAAGCTTTAATATTGTGCTTTATTGATCTCCATTTTGCAGGGAGCACTTTTCCCTGAAATACTCTGACTTACAATCTAATTTTACCCAGCTAAACTGAAAATAAAACCTCAAATCAACACATACAATCACAAGCAGATGGGATTTTTCATTATTAATTGTTTGTTGATTTTTCTAACCTGGGTTTCAATTCCCTAAAATGTGCATGTTTTAAAGCATTTAATGATCTAATGAAAAATCAGATGTAATACAAATACTGACGTTGCTGTTGTTTTCTTCTTATTTCTTAATAATGTGAATCAAAACTGCGAATGCTGACTTTCTACAAACTGCCAGTGTGTTTCAGACTCTGTGATGACTTTGTTGCTGCTCTGATGCCCCAAACTAACATCCAGTTTTCACAAAGTACTTGGCAGAGTTGCAGAAAAAAATGTCCTCAGAATAGCTAGTGTACTTTATTTATGTCACTGCAAAAATAACTTCAAAATCTGAAGTAGATGCCAGTAGTTTGGTGCCAAAACACAACCAAGGAGTCACCAGTGTTGTTCATAGTTACTTGTTCTTCCCTCCATATAAAAAGAGAAATGTTGGCACCCACAAAAAAGGTTTAGAGCTTCCTTCCTTTCCTTCTTTTTTTATTGGCTTTTCATTTTTCAAGCACCAAATACATGAAAGTGTTCATTAAACTGGTCAGAGATAACAGGATAATACATGGACTTGTATTAACTAAGGTAACACAGACTCTTTGGCTCAAGCATCTATCACACAGGCCTAGACATCTTGGAAAAATACATATTCAATCGACCAGTTGGTGAGTGGGACTGGTTGTTGCTAGGTGAAATAAGTTGTAAAGTGGGATCATCACCAAAAACCTGCTTGTGATTGGTTTGGTTACTGTGATCACCCACAGTTTGGCTTCTTGTCTGCAAACATTTGCCAACTATCCTCCGAGCTGCAGTTAAACTGTGAAAAATGCAACACAAACTACAGGTGACCACAGCCATCTCCTAGTTATTACTTAGTGATGAAAGTAACCTGTTAGAGCACTTCTGCATTACCAAAAATAAATACACATTTGCAACATTTAGCTTGTACACTTGGCTGCACCTTTCACACTGTTGTACCAACGTTGATTTACCAATGATCTGCACTGACTCACCAACAATCAGTAACAAGCGTGTTCAATTCCCTCAAAAAAACAAAACAATTTTTTTAGCCAATTTAAAAGCTTGCTCTTTTGGTCTTGTGGCGCCCCAAAAGGCCTCAGCTGTACTCAGATTGCTTCTTCAAAGTGTGAAGCAGAGCTTTTCAGCAGCTGACAGACTCTTATTATCACCCAAGCCAAAATTAATGCACTTACTCAGTGGCCTCTGCCATCACACTAGCTGACCTGGCTGACACAACAGGACTGCATACATTCCACTTGTACACATCTGAGATATTGCAAATGTGTAATGGATTGAGTCTCCCCCACTTTTAATAGCAACAAAAGTAACAATGAAATTTAGAATATTAATAGTTTTTTTTGACAAGGTATATAAATATGTGATTTACTTGAATTGTAAAACTAACCTGTTACATTAGTTGTTGCAACAAAAAGCTCAACTTAAATGTTTTCTGTGAAACTTCTATAAAGAGATAAGAAATGGATTGCGTTCAAGCAGTACTTGCACAAATGTTCTCTTTCCACTGAATTTGTATTTTTCAAAGAAAACAACACAAACATATGTTGTTGTGAATAATATGTAGTTGTTAATTTACTCAAAATTATATATCAGAGAAAGAAAAAACATCGAAACACTGACAGATATAAACAGGTATGCTGTGATGATACGGAGAGCGAACAACTGTGATTACTCCTCTCTAACCAAAGAGCAGGGAATTTTCAATTGATTACCAATTCAACATAACCCATGATTTGGCCTGGATAAAAGCAACACAATGGAGTAATAATCCTCCTGAAAGCCTCAGAGACTCCTTCCTTGCCATCAAGGATACAATCAAGCATACAAATCTCTGAAGCCTCTCTGGGACAAGGCTGATAATGCTACAAAAAATGAATAATGAACTCTGTAAAGCCAACGGCCTTTTTAATGTAATCCAGCTACTGTCTCTCACAGCGCATTTCATCAAACTTCAATAAAATGATACATGAAAAGTGACACATTATTACTGAAGGCAATCTGAGCCGCTCAGAGACAAAACAATCAAAGAAAGCAATCTGAAAAATCACAGACAACAATCTCGACAAGTGCTGGGTGAAATTAGAAAAGATTTAATTTTGGCGGCACAGTAACAATCAAGGATTGCTTCAGGCTTTGGTAACATTAGAGGGCTAACTTCCCATGATGCTGGCGGACACGGTTTGTTTGATTGCAAATGAAAAAAGTCATGTCAGAGGTATACTTTTGTGTTCAAACAAAGAACACAATCCCATTAGAGGGTAAAGCGCCCATTGTTGCTCTCTGGGCTCACAATCAATAAAGACTCACTCTAGTTCAAGTTTCTAAGATTAGATCCAACGTTTTAGTGGGCTGAATGCTTAAGTGTGTTGCCACAGTGCTGGGTTGATATAACAAGGTTACATCAGCCAGAAAAGGCTTTGGGTACCAGCAAAGCTAATTTAGGTGCAAGGGTATATAACAACAAAGGTCTCAAACAATGTCTTGTTTAGGGTAATTTCTGCTTTGTAGGTCTGTTATGAAAGCAAATGTTTTGACTTACGCTGTGTAAAATCAAATGTTTTCTTTTGACTGAATATTGTGTGAATTTGTAAGTATTTTGTTCCCAAAGGACTTGCTGGTGCTTTAAAAATAATTTCTCAGGCAACAGTTTCAGCTTAAGATGTTTAAAAGCACCATTTGAGGCGAAAATCAATCCAAGCCAGGGTGAACTTGTATGACTACTTAGTTTTGATCACTTCGTGGGGCGAGATTAGAGGCACAGTGTGAGTCATATTGACTTTAAAGCTCAATCAAAAGTAGCCACTCAAGTCCAAGTATCAACAGGTGAGGCTGAACATTGATGGGATTTTGCTGCTCGCTGTTGTAATATCATAGAAGCATTGATCTAGTGATTTTCAGCTAAAGATGTAGAGACATTTAGAAAGTGAAAGCAAAAGAAATAATATGTTACCTATAGTTGCTATTTGATGATAGCGTTTGAGTTCGGTCATAACAACAAAGTAAAATAATGTAGTTATAAAAAAAAAACCCAAACATAAAACGTGAAAGAAACTATACATTCAGTTGTATCAAATGTGGTAAAGTTTGCATTTGGCAGTTCTTCCAAAAATCATAGAATAAGGCTTCAGTCACAAAACAACCACTGGTTGCTAAGAAAGAGCCTGCTTGCTTATAAACATTTAGCATATTGCTATTGTTACCCATAGATTACATGGACGATGCTGACTTGTCTGCAAACACTTGCCAACCACTTGCCCGAGACCTTCAGTGTAAAAGCTGCAGCTTTTGAAAGCAGTTGCTGCGGAAACTCTAACTTTGCATCATGCTTGTTCAAGTTTGACTACTGTACAGCAAGTAGTTGGTGGGCGAATCAGCATCTTTCATACAGGAATCTGCCAGTAACCAAAGCAATTACAAGGAGGTTTTTGTTGCAGCACCTGCTTTCCGAGCTATTTCACCTAGACAGCCAGTAACAGCTCAACAACTGTTCAGGGAATACACATTTTTCCTTTCCTTCCTTCCAGTGGCTGCTGTGGTCTCTAAGCCTGTGTGACGGAGGCCTAACATCAGAGGTTACTGACTCATTATTAGAAGGCTAATATTTACTCTTTAATTTGCCATTTCACTTAAATGAAAGTCAGGTGTCAGTATATCAACGTGGCCTGGAGACCTATTGTATTTCAAAGTTGACCTTATCATTAGAGCTTAATGTTTCTCATGTTATCCCTTTAGATTTGTGTTTATGAATTAATTTAAGGTGTTTTTTTTTAAAATGTCAAACAACAGATGAAAGCGGGGAGGCTCTAAATTACAAAATATATCAAACTTTTTTTTCCCCTTTTCCCTTTATATATATCTTAATTCTTTATCAGCAGGCTCACACAAAGAAAAAAGCTGATTTTATGTCAGTCAAATTTTCAGCAACATGGTTAAATTACCACTAACAGACCAGTTATTTCAACAAGGTGAGGTTGGTCTATTGTATAACATGTTTATACAGTGGTGTTTCAGTAGTTTTTTCCAGTCGTCACACCTGACAGAATCGATATTATTTTAAATAATCCAGCTGTCTGGATGGGTAGATTGCTTGCAAGCATCTACCTTGTATGCTAATGGATTTTAGCATGTCTGAAGGACATGGTTACACAATTTTCTCATAGCATGCATAATGTTGACCTAGCATGTTAGCACTTATTAAACATAAAGACAAAACCTTTATTGTTGATGATGAAGAAATTTTTGTGTTTCCAATCCTTTGGCTGTTGCCCAAGCAAACCAGTATTATGGCAAAACGTGTAATAGACCCAGCGATCCACCGTGTCCATTTCACGCTTTGCGTTGCAAAACGTGAAATGGACACTGCATGCAAAAGTTGCATTACCAACAGTGGGAGATAAGATATTTAAAGCCAAAAAGTCAGTAGCGCATAAAAAACATTTGAAGTTCATTCCAGGGTCCGTAAAGGTCCAAATTGATTAAGCTAGCTGGCTAATAAGTATATTCATGCAAATGTGTTATTAATGTATGGTTAAATGCTTTCCATGATTATTTTCATGTTGGGCTGAAATAAAATATCTCCCTCTGTGGTTACTGCACCTTATTGCAACTTCTGCATGTGTGTTTATTATATGTTTTGCTGTGATATGGGGTTGCTCCCCATTACAATGGGGAGAAAACACAAGGACTATTAGATAAATGAGCAGATTTTAATTTTATAGCACATTTAAAACCAAAGGGGTATACAAAAAAATATAACAAGTAATAATAAATTTAGAAAAGCCAATGCTAGAGCTTCACTGAAATGGAAACGTTGTTGTCAAACATGACAACAACAATGTATTTGTTTCGCCTATATGAGCGGGAGTAACAACAAAAATCTTTTCTAAGTTGTTGGCAAAACTTCTGATGTGCTCATAAAACATACAACAGCTGGATGTTGATATTCTGCTTTGAAACACGGGTCTGTGCAATGATTTTTTTTTGGACTATATGAAAAAAGAAATTTCAGGAACATTATGACACCTGCGACAAGAAATTATCAAAACATATAAAAGTGCACTGAAAACCAAATCATTTTAGCTTTCATAACGCTGATGCTCAGATGCAGTCATCGCTTGTGTTTACCATTAAAACATTTCCCCCAGCTCCACCTGTATGCTGTGATTCTGATGCCTTGTCTCCTCGGAACATGACTCACCTGCATTTTTAGTCTCCCATCTGTCTCGCTTTGAACTGAAGTGCTTGTATTTTAACTGATGCTGTATTCTGCACGGGTGTCTTCACACCTCGTGCTGCTTTCTAATATCGCAGGCATTTTCTGTTTTCTGCAAGTTTTGTTTAGAGTGTAAAAAATAAGATTGTTGTCCAATGAAAACGCATCAATACACTTATTTATCTGCAGAGCCAACATTCTTCAGCACTCCAAAGTAAACAATTCAGCAAAGCATAGCAATATAAGATACGAAATTCTTTGTTTATTCCAGATTTGGGAACTTTTTTATAAATATAAGAAAGTAAGTATCGACCCTGACTCAACTAACAGCTCTGGTTAGTGAAAGATCTCTTTTTAAAACCATGGAGCGGTTTAAGGACTCACATTCTTTTGAGAATACTGAGTCCTGATTTTAAAAACTGGCTGTTTCAACTCAGCCACAAGAACATTAGTAAGTTTAGCTACCAGTATTGGGCGATAAAGCCTACCCGTCATTGGCATTTCTGCTCTTCGCAATGGTGCTAAAGGGGGTTGAGGTCACTGTGAGACCAGTCAAGTTCTTCCACAACTTACTAGTAATTTATTTCTTTGTGAACCTGACTTTTTGTGCTGGGTGAACTTTCATGCATTTAAGTATTGAGGTGCTGCTCACCTTCCAGAACTCAAGTGTACAGAGCAAACTAGTATGTGCTGGTACAGAGTGGAATAAAGCAGGAAGCAATTTGCTAGGCTACATGAAGAAGTCACTTCAGTATTCTTTGGCACCCAGACAGCAATTTGGCAAGTACAGAAAGGTTTAAGAGCGGTAACATTTTTTTCTTTTTTGACTGGCAGTTACTTGGCAAAAACAGGCACTTAACTTAGAACTGCTGAGAGTATTTTCATAAAAGACTCAGGCTATTTTCCCTCAAAGTTCATAATGTTAACCACTAAACTACCCTTGTCCATTGGCACTGTTAAAATAAATGGATGTGCTAAATAAAGGAAAAGCTAAGTTCTAAAATAGTTTGTGCATTGTCCTGAGGAAGTACCAAATGAATATTAGTAACAGTTTCTCTGACAGTAAGCTTACATAGTCCAATATGTAAGCTACCAATATTTTCTTAGTGGCAGATTTTTAAACCTTTTTTGTGTTTCACACTGCCGTAGTTTCTAGAATGAAGTAATAAAGTGGACAGGGAGATTTGTACTTCAAAATGCACGTTGGATATGAGAATAGAACTTCACATGCTGAGTGAAAGGCCCAATATGTTTTTGCCAATATTCAAATTTAGGACAAACAGTCAAATCCTGTTTGTGTTCATTCTTTTTTGTCATGCCAAACATTTGGCATAGATCGCTTGGGATTACAAAACACCCACCCATCCATTAATTCATTTTCTTCTGCATATCGAAAACCGAGTTGTGGTGGCAGCAGGCCACTTCACATATTCCAGATGTACTTATGATCTCTCCAGTGAATACTGGGTGTACCCCGGGGTCTCCTCCCAGCTTGCTTTGTAACCCTCCAATGGAAGGCACCCAGGAGGCATCCTGATCAGAAGCCAGGACTACCTCAGCTTACTCGTTGGGTCTCTTCAAGCTCCTTACTCACTCTTATTAGCTAAGCCCATCCACAAGAAGAAGGAAAATCATGTGCTATCATTGCTATGATGCCATCGAGGTTCTGGACCAGTGGAATTTTTTTGGTTTTCTAAATAAGACAACAATTAGTGAGGCTTTAGATAGCATTAATACTGAAAAGACTCTTCAGGTATTCTCTCAGTTTATGGCCCAGCCTTCATTCCTCTCATTGTGTTGTGTTAGTTGATGCATAACTTGGAGGGAAACGATAATTGGTTTAGGCAAGAAGGTGACCTTTTGTGTTACTTTAATTTTAATTTAAGTTATAATTCTGGATTTCATGATTTTGTTCAATTTCACTGTTCTACACAGTTATGGTCCAACACATGAGCTATGTGGAAGAGACAGAACTTTAACCAAAGTTTACCAATTTGTGAAACAAATTAGGCACAAAAAAAATCATAATCGACTCCAGGAGATGTGTTAGTCAGTGTTATCGGTATGTCAGCACTTGGATGAGTGTTTCAAGTTACGTGTGTGATGATGTGTAGTCAGACTCTAAAATAACCAGCCTGAAGCACACCAAACAAATAACATGCCGGATGAATGGCAAGAGCATAAAGGCTGAGACATCCAGCTCTTAAATGCTCCAGGGAGACTGGCCAGGTCCCAGTTGCATTAATTAACTCCACCTACAGGAACCTGCAAGACATCACAGAGGGATAAACAGGGGAACATATACACCAGGGCCTGGCCGAGGCAGACAGCCATCACAACACAGAACATTCAGCTTCCATATTTCTGTATACACAGTTACTCCTGCAAAAGAGTGAAGATGCACAAAATACAGCTCTTTACAGTTTTCAGAATTTCTGACTTTGAATTTATTGCAACCCTATAACCTAGCCTCTTTAGAAGTGCAGGCTTTTCTACTGGTCCTAGGAGCACAGGTAATACACCTTCAAATAAATAATTCTGGACCTCTGGACCCTAAATCCTGGTTATGGTCATGACCATCGGTGAGGTTTGGAACATAGATCAACTGGTAAGCCAAAAGTTTTGCATCATGAAGGCGATCCCAAGATACTTAAGGGAGACATAATTCACTGTTTTCATTTTTGCACTCTACTAAAATATCTGTGCATGATTCAGACTTCAAAAAAACAATCTCTATTTTTCCTATTCTGCCCCCTACACAAATAGAAGATTTAGAAATAGGGCAAGTGGAGCTTCTGTGCTTGCATGCAGAGTTGTGTGCTTGAGATGGCCTCATTAGTCATGTCTGCTCTTGACATGTAAAGCCAAGAGTATCCCCTCACCTCAGCGTTTTAGTCATTGTAATTACTTATACATACCGCCCTTATTACCTGAAACTATGACCATATGAGCATCTGATAAATAAATATATATGGATACAGTTCAGTTCCGCTTATCCAATTAAGGATCAAGGGGGTGGGGCTAGATCAAAGCTTATCCGAGCTATCACCGGGAACAGTTTAGAAGTAGGGTCAATTTATAGAATCCCTCATTTACATAACATTCATGTTATTGGACTGTGGGAGGAAGCTGACAGAAGCCATGTGGACACTGTGAAAACAGGCAAAAGCCACACAGAAAGGCCCCAGGTGGCAAGTGAATCTGAACCACTCTTTCTTGCCATGAGGCACTACAACACTCTGCTATTAAGTCATAATATATAATTCTCAAATACGGATTTGAAAGAGTTATATGGATAATGCTACAACAGTGACTATGTATGACGGTTTACCAAAATAAACATTTGTTGCTGAGTAAAATATTTTGGTACGCCTTCCCCTCTGTGCCAACTGAGCATGCAACACCTTCTGAAGATGGCATGTTGCATGCCTGTGGGACAGCGATGCCCCATTCAGCTTGGAGGGATGGACACAGCCAGGTATGAGGCAGAACTGCTTTTTCAAAGGAGACGGGAAATGTGCCAGGTGGTAACAAATCGCTAGAATGCCAGGCCAGCAGGCAGATATCCCTGAGACGAGACAAGGTGGGTGTAAATACATCCACTCAACGGGACGCTGGATAAGTTCTGCACCGCAATTTGCAGCTAGAAATGAGCTTTGAAAGTGTGTGCTCGCGTGCGCGTGGAGACGAATGTCTACGTGCTCTCGTCGACACCTTTAAAGTTTATGATTGCTCAGCTGTAAAAGTGAAACTGATTTATACTGATTGACAATGACTGGATGTGAAAAACTGACAAGTGACAGCGCTAGAGCAGTAATAGAGAAAAACACCACTCAATACTCGTGCGCTGAGAATGAACATCATTCTCAAGAGTATCTTATCCTTGAAACATATGCGGCACACATTTTCATCACAGGCAATCGAGGAAAAAGCAAAGATCCAAGGACAGCTGCTGCAGTTTAATGACTTTATCTTCATTTGAATGGGTACCTTTCTCAGAGGAATTGTTCCACATCACTGCTTGAAATCCATTCAGGCAATATGATGGCCACATGAGAGGCGCATCAACCAGGATTCTATGGCTGTGAGTTGGTTTTGAGAAACATAATACCTTCCTCTCGGCAGAATTATCTGGTCGCAGATAAGTTTGGCTATGGTAAATCTCCGCACCTCAGTCTCGGCGCTGGCTGGTGTGTGACAGGAACCTGAGGCAGGAATAAAAGATGGGAAGCCCTGCAGCCTGAACATCGACACCAGAAAACTTAATCAAACTTTATTTACCATGAAAGACTGGCGGAACTAATTGTGCATTGGCGTCTAAGTATCTTCAAAGGGTGGGTGTCCAATATACTGTACATGCTTTTTGCATATTTGCAAAAGAGAAGAAAATAATTACAGCTGGTGACTGAACACAGCTGGATTCTTACAGCTGAGGGGAGCTTCACTGAACTCAACTGTGCATTTTATGCTCACTTAAAGTCTACTTATCTATTTAATTGTATTAAAAATAAATGGCTACATTACCTTTTTACATAAAAAAAATTCTCTAATAGCAATCAAGCAAAGAGAGACCTCTCACTAGACTTTGCATCTCATGGCTTTTAGGGTACAGATGTTGTTTGGTTCTGCCAGCAAAATACAGATGTTTTTCAGAAAAAAAACAAAAATATATTGTAAAGTATTTGGAGTTACACAGACATGATACTGACTATATGTACCATACTACACCAGGGGTCGGCAACCTTTCTGATGATGAGTGCCATCTAAAAATTTCCTCAGAAGTCAATGTGCCATATCAATCATTGCATTAGCAATACAATAACGCTCTATATGAACAGTTACACATTATATAGAACAACTTAAAAGAACTATATTTGTTCGCAGATGTTGGCATAGTGCAGTATTGTATTTGTGTGTATTTCTGAGCGAACAGCTCCTGAAGCATTTGAAGTAGTGGAATGTGGAAATTTCAACATTGCTTGAAAAAACTGCCAGCTAGCAACGTCTCTCTCATCGGTAGGCTGAGTTTTTTAGACAGTTACAAAATGAATCTGGTAGTCGGGGTTGTTAGCTAAGATACTGTCATTAAGAAGCGACACAACTGATGTGTCTATGCGAGCTAATTTGCGATGTGCACCGGTGGCCCGCCCATTTATTTTTAATGCACCTTCTCAGATTAATTCACTGCGTATCGTGCCATCAGTTAACCCTTCGCGTGCCAGCTATGGCCCGAGTGCCCGGGGTTGTAGTACCCCCGTACTACACTGTATAATGCTAAGACATTGTGGGATGTAGAGGTCATCTTTGTAGAACATCTTTTGAAATTTATTTATTTATTTTGATTTGAAATGTGGCATCATTGCCAAATAGATTGAGTCTCCATTTCTGCTGCAACACTCCGATGGTAGAGGTACAATTTGGCGATATGATCACGAAAGCACAGATCCATCCTGCCGTGTATCAACAGATCAGGCTGGTGGTGATGGTGTGACGATGTGAGAGATATTTTCTTGGCACACATTGGCACACAATCTACCTGAGTAATGTTACTGACTCCAGCAACATAACGTGCCATGTCACAAAGCTGAGATAATTTCAAACTGGTTTCTTCGACAATGAGATCACTGTGCTCAAATGACCTCACCAGATGGTCACAAGATCTCAATCCAATAGAGTACCTTTGGGATGCAGTGGAATGGAAGATGCACTTCACAGATCATAGATGAGGATGGACAAAAATCTCAGAGGAATGTTTCCAGCACCTGATTGCATCAATGCTGTAAAGAATTAAGACTCGTCTGAAGACACAAGCGTGTCAAACTGGGTACTAACAAGGTGTACTTACTAATTTATTTTTATTTATTGCTTTATTTGTTTTTGATTTGGACAGTTTTGGTCCTCCATACATCCTGCTCTAAACAAGTGAGAAAAATAAAATAATAAGTGCCAAAGAAATGCATGCTAACAGCAACAAGGAGCATCAGACTAAAATATAATTAGGTATACTTATAAAAGAGGAATATGAAAACATCTCTTTGATAACATATCATGAGTTGTTTATCTCGATATCCAACAAAAAGCCTTTAAATTCTTAGTTTTTGAGGTAAATAAGGTACCAGCTAGTTTAAAGGACTTCTTTGTATGCTGATTAGCATTTAAACAAAATGCTTACATTTGTAAACCAAAGAAATTCGTTTTATTTGTTCAAATGCAATAACTTGTATGGTTATTTTGTAGTTGCGTGGTAGACTGCAGCCTGTATGTCAGTGTCTAAAATGTGGCAGTAATGTACCTGGCTCTCACTACCTGACTGCACTTATATCTAATTATTTGTTTGGGTCAGTAAATCACTTCAGCATTTGAGGGAGTGAATGTGTGCTACAATTAGAAGTGGATAATGTCAACCAAAATGCTCCCAACGATCGCCAACTGAGCCTCTGAAATCAGATCAGGGCCCACCTAAGTTTCTGTGCAATAAACCGTGGCCCTCATGAGAGAGCTGGAGCTGAGCTCTCCCTCCACGTGCTGTAATGACTTCAACTAAGCAGGTCCTCAACAGATGGTGACATTCAACACCCCAAAGGTTGTCTCAAAGCTTAGGCTGGGAGTTTGAGATATTGTTTTTCTTACACAGGGCCAACACCTGTCAGAAATGGCAAACGGGGCCGGAGAAGTTTATCAACGTGAATCCGAAGCCGCTCCAGTTCTTCATCATGCAGACGAAGGCTGCCAGTTGGGTGAAATATACTAGCAGATTACTGAGACATTTCAACTCGTTTCCAGCCATTCTTCCAGTGTTTTACTATATGTCTCCATTACCTTCTATTTTCTCAACTACAACATATTAAAAAAGAAGAAGAAAAAAAAGTAGGATGACTGTATTTATAGGCAATCTGCTTTTTTATATTTCATTAAACAGAAAACAGCATGGTACAATATAGAAATATCATGTACACACATTATCATAGACTTCCCAGGCATGTAAACTCCACCATCTGGGCTTCAAGGAGTAAAGCTGACCTTTACAACTTCCCTACCTTGATACTCCACGGCTGCAGTTTAAAAGTCTGTTTTGCAGAGCACTTCTTCCAGAAAAACAATGATTGTTTTTGCACTAATTGGGGATGATGCAGGAGAATCTCTTCTTTCTTTTGGTTTAGTTTCCCTTTGTGGGCTGCACATATGAGATGTTAAATTTTCCAGCAGAAATGCACATTTTTTGTGCATTTACACAGGAAGAAATAAAGGGCAGTGACAGTGAGCTAAAGTAAACAATGTGGACTTTTCCCCTGATCGACTCCCAACTCAAAAAAACTCGAGACTTTCAACCCTGATGAAATCTTTGCATCACCGATGGCACCCAGAGTTCTTGCAGTACTGAACTGGGCAGTGACACTTCTGAGCACGTTCCGAGCAGTATTCTTTGTGTTGGATTCATATTTCATGACAGCATAACCAAGAGAAGCCATATGGTAATCCAGACTGGACCTGCCTTCAAATTCCCCCGCCAGCTAGAGGTGGTGGAGTGACCTAATGAAGCAGCAGACTGTGTGCTGCCTGGGGTCAGAATAGGAAAGGAGTTCAGATGGCTGTGGTCAGTGGCAGCAGCAGCAGCTAAGCCTAGTGACTCGAGCCCCCCCTGGACACACAGCACACTGGCCAGCCAACCACGCAGGACACACAGGCCCAGTGTTCCCAATAGCAGCGTGTGCCAGCAGAGATGGGGGTAATCTAGCAGGCTTTGTCACAGCTCTGTGGGGTAAGTGTGCATCTTGTATGTCCACATGTGTGAGTGTGGACATAACATTGATCATAAACCACACATCCCCTAACCTCATGTCTAATCTTAAGTTTAATTCCAACATTAAACCTAACAGAAAAAAACACTTTGCACATCTTTCATAAGACAGGTGCGTGGGAAAAGAACAAACAGATCCACTATTGCAAACAGACTCCTCCACACTGTTTAATACTGCAGTCAAACTTGGAAAGACAGTTGCTGGAGATTGTGGCATGACCAAAATCATGATGACCGTGTGCAATGAACTTGCCATCATGTTGCCTTTGAAATTTTTTCAGTTTTTCGACCTCTCACGGTCACTTACCACCTTCAAAGTAACTTCTGGGCATCAAGATTGCAATAAAACAACACTAAGGTGGAGTCAGTCTGCTCTCAGTATGATACACTGTTACTGAATAGGGTCAAGTTTAAATGACATGCAATCCATTTGTGATAATACAGCAAATAACTGTGAATCAACAAAAAAAAAAATGTAAATCTGTTGCCATCTACATTCACAGAAATACACTTTAAACAGAAATTCACATCACCTACTTTCAATTAGAGTCAAGCCAGAACCTCATAGGTTTGAAACAGAACTATAAAAATAGTGATGTAGTTGCTCCAAGACAGCAATTTAACTGCAAAATGTAGTTAGCAACTTTGGTTTAGTATAGCTATATAACGAGAACACAACTAATTTGGAAACAATTGAGTCTCTTGTTTCAATGTGCTACAATCTGTCTGCTTTTATAAATGACATAAATACATTATGTGAATTTGTCTTAGAGTGATTACAGTCAATCCGAGTTTCCCTCCCACCAGTCGACCTATCCAATCGCCCACAGAGTGCAACACATGCAACTGGTCTCTGAATGTGAAAACAATTCAGTGCAATCACTAGGCAACCACTGATTTTTACTAGTCACAAGGAAGCAGGCATTCTGTTTTTACACTAGTGTGCCTGAACCATAATTTGCAAAAAAATAATCTTATCTTTCAATTCATCAGGAAAATGGGAAATGACAAAATGCCGTCTTCTATAAGAACTGGCTAAAATCATACAGCCAGTAACGCTCCCCCGGTGATATAATGTATCAATACCAAATGTAAAAGTTAGAAAGAAAAAAACCACCAACTTTGTATGGAAACAAAAATCAATTGAATTGCTAGATAAATATTGAATGAGTACTTAAAGCTTCCACAATTCAGCTATATTCTCAAAACCTTCCATAAAAGAATGTTGCATTCATATTTTAGAAATACCTGCAAGAAAAAAAAAGTATGACAAGTAAAACAATAAATTAAAACAAGCTTTAAATCAATTCTTATAAATACATAAAATATTGACGTAATGATATTACATTATAACACATCAAGCTGCCTGAGCATATGTAAATGAACACAATCAAAAGGTCACATTAGTGAAATAAACCTGATAATATATGTACATATTCACATGCATGCGAGACCATCTGGGACCAGCCAGACATATATCTTCTCTCTAGCTTGTCTCCATCATGACTGTCAGGAACAGATAAATATTAAGTATAATGTTACAAGTTTTCTCACTTTGAAAACCATTAGTACTGAACTTCAGCAAGGACACTGATTGAGCATAAGCCAAAAAATATATACATATAAATATATATGGAGGATGTGTGGCTTCCAGTGAAGCTTAGAATAACAGTTATCGTAATGCAATCATCATCATCATCAATTTGTTAGACCATCTCTACTTCCATTTGATTTCATTGGTTAGAGTCCATGCACCCGGCTTATATTGCGTCCATTTTTCACATTTGTTCCCTTTTTTAAAAAATATAGAAACAGAATAAGTTGCCACAAGTTGAGCCGTACTCCTTATAGGTAACTAAATCCATAGTTACTGTTCCAAGGTTTCTCAGAACCAAGTGGAAACCTCCCACATTCAGTCCTGTTAATATCACATTTCAGTCTTTGCACATCGATGGACAGCGTTTGCTTTCTGAGCCGTGGCAAAGGAAGAAGACCACAAAGAGGAAATTTTGTCCTAGAAAGACTTCATTTTTGAAAGATACCCTTGTGACTAATCCATCAGCGCAAACCTCATATTAGTTTGGGATGAAGCTTACAATTCATATTTGCACAGAATGAGCACTGTGGATTTTGTCCCTTATCTCTTACATTGGAATTGCATCAGGAAAGGATTTCCTGATGGCGAGCATGCAGGAGGAACAGCAACCGATAACTCTTTTAATCTATACATGGGTGTGTGACTGTTTTACTAAGATACACCTCGAACAATGTGAACTTTTTCCTTCTAACTTTTCATTGTTTGAAAACAGCAGCCTTATTAGGCAGTTTGAGGCACGATACGCATTGATATCTTCCATTTTGGACACACTATGCACAGATGGATGGGACGGGCACCCATCCTTGTGTGCTGTAAAACTGTCCAGTATAAACAAAATTCCTAGTGAGCTGAATGTGGGTGTAATATGCTGAAGCAATTTGCAGTTTGTCGTGTATATAAACTGTTTGCGATTTCAGCCTTTCTCTAGGAAATGAAAATGCTGCCTTTTCTCTCGTTTGAATCCTTTGAAGACTAGAGAGCAAAGGGTAATCACACCTTCACTGAGACCAACTGAACCCAGCACTGTGCAGATGTAGTTAGTGACAAGATGGACTCAGGCAAAACTAAAAATGCGGACACGCTGTCAAGTCTTCAGTCTGCTGTGTGGCAGAAATTCCAATTAAGGAAGGAAACCGCAGCAAATCGTGTGACAACACAAGGACTGCAAGGAAGGTAGAGTCTTGCCGTGTAGGTAACAAAGGCAACATGCTGCACTATGTACAGCACTTTATAATGAAACTTCAGCCACCACTGTATGGTTAAATGCTACATTTGAGTCTTTAATTTTGTGTGACAGTATTTAAAAATGTGGCTGTTTGTAGATGGTGTTTTTTCAGCCTTATTAATTTAATTGATTTATGAGGGAAGCTAACAGGCCACACATCCTTGTTGTCCTTAAAAGCATCATTTGTACACAAAGTCAATGAACACAAAGCCAGAGCACTCATATATTATCATAAGGGATTGTTTTTACACTTAGACTATGTGAAAAAGATGCTGCAAGTCCATTCTAGAGTAAATGTTTGGGTGGATATCCATTTTTCTTCTTCTACTTTTCTGTCCTCTGGCTCGGCTTGGCACTCAAAGCGAGACCCATAAACCTCCTGCCCTGTCCCACATCACCTTCCCGATCCACATCCTATTGGTAGACGCCAGAGGAGGTGGGCCATGAGGGAGGGGCTGGCAAGACAGCACGGCCTTGGGCAATGTGCAGAGTCAAGTTGGCATCCTAGAGTAACCTTTTAAAATGCAAGTGTGGTACTGAGAAGCCAGCATCACAGAGACAGATTTCAGGATGAGCGCTTATCTTTTCAGCAACAACACCCCAGTGTGCCAGAATTCTGTGCTAAGCAGTACAGTGGACCAGCGAAAGGTCACGCATAGTCATATGCAAAACGCAGCTGCCTCCTTCCCTATACACACAGCCACAGAGCTGTGAAATGCATACAATATTAAACAACTCGCGAGTGAGAGAAATGCAATTTCAGGAGACATATCTGATCGATTTTTCTGCGGAATATCCCGGATCTTGTGAAGTGTTATTGCTTTCATATCATTTTGTGGATGTATTCATAAACATCCCACCAGCAGATAGTGGTTTGCTCAGCAGAAATAAGTGACAGATAAATGAATCACGCTATGGCCTAGCAAGGACACTGTCCCCAAGTTCACCCTCAAGATGGCTACAACCAAAAGCTGCTGACTAAGGATTCCCCCCCGTACAGGCCCTAATATTCTTGATCATTTATTTTGGCGATATACAAACACTGTGAAATAACAAAATGTTTTATGCATTCAGTTGCCATGAGCAACATTCTTTTTGCTGTGCTCTTTACTGATAAATATTCCATTACAGAGATAAGGGAGCAGTATGGAGAGCAACAGCATACAAAGAAATCTATATGCAATTTATTTTGTTTTCCTTCATTTTTTTAGACCTCTAAGCTACTGCATATTACATTCACAGACTCAAGTTTGCCAGAAAACAATGCAAGTCCACACATTGCCCAGTTCACTGAAATAAGTGTGTGTGTTATCGTCAGTGCTTGCAAGCAGCAGCACAACAAGGAGTTGGAAACACGCGGATCGCTTCACATTGCAATGTTGTTTTCAGATTTTGCGAATCATGCATTTTTTATATCTTGATAGTGGAAAACTGATCTTGAAAGGGACTGACAAGAGTGATAACACTTATCTGAGAAAGCAGGGCAATACCCAATACTCAAACGGATGTTCTACTATCTCTACAAAGTATTATTCTTAGAAAAGGGTGGTCTCTGATGTTCTCCAGGCTTTGCACCTTGGAGTGTAATGGAATAAATGCCCATATCTTTGGACTGTAAAAAATGAGATTGGAACTGTGCAACTGTAATCCTAAGCGGAGGGAGGCTTTCAGTGTAATCAATCTCCAAAAAGGCTTTTAATGGAATCAATGGAGAGAAAGGGGATTGATTTCTACACAGTATACTGCCATTTTTAGATATTCACTCTGTCAAAACTCTCTTTGGTGGACTGAAAACTTCCAACCAGCGATATAGGCTAATTGCATATTGAGCAAAGCAGTCCATTTGTTAAGTGGCACACTTTTTCTTGGTGACCATTAAGTTAGAGAAAAGCCATATTGCAGTGTGGAAATATAACACTGAGCTATGATCGCAATGGCTAAAAAAAAAAGGCCTCAGTTGTATTCCTGCCTCATATGGACATCTACAAGTGGAATATTTTTCTCTGGCTCCTGACAAAATAAGATCTCTACCAGCTGAAAAGGCTCTGCCACATTCACCCTGCAAGTTAAATTACTATTGACATCACAGGAACAATGCTGGGAAGCACTTGGGAAATATTGGTGTAAAATGCATGAAATGCATGTAGGGGAGTGCACACACTGTACATGCTTACAAGAAAACAGTGTCTCTAGACCTGTGTAAATTTTCTGTTTACATGTGTTTTGCTTTTACACAGTTTAGTATTTGATATATTAGACAACATACAGTGCTGTAAAAAAATATTTACCCCCTTCCTGATTTCTTAGTCTTGTACATGTTTTTCACACTTACATTTGTCAACGAAACGTATTTTAATTTTAGCATGGGATGTACTTTTTTAAAGATGATTTCCTTTATTATGGGAAAAAAGCCACCCAAACCAACCTGGCGTAAGTAATTGCCCCTTATTCCTGATAACCCTTGGCAGCATAAATCTGTAATCAAGTCTTTGCAAACTTCAGAAAAAGTCGATTTTTGTCTCGTCAGTTCACAGAATTTTTTCCAAAAATTGTTGGGGATCAGCAAAATGAGTTTTGGCAAATGTGAGATGAGACTTTGGGTTCTCTTCGGTTAGCAGTGAATTTTTGCCTTGGAACTCTATTAAGGATGACATTTTCCCCCCAGTCTCTTTCTTATTGTTGAATCATGAACTCTGACCTTAACTGAAGCCTTAGGCCTGCAGCTCCTTAGATGTTGTTCTGTGTGCTTTTGTGGCCTCCTGGGTGAGTTGTTGATGCACTGTATTTTTGGTAGGTTGGCCACTCATGAGGAGGTTCACCATTGTTAATAGTTTTCTCTATTTGTGGATCTCATGCCTCTCACTGTTGTTCGCTGGAATTTCTTTCTCAGCTGTGTCTTTAGATTGTGGCATGATTCAGTTTGTCACACAGCTTCTATTTAAGCAATTACTTGATTCAACTGGTCTGACAGTAACCAGAGCTGGGTGTCCCTAATGAAATTAAACTCAGCTTTCCAAAAAGAAATGAGGTTAATTACAATTTATTGATGGTTTAAAAATGGGGGGATATACTTTTCCATATAAGACCAGGTGGGTTTGGATAGCTTTTTTCCCCTTAATAAATGATGTTGTATTTACCTGACCTGTGCGTCTTCATTTAGTCTTCCTCCACTAACCCCCAACTGGCCGTGGCAGATGGCCACCCCTCCCTGAGCCTGGTTCTGCTGAAGGTTTCTTTGTTAAAAGGGAGTTTTTTCTTGCTCATAGGGGGTCATGTGACTGTTAGGTTTTTTCCGTTTTCTTTGTATTATTGTATGGTCTTTACCATAAAATATAACGTGCCTTGAGGCAACTGTTCTTGTGATTTAGTGCTATATAAATAAAGCTGAATTCAACTGAATTTAATTACTTGAGTTATCTTTGTCTGACATTACAAATTCGGCTGATGATCTGAAACATTGTAGTGTGGCAAATATACAAAAAACTCAATAAAGTCATGAAGGGGGCAAATACTTTTTTATAGGACTTTGTATAATGTGTATAATGGAGGCATTAATAGGCAGAGGCACAACACTCGCTGAATAATAAATAGAAAGCCATAGGAGAATTCTGTAATGCCTACGATGGCAAGTGTCCTCCCGTTTCCCAGAAAGACCAAAGAGACACACATTAATCCATTGTGTTATTACGCTGATGAAAGTATGAAACATATGGTGGCAGGCACATTTCCTTGTCACAGCAGTAAATATGTAGCCAAGTTAACCTTTTGTTAATCTTCTTCCTAGGCTTCCTACATCCATATTCTTAATTATCATGGCGCTCCTTCAGTGCTTTAGTGGAATGAGCTGGGACACTGATTGCGCTGGAACTCAGGATTGAGTCATAAATGAAACCGTTAAACTGAAACTTTGCATATGCAGTGGAGGTTTAACATGCCAGGAAATAAAAGGATTTTTAAATCTGATTTGAAGCAAAGTCAAAACTTTTTTTTTGCGCAGTTCGTTGTCAGATTTGAATGGTGATTAATTATGATTGTTAGTCTGAAAGAACTGCCTGGAATGAGTTATTAAGGTGACTGCCGAGTGGCAAGACTTCATTATATATTTTATTATAGCTTTCATTTACATGTGGTGTGTTGGTTATGCCTAGTTTCAATACGTAAATCAGCTTAGTGGGGCTCATCAAAGAAATAGCTGGTTCTTTTTACTTTGTTAATGAAAGGTTAAGTGTGAGTTTTAAATCTTTTTTACAAGGAAATCTCACAACTGTACACCATATATACAGTTAGTTCCATGAGTTTTTGACATTTTTTCTTTTTTTGCACTTTTCCCTTTGTACAACACTGCAGTGCTTGAAATCAAACAATCAAGATGTGATTGAAGTGCAGACTTTCAGCCTTAATTCAAGGGGTTTAACAAAAGTATTGCACTAACTGTTTAGTAATTAGAGCCATTTTTATACATAGCTCTCCATTTTCAGAGGCTCAAACGTAATTGCTCAGTTCACTCACAAGCGGTTTCATGGCCAGCTGACGCCTGCGCCCCTTCTTTTTTCCCAGTGACAAATAAAACAGACAAAAGACCTGTAAATGATTCCAACTGTTGAATGTGTAATTCATAACTTTTACCATAACTCTCATTATGAGGTCCAAAGAGATGTTTATGCAAGTGAAGGAGGTCATCATTAAGCTGGAAAACAAAAACAAACCTAAAAGAACAAAAGGAGGCAGTTATATCTGAATTTTTATGTTAAAATCTCCACATATTTGAGGCCATATTGTGGAAATATAAGTGAAACTATATCAAGGTAACATCTCACAATTCTTTTTTGACAACTGCAGTCAATAGAAAATACCCACATACACACAGACACACACACACACACACGTACACACACACACAGACACACACACGCTGGCAAGTGAGACTCAAAAGATTCTTTAGCTGTTGGCATAGAAACTGAACACGGACAGTTCAGGTTAAAGGGTAATTCCACTTTATCTCAGCTTTGGAAAAGTCACTCCCAAGCTTTTAAGACAGTTATGCCTTTTCTAGTACAAACATGCTTTTATCTTCCATCTACACAGAAAATACGAAGTTTGTGACCTGTGATTACACCTGTCAGAAAGTTCCACTGCCGACAGTGTGCCTATTGTATAATTAACCCTTTCCACCCTCGAGTTCCCTGCGCTGGGACAAGGCCATATCTGTTATTTAAACAGACTCTGCTGACATTTTCGAAGGTTGCTAAGTGTGGCACCTTCAGTGAAGAGGCTGCTTAAATTACTGCGGCTAAAAGGGGTGTATGATTGTTCTGTTTCATTCCTGATCCATCACATTTTGTAGAGTTACGAGGGAGAATTTTCAGAACTGTTTCAGTAAAATATCTGACTCTTTGATTTAGGTCTGCTTTTCCTCTTCAGTTTACTGTTCTGATTAGGAAACAATAAAATATATATTTTTGATAATCCTTGTACATGATAGGGACAGAAAGACTCCCTGTGTTTCATCATTTGTGTTGTACAGGCTGATACAGCCTGATACAACCACACCTGTTAGACTTAGACATATTTTAGATGTGGATAATGATTTCAATTTAATATTTTCAGTCATGATAGGAAGAAAACACACTCTCCTTAGTTCTAGGGTTTTACTTATCAGAATATAACAAAGTCTGAAAGACAAGACGGTTGCCCTTCTTCCCAGGAATGAACATCCCAGCAACTTCACCCTAAGGTCAGACTGTGTAATGCTCAGAGAAACTGCGAAAAAAACCCCAATAGTTACATTTCAAACTCTGCAGGCCTCAGTTAGCACGTTAAATTTTCAATTCATGACAGTACAATTAGAAAAAGACTGAACAAGTATGGCTTGTTTGGAAGGGTTGCCAGGAGAAAGGCCCTTTCTCTAAAAAGAACATGACAGCACAGCTTAGGTTTGCAAAATTGCATCTGAACAAACCACAAGACTGCTGGAACAATGTCCTTTGGACAGATGAGATCACATTGGAGATGTCTGGCCATAATGCACAGAAAAAAACAAACACAGCATATAAACACAAACACCTCATACTAACTGTCAAATATGGTGGTTGAGGGTGATTTGGGTTTGCTTTGCAGCCACAGGACCTGGGCACCTTGCAATCACTAAGTCGATCAACTACCCCGTATGCCAAAATGTTCTAGGGTTAAATGTGAGGCCATCTCTTCAACAGCCAAAGCTTAGCCCAAACTGGGTCAAGCAACAGAAGAATGATGCCAGCCACATCAGCAAATTTACAATAGAACAGCTGAAAAAGAAAAGATTTAAGGTCTTTAAATACCTCAGCCTGACTGACAATAGCTGAAGAGAGCTGTGCATAAATCAATGACCTCAATGAACTGAAGCAACATTGTGAAGAAGAGTTCTTTAAAATTCCTCCACAATAATTATTTAAAGTTATTGCTCCTATAGGTGGTTCTCCAAGTTTTTCACTCATTGTTTATGCATTCTGGCTTTTTTCTTTGTTAAATAAATAATGACATCAAGTCTGATGGAGGCCAGATTTTTTTATTATGTTCTGATTCATCAAAGCCTAGATTTGATTTGATGGAGTGTATTTTCTTTTTCTTTATCGTGACTGTCCTTATCAGTTTCGCTGCCCGTAGTCCAAATTGTGGAATCAGTTAACCGTTCGATTTTAAAAAACCTGATTGCATTTGTGTTTTTTGTTTGATAGTAGTGATAACTATTCAAAAAATTAGGATTGAGGTGTTTGTGCATCTGACATTTAATGTCTGACTAAAGTCAGCAGCTATTTTGGAACACCATCAAAGCAATTACTGGGCACAGTTAGGCACACCCAAGCAACTTTGCAGCAAATGGGTTCAACAGCAAAAGAATGCAAGCAAATCATGTGACATGGTGTCAGTAAACTGCAGACAGCAGGCAAATGTTTACCAACCCAGCCGGTCTGTGATCCCTTTATGCCAAAGGATAGCGCAGGGACCAGAGAGGCAAATTGACTAGAGAAGCAAATTATCTAACAGTGCTGAGTCCATCTTTCTGTGGACAGAGTACTCAATGCTATTTAGGGGAGAGTTCATATTTCACTTGTGAGTGGAGAAGTGACCAAACCTGATACCTGAATTTCATTTGGAGGAAATGGGTGGAATTTCAAGGGGAACGGTAAAACTCATCTGAAGTTGTAAATGCAAAGGCGTGAGTTTCAGACAGACAGTGTGTGCATCTCTCTGTGACACGTTCACACAGCTGTCACGCCGGATCTTATTTTTCTTCTCTCTGCCCTGCCTCTCTCCACACCTCTTTTGTTCTCTGTCACTTTACTGTGTAGGTGTTTGTCAGAAGCCGTGACAAGTTGAGCATCAAATGAAGTTGACAGATTGTTGACATCTTCACTCAAAGTGTGCTCGGATTAAATGCTCTCGACAAGGACTGCTGTTTTATTTCTCGGCTGAGGTGTGATGAATTATGAAACAGCCATAGTTGCGTGTCAGGCCCTGTGCCAGGATGACACATGGTGATCATGTTAGCCCTTCATTGGTTGCAACGCATTCTCTCGATGTAAGCTACTACGCTCGCTCATGTCCACTGTCGCGCTGCTGCATCACAACGGAGGAGTGTCTGGGGAGCAAAGTCTTTGAATAGATACCCTGAAACAATCATTTTTATTCATAAACACTGGACAATGTTTGTTCATATTAAGAAAACCCATAAAAGGAATGTTTCAGATGTAAGCCTCTGGGTTGTTTGCTTTAGCTTCTTTCTTCATTTTTAAAAAACATTTTTTTAAGTAGCTTTCCCACCACCTTTAGTTAAGAATTCCCTTGCAGTGATGTCCATATGGTAGAATCATACACCATATTTTCAGGGTTTGTATATAAAGTGGATCACACTTCCTTCAAGCTCACCAAACACATTCCCTACCTGCTGAGCACAGACTTCTTAAGGCTTTGATCATCAGAAGCCTCCCCCACCCCAACTACTCACACAAACATGCACACATTTCTAAACAGACACAGAGACTTTGGGCTGTTATGGAAGCTTGCTCAAAAAGTATCCCAGAAGCTATTATTTTGTTTAAACATTACACCCCGAGCAACTCACCTTCAGGTCAGGAACCTGTAGGATGTTTTTTTGTTTTTTCTTTTGTTTTTTTTTACTTAATACATTATAAAAAGGTGCTTCTATTTACTGTTGTGGATGTGACATTCATATATCAAACCCTATTCCAGTCTCGCCTCATCCTGCAATAGGAATGTCAAAATAACCCAAGTAATGGCTGCAACTGATCTCATGGCCAGGATGATGAAACCATCGCAAACAGGAAATCATGCATGAACTGAAAGGCTTTTTTTCTTTACCTTCACTGCAAAAGCAAACACATATAGTTTCATAATTTTCATAATTTTACAATTATATCCCATGCTCCTGCAAATTTATGGAAGCAGAGAAAAGCCTTTGCTTGCAGTTATTATTTATAAAGCCATTATCTCAAGATCACAGGTTAATTTTTTCTTGCTTCTTGTTATCTTGGGAAAACAAAAGAGAAAACACAAATGCCAGCGTGCACAGATAGCAGCTTGTATATTGTATCAACTGATTTAGGCTTGATCAGTAGCCATTACTGATCAGCACATCAGACTGCACTTCAAAATAACAGGTCTAAAAAGGGCCAATGTTGCATTTTCTTTCTGATCAGTCCTCCTCATTTAAGCAGAGGATGAACTCGACTGCAACTTCACACACGAGTGCGCTTTGGTGATCGTGCTTAAGTTATTAACTCATCAGTAACTAAATGAGGAAACGAGGTTGTCTTCATGTCGACCAAGTTCTCATCCCATCCTCATTCCACAGGGATCAAATAGTTGCTGCAGCTGGAGTCTCAGAATTACACACTAAACTTGGCATGCACCAGGATTAGGCAATAGTGAGATGATTCTCACTCCCAACTCGTTAGATTTGTTGGCGTCACGTTTAAATGCATTGGGTAAGCATAATTTTTAAATATGCAGGGCAACTGCAGAGGAAGGCCATATTTTAACCCAAACCATGGTATTTCCTAAACCTAACAAAGTTATTTTAGCACCAAAACCTAAACTGTAAAAAAAAATATAAGGAAATTGAGGCCACAGTCAGACATGCCAGAGAGCACTCAGGGAACCTCTGACAACCACAGGTGGGGAGTTCCCCGATTGTTTGGCACATAATAGCTGGAGGTTGTTGGCTGTTCTTGGGTAAAGTCAGTTACAAAGAGGCAAAAATTTCCCTGAAGTTAGTTTGACTGCTAACAGATAGATGTGGACAGAAGATGCTGACTTGTCTGCAAACACTCCTCAACAACTTGCCGAGCCGTAGTGAAAAAAATGGAATCCAAACCAGAAACCTTCAAAATAAAGTTTACAAAGTTTTCACTGCCAATTGGTGATTAGATGGCGAGTGTTTTCTTTTTTTTGTTTTTTGTTTTGGTTCAGCGCCGTAAATGCTTCTTCCAGCAATCACTCGCAGACCGGTTGGGGAATACACATTTTTCCCTAGCGACCTGTGGTTGCCACATGACTGCCGACTGGTCTCTAGGTCTATGTGCCTCAGGCCTAAGTGAAAAGAAATCTAATCAGTCATCAGAAATTAAGGAAACAAAGTGAGGATATAACAGAAATCAGTTCAGATTTAGTCCACTGCCACTTCTCCAACCAACAGATTCAAACTTTTTCACTCTTCCAAAGACGTCTGATACCTCTCTGTTTCTAATAATGCTGCAGCCAGTGCATCAAGGCACCAGCAGCACCAAAGGCCTATCTCTCAGAAGCTAGATGCATCTGACAGAACAGCAGTATGTGATGTCCTGGGATGAGAATGCACTGAGGTTCTCCATAAATATCCTAGTATCTAAAAAGAGAATTACAAAATCCACTAGTAGATGTCTGATGGTAAATTATCTCAGTATCATTTAAAATCTGCTTTTTGTTCATGAGATAACAACATAAACCCCCAATTCACAAGTACAAAATGCAAACAGCTTTTCTCAGCTTTGTTACAATTTAATTTACTAATGCTAAATCAAGTGCGTATGAAGTATGTCAGTGGTTTTTATTGCAGTGATGTCCTGTATCTTATTTCCTTTCAGGTCCTGTTTTCATCAAGCATCTCAAAGAAGGTACTAACTAGGCAAGAATTCTGAGAGTCATGCATATATGGTCCTATTTTTAGTCACAAAGCTAAAAGCACTTCATCAGCTTTTTTTTTTTTTTTTTTTAACTTTCTGTAGGAAATGAGTCATATTTCTGCTAATATTCAAAAGACCTCCAGAGGTGTCCTAACCTGTTAGGGGTTGGCAGGAGAGTGCTGTCAAGAAATTTGGGCCCTTTCCATAGAATAAGAAATGTTTTGGCATGCCTGAATCATAATCTTCTTTTCTTTTAAATGGCATTTTGACAAAAACAGAATATACTTTTGTAAATGACCTTGTAGGAGAGGCGAGTGCTCCATCATTAATGAGAAGACAGAGTTTCAGCAAACTCTTTTACCGGGCCTTCACATCCTCTGTCTGTCACTGGTGTTATATGTACCTAACAATTATGGACTTCTTGTTATGGATTTGTTTGTTGTGGATTTGTTTGTTTGTGGTTTTTCACATTAAACATGACAGAAGTTAACATATGTGGAAGCTCTACAAGCTCGTTGTTTCACACAATTTTTCCCACTTTTGGGTCTGTATGATGCTGATGTCTTTAATATGGCCATGTCGGGCACACAACCCCACTTACCTGCTGTAAAACCTTACATTCGAGAAAAGCAACCAATCAGAAGATTTAAAAGGAAAGGAGACAAAACTGAGGCCTGAACTGAGGGGATGTTTCATGGTCCAGTACATCAAAAATAAAGATCGTTTTCAACTACTTTAGTAGATTCCAGAGAATAAAAATACAGTGGTGGAAGGGATCATAACAGGTTGCTTTAACCTGTTTATTCCAGTTGAAAATTATACTTTTGTATATATATTTCACATAATAGCTGGGTAATTGGGTTATCTCGGTTTTCATACTGGTATACAACTCTTCTTTTTTTTTCTTCGAGGCTGAGAGCGTTTTGAAACATGAACACATTACAGTCTCTCCCAGGAGTCTCATTGTTAACAGTATGTGTAACTTCATACTCTAATGTACTGCTCTGCTTTTAGTCCAGTAACTCAGCACAATTTCTACACAGTGAATCCGAGATGCTCGACAAATTCCGGCCCAGATGCGGCTCCTCCTGTTCCTCGTGCTGCTTACGGCTGCATTTTGTTTTTAAGCTGGACAACAAAAGCATCCTATCTGATCACTGCCTCAGGTGTCCAAGCTGAAGGTCTCTCTCTGTCAGCGATATAGCCCACTGTCCACTCCTCCATGTCAAGTAGAAAGTCAGACAAAAACAGATTGGTATCGTCTGACTTAGCGCCGTCCTTATCGCGATCCTCATTCTGGTGTTCCACTAATGCCTTGAGGTTCTCTGTGTGGGTCTTGCCTGCGCTGTTTTTGCAGTGCTAATGTGTGTTCTTCGGGGTTTGGTTTACACAGATTTGGCCTCCTAACTGTGCCATTTCTCCCCTCCTAATCTCAGAAACATGACTGCTATCTGATCCTCACCAAAAGCCACTTAGACAGACTTACACAGGGTCTGCTTTGCTTGGCAGACAACAGACGGCTGAGCATTTTCCCCTGTTTACTTGGAAAAGAAAAAAGACTTGTAATTTGAGAGCTCCTCTGAATGGTCAAAGAAATTGAGCCATAATTACAGAGCTATAAAGTATCAGGGAGGAATAATGGGAACATGAATTAGAAAGCCGGGTTGGTGCATCTATAATCTTTCCAATGCATTGAAACCGGAGCAGGGAATCCTTGTATTAATTAAAGTTATTGAAAATCGGAAAATTTATGAAATGATCTCCAAAGACGATTCATCTGTAGTATGTTCTTGCATGGCACAAATTAGTTTATTGTTCACACACAATAAAGACAACAACGTGCATGCAGGCATATTTTTTTTCTTTTTGGGTGGGGGTGGGGAGTTGTTTTCTACTAAGGCTGCTTCTTCCATTAGTAACTCAAAAGAAAAAAAAACAGTAGGTGAGATAGACCCTTTCCACAATCACGACTTGCATACAAAAATTGCTGAAAGTATTTTTCACATGTGTAAGCGCTAATCACATGTCACAAAAGCAATAAACACCGAAAAGAGAACGGGAGGACGGATGACGCTGATAACACCGGATTGTGAGGTGGTGTGGAGTGAATGGAGCGTGGGAGGATCCCGCCTGTGTGTCCATGGTAAACACACCGGCTGCTCATGGCAGAATACTGAAGCAGATGGGTCACAGAGAGAAACATATCAGTGTGTAGAGTGACATCCGGAGATCATTATGTCCAATCAGAGCAGAGCAGGAAGTACAGACCAATTGAAATTGATGGCACCAGACTGCTGCCTTACAGCTTTGAATAAATGAGGAGAAGAAAAGAGGGCAACAGAACAACAAAACCACAGTGTCTTCTCCATTTCTCACCCACAGAGAGAAAAATTCCCTCTCTGTTTCGGTTTCAATGTGCGGCATTGTATGCGTGCTCGCTCGTGTGTGTTGCTGTACAAGACTGTGCGCTTGTACAGCAACACACACGTTTGTGTGTGCGTAAAAGTTAGAGGGGATGTAAGAAAAAACCAGAGGGAGGGAAAGTGAGAGAAAGAGTTCTTAACTAATGGTTTCTTTTTTCAATGTTGTTAGTTTTTGTTGCAGATATTTCGACTGCAGTGCACTGCAGAGATAAATTACTGATACAGATTTTATTACAGAAAAAAAATGAAAAAGAAACAATTTCAAACAGAAGGAAAACATAAAAAACACAACAATGTGAATTGGATTTTTTTCTGTTACAGTAAAATATATTTCAGAGGCATAGCAATAAATAACCTTCTTTCTTGCTTGAGATCAATCACAAGTACATTTTTCCTTCATTACTGTATACTTTTGCCCATGCCCCATGCACTTCTAAGACAATTGCATTTAATGTATACAGTACAAGGAAAGACAGCATCGTGTTCTTGCTGAAAAGGGTGTTTAGTTGTTCCCGTACACTGAGAGGCTATCAAATCAATTTTGCAATTATGCAAAGTTTAAGTGTTTTGTATTGCACTTCAGGTGTGCAAATGTAAGAGTGCTTAATTGGAAAGAGACATTTGAAACAGGATGTTAGGAACTCATTGTCAGATTCATAATGGAATTTTAGAATTTAAAAAAAAGAAGGTAATGTTGCTGTACATTTATCCCGTTTTCAAAATTGCAACTTTTATCTTTCCTTGTATAGATTTGTAGGTCCTTAATCTGTTGAGGTTAATGTTCATCATCCAGTAATGTACACCCAATCTTCATTAGGTCCATCTGTTCAACTGCTCGTTGATGCAAATGTCTCATCAGCCAATCACTTGGCAGCAATATGGATTTTAGCATCAAGACGACCTATATTTCAAACCAAGTATCAGAATGGGGACAAGTATTTCAAAAACTGCGGATTTATTGGGATTTTCCAGCTCACAGGAATGCATCAGTAACAGTAGCAGACGATCACACCAGGTGCCATTTCTGTCAGCTAAAAACAGGAAACCAAGGATACAATTTACATGGGCTCACCAAATTGGGCCGATATCTGCAGCAACTGTGTTTTGCTATCATGTCAATATGGACCAAAATCCCTGAGCAGTGTTTCCAAGCCCTTGCTGAATTCATGCCATGAAAAATTAAGGCACCTCTGAAAGCAAAAGGATGTCCAAAATGGTATGAGTGAGGTGCCCCTAATAAGTGTTTCCCTTTTTTCCTGTCTCTCTAAGCTCTCTTCTCTTTCCCATCACTCCCAGCAGATTGGGCTGCCTTTCCCTGAGCCTGATTCTGGCCGATGTTTCTTCCTGTTTAAAGTAAGTTGCCACGTGGTTGCTTATAGGAAGCCATTCGACTGCAGGGGTCCCTTCTGATATTATAGGGTCTTTACAATAAAAAGCGCCTTGAGGCAACTGTTATTGTGAAATAAATAAAATAAAAAAATGAATAAAAATGAATTGAATTGAAGTTTCTGGTTAGTGTATATGTGTGTGTGGTAATATTGGCTTCCAATATTGGCAAAAACAATGATATTGTTTGATTTAATAATATGTAAATCTGCCTACATGTGATAGTGTTGCACCTTAATACTGGTTGCCACCGTTCATAAATCATAAACGAAGAACTGGTGCAGTAACTACCCAGCAAGCCCCTACAGAAGTAAGAACATGGTCAGTGGACATTAAATTATAGTGTGTCAGAGAGGTTAGTTGTCAGCCTGTGGTCTCACACATGAATTCCCTCTGCTCCCTACAAGTGATTTTATTTTATTGGACAATTTATTGATGGCGCATGTTTTGTTTACCAGGTCATCTGGTTGCCATTTCACTGTCCATTTGGTGTAATTGTTCCTTTTGTCTTGTTGTCCGCTTTCGTATGATTACATTTCCAGAGGAGACTTACAAAACTGATGACTCATTTGACTGGTAGTGCCTTATTGCATTTCTTTTCCTCAGATGCTGTGCTATTGCTGGTAATAAAGGTCCTACAAAGTCTAACACAAACTGATAAACAGTCAGGTGCACTGACTGTCCTCTTGAACCACTGTTCCATGCAAATTACAAACATTTCTAGTCTGGTTCACTAAGAACATGTAGCTAGAAACATTATACTTATGCCAATGGATAACAATTTTTTTGTTTGTTTTTTTAACGCAATAAAAATCACCTTTAATATTTTATACTACGTTTAGTGATGGACAAAGTCTTGGATTTTAACATTAACATGTGCTTTTATTCCAGACATAGACAAAAATACAATGCCTATAGTGTCATAGCTTCTCAAAGGGCAGAGCAGAGGCCAATCGTCAAGTCGGTTCTATTTCCATACATTTTTGCATGATTGGTGCAACACAAAGGACAAGATAGCCGTCAGAAGTAAGTTAACAAGCTCATTTGAAATACAGCTAGTTTACAAAGAGGCTACTGTACACTGCAAGCCGAGATCGTTCAAATGCACAGTTAATTTATAAAACTGACAGAGGATCAGGGATGCCAGGGACTCCTTTCAAAAGTTTCATTGTTTCTGATACAAGGAGCTTTTCTTCTACTTATGTGGTGAAACCTTGTTCATATATTGCAGACAAAAGCCCAACTGTGTCTGTTCAAAGTTTTATTTTCTGGACTAATCTTTTGAAGGCTAATAATAATACATTCTGGTGCATACAACACTATAGGAATGATGCCAGGCAAATAAAAAACTCCTTTTTCCCCCCACAACGATCTGATGAGCGGCGACTTTTCATTCCTCGTCTATAATGGGCTTTATTGTTGGACAGCACTATAAGGCACGCTGTCTAATCATTGCAAGCAGTGAGTAAACAGCATTGCTGTCTGATTTGTTCATTTTGGTGACACACTGAGCACACCCTACACAGGCCTTAGCTGCATATGAGCCTCAGTGTGCAAAACTACTATAACTACTCTAGACCAGACATTCTACTAACTAATCTGATCAACGGGGGACATGCACATCCAAACATATCAAGTCTTCTGCAACGCTTGAGAGCAGAGCAGCAGCTTGTGTTGGAGAGTAGATGTCTATCTATAATCAATACACCACAATCTGGCCTTATCTCACGCTCTGATATGCTGCACAGCCACTTTTCCACACCCTCCAATGTCCTCCGGCATCACATCTGAGAATGTTGACAGCAATTATGGATTGCCACCTTTTTCCAATAAGCCTGCAGTCAGCATATCCCAGCAACATTCAAAGGTTCTAAATCTGGTAAAGTAACTTTTTTCGAGGAAAAACAGAAAACAAATAGACGAAGTGAAAATTAGTTTGCAAAAGATCCTTTCTCTTTCTGAATTCACAATTAACTAAGACTGATTCCCAGCATCGTTTCGACCCTGCTGTGGTTTTGTCCCTGTTGAGCTGCTCACCCCCAACAGGCTGGTGACCTAAGAGCAAGCACAGCCCAAGGCTTTCAAAGAAAAAGATGCCTCCTCCTGTCTGAGGATGCCCCCACACCCACCCACTGCCTTAGAGATGCCATTGCCCCCTCCTGTATGCCCTGAAGCTTACAGGGGCCAGTGATTTACAGATCCTATCTCCATACGGCCGGGGCTTTAAGGAACATCTGATGGGATGTTTTTTCCCTTGCATGTCATTTCACCCTTCCCAGATCATATTCATACTTTTTTGACCTCACGACATTCTGCATATGGTACCTGAGGCACAACCTGTCAGTTTTTGACACAGAAAGGCAATTTTTCTTATGCAAATTTTTGTTAATATGCCCTTTTGTTTCTGATGTTGCACAGCTTTTATTCCTAGGATTTGGGCTGTGTTGCAAGGTCTGCGTGGCTACAAGTATTGACAGAGGATAAGGGGACAATGCAGCAATGGCATGGCTCTGAGATGGAAAGAAAGGAAGAAAGGGAGAGTAGAGGGGAGACAGAGCGATGCAGAGAGGAGGATAAGGACGGCCCTGCTGGAGGCTCGCCACAGGCTACGTCTGACATCCCTCTCTCTGACGGACTGATGAGATTACCCTGACATTTTTTCCTTCTAACTTAAATTGCATTACCACAAGGATCTTATGTTAGGCAGATCTCCATATTATTCTCCAGGGATTTGGGTTCCATTTTGCTCTCTGGCTCATTCTGTTCTCTCCTTTTTCACTCACACTCAAAGGGATGAAATCTTCTTTACAGCCTTTCACGTATTATCTGTTGGCAAGACTACACGAATCCCATTTCAGAGACCGTGCGGTTTATTCACCACCATACATCATGTTAATGCAGTGGACCCTGTTCGGGACCCTCCTACAGCAAACTAGAATGATGCAGGTCACTGTAGTTGCAAGTGAACTGTGACATTTGATTAGACAACTATCCTTGCGTAGTAGACTGTTAACAGAATGAACTAACCAAGCGATTCAGCCTTAGGGTCAGAGATAATTAAAGATAACGCATTTAAAAACCAAATCTAAACACAGACCATGAACTGTACAGATTGGGGTCATGAGAGCGTGTTTTTTTATGCCACTAATTTACATTCAACCTTTGCATTTCACCAGCAGTTTCACCTTGACATTTAAGGTTAACTGACAAATTAGGGCGCAGTTTTTTTTTGGGGGGGGGTGTGCACTGGGCGTCTGTGTTTGCCACCGGAGTCGGCAATCTCTCTTTGCTGTGCTGCATAGCTTAATGGTCTCAATTAGTCTAAAAGTCACCATGGGTAATAATTCACCTCTCTCAGGCTTCATTTCCTCAGATTCAAGTCAAGCATAGCACAGGAAATGACACTTCAGGAGCTTTTAAAAAATGATGAGGACAAGCGGAGCGATCACGGCGGTAAATCAGGTGAGTGACTCGCGGATGGCGACAGCATTAGGTGGCGGAGAGCCTGTCAGTCGCCGCGGTGACATGTTCATCAAGGTGCAGGTGACATCACTCAATCACTGCATCAGTCACCGGAAAGACTGGTCAGTGGCATCAAACACAGATCTCATTATTGGAGTGCCTCCTGCGAAAATCAATCACTGACAGTTTGTCTCATTTGAAAAATGAATGTTATCTGTTTTGGGAGAAGGTCTGCATACACAACACATAAACATTATGCCAAGGCTTTAATCATTTATTGCATATTATAGGTATTTGAAACTGTGTGGGGATGCCAAATTTGTTTGTATTTTGAAGGTGAAATCATAAAAAAGGGACCAAAATCAAATATACAGGTTTATCCTTTGGCCTGCTGGGCTATTTATCCACCTAGGTTGTTTTTGGTGAGAGTTGCCCAATTTTGGAGATATCACCTGTACAGATGTCTACCTTCTCTTGAATATAATTGAACTAAATAGCATTTGCCTCGTGGAGCTCAAATTGTAAACCCAAAACAAATAAAAATGTCTCAGCAGTAATGTCTCTTTCCACAAATCATCACCCAGCTACTTAAATAAAACAAAGCGCAAACCTTGCTGTGAGCAGTTATAATGTAGAAACTTTCTTTCCTACCAGACTACACCTGCTGGCTGCTAAACATTAAAGCTTAGCTGATCGGGACACAATTATTGTTTACATCCTGTCACGAGTCTGAGCTTCCGATCACAGATAGATGCACAAAACCTCCACACAAAAATACCACAAGGCAAGTGTGATCTTACGCCATTGTATTCGAGAGAACAAAGACATTTACAATGGAGATCCCCAAAACTGGGCAACTCACACCAAAGCAATCGAGACAGATAAACAGCAGTGCTAGCCTGGAGAAAAATATGTAAATTTGATTTTTGGGGGTAAACTGTCCCTCTGAGGTACACTGTTCTGCACCTGGAATACATTAGCAAACTTCTTTTAACCCTTTCTGGTATGTGACCCAATTATCAAGTACTGAAATTCTCATGACCCTAAATAAATTTTATGTGAATATAAAATACTCCTATGCCAATTTTGAACAGTGTTTTCTGTATTTTCTGCCCACTGTAAATGGTTTAATTCTAAATATTCTTCTAGCACATTTAATTACATTTGATCTGTCTTTGTTTGTTCTTTTTTGCCATCTCCCTCTCTTTTAATGTATATATATATATATATCAATCTGTCCAGAGACTGAAAAAAGCCTTTTGGCTAAATCTGTTGAATTTAGTTGAGATTGACATTAATTAATTTGTGCCGTCTCTGAAAAATAAATTACTGAAGTGGAATGAAGCAGAATGTCTTCTGTAAAACATGTCACATTGCCCCTGTGTTTTTGAAGGTGCCATGCAAAAGACTTGGATTCCTATATGTGCATGTTTAAGGAGGTGAGCAACAGTCTTGAGCCACCCCTCATTTCTTTATATTGTGTTAGGAAAATGGGACACAGGGACAGCAATTTTGAAAATACAACATATAAGTAAAAAAGTCTGTACAATTCTAGTGAAAGTTAATATTTGGTATGACCACTGTTATTCCTCAACATCGCCCGAACTGTTTCTTGTAATTTCCTTAAGTAGTATTCATCAGTCCTCCATTCAACGCTCTTCTTTAGATGTTGGCTGTCTTTTGTTGTGTTCTCTGCCAATATGATCCCACACTGCTTTAGTAATGTTGCACTTTGGACTCTGGGGAGACCAATCTGCGATTGATAGTGTTCCACTATGTGTTTTTCTATCCAGGTATGCTTCTACTGCATTTTCACTGTTTTTGGATTTATTATCATACTGAAAAATGAACAATGACAAAGTTAAATAGAGTTAGGTGCCTCTGAAAATGGTCAGGTATAAAGCCTGGACTGAAAATGAGCACCAATGTCCAGCAATGTCCAAAGAAGAACTTTCAAAGACCTCCAGAAAGGCTAAATAACTATAGAAATGAGGGCGTTTCAAGACTTTTGCACATCACTATACATGATGTTCTGACCCCAAGGTTGAGAGAATTAGCTGTATATGCATTTTTATATGCATCTATGATCTAGGAACCCTTCATTTTATCCCGCCACTTGTCTAATCCCATGCACAGATCCTGAATGCGGTACATTATAGAATATATGCTGAGATTCTGTGTTCTTTCCCGCTTTTCTCATTAAGTACACCTTGAAAACGATGATAAATGATCTGACTTGTGTCACACTCCCCAATGCTGGCTATGCAAAATGGAGCAGGGTAGCACGTATCATTTGCACCTTGTAAAAAGTTCCTGTTAAGCACCCCGGGGACAGGGGATCAGTGGTGACCTTGAGTCCACTGGTGGATAAAGATCTTTTCCATATTCATTCCAATCCGGAAACCATGACTTACCAATCATTAAAAAGCTTATAGATTTGGCATCCCTGAGCCATCTCCATTTATCTTGCAGCTTGTGATAACGGCTACTCCACTTACACGCAACTCTCACAGTATTTTCCACATAGGATTACAGAGGTGCACCTTGCAATTTTCACCTCTCATGGCTGTGCTAATTGGTCCCTTTATTTTCTCTGCATGGGAGTGCTTAGACTGACTGCTCTCACATTTAATGAAAATGAGCTGAAGTGAGTGCAACACCACCCATCTAGCTTCTGCTAATAACTCCTGAGCAGTTATTATTTTATTAATTTGTAGCGTGAATTATTTAAAGGTCAGAGCTCATGTCTAAACCTGTTATGGTAACAGGGATTCTTGCTAGAGTCCAATAGGAATTTTATCTTTTGCTGGGAAGTAACGTATTAACTAGGCTGTATCCTTAAACTGGTACATTTCACACTCCGTTGAATGGCAGAGTAACAAATAACTCGATGCAGTCTGACTTTAGAAATACTTCCTCATACAGTCGCATCGTTTCTTTTTGTACAACACTCAAGCTCCAAAGACACAGAAATAATTAATTTCTCAACCTTCCAGTCTTTCCAGGAAACCAGAAACCCTTTGAACAAGTTCAATACAGTCAAGTTGTCAGTTTTCGAGACGAGAGCAGACTGAGGGTAAGGAGCCTCGGGGGTAATGGGATGAAGTCTGTTGCCACATTGTTGCAACATGCGTGGGATTCCCATGGGAGGGCTGGAAATGGAGTCAGGACACTGCTCCTTCCTGACATCTTAGGCCCACGTGCGACCGCCTTCACATCTCTCCCTCTGTGTTTGATGTCCAAATTGAGCTCTGCTTCATCGCCTTCTTAGCTGCCTCCCCCCCGTGCTCTTCCTCTCATCGCCTCTCCCATGGTTCTCACAGAGGACATGTTGAAACTACTGTTAAACTGATAAATTGGCTTGCTGATACATAGATGGAGCTCACTCTGTGCTTTTAAATATGGGATATTATCCAAACATACCCTCCATTGCCAAAATGATAAAGACTAGCAACAGGGAAACCATCTTCAAGGGTAGATGATTTTAAAAAAAGGTGTACTTAGTCATTTAGTTGTCTAGACTATAAATGGAGGTAACAATACTTTATAATAACCATCGCAAACAAATGGTAACTTGATAATTGAACTTGAGTAAACAACAATAAAATGATGATGTTAAAAATGAATAATAATCATTAAGGTTTTAATATCCAGTCAATCCATGGTTTTCCACTCGTCTCTATTACAGAAATGTTCAATTTCAATCTTATTTATACTTTATATAGCCCTAATTCTCATCAGCACTGACTCCCAGGTTGTTTGCTGTTGGTATATATCTGTATATGTCATGTGCACATGGCTCAAGAGCTGTCCGACATACTCGGCGTGGTACAATACGGAAGAGGATTAGGAACACTGGAAAACAAAAGTGGGTGTCTTTATTTTTTTTCTTTTCCAGAATTCTGAGAAAAAGGTGAGAATTCTAACTTTAATCTCAGAATTGTGACTTTTTTAATCTCAGAATTCTGAGAAAAAGTCAGAATTCTGACATTTTTTCTCAGAATTCATTATCAAATTATCAAAATTCCTACTTAAAAAAAGTCACAATTCTGAGATTAAAGCCAGAATTCAGAGTTTTTGAAGGAAAAATGTGTATATAGTGGTTGGCAGTAGTTCCTGGAGGTTTGTAGCAATCGGTGAAAAAAAGAAAATGGAGCACCAAAAACCTCACAGTGAGTTCTTTAGCAGATTGTTGCTTGTTGTTTTTCATGTTTACTACCTGTTGGTAATAAAACTTGAAAAGGTATGACATGAATTGGTAATAAAAATAAAAAAATATATTTGAACACTTACATAATTTTCATATAACTGATATTATAAAATGTTAACTACGTTAATGCTGATGTTGAAATCAGTATTAATTATGGGATATACTGTAGCATTTTAAAAATAAATCAAGTTGGTCAGTTTGGTTTGACGAGCTCTCCAACCGGATATAAATTAATTGAACACGATATAGTGAGAAGCCAGTTCCTTTGGCTATAAAAGCATCCGAAATAGCATTTAGAGCATCATTTGAAAGCAATGTTTCTGCTGATGTCCGTTTCAGAATTCAGTGAAAGAGGAAAGCAACACAAGAAATGACATGGCTCTCAGACCTGCTGGCCTCCCGCTGGCTAAGTAGTCCCAGCTTTTGCCTCAAACTTCGCCTCAATGGTCAGATGAGTTTCCAGACATTTCACTTTAAAATGGGAACAGCAAAGAGATGGAGCTACCACTGTTACTAACATATTATCCCGTTCATCTGTGGCAACAGTTTTCTGTCATTTCTAAGCAAATATACATGCATATATGTTGCCTATCATTACTGTAAATGTGCTGAGTGATTATTACTGGCATCTAAACTTGTTAAAATATCAATATGAGTCATGCTGGAGTCCAAGCAGGACTTCATCTCTGCTGTTTTTCTCTTCTTGGCTCACTTAACCCTTCTTCCTGACCCTTTTTGCGAGTGCTGGTCCAGAGCTCGGTGGAGTGTGTTTTGGCGTGGCTGTCCCTCCACTGTGGCACACACTAGGTAGGAAAAGGAGCTGAGAGGATCGGGGGTGGTGCAGCTGTAACTGTTAGGGTTATGGGGGTGGTTGGAACAGATTGGTTGATATCACACTTTCACCCCTGGGGGATGAAGGACCGGGAGGCGTAGTGGGTTTGAATCGTGTGTGCAATCATGTGTGTGTACGTGTGTGTGTGTGCACGCACGTGTGACAGCAGGAACGGGTGGGTGAGTAAAGGATTGTGGGAAATACAAAATCCTCAGATTGCTGAGTTTGGACGCCATGACCCCACACCGACCCCCATTTCCTGTCTCAATTGCCTCAGCATGAGCTGGGCTCCATTTCACAGCACCGCTGCTTCTTCTTTTGTCCACAATCATGTGGACTCATGTGGGACTCCATGCTGCTGACACCTCCTCTATCGTCATGAGTAAATACTGACAAAGGGTCATTGTGTGATCATGTGTTTCAATGCCTGATACGGCTTTTGTGATGTCTAATGGGGTTGAGACTCTTTTTTTTTTTAATGAGGATCATTGTTACAATAAAGCCTCCTGTGAGACCGCTGATTCAATAGACCAATTCTGAGTTAAAAGTAAATTTGGGGGTAATTAAAGCGAACATTTAGTTAAGCCTTAAATACAAATAGCCTGTAAACAGCATAACAGTCAGTCATGTCTTCAGTTACTTTGTTCTGGTTTATCGAGTTACATATTGGATGATATCATGAGGCAATAATAAGACAGAACCGAATCAGTTACATAAACTAATACATCTGTGCCTGCCTTTGTGTATCTTTCCTTATGTGTGTCAAATGTTAAGTTCTGAATTGTTGTTTCTGTGCATTAACTATGAAACCCTTTGTGTGCATGTACCAGCATGAGCGTCACTCGTTCTCATTCCCAGGGTGTCATAAACTGCAGCTTTGTTGAAGAAATGGGCATCTCACAGATACACACATATACAGGTGTAGGTGTCCTTTGGTATTAGAGCTGTATCACAAAAGGGAGAGTCTGCTATTCCAAAGTCTTCGCATATCAGTGCTTTAAAAGAACCCCTTGGCATCACATTTAAACGCAGTGGGTATAATCATTTTTCAGCCTGCAGGGTTTACGTTGCGAAGGCGCAACTTATACCATAAACCACAATCTTTTCTGAAACCTAGGGACGTTTGTTTTTGTGCCCTAAACCCAAAGTGAAAGCACAAACAGTCAACTGACAATAAAGCATAAAAAGGAACAAAGCTCCCAAATGGCTGTCACCCTAATGCAAACACTGTTGCCTGTTATTAAAAGAGCACTGTGACCAGTGCCAAAGGATACTTTGTGCTTTCTACAAAAGGATGACACCATCTGATGCCCTTGGATAAGGATATGTTGAACACTTTTTAGGCATTACAGAAGAAAGAAAAAGAATCTTTAACTTTGCTGCTTGAACATAGCGATTTAAAATCAGCCATCACTGAACAAATCACGGGCGGCATGTTTCGGAAAAATCGGATGTCTCTACTTCAAAGCAGACCTCTAAGATCAGTCAACACAGACACTAAAAGCAGCGGCTGCTTTGTATATTCCTCAGTTTCTCTTTTGAGGGTAAGTTAGCATTGTCTATAACGGACAAAAACCGAGATCACATTTTGATTCATGAAATAGATTAATGTAAGATAAGCAATGTCCTTGTCAGTGTAAATACTTAGGGGGCTGTAATAGTAATAATATGGATCCTAAGAGCTATATAACTCTTATACAATTTAAAAAAACATAAGGGCTTCCCTTTTTCCTCATCTAGTAGTATGAATATCAATATGAATACATAACAACCAATCTAATATAGAAAGTATGGATCAATACAGACACCATGATGTCAGCCATTGGTTTGTGAAGTCCTGTTTTCACTTTCTTCATCTCAGTGGACGTGTTAATTACTAGTCATTAGCTGACGATGCTTCTTTCAGGAAGGATAAGCATCCTTTAACCAAAATCTACAAAACAGACTTAAGTTTTTATTAAACATGACTTGAAACACGCAAAAGATATCTGACAACTGTTTACAAAGGTCAGAGCAGAGGACCATTTTCCCATAGTTCTCTATGGAACCAGATGTCATCTCCTGATGGTCATTAAAAACATTACAGGTTTAAGGCACCCATTTATTGGCTTAATTTTTCAGACCTGGAAGCTGTGTCCTTCTTTTATACTCTATCCTGTTTTTTTGTGTTTAAATATAAAAGATTTAGATGTTTTTTTTAATCCAATACAAAAAAATGATGCTGGCACAGATGCAATCACCTGCTTTGTCATTTGCATGTTTGGTATGTAAACAAAAGATTTTAGATGCTAACTAATGTTGAGCACTTATAAGAAAACACTAGTAAAATGAGAGAACTGGGAGCATCTGACATACAGGAGTGGATGTTAAGATCTACCTGGCAATGAAATCCTTTGCTCATTAGCATTGTTGAACAATGATATCAATTCTCCACAGGTATATAATGGGTCATTTGTGCTATGAGGGAATAAAGTCTAGCAGCACTGCATGTTTAAGACTGATACTGCACAGAAAACACTTCGGGGTCAGATTGATGCTATATGCATAGACCATTGTAACTGTGAAAGATCTCATGTGAAACTAATGAAACCAGAGACCGTGTCTCACTGTATGACCATTAGTGAGAGTGAATAATATCCTATCTGGGCAAATTACACCGGGCCTTGATCAGGCGCCTTTCCTCCGAACAACTTCCAGCTCGCTTTACCATTTCACTCCAGCCTGGTTTGTCACCGACAGTGACACACAGCCATACCATGACCCGCTGCCACTCATAACTCATGTAACAGTCTGAAATACAATTAAGCAAGCGCACCAATTTGCACCACCTATTATGTCACGGCTGTTACCTGAGCAATCACTCCCTCCTAAATACCATTATGAACAAGAGTGAGATCTTATGATGGTGGTAAACATAGTCATTTTATTGTGCTCTCTCAATCAGTCACAGAGCAGGTTGGAATCAAAAATGTAGAGAAAGGAGCCTCTTTTCTATTCCAGTTGCACTCCACAGTCCCTCTAAATCACCCCTAATGGGCTGGTGGAGGGAGCACACTCTGTATCACTGTATCAATCATTCACTCTGTTTTCCTCCTCCTGGAACCATCCACAGGATCACTTTGGTGCTTTAATGAGCCATTACAATTCCTATCAGACAATCTCTGTGCCACGCGTGTGTGCACAAGTGCACGCACATTTGTTTGTATATGAGTGCGTGCATGCTCTAACTGTTGTGGACTTACACTCATGCTGATATTAGATTGTCTCCACAGAGTTTCTGAGATAGCAGTGATCTCTTGTCTATCTATTTCTCACCCACTTTCGCTCTCTGTTGGTCTCGCTCTCCCTCGTGCTGTGTGCGAATGTATGTGTGCGGTGGACAGTGGGCACGGGTTATAATTGCATTGCGTTGCCATCCCACTCGGCCTCTACACCCATCTGTCTCTTTAATATCCAGCTAAGCACTCTTGACCTTGAAGCATCACAGCAACACATCCATGGCTGACTTCTCCAGGAGACTGCAAAAATGATGGGGGGGGGGGACAGGAAAAAGAAATAGGGAGAAGAAAAAACAAGGTGCAAAATGTTGTCACTGACACAAAGGTGAACAAAAGAACATGATGGATAGATCTACCTGTGCAAGAAGTATCATATAGAGGAGAGCTGAGTGAATTGGACACAGAGATGCCTTCAAGGTCACCAGTGAATTCATTCAATTTGAGGCTGACTTGATTTTACAAAGGTCACCCGCACGGACTTCTGAAGAAAATGTTGTTATTTCAACAGAAAACATGCAATATTAGCTGGGAGTCTAGGAACCAAAAGATATCTTATTTGCCTCGTGGCATTCCCTGTTTTGCTCCTCAGAAGGATGGTTCATTCTTGAAGCTGTGCCTTTGGGCTGCCATAATGAATATTTGAGCTAACTCTTTTTACTGTATGATTCCAGAGCATATGCCTTAAAGGTAAAGCTTCCAATTATATCTTCAGCTAACTCTACCTAAACTTATTTGTTGAGATTTTTAAGTACAATTAACAATGATTTACCTTCATCCAGGGCAAGTTTACAATGCATCTTGAATTCATATTCAGTTTGCGGGGAACACAAGCTTTAATCAGTAGTTCGCCATTCATACAATTATACATCCAGTCAGCAATTGTTCACTGTCACCTTGGTGAAACGCTCACCTCTGTGAACAGTCCAGTTCAAGGCAAACATGTGATTTTCACACAAGAGACGACTGCTGCCAATCTATTACCTACCATTCGTCCACAAGCTTTCCCACAAACCTAAGTAATGTGCATTTAGCCATCCTAGCCATATGGTTCCATTGAAGTCAGTATGAGCCTCTCTGCCAGGCAAAAGTTTCTTAACCACACCAAAAAGGATTGCCATTAAAGTAAGGTTTTTATGACTTTATTTATTCCCAAGTGACACCAGCAAGTAAATGCTTTTCAGACTACGATTAAATTCTTGCTGATTTATTTATGATGCTCTATAATTAAATGTATTCAAATGTTTACATTGTATCAAACCATAACTAGCAAATATTAGCATGCTTACATGCTAAACTGAGCTGGTGCAATTGGCTATACTTAGCATGCTAACACTGTCATTAGCACTGCGCTAAAAATGTCTAAAAAATGCTCAAGTACAGTTTGTCCAAGTGTAACCACATGAAGAAGCTGATGTTTTAACTAGGCTAGTAAGATCAGACTATTGAACTCTATCGTCATTCCGACTGCACTGTAAGCTAGTGAAACCTGGCGCTCAACAAATGCGATCGCTCGATGCCCGAATGTGCTTCAACAACGTGGCCTGCGGCGAATCCTGAGAATTTCCTATCCGGACTGGATAACAAACAAAGAGGTCTTACGAAGAGCAGGCACTTGCCAGCCGATGTTGTTGCCAAAAGGCGCTTCCATTTTGTGGGCCATATTCTACATCTACCCCCTCATCGCCAACCACAACCGCAAGGCCAACCAAAGATCACATGGCGTTGAATGTTTATGGATGATCTGAAAGCCGTCGACATCGCCTGGGACGAAGCCGAAGCAGTCGCCCCTGACCGACGTCTGTGGAGATCATTAGCTGCCCGATACACCGCTCGGCGTAGGAGAAACTAAGTGCTAAGTAAGTAAGTAAGTAAACGGAAAATGGACTGGTACTTTTATAACACTTTCCTACTGAATTTCAGCACTCAAAACATTTTCTTACTATAAGCCTTTTATCTACGTCTAAGCATTTTTTACCTAACGTGCACTTTTGCACTCCAAAAGATGCATCGGGGGTTTAGTTATTATTTATTTAATACTATTTATTATTATTTAAAAGTGTATTGGTTTTGAAAGCTGCCGTCATTACAGTGCGAGAATTTATTAAATAAATAGCCTGCGTATAATTTGACCAGATAACCTTATATTCTAATCTTTTAACATTTAGTCTGCTTCGACTAGTCTTATTATTATCAAAATTACAGTTAGTTTAGTATGTCTCCGTGCCCTCTTATCAATTCAATGTCATACATCAAGGATAAGGATAATTCTGGGCCAATCTGGCATTTCAGGTGTACTGTAGTGAGATGACTTATTAAGAAAATGTTAACTCCCTGCAGCATGGTTATCTTTATTGAGAAACAAAGGATTAGTAACATGATTGATGGGCCTTGTCTCCTAGGGATTATGCTGTAGAGCTCCACTAATTGCTCTCTCTTGCTCCCTCCTCCTCTATTTATCTCCTTCTTTCTGTCTCCTTCCATCCACATCCATGCCCGTGGCCGATGCAATACAATTTTAGCTATCACCTTTGCCATCAGAGCTTGCAGTGCAAGGGGTTATGAGTGTCACCGACAGGACTCGGGCTTCTGGGTAAGCACTAAAAAGACAGAACTGTCCTAAAGTTATAGCCAAGGGACTTAATTTTGCATTCAGGCTCAAGTGGTTTGTTGAACACTTGCCAGGCCTGGGCCAGAAGGACAGAAAAGGAGGGAGACCAAACCCTGTATGGGTATGGTAACGCACCGTGTAATGGACTACTGTACAACTGGAAATAATGTGCTGAGTCATTTAGGAAAGCTATTAAGCCGCCTGGGTGACTTTGAAATTCACTAAGCCTGTTCACCCTCTGCATTTATTCAGGACTAGGGCAGCCTCAGCCCCCAGCTCACTAGATCCCCCCTCCTCTGTTCTCCTCTTTGACATCTTCCTAGCTAAATACTGAAAAGAAACTTAATTACAAATATCATTAGGTAGCATGGAAAATAGCATGGCTCCTGCCACTAAAGCTTTCTCAAATACAGTACGGCCGTGTGTTTTCTCCTACTTAATTGAGCATGTGTTGTATTAACCTTGAAAGAATTATGGTGATTGTAGTTTCAATTAATCTTCCTAAGAGAAGACATACAAATTACGATGGGATGAAAATATGCTGTTGCTGTCCTAGAGTATTTCTTTCAACAACAGGCAACTTGTTTTTCCTTTTCCTTTTTTTAACCTTAGGATCCTATTGGGTAACTGACCACTTAGATCACTGGCAGCCCATGAGGCAGCAAATTGGCAGTTTCACAGGCCACTAAAGTACTTATTAAAATGATTAAAATTATCCCACACCTTCCTCTAAGCCACGTGTGCCCTTGTCATTTATCATAAAAGTGTCCCCTATCACATACTTGGGAATGATGCAGAGGGAACCATTGAGTGCCAGGGAAATATGATGCTATAAGGACTTGCAACACTCTACCACGTGTAGCAGAAAAAGTGCAAGATAAAATTTGTATCAAACAGCATTTTTCATGACCCGCCTGAACCTCTGGTGTAAATGACGTCTAACCCCAGGCAAACCTGTGGGGTAGGTTTAGTAATGTGCCCGCTAAAAGCACAAAATTCTCCATTTTATTCTTTAAAACATGTTGTTAAATTCAAAAAAAGAAGAATCTCTTTGCATAACAATACAAAGCGAGCACTTGTCAATTTGCTCCCTCAGCATCCACGAGCTTTGGATATGACTGCTTACCAAAGGGACTGACAGAGGCCATAAAATGTAAATACCTCATCGAGGCTTCCCAGGTTGCGACGTTGTTTAATAATGGATGTAGTGCTTTACATTTTCCTCTTTTGGAATCAGCTCAGAAAATGCCCCTGTCAAAATTTACTGAAAGGTTCAGAGGAGAAATATTCACAAAGCCGAGCACACAAAGGTGATATGAAAAGGGAAAAAGAGGGAAGGCGAGTCGAGAAATCACGAGCGATTCGACACAAAAGTGCAAGCGGGAACATATCATCAAAAAGAAGGGTGTGTTTGTGTGTGCAAACTGATAGCCGGGGGTATCTTCGGTACGGTTTGAGTAGCAGCTCCAAAGAAATCACGCAAGTGTCTTGAATATTTTTCTTTGCTTTTGCCACTCTCTCATCATTCTCATCACAAAAGACTCCTCTTACTGCAGTGCGGGCAATTAATGTGAGTTCTACTTTGGCTCGGGGAAAGTTGAAAAACATGTTGATTGTCTAGCCGTGGAATCTAGAGGAATGCTTAGATGATTTTAGGGAGTCTGACAAGATGACTGATAGCATCTTAAAAATACAATTCCAACATAAATTTATTATCAACTTTTAAATCTTTGTGATAAATGTCCTGTTCTTAGGGTATAATGAATACCTACAGCCTCTAGGGGTTCTTTCATTCATTCGTTCTTTCGAGTGGATCTTTCATTAATTTGTCAACTGAAGACATTTGTCTAAAGGGAAAATAAAAATCACTATATAGTGTCAGAGCTAGCAGACAATACTTAGGCTTCAGCGGTGGACTGTGAAATACTGTATATTTGCTTGTGTGGGGTCACCAACCAAAAATGGCTAAGACCACCTTCCTATTGTATGTGCGTATGGGTATCCATCACCGTAACCATCCATCAGTGCTCTTTAGTCTGGTTAATCACACTGACTGAGCAGAGAATGACTCACAATGGCAGGGGTTACCTGCAGCTAGAGCTAATTTCAGGGGCAGAAGCAGCAGCAGCAGCACTCTGAAACCCATTTTTGTGGGTTTGATGAGAAACAAAGGCTATTACTATTTCTTACATTACTCATGCTTTTCTTCATATTCCTAAGTTTTGGGCGCAGTTCTCGCCCATTCCAGGTATTACAAATTCATGTGGCAAGTTAATACATGTAGATTACTAAGAAAAAATACATCATGGATGCTTGTTTTATTTATTTATTTTTTTCTGTTTTTCTAAGGAGCAGTTCTCACTTTTGTTAGAAAGGCACTTCACACTTTATTGAGAAGTTGGTCTCAAAGTAACAGTTTTCATACTTATACAAGCTGTACACGCTTTCAGTCGTAATATCAAAACTTGGAGAAAGCTTCTAGTTTTGAGTCATGATCACTGAAGATGAGTCTGTCTCCCTTTTCGCTAATAGTGACAATAGAAAACAAGTGACCATTTTCTTCTGAGTAATTTAGAAACCACCATTTATTTTCCTGAAAGAGAACAATTACAAGTAGTGCAACAGTGGGATAACTTACCATTACGGGGAAATTGTTCACAAGTGGATGCAAACACCAAAATTGGTGCTTCTACTGCTTATGATTACTTTTGATACAGCCAATTAGCCAGTTGAAAACCAGAGATGGTGGTCGTTTTTCATGATTGCCGATGACAAAGGCGGTATTTTTTTATTGTATTTTTTTTCAAATAGAGTAAGCAAGACTTGCCTGTTTTGAATGAAATTTGTCCACGTAGAAACAACTAAAGAAGTCTGAAATTACTCAAAAGTTTTTCTTTTCCTTACTTTGTGTTGGAGTGTTTGGGGTATTAATACGAGTGATAGATGTTTCAGTCACATCTCCTGGATCTGGGTTTGCATGTGTGCATGAGGGTTAAAAATGAGTCTGCGGCCACAGCCTGCAGTGTAAAAAATGCTTTGAGTGCAAGGTGAGGGTAACAAAGAATTTTATAAATTACACTCAATTTATGGTGGAGAAAAACAAGGAGAGGGGGGGACACTAACTAACTTCATGAACTTGATAATATAGTTAGATTAGTGAGACGAGTAAGCCAATAAAACAAATAGTAGGGTTGCACAGTGCAGGACTGGTAGTCTTGCATCAAGATGATTCTGAAGTCATGTTTGTCAGGTTAATTGGCTGTGACCGTAAACAGTTATTTTTCTCTCCGTGTTTGCCCGTTTCAAAAAATAAGCTGTTAAAATTATCGATGAGAGCGCGCGCCAGCACGAGAGGGAGCTGAACCAAGGGTAAAGGCGTCTTTGTGCATCCAGTACATAAAATTCACACAAATTGTCACCAGATGATCCCCAACATATATAAAATGTTACATGTTGCTCATTTAAATATTTAGTTATACTTGAAACAAAGATGCTTTTTAAGTCAACTTTCTTGCAATCGAAAGTAAAATCTTCTAAATATATTGGCTTGAAATTCATAAGATGGAAATCCTATGATCTTTTGTAAGATTATTTCAGTTTCCCGCCGCACTAAAAAAATGAGACCCAGATTACGGAGTGTACCTTCTGAAGGACACATCTTCTCTGGCTGCATTGCGAAAAGCATCAAGCATCTAAAATGGAATACAATTACAGTGTCTCTATCTGTTTTATTGTCTCGCTGGTGCCAAAATACTGTCAGATAAAATACATTTGCTGTGTCTGGGCAGATGGTAAGATTTTCACTTAATATGAGTATTTTGTGCATGACAAAAATAAGAAAAGGCTTCACAGCCAAACACGGAGAAATAATTGCAAGACCGTATATGAAAAAAGCAAAACAAAAAAAGTCTGCTTGTTACAACAGTTTGTATTAAAGTTGCTGGGGAGTAACAACGATGTGGATTCTCACAACAAGACAGCAGGACAAACAACTCTGCCCAGCTATGATCATTCAAATGTCTGAAGACAGACATGCACCAGCTAAGCCCTCCCTGCTCTTTATTTTTCCCCCAGAGGGGTCATGGCTTAGACTTTCAAGGATGGACAGGCTAAATGGTACTTCACTATACCCTAACTCTGTCTCCAGAGACTGAGGACGTTCTTCATTTGACACTTCCAGCACGTTGATGGATTCTATATTTCATCTCTCAATTGCCTATGACTGCACCCCTCTGTGACATATGGCACCGCTCCTTCCCCCGCTATCCCCCGTGACTTAACTCAACAGGGCAACCGTGCTACCCTGTGATGGGTTTCAGAGTGGAAATAAAGGCTCACCGTGAGGAACCCTTGTCTAACTGGTGGGAGACAGCTGGATTAGAAGCAGCAGCACCCCGAGAACATCCCAATTAAAATCAAAGCAATCACCATCGCAGAGAAGTCATTAGATTGAGAGGCTGTTTGAGGCTAAACGCTATAATAATGCAGGAGCCGCAGGATTTCAAAAGCCTGTCAGACACTGATTTCATACATTGGAAAGTTTGATGAATAGAGCCTTGTGAGAGGCAACTCTTGAGCGCTGCACTATTACCGAAAGCTTTGCTGGGGATTAGAGAGAAGACAGAAGCTTTCATTCCTTCAGTAAGTCAATGTATGAATAATTTACTCAGTGGGTATCTCTGCAAGCTCTCCCTGTAAGCCCTGGTAATGTTTTATTTGTATGTTTTCTGTCAAAAGTAATCTAGCATCCGGAGTCGTGAAAATTGTTGCTTGAGATCCGCCGAGTGCGGCAGGCTTCATGCAGCTCACATAATACCTGTTTGATGTGACATTTGTTGTCAGTGATAATTAGCTTTTCACTGGACCGCGTCCATTCCCTGTCCCGCGATTAGGGGAGCGCTGATAAGAAGAGCTGTGAAAGAGTGCACAAGGAGGTTTTCTCGCTCTTTATCTTCCTGTCTTTGCTCCGTCTCCCTTTCGCGCTGATGGGAGTTTTAGTTAAACAATACCTGAATCCGGACTATTACAACTTGGATCTTATTTTCATAGGTTACACGATAACATACCATAAATTACTGCTGAAGTTTGGGAATTTGCAACATCCAAGTCCACATTGTTTGGACAGATACGCCGAAAGCCTTCAGAACATTTAGCTATTCAGTCCTCTTACGTAATTGGATGCAAAGCAGGTGAACGCACTGAGATATCTATAATTTGTGATTACTAGTTTTGCTTCCAAGCCTTTGAGGGTGTTATTGCCTTTTCAGATTATTTATTTACTCACTAATGGTGAGTACAATGCTAACATAACTAAAATGAATTATTTTCAAAGCTATAAAAATAAGTTATAATAAACTAGAATTAATTACCCATTAAATTAACACACAGAGACAGTAATGCCCCATTTATGACTGCACTCCATTCAAAGTCATGAGTTATAAATTCCTAACTGGTGGATAGTAATTACAGTCTGTATGTGCTTGGATGGACGAGCGCTAGGGAAAAGAAAGATGATGAAGGAAATGAAAAAAAAAATGTGTTCTTTTCTTCCTTTTATGCTTAGATCCGAACTCTTCGCAGCTTAGGTTTAGATGAGTTGACCTCTAAAAACTGTAGAACGCGCACTCTGCTCATTGAGGTTTAATACAACCAACAGAATAATTTCTGTGTCCCTTGCATCTCTGCCTGCACATAATACCAAAATGCCAATCAGCCTTTCCTCTTGCTCTCTGACTCACTTTCCATGCATTCTCTCCCACACGCCGACATACACGGCAGCTTCTGCAGGAATTCAACTTGTGCGCTCTTTTTCAAATCTTTTTCACATGGGCATATCAACACCGAATGCATATATTGTATAGACACACGCAAACATGCACCCTGTGATGTGATGGACACACACATGCACACAGAGCAGAGCAAAAGACTGAAAGAGGGAGAGAGAGAAAGAAAGAGAGACCCCAAACACCAAAACAGTATTAATCCCCTGAGGAGGTCTCTAAAAGGGTTTCTTAAAGCTGATTTCCACCAAGCAGAGGCTTTCCAGGTCAACACTGTTTGTGGTGGCAATGGTGCTGAAGCATTCAAGCTTTACGCCCTCACCTTTCCACTCTGCTACTTCCTATTTCTTCACCTCTCTCATAGCGCTTCTGCCTCTCTCTACCACTCTGTTTTCTGTTCTCTCTGCATTCTTCACTTCCTCTCTTTGCCATTCTGAGACTGAATCCGCACTAAGCCAGCTAAACCTGGAAATGCAGGTTACATATAAAAATGACTTGCATGCAGACAGGCATTTTCATCTCGTCTCAATAGATTAAAAAATAAAAATGCATAAAGGTTAATGTCAGCAGCTGTGCTCTGTAATTGGCTATATTGGCATGTTTTGAATGACAGAAGAGCATTAGAGAAGACAGTTGTTGCCTGGGCTTTGGCTATTATTACATCCTGAGGTGGGCCATAAACATTACCAGAGGAAAAGTCAGAGGATTACCACAGACCCCACATAAAATGTGAACATCCTCCATTGGTTTCTGATGTGTTTTTAAGCATCATTTTTCAGAAGTGACCATATTTACTTGCATGTGGAGTCCTACTTTATCAGGTAACATTGCCAAGCTGCATCCATAAACTGTAATGTGTGCATTGCACAGACACCCACCAGAATTGGAGTAAAGCTTCTTGGATGGTCCGTTAATACAATCCACCACACAGCAAACCATATTATTTATCAGATAATTTGATTCATCCTCCAAAAGGCACTGACACCTCAAACACGATCAAGAGATCTAGTTTAATGACTCAGAGTAGCACAGCCTGGGAGGTGAGAGCTAGCTACACCCATCTGTGTTACCTACCTGCCAGTCAAAGCAGCAACACATCTCACATTAACTCCTTATGAAATCACAACAGTCATTATAAACGAGGAAATTAGCTACAGAGGCCATATGTGTTGCGATTGGCGCGTCTTTTGGTCATTTGATGAAGTGTAGTTTTTAGGACTAGCAATTTGACGCGGTTGAGATTCAGATTTCACCCAAATAGTTCGGCTTTCGGAATTACCGGAGTGTTTTGGATAAACAAGTAAGCAAAAAAATCAAACAAACAAAAAAATGCTTTACTTTGGCATTACAAGTCAAAATCTTATTTTTTCTTATTCTTGTGTAAATCTGAAATACAATTTCTGAAAATTATCATCCAGGATGTTTTTCACAAGATCAGTTTTCAGTGATCTAAAACTGAAAACTGTGTGGGCAAAATGTCAAAACAGACACAAAAGGCTATGTTTACATGTTTGCATGTACACAGATATTTTTTAAATGGAGCAGTTTTCCACTTTTGTTTTAAAATATCTCTATCCACGTGCCAAAAGCAAATTATGTAAATTACTGTCAAGAGGATGCCAAAGCTACCCTAACAATATAGAAATGCAAGCCAATCAGAAAACTACAAACAATAACATGTCAGTCTCATGTCAAAAAAGGTGATATATTGATGAAAGAAAATTCCCAGTTTTCTTATCCACATGTAAATGCAGAAACACAGCTACAGAAAATCGTCACCATGGCAGGAATTCTGCACAAGCTCAATTTTCAGGGAGATAAAATGCCATTTACATGTGGCTGAAATACTAAAACACATAGTTTACCAAAACATCACTGTGTGTGTGTGTGTGTGTGTGTGTGTGTGTGGGCCTGACGTTGGCACTCCTACCATAGTAAATGTTTTTTTGCTGCAATATAACATAATGTCATTTACAAAGGCTTAATTTAGACATCAGCGGAAAATCTAAGTTGCAACTTATGACGTAACTGAAAGCCCCTCTTAACCCTATGAAGCAACTTTCCACACCATTCAGTCGACCCAACTTGTAGTTAGATTTCTCAGGAAGTGCACGCCAGGTTACCTGGAAGGTTATGGCAGGAAATCTATGTCGTTACTACACAAATTTCCTGCATAATTCATAAATAATACAGCACTTTGGGTAAATCTACAGTTAATCTTGTGATTACTGCAAATAATAGGAAAACTAATCACTGGTTCCCCAATTTTCCTTTGATTTTAAAGGCTCACACTAGACTATTCCAAGTGTCATTGCATTGTCTGAGATCTCACACATCCTCACACTCTTAGCTGCAGTATAAAAAGGCCTCCATGGATATTTCATCATTTTACTTATACCTGAAACAACATGCCCCCACCAACACAGCATTATTTTCAGCCAGACAGCGAGCCCAAACAGAAATAAAAAAAGATGTGCTTTCAGATTAATCCATCTCATACCTCTCTCCCTCTCTCACGCATCCCGCTCCCCTTCTGTCAAACCCAATATGTTTTGCATTTGAATCACACTGTTATTTAACATAAATCGAAACAACTTTAATCAACAGCAAAATAAATGCATGATGCTGCTCTGTATATAATTAGTTGGAGGTCTTTAGCTTATCTGTTTTTATAAGACCTCCAGGCTCAGTAATGGGATAATTAAAATCGATACAGTGGCATCATTGCTTGTGACTTCCTCTTAGATCTGATTTTGTAGGGTCTGATCGAATGCACAACAGCACACTGAGGCAAACAGAGGAGGGTCACTTTTGTCCTTGTGCCAGTTTCTTATGCTCTTCTTGGCAGCAACAGAATTTGGGACAGGAAAAAATTGTCTAAGGTGTGTAGAAAAAAAATAGAAGATGCTCAAGGAGGAAACGGTGAGGCTGTACAGACAGTATACGTTGTTGGATGGATTTATTGTAAAGTTTGACAGCGATGGGGTTTTGTGTGCTTCAGATAGATTCTGAAAAGGTGCTGATGCTGAAAGAGACAAGTTTAATCTCAGTCTTCACATGAGCACATACATTTTTAAAATTTAAATTCTCAAAAAAAAAAAAAAAATCGACAGCAGTCGAGTTACGTGGTTTTTAGCGGACAGCAGCAATGTCGTGCATTAGGCTGAGGAGTTTCGCAGCCAGTACGTGGAACCACTCGTATGGTAATGGGCATATCTGGCAGTGTTACGACTTCATTTCCTCCCCCTGTGATCCATGACAGCGACGTGTTCTTTCTGCCCCGTTTTATGCTCAACCCATCACACCATTTTACACCATCACTTACATCTCACCTCTCCATCTTTCATTCTTTTCTTTTCCCACCACCTTATATGATTCATGGAGCAGGCTGGTGTTCTGACAGCCCAGCCCTCTGATGTGCTCTGCACCCCTCTCCAAACCCCCAATTTTCATGAGCCATACCCAACAGAAGGGCTGCAAGGCTCATCGTTTTCATATCTCACAAATTTTATGCAGTCAGGGTGAGGGACCAAGGTTGAAACGCTGTACATCTGCCTTCTAGTTTTTGCCATATATTACATTACGAACATGATGGAGTAGGAACAACCACAATAGACCAAAACATTGAGGGGGAAAAAATGTAGGTCTGTCATTTTTTCTCCTGTATTGTGCTTTAGTAGGATTTGTTCCTCTTCCAGATCAGCCATTTAGAATTTAGTTCACCCCTGTTACCTAAAAGCATAATACTTCCATGAACTTTTATCATGATATGATCAATCAGTTGCATTTTGTATGGCTTCTTTCTTTTCCCTTTTAGATTTAATAATGGGACCCCTTTATTTAACAAAAATACACAAAAAGCACAAAAAAGAGAAACAAATAATGCATGGGAGCAGATCTTTGCAAATGTACCTCATAAAAAGACTAGCACAAAAGAGTGGATGTTTTTTGTCACTTGCTGTAATGATTAATTGCATCTTCTAATTTCTTTCTTTTTATTCTTTGCTTGGCTTTTTGTTGGATTTGGCTTTATCTTTGCTGTTTTTTTCAGCAAACAGTGGTAGCTTTACAATTTATATTTTAAGCTTTATTAAAGTGTTTTCATACCGCAATTGTGGCTGATTAACATAATGATTAAAATGGTAGCTAATTAAGAAAACGTTTTCACAAGTCATTAATTGAAAGAAAATCCTAAACCTGGCATTTTAACCTTGTGGTGGTGCTTAAAAAAGCTCCAGCATCACTCAGTTTGGCTATTACAGTGCCATTATCACTCTGATAAATGTTGCCAGTTGTAGTCCCCAGTATGTTCTTATCATCTATTGTAATCAGCAATTATTATGCAGATATCTATCAGTAATGTGAAAAAGTAAATATATAACTTTTTTGGTTGTAAGATGTATAATAGGTTTTCAAACAAGCTATGACTATGACTCTAATTAGTGCTGTGTTCTTTACATATCTATGCTTTTGTGCCATGAACAGTATAAAATATGGACGCAGCTTCCAGGTTAGAAAAATTTAGAAATGCGAAATTCCCTTAAAGCTGTATTTCATTCAAAGGCCACCAGATAATCACAGCTGTGTATGGGAAAAGGGCTTTCTGTTTTGACTTTTGTAAACACTTTCCTGCTGAATTTATGGGCTCAGTCAATCATTTAGGGTCATTGTGAATAAGATTAACTCTATTTTTTAAATCTTGGTAATACTATTTTTTTTAAAGGAGCATTATCCAGGGAATGCTCATTAGATAAGGTTTTGCCAACCAGCACATAGTTTCATTGTCCCACACGTTCATTTTTTAAAGCTAAGATGGCGATGGTGGAAATGCTAATCTCAAGGTGTCAAAAATGGACTTCAAAGTCAACGGATGATGTCAGAGTAGCAACTTCCATGTTTTATACTGTCAATCTTTAGTGAGTGATAGAGAGAGTTTTGGCATTAGTGATGTGTGTCTGTCAATCCTAACACATCAGTGGGGGTGCTGAGAGGACTATAATCTTTCCCTAATCCTAACCAACTACTTTTTAGTTTCTATACCTAAACAGGAAGTTAAAAAAATTCAACATGCCATTAGCAGGTCCGTAAAATGAGCCCGTTATAGCTTTGCAATACCAATACTTGTGACCCATACTCGAAGACTCATTTTAAGTAAAAATGGGTTCATAGTATATGTGTTCATGGGGTGCTAAGGTCCCTTTGATTCCACTTGGATCCAACTGATGTCGGTATCAATATCAAAGGGTGAGCTCTGTGCAGAATAATGAAAGTTAAATCTAAATGATAACAGTAAATAGGTGTGTACCTGTGCATAGCCTACACAGTAGGGTATGCAGCCTATGTAAACATGCTTGTCATTGCCACTCTTTCAACCTCCAACTATGTGTGATTTATTTTTTCCTTTTTTTGTCCTCCTAGTATGCAGAGGAGGCCACCTATTAAAACTGATAACAACTAATAATGTCCATTCAGTGGCCTGAAATAATTTTGTAATCTGGGATTCATTGAGAATTATTCGCTTTTCATTCCACGTTGTCCATATGTAAAAAAGGGTCATTTCAAATTGTTCCTGGTCTTTCCCTCACCTACGTTACCATGGATATAATAATTGGAAAAATAATTGAACCCTTACTAGTGACTACAAGTTAATCAGCTGTTCACCTATATTTTTTTAATCTTAACTTACAATTAAAATGCTGTATTAAAATGAAAAGTTTGATTTAAAATCATAAAGATAAAATATAACCTAGGTGTTATTGCTGCTGCCCTGTCAACACAGAATTACCTCTGAATGATAAGATATATTATTATACTTTCATATACTTTCAGTTTTCCTAAAATATGAATTATTCATGACATACATTCATTTCAGGCTGTTTGATACCATTGCCTGCTATACTTGGAAATAAATTAATTCTGTTTAATTTCACTTTATTAATAAAAAATATATTTACAGGAGAAGTGAAGTGGCCTGGCACAAGCACATGCTTTACATATCAATTATGATTTTCTGATAACAATGGCTGTCTGTTATTAAAACAAGAATTAGTATCCAGAAATGAACAGGACTCTGGACAAATGATGACATTTTGGTGGCTTCTCAGTGCAAAGAAAAACAACAAACAGAAAAACTCTAAAGAATTACTGTATATGAAGAAAATGACACACCGAGGGACCCGAGTATGAACAACTCCAATACAGTATCCAAAAGAACAACAGTCACTCATGCTTGTCTTCTTGTAAATTGAAGCTACATATAAAAAAAAAATGCTTGTGTTTTAGGATTAAACTAGCTAAACTACAGCCCAGTTAGAGTTTGTGCTTATCATAGTTGGTACAAGCTCATTGAGACTCGTCAACAAAGGCCGTCATTTAACTGAGTCGCACAAAAAGAGCAGCGATGCAGAAAGACATCAGAGATGGACAACGATTACAAAATAGCAATGACTGGAGGAAAAGCAGTCTGAAAAGAAGAACTTTTCCTTTGTCAGGGAAGTAAAGGGCTCGCTGAAGTACATAAGCTTTTCTGCTTGTACTGGGAACGGGAGACAAAGAACATTTACAATCATGACTGTTAGTAAACCTTCGCTGAGTCTCTTGGCCTGTAAGCAAACTCAAAAAAACTAAGGATAGCATTAAACTTTAAAGTAACTTTTCTAAAAGTGGCAGCTAAACTTTGCCCTAAACTACATGTCTAAGAAACCACGTTTGTGTATATATATATTATTTGATATAGATGTGTATCAGTTTTTGTGTGTTTAGTTTTATTATTTAATTTTGTGTGTGTGTGTGTGTAGATGGCAGAGGAATTGATCTTGATCCATTTGCCAGTGCATGCCTCTGAGGGAAGGTATTGTGTTACTGATTAATGCAGTGTTATTTAGAGTGACAGCAAGATTATTTTTTTTCATTCAGGCAATACTATATAATATATAGTTGTTGTTTTTGTAACGTAGCATTATTATTCCGAGATTTTAGATGATGTGTAGTCTATATATTATTCCCTTCAACCATAAATTGATAACCAACTCAGTTCAGTCAATAAACAGTGAACACTCTCGGGTGTGTATCCCTGATGTCATTGTGATGTGTAATAACCTTCGGGAAAAGACAAAATGCTTTGTTATAGTCACGGATGGGGGCCAAAAGAGGCAAAAACCCATTTAGTTATCACTTACAGTCACACACACACATATACACACTTACATTTCGACACACATAAATACATGTACAGTGTGCACACCCACATACAGCCTCGGGGTGTCTGGCCCATTAGGGTGCCGGAGCCTAGTGTGCACACACTGACACATACTGGGCACCATTATGTGGGTGTGCGCTCAGTTTGACTGAAAACCTCTGCAGTTGGCAGATCGCATCTCCCAATCCATCTTTAAACTTTGTGGTTTCCTACTAAAACTGTTACAGTATATGCTCTGTCCTTGGCCCTGTTGTGCTTCAAATGTAGTGTTTGCCATAAAAAATTAATAAATAAAATAGAGAGTAGTTTTCAAATAGTTGATGGAGGGAAAATCCACTGTTGGAGCGCATATCTGATAAGGTTCTTCAGCTGAGATAACAACTGAAGTGATTTAAGTGGTACATGTCACAGTAGTATAAATGAATGAATTAAAAAAGTAAACGCAGCGTGATATGTTCATTCATAGGTAACTAGTGTATTTATGCAATAAATGCAGTTCTAAGAAACATGAACTACATTATTATTGCTACATTATGATTATTTTATTCTATTTTTCATTTGTTTTTAGATTATTTTTCAATAGCATTTGGAAATTCAATATTTTTTTTTAAATTTCATGTGGCGCTATTTCTTATGTTTCTCCTGCTATGAAGAATAAAAAGATGTTAAAGAGGGACATGCGCAGTTTCGTATATTTTAACAGCAGTCTGGTGAGGAAGGAGTGGCTAGCAGGTCCAGCGAGCATGTGGTGTGGAGGTTAGCCGGATAACTCGAAGCCTGTCAGTTAAATCGAACAACAGACCTTTATTTGACAACATAAGACCATACAGGCCAGGTCTCCACAGCTCTATTCCGTCCGTACATAGATGTGCGGGGATGGGTAGGCGCCGGTGTCAGCCTATTACAGTGGTGAGGTCTCTCTCAGAACAGATTGCTCGGCTGCAATGGCTGCCGCTGCACACATGCGCTAGGAGACTCCCCCAAATACTACAATAATAGGGCAACTATTGTTAGCTTGTCCTATGGTTACACAATGACTTGGCAAAAACTAATGGTGTGATCTACATACACAAAAAAATTACTGCATTGCAAAATTATACAAATAAACTTGCACTGTGTTGTGTTGTATTGTATTGGGAAACCACTTGGTTGCAGCAACTACTTATAATCAATCTCTGAAAAAAAATCACTGGTCAACTACAGATTTGTCTCAGTTACAGTGAGGTTGGTATCCTATTTCTACTAAAGTTTGACTGAGCTATTAGGTAGAATTGCAATAATTGCAGCCAGTTAAGGATTTCTCCGTTCTACCATCAACATCGTATTCTATCAATTAAAAGTGTTCTTAGTGTAAAACTGACTTTAGTTCCTAAAGTACCAGCTCATGAATGGTCAAAGCTTCCCTTTTTCCATGTAAAGTCTGGTGTAGGCTGTGCAATTTAGTGCTTTCCCGGCATGACAAAACCACAGCTGGGTCATGTCTAAAAGGGTGGTTTTACATCTCACAGTGAGACCACCAAAAATAGTCATACAGCAGGAATTTAGCATGTAATGAGATGTTGTTCAATGTGTCTTTGGAACTAACAACCACCCCAAAAAACCAACCATCAATGAATTTGCTCAAATGTAATGTCTTTGATATGCTGCTTAGCAATCGTGGTGACTCTCAAAGCAGAGCCAACGAAAATTCATATGAGAATCGATGAGGACTGGAAATGATAAGTGATGTCGATATTGGAATCAGAATCGCTAAATTCTTATCAATTCTCATCCCACTGAGTCAAACGGTGGAGGAAAAACACTTTTGATTCAGCAGGTATTGTCATGTACAGTTTACACACATCATATCACATAGTGTGACTGATAATGAACCAATAAGATTAGCAACACTGCACAGTGTGTAGGCATGTTAACTCAATCCGTCAGTTTCTAACTCTGTTAAATAATGGATTATTGTCAGATATAATGTCTTACAAAAATATTTTAAATAGCATAATATGTGCCAACTAGAATCCTCATTTATCTCACAACACTTTGCAGGTTTAGAAGGATGTGCGAGTGTTTTTTCATTTAATCCACATTTTACACAAATACCAGTGAAAGGATTAATAGCAATATATGTATGTATTCACATAAATGTATATAATCTAAAAGCATTTGCGATAATTAGCTTTATCAAACCTATCCTACTTGGTAAAACATTAAATTCTAGCAAAGAAAACAATAAATGAATCAGATATTGCATGCTTCATTATGTTATTTTCTCAGTTTAAAAGCAAGCACTGCTTGCATGGCAGTCATTTAATAAACTTAATATCAGCACTAAGTTGTGCAGTAAATGAATTGTCATTTAAGGTTTTCAAATCACGGCTTCCTGTGGTTTCGTAATTAGATCTTAATGATTCTGATGTGTCTATTTAAAGCATAAAACTTGAATATTACATTATTCAATGTAAAACAGTGTAATCATGATTTCAATTTCATTAAAGCTGCAAGGATAAACTACAGACTCACTCAAATTAAGATAAAGTAAATTGACATATTTTAGTGTGCGAATGTTTAAGGGCTAGACGAATGAGCGATACAGTTGACACGGAGGCCAGTTAGTGGTTAAGAGTAACAGATGGAATTGTTTCTGGTAATTGAGTTTCAAGTATTCATATAGCTAATTCATTGCTACGTTATCATTATCAGATATCAGAGTAGGAGTTTATTCAAAGTAATGGGGCCTGCATCCCTTGGACAAAGCAATCAAAACGCAAAATATATTCCAGTTCTTATGTGGTATGGCTAAATAGCACAGCTGTTCATGATCACTGTAATGTTATATTTATGAAAGCCTGCATCAAAACTGGAATAAATCTAGGAAAACAGGTTGCCAGGAAAGATAGATGTTTCTGTCAATGTTTGCTGTGTCCTCTGATGTACCATCAAATGTGCTAGCAGATGCTAGAGCTGACTGCAAAGCAAGCAGTGTCAGCAACAGCACTGTCAAATCAGCAGTGCCTCACAAGGGCAATAAGCTTTAATCTAGATGCATGTCATTTCAGTGACACAACCTTATGTTTGGAGGATGTGCTTCTTAAATATTTAACAATTACATAAGCTGGTAAAAAAATGGTCAAGGTACATTTCCCTGCAGTTGGCTGAGTGGAAATGCATTATTAATGCACGCCTAAGAAACATGTCTAAGTTTCCAGTTGTTTTTATATAATATTAAGACATCAAGCAGCAACATAAAAAAGAATTAAGTGAATATGCACCGGCAAAACAGGCAGTGTTTTCATGTTATTTAAACGAGGGTGATCAGAGTTGAAACGTGCAGTTGCTGAAATGAAAAGCATATCAGTACACCCACTACCTGTTTCTGAAGGTACAAGTGTAGGGTGTTTAAATGCTGCCTTAAACAGTGTGCGCTGACGTTAAGTGGATGTTCAGTTTCATATAATAAACTGTACACATGGGAGCACTTAAAAACGGATGACATCAATCACAGAGGTGCAATTTTTATGTGTTTGCCACAATGGGGCGATTGACAAACAGTGAGTGTTTCTTAGCCATGAAAAGTATCATGGCTACAGTGACCCTTTAACCTTTTTCAAAGGTGAAAAAGAAATAAAACTCAAAGCACTGATGTTATTCGCCAGAGTTATTGTTTCCCCCTAACAGAAATCTAATACTTTTGAGTACATTTTGCCTCATTTTTTTCTTTTCCTATACAACCGAAACACCTCTTGCAAGAGCCTTAACTTTATAACAGAAATTGTCACTATCACGTTATTGTCATTCAAAACACAAGTTGGGGTTTTTGCAGAAAATGTGTGAAACAACACATTTAACGTTTGTCTATATCAGTTTGAGCGGCTCCGTGACTGAAAAGGAAATTGGAACAATACTGAAGAAAATAAGCATCGATCTTCCATTAAATATCATCCCCGAGTCACACTGGAGAGCAACAAATATTAATTGCTAGTCTGCTAGACATAAAAACAAGGAACAAACCAATCGAGGATAGAGGGATTCAGAAATTAGATTTCAGAGACACTGTGTGGGGTATATCAGGCGTATAAATAATAAAATACTTTTTCCTGTCCAAGTATAGGTCAGAGATTGAAACTGACCAGAGAGTTGTTTTTGTCCCAGTGGGTTGGGAGAGACTCCCAGTAACAGCCCACCACACAGCTGCACATGCCTGAGGCAAACCTTTCCTCCTCACCCCCGGACCTCCTCACTTTCAAACTAGGGCAAAACTTTCTACACAGCCACAGATCCATCAGATATGACAGAGTGAGGACAACATTGAGCTTCTTCATCTTTTCTCTTCACAACATCCCAAAAAAATAAATAAATAAAAATGAAATAAAGGTGAACTTTTACAAGAAGCTTGCACATACACAGCACTGTAACTGAAACCCAAGCAGGAATTAGCAACAACTGCTGTTGCAACATTTCCTGATGCATCTGGTAATGCTTTTTCAGTTATGAGAAAACAAGAGTAATTAAACCTAGTAATGATGTTCTCACTGTGAAAATAGGTATAGTTCAAACTGAATATATTCAGATTACTGTCTTGTGGGATTCGTTCTTGTGCAACGAATTTCCTGCTGGCTTTGTCTGCCGCTGGTTAAAATCCTGTTATTGTGTATTATTTGTGTACCTACTGTCTGAAATACTTCCTGCTACCGTTTTAAAATAATTAAATGCACAATCTTTTGTATTGGCATGTTTCTCAGCTTTGGATCTTGAAAAATCATTAAATATGGTTTCAGATACTTGCACTATTTACTTTTGATTAATTTGAATAAATGCTGCAGTGCTTATCTGTATCAATCAGAATCTCCAAGGTTTAATGTTATAAGCATAGGGCTGCCATATAGCAGGCATGTTGGAAAGCTTCAAGTCACTCAGTTTTATTTTGCTCCTTTTATTAGATTTCTTAAAAAGAATAAAACACATAGTGGGCTGTATTTAAAGCTGTGAAGCACAACTGAGTCTTTTCTCTGTGATAGGGAAAATATGATGTCTAGTGTAACTAACTATATTCAAACTATCTATAGTTCAAAGCACCATAAAAAGCTTCATAAACACTGATAGACACATAAACATTACTTTCATGTGTCCGTTTTTTCCCACAGAAATTCAAGTCTTCAAGAACCAGTATTGCTTGTGGCTCTGACTGTGGGAGGTTGCATAGAGGCAAAGACACCTGTGTTAAGAGAATCCAGAAGTTCAAAGATGGATTGATGGAGAGAGTGAGAGGGGCAGCAGTGAGAGATGAGTCAGAGATTTAGTCCGGAGTGGAGGCATGCAGTGCCTGGTAGGAGCAGAGCATGACTTTGTTGTTGATTCAGTCTAGTGCAAGACGCCAACGGTCTTAGTAAATTGTTGTTTGGGAACAAAAAAGGAAGAAAAAAAAAAACTTGACATTTCTTATAAAGACCAAATTTTAACATAAATTGAAGGCTGTCTTGTATTCCCATGTATTCCCCCTGTTAGGTAGCCTGAAGTTTTGAGAAGAAGCTTTGCAACTACAAGCTTTAGTATTCAGAAAAACACACTGAGGTGATAAAAGTTAGTGCTAAACTATCCCACATTACAATTAGTCTGCTTCAGCCCCTTGGACCTACTTGGATCGACTGGTTTTCCGATACAATAGAGTACCACCTAATGTGTGTGGTCGTTGTTATAGCAACGCATTTGAACAAGTAACTAAATAACTAACAAGTAATTAGCAGTTTACTCATTAATGCCAAAATGAATAAATAAATCATCTGACTTCCAAACTGCCCACGGACTCTTCATTTTCCTTACATGCATGGATTAAGTTGAGGTTGCAGACCGAGGACTTTTCCAGTCTGCTTTAAGAATGGTGTTTGCTGTTGAGGTAGAATATAAATGCTTTACGTAAACTGCCGCTTTGCAAAATAAAAAAAGCTAAATGTTAGTATTGAGTCTTTGCATCTTTAAATGAGATCTTGGTTGTCTTAACTTTACTAAAGGGACACTTCTGGCTTGTATTGCTGTTTATCCATCTGAATTATTTTGGTGTAAGTTGCTCAGTTTGTGGAGATATTAGGAACTGAGTCTGCCTTCTCTTGGCATAATGTAACTAGATGCCACCTGCCTTGAATTGCTCAAAGCACCAAGCTAATACACAAATAATGAAGTAAATAACACTGCAGGCCTGAGGAGAAACATTTATATCTGACTTTGAGATCAGCTGTCCCTTTAAAGAGAATAGACCTAACTCTAGCTATGGTAAATGCATTATGTAACACTGCCATTTTCTACCCAGCTAATAGTCAGAGACAATACATTGAGTTTAATGTTCCCTATGTATCAGTTTATAACAGTGATGTATGGTACCACTCTATGGGAAATGAAAAGAGGATGAGGAAGACTAGTATGACAGTACAAATGATGTTTCTCAATGTTTTTTTTTCCCAGCAGTGAAACTAAGTACAATACACAACAATACAAGTTTAACTGCTCTTTAGTCGTTAGGAGTGGATACATACTGCAGGAGGATCTTGTATGAAAACAAATGAAAAGTGTTTTCACAGAGCTTTCTGATACCAGAAGCTTTTTATGACTTGCAAGATGGTCCCATAATGCTTTTAAGGGAAGGCAATGTCAGGAGGTGCACAGTTGAGGTTCAGGCTGAAATGTTCCAACCATCCAAAAAATAAAATAAAATAATGGATTGTCATGGAAATAAAAATGAAAACAGAAACAAACATTGACTTTAGCAATACCCATGATTTTCACTTGCAACAGCATGTTAAAGTTTTTCAGTTTGCTTCATTTGGGTTACACAGTTCATACTTATGGTTTTAGGTCAATCCATCTAATGGATGTATTATCACAAACTGTTTTTCTGGATGAACTGAAATCATCGTTGCGACGTCACAGTCCTCTGGCATAATCCTCAGGTCAACATTTCAATCTGTCAAATACTTTATGACTAAATACCTTCAGACCTAATGACTTTCCCATTAGCATCAGCCTGTTGGCAATGTAATTGTTTGTAGTTATTTATCCAGTGTGCATTCACTCAGCACAAACACTTCTTTCGGCAGTGGTTCTTCCAAAACAAATCCGTTTCCCAGTCCAATAATTAGTCTGAAATATATTATCACGTCAATATTAAAGTAAAGAAACATGAAGATCGTGCCGTCATTATTATGAACTTCAAGGTGTGCATTTGCCTGACTATGCCCAACACATCATGCTGTTGTTTTGTTGTTAAACACTGACTAATAAACAAGCGAGTGATGCGTACTTTGATATCAAGTGCAAATGAATCTCTGCCAAATGGGACATGAAATGCTCCACCAAGAGACTAAGAAGAATATCTCTAGTTTTCTTAGACCAAAGAATCAGAGGATAGACAGATGGCGAGGGAAGTACTGAGACCAGCAAAAACCTCTGTGTATTCAAAGGCTTAACAAAGCTTACAGAATACTAAATGTCAGAGTCCAGTTATCTCCCTCTTAAGACTAACAGTTACTGCACTTTCGCTCTACTTATGATACTGGATCCGTGTGGTATTTTATATATTCTGTAACATGTAATTAAATAACTTTTTGCCGTATGAACTAGTTTACTGCCTGGCCAAAAACAGCCCAAATTTGCCATTGTTTGGATAAGCTTATTTAATGTCACAAAAAGTATTTCTGTCCAGATTTTCTTCAGTTTTTCAGATTTCTCAGTATTGATGATGAGAAAATAGCAACGTCTTCTCCAAAACATCTTAAAGATTCTCATTGGGGTTAAGGTCAGTTCACATGGTGGCCAGTCTATGTGTGAAAATGATTTCTCATGCTCCGTGAACCACACTTTCACAAACTGAGCCTGATGAATCCTGGCATTGTCACGAATATTGGAATGCCACCAGGAATGCCATCAGGGAAGAAAAAAATCCAGTGAATAAGATCTCCTATCTAGAAAGTTTATTAATGTAATTAAAATAGATTTTTAGTTTTTTTTCATGTAAAATCCCATATATGTAATAGATTTTTTTAAACTAATTTAGAGCACATTATGTTTCTAATAATAATGATCTGCTGAGTGGGCAACTAAAAAAGGAATTAAGCATTTGTTATGGCCCATATTATTGAAGCATAAAGAATAAAGAAAAGATTAAGAGTAAAGGAATGAGAACCTTTGAATTTCTCAAATTAATATATGAAAGCGATTTCAGCCACTTTATTTTATTTATTTATTTTTTGTCTTGTGACTAATTCTGATATATAAAAATCACAGTTTTCTTCATTAAGATCCAAAGAGTAAAACAAATGATACATATGATGATTAGGATTAGGTCAAATATTTCATTTTCTGGTTAAACTATACACACAGCTTTGCCCGGGGGTAGGCCAAAGGAGCAGCAAGTTCTTCTGTAACACAGAACATTTGGCTGTGTTTACAGAGGGCTTCAGGTCATTTAATTCCCCCTCTGGTAAGTCGTACTCGAGGTCCTCCTTGAACAGCTTGAACAGCCAGGGCTGTGAAGACGAAGTAATTTTCTGTGAATTTCCCCAAATGTCCCATGTCATAAGAAAAAGATTCACTTCATACTCACCGCTACTTTATTAGACACACCTTTCTAGTACTAAATTGGAACTCCTTTTGCTTTCAGAACTGCCTTAATTCTTTATGGGATAGATTCAACGAGGTGTTGCAAACATTCGTCAGAGATTTTGTTCCATTTTGACATGATGGCATCACAGGTGTGGTGTATTGCTGCACATCCATGATGTGGATCTCCGATTCCACCACGTCCCACAGGTGTTCTATTGAACTGAGATCTGGTGACTGAGATAATATGGTCTTTGATATTTGTGACATGGAGCATTATTCTGTTGGAAGCAACCATTAGAGGATGTGTACATTGTGGTCATTAAGGGATGGACGTGGTCAGCCACATACTCAGGTAGCCTGGGTGACACCTACACCACCACCAGGGTGAAATGTTGATGCAAGAAGGGATGGATCCTTTCATGCTGCTGACGCCAAATTCTGACCCTACCAACCAGCTCAAATCAGTTTGTCCATTCTCCGCAGACCAGGGGTGGGCAACTCCAGGTCTCGAGGGCCGGTGTCCTGCAGGTTTTAGATTTCACCCTGGGTCAACACACCTGAATCACATGATTAGTTCATTACCAGGCCTCTGGAAAACTTCAAGGCATGTGGAGGAGATCATTTAGCCATTAAAATCAGCTGTGTTGGATCAAGGACACATCTAAAACCTGCAGGACACCGGCCCTCGAGGCCTGGAGTTGCCCACCCCTGCCTCAGACTAAATATTGAATTCTTATGTTTGGTTGAAGGTCAGCAGGTTGTCTTGACTGTGTTTAGATGCTTAATGCAATCATTAGTTACAATGTGATTGGGTGATTAGATTGTGAATTAGGTGATTGATATGAATGTTGTTGTGATTTGGCCCTATAATACTGAAACTTAACTGAATTTCAAAATACAGTATGTTAAAAAGCAGTAGAACAGGTGTGTGTGAAGTTACCAGTAAATGTATATGATTGTACTCCAACTTGAGAGAATAGTTTAAAAAAAAGGAATACAATCTCATTCATATAGCTATATAACCTACATAAATACTGAAAACAATACATTTTAACACAACAGAAACAAAGGTTTTCATCTCAAAAAACAACACACTAGCCAAACTGTTTCAAATTGCTTCTCCAAGTAGAATATTACTCTACACTTTCACTCACTAATTGGTTAACACAGTACTATTTACCAGAAGGCACAATGACTTGGCATGGACATAAAAGTATTTAAAACTGTGAATTTCTAAGACAAAACTAGTTCATTTCAGCATCCCTGACTAATACCGGAGTGACAACACTGACATTTGAGCTTAATTAATTTTATTTATGGTAATTTCAGTGTATCCTGTCTCTCCATAAAGTTCTATCACACAATGTCATATATAAATATTAGGTAAAACTGTACAGCACCAATTCTAATAAAAAGTTGCTATACTGTTTAAAATGTCAAAAAAAAACCCCAGAATGCCATGATTTGCAAATCTCATAAGCCAATATTTCATTCACAATAAAACATATCACATTGTTGTTATGGATGTTTTAGTGTTTAATGAAAAAAATTAGCTCATTTTAGATCTCAAAAAAAGTTCAAGTGCAACAATTGGCAAGAAAATAAGTGGTACTACAAAGAAACACATTGTGGCAAACTGCTTAAGAATTATATTGCAGCTATTCAACTATTCAGGTTAATTGGCAACAGGTCAATAACACAAATCGGTATAAAACGATTGTTCTCGACAGGTGGAGTTTCTCAGAAGTGCAGATGGGTGGAGGTACACCAATCTGCAAAACACTGTATCTACAAATTGTCAAACAACTTGGAACAATAAGGTTCCTTAATGGAAAATTATTAAAATTATAGTATATGAGACTCTCCGGTTGTTTAGCCTTCTTTCTACTCTGTGGACGGAGTTCACAAGCTTCTGACAAAAGGTGGATGCTGACTAATAAAATGTTTATTTTATACTCTTAAAACAACTGGGTTTCTTATTACTTACTGGAACCTGGCAGCACAACTCAAATTATTCATCCCTCACTGAACTTTTCCCAGATGGTTTCTCCTTCATTAGCTAACCTCAGATGTCTGGTTGAGGAGGAGGTCTTGCTGCTGTGTTTGGAAGCCGGTTGTCCTGTCGTTCAGTGAATGTTGGCCAGTTTTAATGTTTGAAATAAAGCTGATTGAAGTCGGGAATAAGGATTCCATACACATTGAGCATGAATCGGACCTCTTTGCCAGGATTTTAACAGCATCATGGATTCTTTTAATTTCAACCAGAATGAGTCTGGACTCTCACATAACAACAGACACACACTGAACCTTCTTTTACTTTGGGTTTAAATAATATTTTATTTTTTCTGATGACATTTTTATTTCTGATCATCGTTGTATTCTTTGTGAACTTTTTTAACTGCCTCTTGCCACCATTCGCCGTGTAGTTAGCTCTCATATCTTAAATTCGAGAACTTCTCTGATGCTTTTAATTTAGTCGTGTTCCCGTGTAACAATGTTGATCTCAGAATTTTTTAATGATCATTGTCATTCTATTTTAGATGAAGTATGTCTTGTTAAAACAAGATTAGCTCCTGTTTCAAACTCATTGCCTTGAATAACTGATTGTAGTCACTTTTTTGCTTTTGAAAAAAGTGGAGCACTTGTGAAGATCAGCTCATTTACACATTCACCGCTTTTATTTGAAGGATCTTTTAACTTCCTTTAACACTTCGGTCAGAGATGTGATGCTGCCTACTTTTCAAAACTGGTTTCAAAGAGCAAAGGTAATCCTAAGGTGTTATTTGACACTATTAGTGATAACGTGAGTCCTGCTATACCTACTCTCCCAATTAAAAAAAATTAAGACTGTGAAAATTTTCTTACTTCTTTCTTATTTATTGAAAAAGTCACTAATGTGGAAATATTTCTCCTGTATGCTTTTTGGCCCTAACCCGGCTCAGTCTGTCATTTAAAAAGATTTTTACCTCTTTCTTTACTTGAGCTGACTCAGGTAAATTAGTTTACTCAATGAAAGCGTCCTCCTGCTCTCTTGACATTTTGCCTTTGTTAAAAAATGTCTTTCAGTCTATTGGTCCCTGTGTGCTCACTATAATCAATGCCTCACTGGTCTCTGTTCAAATCCCTGCTTATTTTATGAATGCTGTTTTCCACCTACTTAAAAAAAAAAACAAAGTTTGACCCGTCTCTTCTTAGCAGTTACAAACCAATCTCAAAATCACTGTTTTTCGCTAAGATTTTAGAAAAGGTTGTAGCTAAGCAGCTTACAGCTGTTTTGGACAAATACAGCATTATGGATAAATTCACAGAGCTGATCCTACTGAAACAACACTTCATAGAGTCTCAAATGGCATTTTGAAGTGAAGTGTGATGTTGGACCTGACCTCTGCCTTTAATACTGCTGACCACCACATTTAAGCCCATGGGAGCGCCCTCGATTCCATTTTTGTAACTATTTTTAAATCCTTTATGTATTATGTATTCAACATGTCCTGGGTTGCAGTTTCCTTGCAATAACGGTCTTGCAAAAATCGCATAAAAAGCACATACAACAACAAAAACATTATAATCCAGAAACAGGCTTTGTCTGATCTTTATGCCTTTCTGTATAGTTTCTGGGAGACTTAGAACTTAAATTGCACTGCTGGAAATAGCTCATTTTTGATGCACATGCTGTTTTTTTTGTTTGATTTTTTTTTTTTGCAAACTGTGCACTATAATATCTATTTTCATTTTTGTTGCAGTTTATAAAAATTAGTACTACTAAAAAATAAAATTATGAAGACACTCAAAATAAATTTCCTCTGGTTGGAAACTATTTTATGCATTTTTTTTTTGTATTTGCAGTTTTTAGGGCTTTACCTCTGAAATTTCTGTAAAATGTGCAAAAACACAAAAATGATTTTCAGTTTCTTTGTAGTTTATTGCAGTTTTTAGCATCTATTTAGTTACTATGGACTTAATGCATGCATATTATTAAAAACTGAGATATAATTTGAAATGCTCCAAAAAATGGCACTACAACATGTAAAAATGTAAAAGATAAGCTCTGGCGGACTTGTTCTATGGTGGGCTTAAAAGTGTTAAGGAAATATTTTATTACTGCTATGTAGATGGCACACATTCAGTTATTATGCCTCAAGGTAATCTCTTGTATAGGTGCTTATACTGCTGTACAATGTTCCCTCTAATTTTTCACGTCTGAGCGAACGCACAAACTCCCTGAGCGATCCCTTGGACCACTGTGAGCGACATCAGACGTGTGCACTGTGGTCGCGCCGGCATCTAATCCATCCAAGTTACATGGTTTATTGAAATAATCAAATTACAGCATTTACATTTATGTTAGACTACTTTTAATTAACTGCTTTAGCCCACTTACAATGAAAATGTAAAAAAAATCTAGTCATTGACCTGTGTAGTATGTTAACACTATTGGAAGTAAAAATAACTTGAACTCCAATTTTGAAAACACAACTTTCTTTCTTTTTAAAAAAAAGCTCTGACTTGTATTATGAGTCTGTGGTCTGGGAGAGAGTCCTGTAACTCTGTCTGCCAAATACAGTATATAATGACCAATGTTGGGCAATTAATTATATAGTTACTTCTTCAAAAAAGTAACTCAGTTTGGCAAACAACAAAGATTTTTGCAGCTATTTTTTTTAAATGCAGCCAAGGTGGTTTTTTAAATAAACATTTCAAACTATTTACAGAACAATCAGCTGTTCTGCATCAAATCTGATGCCACACAAATTATTTGTGCCACTCCAAAAAATAATTTATGTCCACTATGAGATAAAGGAGAACAACAGCCTGATACCTGCAGGCCTGACAACAGGAGATGTATCACTCCTGTAACACCTATAACATTCAGCAGCCGCCTCATTGTTCTGACACACACAACAAAACTACACTACACACTAACTACACAAGATTTGTGCTAAACATCACAAATCTCTCACATCTCAAAACACCGCCGTCACTCCTAAAACTTCCCCCCGTTTCTTAACAACTAGATGCCACGTTGCCATATCATTTTTTGATTGGTCGACATGGTACTTCTTTGGACGAATAGGAAAGGGAGAGGGGGGTGGAGTTTGTTTTTGCTCACAGGCGGAGAGTGCTTTCGAGCCTTTTTTCTTATAAAACGCCGTTTTTACCGTTTATTCCCGCAGTAAATATAAACAATGACAGTATTCAGGAAGAAAACCAAACATTGCATTTTTTTTTTTTATCACAACTCTGGTTTTATGTGGACTATCAACACAATTTAAAAACTGGTATAAAGTCCACACTTTTTCCGTCAATTGTTCCGTCTGTCCTGCTCACATCTCCATTGGTTGTACACGTTGTCATTAACGTGGCTTCACTCCACATCAGCCACGCCGCTTTGCCAGCTAAAAGACCGGTGTCGGCACATAAGGATGCTGTCATAGCCTGTCAACCACGTTGATTAGCTGCGTATATACGAATGTAAATCGCATTATTGGCTGGACTATGGGATAAGGTGGCATCGTTCTAATCCCTTACAGGAGCAGTCAGTCACTTACTGACTAACACTGCAAAACAGAATTGTTAAAGTATTAATTTTAATTTCAATTCAGGTTAATTTTTTTTGTGCGCAACACAGATTTTCTGTGCGCAGAGACCGTGCCAGCAGTGCGCAATTGCGCACGTGCGCAGCTTAGAGGGAACATTGCTGCTGTATACTGACAAACAGAAAACAGAAATCCATGTTTGTGCCGAGGACAGATTTGTGCTTAAGGTAATAAAAACTCTTGGTCCCTTTGCTTTATTTACCTAATTGTCTATCAGGAACCTCTGGGTAACTTTGGACTCAGCTTTAACCTCAGATAATCATTTTAATCTCTGGTTTACTCTTTCGTTTTTCACTTAAGATATATTGCCATGGTAAGTTGTATTGTATCACACTCTGAATTAGACATTGTTGCTAATCCCTTTATTTCATCACACCTGGATATTTGTATTTCCTTGTTCACACAGAAAACCTTGGGATCTCTGAAGGTTCTTTTTGAGAAACATTGATGGCACATCTTCCAGACTAAAGAGAAGAGGGACCATCTGGGCTGTTATCAGCACTCAGTCCAAAAGCCTGCATCTATGATAATATAGAGGTAAATTAGTGCCTATGGTGTTGACAGCTTGCACTTCTGGAAAGGCACCATCAATGCTGAAAGGTATATACAGTTTTCAGATCGACATATGCTCCCATCCAGATTACATCTTTTTTAGGGAAGACTTTCAGCAAGCACATTTTAGCAAGACAATGCTAAACTAGCCTTACTGCAGTATTTGATATATTTTTGTTGGTAACAAAAATTCATCAAAGATCTAAGACTGCTGATCAGCTAAAATCCTATATCAGACCAGAATGGGACAACATTACTTTTACAAAAGTCCAGCAACTCTTCTCCTTAGTTCCCACACATTTATAGACTGTTGTTAAAAGAAGAGAAGATTGATAAACATGGCTGTGTCCAAACTTATTTGAGCTAAGTTGCCATCAAATTCAAAATGGGTTATTTTTTGGGGTTTTTTTCTTTCTTAAAACAGTACATTTTCTCAGTTTAAACATTTGAAATCTGTTCTGTGTTCTACTGGCAAAAACATATGGGTTAACAAGATTTGCACATCATTACACTCTGTTTTTTTACATTTTACCCAGGATCCCAACCTTTTTGTAATCGGGGTTATATAAGTATTTGTGGGAACATTCTTATACATATAAGGGAATGATGTAAAGGGATTTGACCTTTACAAACAAGAAACTAGCATAGGTGGACACTGTGTGAGCAACTAGTTTAACTATAACTTATAAACTGGGTCCTTAATTGTGATAACTCACTGATCTTACATGGTGAAAATCCTGTCTTATCTTTTCTTCTGTTTTTTTATTAACCTTTATTTGACAAGGAAGTAAAACTCTTGAGATTAACAGACCCTTTTGCAAGAGATTGTAATTGAAAAATTGCCTGGTATTTATATAGCACCTTTCTACTTGGTTAAGTACTCAAAGTGCTTTCAAAGAGGGCCCTGAGCCTAGAGAGGAGCATTAAGGTAGCAAGTTTTAGGAGCATGCTTAGGAAAGAATTTTGGCTTCATGTTGTAAAGACGTGGAATTTTTACTTGAATGTCAATAATCTAAACTTTTGCTTATAGTTTTCATCATGGCAAAGGGATATTTTACATATATTTAACACATCACATTTTACAAGTAAAATACATTAAAATAAATGAAAAGTCCTTCAGGAGATGTTTGTGCATCTTTATGAAATACATGCACAAAAGCTGTGTCTCATACTTTCTACTGTATGCAGTAAAAATGGTTCTTATTGTTTTCATTTGTTGATGATTGCTAACTGTTGAATAAACTGTGGCAGAAGTCGAGGTCCAAAAGCAGTGCATTCTCTGTACTTTCCAATGTAGTTGTAACTGCCCATATGAAGTATCTTCATCTGCTGTAAAAACATATAATACAAGGATAGCTGGAATTGTTTCAACCTTCTGTCTGTATCTGTGCCAGCATAGCAACATCTGGTCCTCAGGACCAACCACAGTAGCAGCAATACCTTTGGCAGGTGTTAATGTTTTTCTGTCTGTAGACATATTTTGTCAGTGTGAAAGCTTCACAGCCACGCAAGGTGCAGCCACAAAATGTTACGGTTGATGGCCAAGTCAGTGATCGTTGTGGTCTCCGAATTTAGGGGTTCTACAGCTGGTGTCATCCTGTTACAATGTCTCTTGTAAACTTATTAAAGAGGGTTTTTCTTTCTTAGTTTTTTCTTTATTACTATCTTTATTCTTTCTTCTTTTTTTTTTTAAATTTAAGTAAGGTCTTTGAAGGGTCTTTGTAACATGGAGCTTGAAAGGTGCTATCTCACCCCAAAATGAGGGTCCACCGTGTTTGTTGAGGACAGTTGGGACATAAAGTAAGTAACAGAGTTTTCTTCTGTTTTTCTTGATTGAATGAAATCACATATAACCCTGTGAACAAAATCATAGGAGGAAGAGAACAGCACACTACAGAGAACAGAACAGTGTTGTTCCTGGCATGCTAGCTTGTTAGTTGTTAGCTCACTAACCACAGTAATTCGGTAATGCAGCTATGTTTTAATGAACACACAAGGTTTTAGGGTTTGCCACAGTGGATTACCTGCCTCCCTGTCCCCTTGCATCTTCTTCTGTCACACCAACCTTCTGCATGTTGCCCTTTACTGCATTCATGAATTAAGTCTGAGCTTCAACATCCACTATCCCTTCTCTGCACATGTCCAAACCATTTCAGCCTTGCCTCTGTAACTTTGTCACCAAAATGCTCAATCTGAGCTCTTCCTGTGACATTTCTAATCTTGTCCATCCTGGGTACTCCCAGTGAAAATCTTAGCATATTCAGTTATACCACCTCCAGCTCCACCTACTTTTTGTTAGTGCAACTTTCTCCACACCATACACGGTTATCTTGTAAACCTTCCCTTTCCCTCTTGCAGTTATCTTTCTGTCACACACACAATAGATTCTTGGAGTCCTTCACTAAATTTACGGTCAATATTTTGACTTAATCACTGTCACAGCAATCAGGACATTATTTTTTTTAATTAGCTCTATAAACTTTTGTTATTTCATGGTGCAAGCAATCAGCATAGGCATGACTACATAAATATAATTGAGCAGATGATAATTGGCTAATAACAACAGCAATTAAGACTTAAGAACTAAGTCTACTGCTGACCAACAGCAACAATATTAAATTCTGTCTCACTTACCAAAACAAAATTTATGCCAAGGCATTGGAAAGGAGAATATCTCCACTGGTCAAATTTTAGATTAAGGAGGACAGTTGTGGGTTTTGCTCCATCTGAGGAACACTAGACTGACTGTTTATGCTCTCAAGGATACCTAACTCATCTACATGTGTTTTGTGGACTTGTAAATGAGATAAGACTGCATCAGTGTACAGGTTTATAGCCATGCTGCTGGACATACTGTAGATTGCACCTTTTAGTTGCCTTGGAACCATCTTTGCATCAATGGAAGCAGTGATGGGGAAGACAGAGATCTGAGCAGTTCTGCTTAGATTGCTGCCCCATGACCCGAACCCTGGAAAGCAGAAGAAAAAAAATGGATGCATATTGTCCTCGGCTGGTTGATATGTTTTGAGGTCATCTGTGCACAGCCATTTTGCTAATTAACCACTCTGCTAGTGCCATATGTGATAGTTCAGCTGATGAAGCAACTTCCAGCCCAGGCATTGTTGAAACTGGTATAACAATGGTTAATGACTGTGGAAATGGCAGACAGGGGAATTAAAGGAATGGTACCTGGTTTTAGAGATGATCTAAAGGTGCCGGGGTGCTTGTTCACTGGCACAGCAATCAGGACAGATTTGTGTGATTGAGAGCTAGTAGTAAACGCTGATGGCTCATTTGCCCGTTGATGGATAATTGTAGCCATTAACAACATGACACTGGTCTCACCTTTATTATAAGATTCTTCTTCACAGTGTTAATGGTTTCCTCTTGTCCGTGTCCTTGCATTCATTATTAGAAATTCTTTCCTGTTGTGTCCCTTAATGACTATACCTGATGGTATAGTGCTCTGGTGGCACCATGCATCAAGCTGCTGTAGCATCCGGTGTTGTTACTCATCCAAAGGATACAAGAAACAAAAAAGACTTAATCTAGTGTATTAGTGTATATATGTCTAACTATTTTTGTCTTTCATAAAGGGGACTTTTTTATAACACCGCCTGAACTTTAAAATTATTGTGGAAAGGAAGTGAAGCAGAGATGCAGCACACATGAGCACATAATGCTGCTACACTTCCTTTAGTCTCTGCAGGCAGCAGAATGAATTAATATAATATACCTTATTGTGCTTTGAAGCTTAAACTCCGTGTTTCCACCTTACAATCTGCCTCCTCCTCCCATGGGACCGCACAGTCACATAAAGCTCACAGTGTTACAAAAATATGTTTCATAATGAATATTCTAATGTTTTTGGCTTCGTTTTATATTCAACTGGGGGTCAGTATTACCCATTTTTCAAAGAGAAAGAATTTAGCTAATTAGCTCTGGCCCTTTTGTTACGGACTCATTAAAATTAATTCAAACTTCTTTTTTTTATTTGAATAACTCGTTAGGACTACACGAACACATATGCAAAGAATCAAACTCATATTGCAGCTGATTAATAAGCCTCTCTGAGTAGAAAACTAAATAAAGACTTTTGCTCTTTATTTGAAACTAGTGTGGGAAAATAATTTGCTTTTTTTCGGGCACAGATCCAAGTCTGTTACTGGAGAAATAATTGGGCTTATTGTGAAAGGTGGGCTGTGTCAAAGATTCGTTTGATTTGTGACAGTGACAGAACACCCAAGTTGATCTGGAGCATCTTGAATTAACTAAATGTGCTGAGTCAGTGCGCTCTCACCCGTTAAAAGAAACAAAGAATCCTTTAGGGGAGGATGTAACGGGCCCTCTCACTGAAACTGCAGAAAAAACCCCTCAGGCTGTACTCCTCTTCAAAGAAGATCCTTGATAGGGTTGCTAAAGAATCCATTATGGGTTCAGTGAACTGTCAATGGTCACATTTTATTGACAAATGTACATTCTTCATCAGTAGACTTAAATGTAGACTCTGACCTACCAGTGACTTACCCCATTCTGTTCACAGATTACACTTTACTAGTCAAATGTTAAATGTCTGACAAAAGAGTATCATTACAGTTAGCCTAACAGAAAAAAAAAAAAACCCTGTGCAGCGCTTTCGATGCAATGAAGAGGCTTTAGGCGCTTAGAGTTAAGATATAGATGAATTTGATTTAAAAGGGCACGAAAGTTCACCAGACAGCAGTAGATGTTAACTTCTTGGTGCCATCATAACACAACTGAATAGCTTATGAAGTCGTAACGTTCCAGTGAGTCCAAACAAAAGTTATGTAGGTGTTACATTCTCAGTGTACTTCTATTTCTTTATACTTTAGACCTCGATACGCCTACAAAATTCAATTAGGATGTTCTGGATTCCTGATAATACCGACATAAATAGGAAATTCGATGAATGCGCTAAACACTTAAATGTAACCAAAAAATAGATCAAAAAGTGTCAAATATAAATTATATAAGAAAACATGCATAAATAGGCTTTTTTTTTCATTCCCAATATTGTCACAGTTCATTTCTGTGAGCAGATTACACATACGACCCTCCTGTCTCCCGACAGCTGATGACTAAGGGGTGATAACAGCAACAGCTGGTTATAAGCTAACATTATGCCAGCTTACATTGAGCGTGTGGAAAATCACATCCTAACCCTGTGATAAATAGTTTGATTACATTCTCACATCATACGACAGTTTATTCGCTAATTGTGCAAGTCTGACGACATTAGATCCACTTCAAGGGAAATTTTTTTAGATACCGGCGAGCAGCAGACGTTATTGACAAAAAATCAGCATATCGTCAACAGATCACCACGATATCACCGTCATTGGTCAGAAGTGAGCTTCATATTCTCCTCCAGAGTAAATAGACGTGGACACTTCACACCTGGCATTTTGACAGCTGAGGTAAACAATGACTGACAGCCCACATGTACTACGGATCAATGTCCAGAGCTTTGAGGTGACTTGGAGAAAACAAACAAAACAAGACAACACCCCCCCCCAAAAAAAACATAAAATATTGCAACATTTTTAATGAACAAATATGATTTTTACTGGTTTATTGTTAAATGTTGAAATGTTAAATTATAGTATGTACAAAAATGTTTTTAATCTCAGACTGGTGTAGAAACTGACCAGCTTTGGCCATTATGGGGTGCAGAGGGTTAACCCTCTTACATGCTTAACTGGGAATACTGTTTTAAAATATAGCATTCAGCAAAGATCTGGCAATAGCACTTTTCACCAAAACCACCTCAGTGCTGACAGCTTATGATATTTATCTTGATAAGAAGCTTTGGAAGCCCAGACAGTACTCAGTATAAAGCTAAGATCTGAAGCTGTGCGACTATGGTTTTTTTTCTGTGTGCTTCTAATATCGCTCCAGGACTGAATGCACGCAGATGCCTTGCTGTGGTGGTACTTCTTCATAAAATACAACCATATTATTTGTATCATTAAGCTCAGGAAAATAAATGGCCTTGCTTTTCTGAGGTCAAATTATTCTCTGGAGCCACTGTTTACCATACCTATCCTTCCTCGTTCTGTCATGAAATGAGAAATACCTCTCCCAAAAATGTCGCATTACAAATATCATTGTGAGCTAATGTCTTCTCAGACTGGCTGGTGATGTATTTGTCGGCTGGCTGCCTCCAGACAGAGTATAGGAAATGTAGGACATGTCACAGAGGTTAGTGACTCCCCCGCCCTTTCTCTAATGCCTTTTTAAGTCACATTGAAAGCTATGAAATTACAGGTTCATCCCATTCTATTGTGAAAATTAACTGAAAAAGAAATTAGAAACACCGGGTATTACTTGGTCCTAATATGAACCTGAAGGTAGAATCCTTCAGGTCCTTTGTATGTGTTAAACTATCAAAGCCAGTCAATAATGTAATATTCTACATTAATATGGAAATCAAGGTTAATGAAATACATTTTCAGACTCTGATCATTTTTTTCTGCATTTCTTAGACAATCGTTCAGATTTAGATCAATGATCAGAATCAAAAAGGCAATTACAGTTATGAAACACTCATTCCAATCAATTTCTGTGGCTCATTCAATACAAACTGAAAGAGTGTTGTTTATCTACTTGTCTGTGGTGACATGTGCAATATAATTGCAAGCCACTTCACGAGAGCTCCCCAAATCTTCCCAGACAGATGACATTTTTAGCTGCTTCTATTGGTCTGTGCCAATTTTTTTCATTCTCACTTAAAGCCAGCTTTTTTTTTTATTGCTTGACAGTGTATTGATGTTTTGCAACAGCTGTTATGACATGTATTAATTCTGTGTGAGAAAAGAACGCACAAAGCCCTTCAGATAAAATTGAAATTTGTTGAAATGCGGTGCAGCAGCACAGAGTTTACACACTGATGATACCTTCACATAGAGGATATTTAAATTAAAAAAGTTACATCAGAGATTACAGTGCTATCCCTTTTTAATTACTTAGCCAGACAGCTGTTGTTTGGTTGTGGTGCTACAAGAGGACACCTTAATAAATACAGCGCTGTTGTTTTATTTCAGGAGACGAGATTATGACACAAATAGTGTGTGCATGTTTTGTTTTTTTTTGCTAGAAAAAAAGGTACTGAGTGACTTAGATCACCTGGGTGTAGCACCCAAGGGTTACTATGGCGACTCAACTTTATTTGCCCCCCCCTGTCCTGTCCGGCAGTGTAGCAATCAGAACTGTCCGAAGGCCAAAAATGCCAAATAGATTTACGTTCACAAGTGGAGCATTGCAACATTCACTGCAATAGCCCACTTGATAGTCATATTTCATTAGACCTTTATTAGGATTTTTTTATTTGCATTATTACAACCCCAAAGGACAAGACCAGGGGGATGGAAAAGGAAAAAAAAGCAAGTAAAGTTGGCCAAAAGCTAACAGAAGGAGAGGGAGGAAAAAAAGAAGAGAAGAAGAGGGACAGAGAGAGATAGAAAGAAAAAAAAACTGAGAATCTGCTTCAACACCAACAAAAAAACCAAGCAAAACAGCAGAGAAACCACAGCAACAACCAACATATGCATAAATAACAATGACAATGTTACTGAACATCATACAGTACTAATAATACAAGATATTATTAGCTCATAAGGTTGCTTCATGAGACCCAGGCCCCAGTCATCCAGAGACCCCCCAGGGCATGAAAGCCCCAGGAAGACCCCGCAGGGACAACTGCGGCCCCCACTCAGAGAAGAGCAGAGGAGAGCGCTGTGGGCGGGGGTCACCAACAGGGGAGTATCCTGGCTACCAGGCCGGTAACCTACGTCTGCAGGCTCAGACCCCCCAGCAGCTTTGCATGCAACCGCCAGAACACCATCTGAAAAGCACCAAAGCCCCATCCAGGTCATGACGACAGCCCCAGCACCAACCCCCCGCAAGAACCCCACCCCTAGGGAACCCTAAGATGCTCCGAGCCCATGGCGACTCAGCTTTAGCATGGCACAGAGTAGGTGCATAAGAAACTGTGCTAAAAGTGTAACGATGTGGCGAGAATGTAAACCATTGGTGAGAGAAAATAATTTATGAAGCACACTTGGAGTTTAACACAGCAGTTAATGTACCAGTGAGTTTTTGGTAGAAAATTCAAGTTGGCAAAACTGATTATGTATACGTACATTGGAGCGACTGCGGCTCAGGAGATACAACGGGTCATTTACTAATCGGGATGTTTGTGGTTTGACCCCTGCCTCCTCCGACCCGCATGTTGAAATATCCTTGGGCAAGATACTGAACCCTGTGTTGCCCTCGATGCATCCATCAGTGTGAGTGAGTGAATGTAAAAGTGCTTAGGCATGAAAAAAGGTATAAATGTGTGTGTGAATGGATGAATGAGACTTGGTAGTGCTTTGTGTGTTCAAATTGAGTAGAAAAGCGCTATATAAGCACCATTTTCTATTGTTTGGAGGGCGCTTTGTCTCATGAAAAAATGGCAGAGCTGAGTAATGCAAAATTGTGGAATTTTGCTGCATTTATAAATAGCAAAGCACTTCAGTCACATAATTTATGTCATGCCTGCAGTTTTTTATCTTTTCTTACAGCTTTAATCCCATAAAATGAACCATGAACACATCACAAATGGCACAAAAAAGACAAAACTTGCACACTGCTAACATGCAAAATGATTTTCATGTTCACTTATTTTACCAGGCCTGCACATTCTTAATCCCAACTCAATACATTCACATAGGGGATCATATCAGAAGCTCCTTCTAATCATATTTGAATGCATAGTTTATCCTCATAGACTACCTTTCTGAGACACAACAGCAAAAACCAAACAAACACTGTGGTAGGACAACTTTCAACCAGAAGACCTAACCATAAAATTTCTCTCTAGGTTTAGAGAGGACAACAAATGCCTCCCCATGGCATAACCTAATTGGTCCATTAGCTAGATGAGCTGACAAAAAAAGATGGTTTGTGTTAAAATATACCCTTTTACATTTAAATCAGACATTAAACCTCTACATTCTTCCATCGGCAACAAGCTTTCCTGACATTTCTTTGATTCCACTGTTCTCCATGTTAGTGATAACACCAGCAGAGCACTTATGCCAGCAGTTGTATGACATCTTTTAAGCATCACTGTTTGATCAATAGGAGTTGACCCTACTTGTTCAACCACCTAAGAATAACTCGACAAAGCCCTTCTTATAAAACGTGACCTCCCTAAGCACTAGCAGCCTCAGGAGGTCATTGTTCGCACAATAACCTAGCTTAAGATGAGGGCTTGGCTGAATGTAATTTCAGTCTGTTTTCCACCATCAATCAGTCAATCAGGTCGTCAATCACGTCGCCCTTTTTAATACCCTAGATCAAAACAAAGTCTGTTTTGGTTACGTTCTCTGTGTGGTGTTTGCATGCTGTCCCCCGTGCTTGTAAGAGTTCTCTCCAGGTACTCGGTCTTCGTCCAGCAATTCAAAGACATGCTAGTGAGGTTAACTGGAAATTCTAAATACCCGCCTCTCAGCCTACGACGTCGGGGATAGGATCCAGCCTGACTGTGATCCTGACCTGGAGAAGCTGAAAAAAATGCATTGATTTATTGATTTCTCTTCTCATCCTATAAGTGAGAAATATGCCATATGAGTATTTGTTAATGCTTGTATAATATCACGGATGTATTGGTCCTATCGAAGCAATAACTACCAACTTTGTTCTTCAAGTATGAAGACTTAAAAACGAAACAAATCTAATACATTATTTCTGAAGCAAATCTCATGCTGACATGACTGCTGCTTTTATCCAGTCAGAAAAGGTCCATGTTGATGTGTTGAGTGTAGCGAGAGAACTGTCTGTAGATAAATTAGCTTAGTGTGATGTCTCTTTCAAGCAAATGTCTCTTGAGCTTTGCCAGGACAAAATGACCAAAGTGATAAGAATGGCCTTGAACAAGGCATTCACTCCGTGCCTAGAGGTACTTTCCAAGATTGTATATTATATAAATGTACACACCAGAAAATGCAATTGTTTCATTCTAAAATTGGATATACTGTGAAAGACACTGAAAATACAGAATTGAGGGCACAGACACGATATTATACCTCGTACACACTGTCAGACCCCAACTGAGAAAAAAGCAGGATATTTTATTCTTACTGCTTGTAACAGAACCCTTTCCCTCCATTACCCACTGCGGGCTGCTCTCACATGGGTCATTTATCACACAAACCCCAATAGTGTCCCTCCTTTAAATTAGCCCACTTTGACTAATGGCAGAAAGGGAAATGTAACATTCTGCCTATTGACATACAGGGGGGAGAAATGCATGTAATGATCCAGAAATTCCAGTTTCAGACAGAACACCCACAAATATCCTCAAATTTTCCCCCAAAGTTCAATTTGAAACTTTATGCACAGTTTGTGCCACATAAGCCATAGTAAATGTCTTGTCAAATGGAAGTTGACTTTTCATGCAATGAAGGGAAATGGCCATTTGGAACAAAGGCCCGTTATTGGAGGTAATATTAAAAGCAATCCATTCTAATCTATGTGATAAGAGGTCTACGGCATTTTTCAAAACCTACTGCATAGGAACCAATAAAAAGGAAGCAGTTGGATATATTGCAGAATCAATATCATATTTAAAGTGCTCATACAAATTTTGTGACTAGTATTGTTTTATATTAACAGCCAAGAGCTAGTAGATAAAGTTATATCACCCATGGTTTATATGAGCATTTCTACTAGCAATGAAAGCCTGGCGGTCTTTAGCTCAGTCCAAACAGGAATAACAAAAGCGTAATTATGAAGGCATACCACATGATTTACTTTTAAATAGTGGTTGAGTGCAAATCGAAACTGAAGTACTGACGAGATTTTGGCACGCGAGCGTGTGGTTTTATTCACAGAATATGCTATATGAGTGCTGAATTTGATGTTAACAACAAATAATCACAAGAGAGACGCTGTGCTGTGCTGTAAAAGGGGACACAGACTGTTTGAGACAAAAAAGGGGGCGAGCTCAGTCTTGGCGAACACAAGGACATCTGGAGAGTAGCAGCTGACTAACAGTTGATTTTCACCTTACACCACATGGTGAGATTTGGATAGACTTTCAGCTGTTTAGCTTTTTCTGGCTCAGTCATTTTGATATGGAATGAAACCAAGCTGCCTTTATTTTGTTTTCCATTTTCATTTCCTTACAATTCCGGTAAATGTATAAAGCATATTCCCTGCGTTTTGTCCATGTTTTAAGGCTTTTTACAAATTATACATCTTCCTTTTTGTCATAGTGCGAGCAGCAAAGAAACCCCCGTCAGTTCCCTTGTCTTTCTACCCACTAAACTTATTTAACCTTCATCCTCTTTGATCATGTTCTTTTCACAGGAGGCGGCCTCGGTGGCTTCTCTGACCGTGCTGCACAGCGGACTAATGATTAGAACTTCTTTAAATAACGTTAGAAATCCCTTGCTTATTATTTCTCCCTCTGTTCTCCCATTCTATAATGACAAATCTTAGACCTTCAGAGTGTACACAATTATTATTCCTTTTTTCTTTCCTTACCCATGGAGACGTTTCCTGGGTTGTTTGATGAGTGAATCCTCTGTGGTCTTTTTCCATTGTACCTCTAAAATAAAGCACAATTTAAATTAGGTTCTGCTTAGTCTCTCATGTGTTGCACAGTATATTTTCGCCGCCCCACTTTAAGGAGGTACAGTTTCCCGTTCAGAGAACTTACTCTCCTACTACCAACTGTTTGTTTTCTCTTTCTAATCGTCTTGCATAATTCCAATCTAAACCCTCTGAACTCTTTAAGGCTCACCAACTTTTCTTCACGGCTAGTTTTCTTTCTTTTTCCCCCCTCGCTGTTTCTAGCAGCGATTCAAAGACAGTGTTGATAGGGGTCATGCACACAGGTTGGTTTTCAGAACTCACCACAGAAATATATTCTGAGAATCGGCTCTCCTTTTAGACGCGACAGTTTAACATTTAATCTGCAATTCATCTGAGAAGAAGACAAAGTTGTACACGAGCAAAATACATTTCCAGTTTTACATTAAATTCTCCTTCCTCCCTAACATCTAAGAAATACAAGGTATGGTTACATCCAGAGCTCTGTAATGGTAAATTAGATATTTTATGTGGGTAGCTGGTGGAGTCAGAAGTTAGATAATAGCTCCGGTGTCAAAACGAGGCATCAAAAGTTCCCACAACTTCAAAGTGAACAACTTTTGAAAAGATTTTTGACAAATGTTTTTGACAGTGCTGAATATTACTTTTATTTTAGTATCAGCCTTGTGAAAAAAGATGTTCAGCATGTGACGCAGACTGCTATTTTCTCTTCTCCCCAAGCTCACATTTGCAACTTCATGCTGTTCACTCCATCAGTTTTTTCTCCCCCCTTCTTCCAGCTCTCTTAAGTATTTCGGTCTTCTTTCAAGTGAGGAAGTCGTATTTCGGGAAGTTTTGGGTCCGGGGTGTGTGCCTGCAAGCGTGCGTGCCTTGCTTTGTCCATGGATCTATAAGCATGTCCCTTCCATATCTTCTTTTCACAGACAAGGTCTCTGTGGAAGACAGATCTCCTCTTTCCCTCTGTGCCTCTCTAAACTGTCGTCTAGTCTTTCCAATTTTCCTCCCCAAAGGCCAACAAGAACACATTTCACACATCTGCGGGAGACCCAGTCTGCACCATTTTTCCCTTGCTGTAATTTATTCTTCCTTTAACATCTCCTTTTTCGTATGTTTACCTACCAAGAATAGAATCACTCCGCAACATATGTATGCCACATTTCATGCAACATTTTAGCAATTTCCTCCACAACATGGAGGAGTTTAGATTTATTTATTTTTTCTCCACTTGATCAAACCTTCGGTTAGTGTAAAGCTGTCACCTGGCTAGTTCCTGCATCATGCTGTATTTTTCAGCAACTGCACTTCTCAGTATGAAAGTACATCACTCTGTTCAAAAAGTAATGGTGTCAGAAAGGTTTTCTCCAGTGGGCTGAATTGCAAATAGAGCAAATCCTTGCACTTCTAAGCCTTGCCAACAGTTTTGGAGGAGTTTTTCTAAATTCTGTTACATGTTAAAAGACCAACACAAGTGCACACTCTGCCAGATGTGAGTGCATTAAAGAAAGTGTGAGGTTAAATCTACAAGTTTACCGTACGCTCAGTGAGTCAGGGGCTACGTGTGCTGCGACTACCCAAGCAGGCCTAGTCAGATTGGGTGAAAAACACGTCACGGGTCACTTGGCAGGGGTACGTTAATCATACGCGACTGCCCAGGTAGCATGATGGGAAACAAATTGAGTGTCATTTCTCACCAGAGGGCTCAGTATCACAAGACAAGCAAAGCTCTGGCCTTACACCCGAGTCCTCGTGTGTCTCACGTCCTGGCTGCAGAGACAAGTGTGACATGACAGACTGTACACAGAAAAGTGGACACTGACAAATGGCTGGGGAAATGTTCCCTTGCAAGAAATGCAGAGGACGTCATTATCTGCAACCCGGTAACACCGGAGCAGATAGAGAGGCGGTCAAACATAAAGTCAAAGCAGAACTTAATTTCCGGTCGGCTAAAGCACAATATTAACGCTAATGTGTCTAATAAATACATCATACGCTGAACCCTATCATTTAGTTGCTACACAAACATGTGTTTAATGATATATAGGTCCTTGGTAGTTGCAGCTGCAAATGTAATACGAAGTCTAAAGACAAGCACATAAAATGCAAATTCATATTCACATTTTAATGTACTGTAACATCCAGGCAATTACACGCTGCTCTCGTTGCTCTGTATCCATGGCAGATTTGAGCTTTTGTTGTTCAAACATCACTCTAATGTTTGCTGATCAGTAGATGCAGATAATCTTTCTCAGTGATGACAAAGAGATATTCTGATCCAAAAATCTGGAACAACAAAATCCAAGGATTAGATTTCTGCACTGTTTGTTGAGAGGGGCAAATAAGGGGTAAATTAACCTCATATATAACCTCAAATATACAGTAATCTGAGGCTGTTACAGATTGTTAAGATATTTGCTAAACTTTTAAGCCTCTGTTTAGGTGCAGTGAATTACTCAAACATTTATTCCTAAAGACCACCTTAAAAGTCTGGCTGCGTGGAAGAAACAACTAAAGGATAAGACTTCTGTAAAACCGCATCAAGTGCTAGTTCATTGAGGTTTAATTGACATTGAAAATGCATATTCCATACATATTCTCAAATATAATTGGATTCAAATAAAGTCCCAACCACTCGGCAGATTTAAAAACTTGTAGTCCAACAAAATAGCATACAGCCAACTCACAACAACCTGTTTCACGAGCCCGAATAGTGTGTGATTGTATGGCGAATTAAATAAAACAAATTACATCCTGACATTAAAGGAAAATGATGAAACCTTTCATTTGACTTGTTTTACACATATTATGAGCATGACAAGTCAATATTTACATGTACGACATAGCCAAGCCGTCTGCTGTGGAACTGGCTGCACATGAAAATGAAACTTGCCTTTACAGCTCTCTTACTTTGAGATATAGCTTGAAGAAACATATTTTTCTGTAGCTGCATGCCTGTTTTCAGCTCAGTGACTTTCTGAAGCCTCTGTTCCCTGTCCATCGCTCCATATCTCTGCTGGTGTGTGGACTGAGAACGACGACTCAAATTATGTTCTTTGAAAAAAGTGATCATCTCGTGGCAAATGGATAAACAGGCCTCTCTTTTACATCCGGTAAAGATGTGGGCTATTCAGTCCTGTGCGTCTTTTGAAATTGTCCGCCTTCAGCATCAGCTTTCCTTACTTTGTGCCATGCTGTGTTAGCTAGCTTGTTACCTTGCAAGTTCAGTGGAGGTAAGCCTGTCTCTGTGCAGACCACAGCTAGACAGCTAGTACAAGTCATTATCTCTTTTATCTTTTGCAGATCCCGGGAAGAAAAGCTGCATGTCAGTAGGTAATGGGGATCCTAATAACAATAAACTGCTGCCATAGATTATTTTTATCTTGACCAGTCTCTGATCAAGCAGGTAGTCATTTTTAATTTTAGAGAGAAGAATATCATGACGCAGGTTTGATTACTGGCAACTTTAAATTTGTGCCTCAGTGGTCACAAATGAAAAGCCATACAGCCCACGGTAACTGTAAGTTGTTGTGTGGCCCTTGTAGCCGCTGCAGGGTAAATTACTTTGTGCAGTTAGGATGTAAAACACAGAGTCACTTTCATGGCTCGCTATGTGGAACAAGTGAACAGTTTGCCTTGTCAGCAAAAAAAGTTCCAGCTGGTATAACTATGCAGAGTGAGTATGCGTGACTGTATTCAGTACTGTAGGCGACAGGTAAGATCAAAAGAGAAATAGAAAGAAATACAGGCCTGTATAGAAATATGAAAAAATCAGCGATTCAAATGTAGATCAGAGTTGAGTGGCAGATCTTTTGGCTCGTGCATGACTCCAGAAAAAGCCTCTTTTAACTTATTCATGCAGTACTATGCTGTAAAACGTGTTTACAGTAGTAGTCTTGCAAAGATGACTGTAAAATCAGGCTTGTGTTTTTAATTAGGATCCATGTGGATACACACAAAATTCTGATATTTAATTTAAAAACAGGTTCTTCAATTATAAATAATGATTTAGCCCAGTATGATATATATATATATATAAAGAAGAAGTGGAGCCCAAAGCATTTTCCAAAACAGTGACAAAGCACATTTATTTTTGCAAAAATACTAAGACATATTTTAATGGATTTAAATAGTTAGCTTAAAATAAAAAATAATTGAAACAACATCCAAATGGATTCTACTGCAGCGCGAACCTGACAGGAGCCAACGTGAATGAATAATGAGTAACATGTTGTAACAGCAGCAGCTTGGAAAGAACTCAATACACAAAACAGCTTTTTGTGTTCCTTCTACCTCAGTGATGCTGGAAATACAATCACCCAAAAATAATTAAAGTCAGGAGCTGATATTCTTTAGGAGATCTCTCCGGAGCCAATGTTTTGTCTGTATTGCAGACAGTTATAAAATGTAGCAAAGTACTACGGTGTAATGAGCATGCGGAACATATGCAAATGGACATTTACGGTATACTGGTTCAATAACTCATAGTGACACAGTTACAGGAATGTATTCATCTGTCTTTTTAATGACTCTCTTTAAGGTCCCCTAGCTATTCATGGAGAAACGTCAAACGAAACTTAATTGTTCTTTATGTGACAGAAAAAGAGTAAAGATTTTAACATCATATACAATACTGTACATAGTGATAGGCATTGATTTCTGCTGGCAGAGATTTCCATCTTGTTGTTTTCAGCGTGACTTTTACCACCGTTACAGCCCTGGCCTTTTCCAAGTCAATTCTGGAAAACTTTTTTAATTCCATTAAGTGTATCTCTCAGCTAAAGTGCTTGACAATCAATAGTCAACCAGACCGTGAAAGTGACCAGACTTGTTCAAATAAATATGATCTTACTGTTGATACTTTTAATTCGTTCTCTGGAAGCTTTCCTTTGTTTTCAAAAGCTTATTGCATGCTGGCTACTGGTATCTGCCTGTCAATGTCTGACTATGCCGACAGATTCAGACTTGGAGGCATCGTAGCGTGATCCATAGCGTGACTGGGGTCAACCTGAGGGAGACAGGTGTCAGGGGGACCAACAGGTCCCATGTGGGCAGAGGTTCACCACTAATGCCCCGAGGGCTCCTTTGTGAAAAGCGACAGGAGGGGAAGAGGCGGGCTGAATACTGATGATGTCAGCTTCCATGTGCACAGACTGAAACTGAAAGCAGCAGGTGGTCGGAGAAAAGAAGGCATGGATGCGATATTCTGTTTATTTCCATATTACCTGAAGAACTGGAAAACCTAATCTCAAAATTTTATGCACTACTTGCATCATTTTAAACAAAGATTAAATACATCAAATGGTGACTTGCAGAAAACTGAGAGACTCTTTTTAATTAGAGCAGGCATGTAGAGAGAATATAATTTGGGTGCTTATCAGCACAGTGCAGCTGGATACAGCAAATTTATCACAGTTGCTCACATCTCTGTGATAAGGTGTTCCTCCTCGGCCTGGTGTATATTCAAATAAGACACTGAGTGAATCCCGGTAAGCTGTCTGACAGATTGTTATTGCCAACAGAGTGAAACAAGCAACTTGTGAGTCATTCTTCACACCCCTTTGCATTTACTACCCTGCAGAATACTCCTTTATTCTCTACTTTCCTGTATCGAGAATGTGTTTCGTACCATCAGAAAATTTTTGGATTAGTGTTGAGATGATTTTTCTCGAGCTGTACTCTGGCACTGAGAGAGAAGGCCAAATACGTGGAAGTCTTTGTTTGCATCTCAGGTACAGCAGTTTGTGCTGTTGCTTTATAACATACTTACTCCAAAGGTCCCAGTAGGGTCAAGGTGACAGAAATGTCAAGCTGGTTTAAGCAAAGCATATATTGTAGTATTTTTCATACTACAGATCTGTGCTAGGGAAAAAATATTCTGAGAGATGCAGAATTGTGCTCTGCTTTTTCAAATTAGTGCAATAATTGTTTTAAACTTTTGCAAAAATGAATAATAAAAAAATAATATTGTACTCACATTGAGATTCTGATAATATTAAGAAATGTATTAAATGTTTATTTAAAAAATAGCAGTATTACCAACTACTCTGCATTATTTTCCGAGAAATTAAATTATTATTCCAAAATCTTTCAAAAGGAGGAAAAGAAAAAAATGAAAACACAAAAGCAGCCCTGCTTTTCTAAATAAATGAAAAAAATGAAAATTCTGCAAGAAGCTCTTACCTGCATTGAAAAGGCTTCTGGTGACTGCTGCTAATAAGCCTGACATACCAACAAGGCTTTAGGATTTCAAATAGAGGCTGAAGAAAGCTGAGGATGTATGGTATTAAGGTCACATATCAAATTATTGCAGCTAACTGTTTGCCTGAACGCATCTGACAGAAGACAGCTAATTAAATGAACACGGGCAACTACAGTCAACAAAGTGATAACAGCGTCTCAGTGTCTTAAACCCAAACCCAAATAAAACAAGATTGAATTAAACAAACTGCCCATTCTTTGTTTCATGAACTTTGGTTTCTGAGATAATCCATGCATTCATTTTTCTTTTCTTTTTTTAAATAGCCCCCCTGTGCTTCCACAGGTAGCATGTTCTTAAGGCTACATCAGACACAGAGGTACAAACAGTGATGTAGCAAGCAGAGATCACAGAAAGTCAAAGACAAACAGCAGTGAAGTGAAATAACATGAAGAACAATGGGGACGTGAAGTGGGAGTGTCCTGTGTTACACTTTTCTCAATGACTGAAGTAAACACCAATGAGAGTGAAGGATACTATCTGACATATGACAGGATGCTAAAATATATTTGTGGTTGCAGGTCCAGAGACTAGTCGGCGATCCCCTTGCAACCCCTGCTCACTAAGTAAGAGTCTTCATTCTCCTATTGTTTGGGAAATGATTGCAGGAAGCTGCTGCCAGTCGCTATGTAAAAGCGGCTGCAACAGGGTACAAGGGTATAAACCTTCCTGCTTTGATCACTAACAGGTTGCTGCAATTACCTGTAGTTTGCATGGAAGATTTTTTCTGCAGTATACTACTTACATTAAATTTAGGCCACCGACTGCTGTCTTCAAAGCTATGTGCTAAATTATGTGCTTTCTTTTATACTATACATGTGATACAGGGCAACTGAGTTGAGCCACAAAACTAAAATGTTGGACAGTGCGATGCTTGGTAGACGTTATGATATTATTAGGAAAATCCAAGGTTTTTGAAACTGTTCACGTCTAGTGGCATGTTATCATTGCCTCTTTCAGATTCCATTACAATTTCACATTATTCTTGCATGTTATTTATTAACTCTTGGGTAAAGCAGTGCCACCAGTAGTTGCAGCTTTAGCTGAGTTACACTCCTATTCCCCCAGGCAAGTGTGAAATAACTCGGAAATATCCACTCCAAGGGGAAGGTGAAGGAAATGAAAAAGATGACACCTTCACACCTTCAGCTCTTTTGCAGTTCTTTGCCACTGAGTTGGATGTTGGCTTTGAGATGAATGCTGTTGAAAAGAGCTGTATGAAATTTGTGCATTCAGTTTTTCAATGTTTTGATGCACACCTGATGAATTATTTCAGGTTTTGCTGTTGTGTGAGAATACAACATATATACCAAGAGCTTTCTGAACTTTTTAGATACCTCCCATATTCACTGCATCAGGATAGCAGATGCTCCACAGTGGCTTTAAAAAGGGTGTGAATGATCTTGATCTTTGAATTAGTCACTGAGGATATAAACTCTGTAATACCAGCATATGAATTATAAAGAAAGAAGAAGATTTCTCTATAAAATCTATGGTTAAAATTTAGAAAAGTTACAAACAGCTTGTCTACGTAAACAGAAATGTTGTCATGGTTAAAAGATTGCTGAAGAAAATCTCAGCTAAACGCTGTACACCTCTGCATACAATATTTTGTATGCATTGCAAACAGATATAAAATGTATTATAATAGCATAAAAAGGCCAAATGCAATGAAAGTGCATTTACAGTAGGTATACTGTATACCTATACAATATATAGGTATACAATGAACCTAATACGTTGATTTCTATCTATCTATGATAATAAATAAGGCAAAGTTTAACAGTTTAATTTAAAAGGAATTGCATCATTTTCTCTTATGGTGACATACAAATTATACAACCTCGACAGATATCAAGACCAATTAAATTACATCTGTTTGAAATGACTCAAAGCCCAATTAAATTTAATGCAACAAGGTAAAAGTCATTCTGTCAAAATCAGCATGTGCTCTTTCACATTAACACATTAAAAGCCCTCCGCATCAAGTCTATATTTGACAAATACATGGAGGCATGTGAGCATGAGGACCATGTGACACATTTTCACAGGCATGTCTCTGGATTGCTGTGTTACACCTGTAAATAATTTCATCATCCAGATTGATGGACGTCAGACCTTCCCAAGTAATACAGCAGCCATCTGGTGAGTCTTAGCGCTGTGATAGAAAAATTGCTACTGCTCCAGTAAAGTACTGATGTGAGGGTCTCTACAGGAAAGGCGAATGCTAGTCAAGATTGTTCTTGTTTTGACAAACACAGCAGTATTGACTTTGAGAGTGAATTATGATGACCTCTGGTGTAGGGATGTCAGCCACACCAGCAGAGAGAGTTAAGTCCTTCTCTCTGAGTTCCACAGAGTCTGAAATGCCTCTGGAACACAAACACATAAAAATCCAGTGAGCAGAGTGACTCAGAAGGATTTCTTAAAGATTAAATACTTGTGCCCTTGCAGTTTAAGTCACTAGTGATTGTCCAACAGTGTTTTTTTAGGCATGTGAGAGCTTTGCGATTAGATCTTTTTCCATCTGTGTGTGGGGGTATATTTATGGCACCCTTTGAAGACACTTTTCTCTGGCACATTACCGTGCCATTAAATATTCTAAGGGCTGAAAAAAAGCAGATTTTACTGACAAGTTAAACACAAGCTGTGTGTCACAGCCAGTGCGATGTTTATTATTAGTATTTGTTTTGCATGGATTCCCAAGACCTGTTGCTGACTCTGAGCCTGGGGGAAGCTTTGGTGCTGCAGCATTTTCTGTGATTTTACACTTCACTTGGCTGTACAGCTAAGAGCAAGATAAAACAACACATCTATCCAAGGCCTGGGAGTCTGTTTCATACCTATCATTTCTCCCTCAAAGGACAATGCACCCATGAGGGAACGCCTCAATGATTACAAAATAAATCGCACAGGCAAGAGACCACATGAGCGGAGCAGAAAAATATGAAAGAGCACACAGTGTGTGTGTGTGTTTTAGGCCAGATATTAGTAAGTCATGTGAGACCAAACTGAAATAAAGTTTAATGGATGATTAATCGCTGTCCACAGTGAGGGGTGTGACTGTTTAGTGGGGCATGTAAGATAGGTTAAAGGATTAAGGAGAGGACCAGGTGGCACTTAGGCCCCTAACAGGGCTCTGTTTGTGATCGTGCCAGAGCAGCAGCTTAAGACCTTTTCTGATTAGCAGTCACAGCAGGCCACTCCCTCTGCAAATGTTAACTTTACATGTACATTTATCTGCTGCGGTACTTTCTTTATTGCAGCGAGTTTCCTTTTGCCTTCAGCATAGTGGAAGTTTGCCTCTAAAAGTTTTGACTTTGGCTTGTTTCGATTCATATTGTTTAAAAGTAAACTTTTCCACAGTGGTTTAGACAAAGGAGAACAGTGAACATCAATAACCCTCACGCCCTTACAAGGATTTTCAGCCTAGATGAGGAAAAACTCTTGTCATATTGATTGTTTTCTCTTCATACTTATCATATTTCATTTTGTCCGTGTTTCCACAGTTAATATTCCTAGTACAGAATGACAGATCGTATGGGGTTTCTTTTTATCTCTCACACGCTGAAGTCAAGCAGAGCAGAAGAATAATAAAAGACAGTTCATAATATCAGTCATTGTGAATCACAGCTTCTAAGCATATCCACGGAATCTCAGCGCTAAAATGCAGACGTCTCTTCACAGGCAATAAATATTTCTGTAAAGCACTCAGTATCTCCGACTCACTAAATATATCTTTCCTTCTCTCGCCAAATAAAGCTCCACACTGTATCTCTTTAGGCAATTTCTCCTTCCTGCCAGTTTTTTGTAGCGAATGCCAACAGCAAACAAAAATATGTTATTGGCCGGCACAAGTGCATCGCAATCCATCATAAACGTGTTACTGTTTTAAATGCATATAATCATCAGTTATAATCATAACTTAAATAAAGGTAGCTTTTGGGTTCATTATACAAATGTCACGTTATAGATAAAAATGGGTGTAATTCCTAAACAGCTAGCTTAATACCTTGAATTAAAGGTGAAAGTCAGTTTTCAGCCACATTGCAACTGTTTGATTTAAAAACCACTGTAATGTGTACAGTCTGAGAAAGACAGAACGGATTATATTGTGGTTATACAGAAAGTTTGCAGAGTGCCTATGTCATTTTACAGTTAAATTGACATTTCGCAGGAACTATTTGTTGAGCAACTTGCGAATTTTAGTTTCACATCTATCAGGTTCTCGATGTGTTCTGAATTAAAAATACATAGAAATCATACCTTTCTCTTTATTTAAATTGCAATAGATTTGCAATTTTTGCTATTTTGTCAGACTTTGCAAACAGATTGCCAATAATTGCCGTTTTGCCATTAATCACAATCTAACAGACTGATAGCAGATGGACTTTGTTTTACTGTTGCGACTGGTGGCAGGCCTGGTCACCATCTTCAAAGTAACCATGTCAAAGGCAATAAGACTGCAACGTTAGACTTTAACATTACCAGCTGTCAGTGAATGTAGCAAAGTAGCTGGCTGCTAAGCTCTGATTGGTGAATTATTTCACTTATAGACAAAAATGTGGATGAGTCAATGACCAAGACTGAAGTACAGACTCCATAGGTGAACACAGGGACCCCGAAGGAAAGTTTTTCCACATGCATGGTTATGTTGTGAAGCAAAACTGAAATCCTAGCCGAACCAAATAGTGTTTGGAACCATAAACCCACCATGTAGAGTGTGAATGTGATAGGAACAAACAGAAAACTCCCAAGGACATGAACCACTGTCTCTTGGCCAAGAAACCTTTGAATTAAGCAACTACAACCTTTTTACTTCCTTTTGCACACACTGGGCAACTAATTATTTGATCCCCTGCTGAATTAAAATTTTTCTAATGAATAAATAAACTCTCTTTAATTTTTATTGTAGCTTCATTTTAAAGGATGAAAAAGAATATCAACCAAAAATCCCGAATAAGAAAAATACATTACATAAAAGATATACATTGATTTACATATAATTCAATGAACTGAGTATTTGATCTTCAATTGAAACATGACTTAGTACTTGGTGGGAAAAAAAAAACCTTTTTGGAAATCACAGCAGTGAGCAGTACCTTTCTTGCAACTGGTCACAGGGTTTGCACATATCTTAGGAGGGATTTTGGCCCGCTCTTCAATCAGCTCCTTCAACAGATTCTCTATAGGACTGACCTCCGGAGAATGGCACAGCCACTCCATGATGTTAACATGCTTCTTTTTTATTCACTCCTTTATTGCCTGGGCAGTATGTTTTGTGGCATCGTGCTGAAAGCCTCACCTCCTGCTCAATCCTAACCTGTCACGGCAGATAGCTGCCCTTCCCTGAGCCTGGTTCTGCTGGACATTTCTTCCTGTTAAAAGGCAGTTCTTCCTTCCCACTGTCACCAAAATGCTGGTTTATAGGGGGCCTTACAATATGGTGCCTTGAGGCAACTGTTGTCGTGATTCTGCGCTACATAAATAAAATTGAATTGAATTGAATTGTCTTCAGTGTTGGCTGAGGGAAGAAGATTCTCGTCCAAGATGTTAAGGTACATGGCACTGTCCATCGGCCCCTGCAGTAAGGTTGTCATGTACCCTAATGTAAAAAATAAATAAAAATGCAGCAGTTGGAGTTGATGCCAAAGAGCTAAATTTTTGTTTCATTTGACCGCATCACTTTCTCCCAAGCCATTTCTGAATAATGTAGATGTCTCTTAGCTTACATAAGACAAGCCTGTAGATGTGACTTATTGAGCAGTGGTACCTTGTGGGTCAGTCATTACAGCGTAGTGGTGTTCTTGGTGACTGTGGTCCCAGATGCCTTCATATCATTGACAAACATGCAGTTTTCGGCTGATCTTGCCTGGAGCTCCAAACTGAGGGTGACATATGGTCATCAACAGTCTCACCAAGCATCTTCCTGATGGTCTTTTAGCCCGTTCCAGCCTTGTGCAGGTCTAAAATCTTGTCCCTGACATTCTTTAACAGCTCTGGCCTTGCCCATGGTGGTGGAGAGGCTGAAGTGGAAGCTGATGCTTTGATAATTTGTCCCAATTAAAATAAAACTACCATAAAAATTAGAGACTGTTCATTTCTTTGTAAGTGAGCAAACTCAAATTTGAGCTCTGCAAATTCAGCAGGGGCTCAAATAATGATTTCACCCTACCGTATAGCTATGGCCTGCTTGCGATGGCCCCAGCGTCAAAGGACAGCTTGTGCATAGCTCTCTGATGCCAGCAGTTTCTCACAGAACAGCAGTAATTGACAGTGTGGGATGAGAAAGCAGTGGTGCAAACTGATGTTTAACACAACCTGTATCATTTTTGCCTCTGTTCTTCTTGCTTGCTTTTAAGAAACACTTGTATAATCTGTGACATGTAGAGTGTGAAGAATATGATTACTCTGTTATTGACCCACCAAAGATACAAAGGTACTCAGAAGCATTTAAGGCATCCATTTCATTTCTGTGCTTCTCACAATTATAGGTTGCTTCTGCACTAAACTTTCCACTCAATTGATGGTTAGGGCCCGAGGTACATGGAAAAGACAAAAAATTATACGGACTGGAGACTGTTCACCCATGCGTGACTGACAACCCAAGACTACAAGCACTATTTTTTTTTAATGAATGCGCAGTAGTAACTTTATGGTTTATTTACTCTAAAAGAGAACAAAAAGATGCATGCCTACATCAAACCATCAATACATGAACTCAATTTTGCAGTAAGAGTAACCAACTGTAAAGCTCAGGTAATGTAAAATCCACACTAGGAGGAAGGCAGGTTGGCTGTGACTTAAGTTGCAGCAGTGAGGCTGAGATTTTTAACACAGGTTACATATGCAATACTTGCTTTTCTTTCAGCTTTTCTTCCTGATTGAAACAGTTGTGTTGTTTTTAATCTTCTTTTTCTAGAAGTAGAGTTTGCTCTTCCTGTATGCAATATGCAGCTCTAGAATTGTCCATGTCTGCAACTGGCCATCTAGTGCCAACCTAACTAACCAACAACAGTAGGTTTTGTTCATGTTATACATTTGGATCCATGGTACATGTTATTTTTCTCATTTTTATTGGAAAATCCATTTCCAAACACCAAGTTCCAAAAAACTTGAAGAATGCTTCACATGATTTGAGGTAATTACATCATAATGGATACATCCTTTTGAAATAAACCATATTTGTGTGTTTCTGTGTGTATAATAGTCAAAAGACAAAAAAAATTGTGTTGTTGACAAATGTTCTTTATCATCTTTTATCACTTGCCTGTGCTGAAATATGGGCTATACGCACATTGGACCACTATCACTCATCTTGAAACTTATCAAGATAAGTCAACCATTCTATCAACTTTGGCAACCAAAATCTAATGATGTCTGGTGGCCAGCCTGGCAACCATTTATAAAGCTTCCCATCAGGCCCTGAAGTCTTACATTATTTAGCTGAGACAGCAGCTTGGCTGCGCCAGCGTTAACAGGAAGGGCACTGAGAGACAACAGCTGACAGAAAGCCAAAAACTTAACTAATGCCTCATATGAATTCAAAGTCAAAGGGATATGCAGTAGCATAACAGAAGTGTGCAGAAATAAAGTGGTTTATGCAACCGTTCTGTGCACATGTCATTTTAACATCCCTGTCAGCTCATTTCAGCATGCAACATATGTGAACTATCATGCAGAAAACCTCCAAACTAACTCAAAATTAAATCTCAACACCTGTATTTTTAATAAGCTTTATTTCTTCTTCATTTTGATTTTTTTTTTTAAATTCACACTTTGAATATCAGTAATTCAAAGTGAGAAAAAAAGAAAGTGAAAGCAAATTCAGAGATCTCCTCAACAGCAGATTATAGCATCTGGGCTTCTGTCAATTAATGACATGTCAACAATTGTTTGGCCTTGCATTATTCATGTCAGAGCAGTAATAAATAATGAGCCAGGTAAATTAAGAAAACTCTCAGCTCAACAGTCCTTTCCCCGATGCTTCTCGGGGCTTTTAACCTCTAGACGGTGTCATTTCTTTCCGTCCAGTGAGAGCGTGCTTGTTACTGCAGGAACAAGGTCCCCAAACGAAGGGATATTATTAAGGACTTGAGAGACAAGGTAGACGAGATGAGGGGCACAGTGGCAGGATTGTGTTTGCAGAAGATTAAGGCCCTTCAGGATGGAAGGATGATGGATGGACGGGAGTCCTTCATCCATCAGGGCCTGTTTACATCACCTTTAAACAGGCCAACCATGCCAAGTGTCTTTCTCTCCGCTCTCCCTTAAAGGGGCCAGCTTCAGGTTCGACCTGCCCCTTACACCAGTTCCAGTCATTGCCATGATGGATCACATGGGAGAGCATATATGTAAGTGACAAGACATATGGAGCCATTTGCCAAAGCCTTTATCCACTTGTCATAGTTTTTGTTTCCTGCTGAATCTGCGTGTTCTTGGTGTATTGCAGCTGCAGTTGTAACTTGTCATTTCCCCTACATAATGTACATCATTCATAAATGACACAAAGCTGTAAACATGTCACAATTTAATGGCCCATTGTCTGTTTGGTTTGAATAAGGCCCAAATGAGACATAGCTGGCTGCTTCCTGCCATCTTGGCTTTCTAGCCATTATCAGCAGTGAGACTCTTTTATCCGATGCTTACTCTTTCATTTCATGGGCTGTCTGTTTGAAACATGAAGCATGTTTTCAAAGACAATGCTCCACTATAGGAATTCAAAGTGGACTGCTGAATAGCTCCCACCAACTCACAAAGAGCACCCTTAGTTTTGAATCTCAAACTGATTTTTATTAGAAATTCCAGTCTCATAAAAATTCCTTTTGAGGATGGTTTATAGAGTTTCCCTATATTTATAATGAGTATTTTTTTTTTCCTGTTTTAAACCCACATCTCAAATTCAGTTTGAAGTAGTAGTTTTCTGTGGAGATACAGTATTTCATGGCTCTATTCACATGATGCAGACATCTTAAACTTAAACTTTTCAAATCAAATCTGGGAAGAAAAAATCTTGACTAATGTTTTCTGAGTGCTAACAATAAGCCCACATGCATAACAGTTTAACATATTTAGTTTTAGAGTGGTGCGCTGATTTCATCTCCTTTAAAATACTTTCCTTGAGAAAGAGATGTTTTCTGAAGAGCTACATGAACAGAAATTAGGCTGGTGCCAAATATTCTCTCGGTTCAGCCCAACAGCTCGAAAGGGGTCATTACAGAAACTCTCTTATCTTTATCTTTCTAAGCAAATATGATTTTTCACCATGTCTTAAAAAATGTTGGTATAAAGATATTTCTCTCTGAAGTTCTGTATAAAGTAAAAACACTCCACAGAAGAGATGCCAATATTCTTTTGAAGCTATGATAATCTTGACCTTTCCCTTTACACTCATTTACTCATTGTCAGATAATTATGTATTTATGCAGTTACTTATATGTCTCCAGAGGACTGTACCCTTTGGAATATTTGAAAGGAAAAGAATAGGACAAGTCCAAATATTGCTAAAAACTTGGAAGAACAGGAAAGGTTCTACTGCGAAGTATTTAGAAAAACAAACAAAAGTATTATAGCAGATCAATAATAATAATACTCATTCAGAGCAACGTATGTGGCAAATGATACGATCCACAAGCCTAAACTAAGATTCACAAATGTGTGCAGTGATTTGTGTGTAACTTCTAAGGATTCACAAATGCGTGCTCCAATCCACACACCAATACCAAGCAATTTGACCACATATAAATCTACTTTACAAATGTGTACATCCAAACCTGAATAAACAGTCATTATTTACTCACAATTTATCGAGTTCAGCTTCACGAGTCAGACCATTTCTCTTTCAAAAATCGTTCCGTGCATGCAAATGTCTAAAACTACATGTAGCATCCCTCTCTCACTCCCTTAAAGATGTGCGCAACAATCGACTGACAGACACAGATCACATTGCATGCACACGTGGGGTTTTGAGACAAATTTCACGCTGCCAGCTTCACACAGATCCAAAAATGTAAGCTGTGTTCATGTCCCAGTGTGAAACTGGGACATCTGGACTTCGTCTGTATTTCACCATTTTTGTTTTTGTTTGTTTTTGGTTTTCTCATAGTTTTGGCAATTACACACACTAAACAGTAGCCTGCTGGGAAAAGTCTGTGAGAGATCAGCCGCAGATGAGGGAACACCATGGTTGTACATAAATGTGGATCATTCAGGTAATGTGGAATAACACTTTGGTTTTAATCTTACCATTCTCTGATAATAGCAGTTTAACACTGATGTTAGTAGCAGTAGCAGTAGTGGCACTTAGCAGCAGTTTATTTGAACCATGTATAAACCATATATCAACTTTCATAATCTACGGTGTAAAGCTTATAATTGTTAAATATGTTTTCTAGTAAAGGGGTGACAAGCTTTTCTGCTTTTTAAAAAAAAGAAATGTATGTTTTGTTTATTAAAAAACAGATGTGGGAAAAAACCCACAACCACAAAAAAACCAAAACCAAACTGCAGGAATGCAGAGGTAGCCCAAATCTCCCAGTTTTACTCATGTACTTGAATGCAGCTTGCATTTTTTGATCTGTGCCAAGTTTGCAACTTGAAATTTGTCCCACATGTGCATGCGATGTGATCTGTGCATATCAGGTGATTGGTAAAAAAAAACCCCATCAGTGGAATCACTGGGCAACCACTTTTTTTCCTGGTTGCAAAGAGGTTGCCATCTTATTTTAGCCGCATATGGCTGATATGACTTCAGTTGGTAAAGGCTGAACAACATGGGATATGGAGGTTATGGAGTATACACTATGTGACAATTCAGACTATTTCTTTTTCAAAGAAGGTATTGCTCATTTCAGCAAAATAATGCTAAACTATGTTTTGGACTTCTTGCTAAAACAGAAAATTAGTTAGCTGAACAGTCCACAGTCCGCACTTGGCACCCATTTGACCAAAAATATGAAGAGAACTCTTCTCTGTTAAGCAGCTCAAATCCTACAGATAAGAGTGGTTACCATTTTGTTTTTCAAAACTATCCCAATTGGTCTCCTTAGTTAAGTTGTTATTTATCAAGTTTTAAAGGAAGATTTGACCCAACTCAAAAAAAACACTGAAGCATCTTCCTGGTATCAGAATTTATTGTTCAGAAAGTGCAAAATCTGATTAGCATCAGTTAATATCAGACGTTGCATTTTTATATACACAACTCAAAGAGTGCATGCATGCAACGTTGTACATCTGGTGTATAACCTATCCACTATGCTAGTTAATACTAAACAAAGTTACTATGTTCAGAACGTATGAATAACCACAGTCTTTAGCTCATTTCCTCAAATGGTCTGATACTCTTTCTAACATTATACCTGTTCAAACACATTTGTATCTATTCTTATGGGCTTGGAGACCACTTATTACAAAAGGGCTGGATCAATGCTGTTGTTTGTTAGGCCAATTCAAAGGTCAGGGTCGGGTAAGACCACCTCATTGCTGGCTTTGACTGTGGGCAACATAATGTGTGCTTTGTGTGTTCTGCTGAAAGCTGGCAAGGAACAAACCGAAAAAGAGCACATTAAAAGCTGTCCTTCATGCCGATGAAGTTTGTGTAGGATGGAGATGCCAAGTGATGTGTTTTAACCTTCACATGTGAAGAAAAGGGAGGAGAGGTTGAACTGTTTGACTGCACAAAGGGACATTACGTAGGTGCTGGCTCCACAACATCTCCCAACAATCTTCTGCTCCTCCCCGTTAATGTGCTTGTTGGCATTTTGAAAATATTTTTTGGAAGCAAACAGATATTTTAGAGGTGTGTGTTGCCATGTTGACTGGCTGGATTGGCAGGCCTGGTCTGGATTGATTGACAAGCTGGATGGAAAGGCAGGCCAGGAGTGTCAGTCATGGGTCAACTCATGTGGCATGCACAATGCTGTGATTCATTTCTTATATAAGACAGCCTTACTGTTTGTAGCCTCTTTTCTTGCTCACTCTAATTGACTTTTTTGAGTAAAATAAACCCCCCATGCCTCATGAGTTTTTAACTTTCCCGTTTGGTTTCCAGTTTCCACTTTTTATTCTTAGAATGTTTAGCCTAAAATCCACTTTGTCTATTAGTACACATACTACTGATGCTCGATGGTTTTCTACGAGTGGGTTTCAATTGTCACTGCCTGCTTAACCGTTTAAGACCTACCATAGAACCAAGTTTGCCAGAGCTTATCTTTATATTTTTACATGCCGTAGTGCCATTTTTGGGAGCATTTCAAGTTGCTATACATCAATACAACCGTTATAGCCATAATTTTAATAATATGTATGCATTAGTCCATAGTAACTACATAAATTGCAAAAAAGTGCAATAAACTACAAAAAAATTGAAAATCGTTTTTGGGTTTTTTTTACATTCTAGTTAGAGAATTTTAAGAGGCTCATCCCTCAAAACTGTAAATACAAAAAAGTTGCTCAAAAAAGTTTCCAACAACAGGAAATTTATTTTGAGGGTCTTCATAGTTTTATTTTTGAGATACACCAATTTTTATATACTGCAGGAAAAAAGAAAATAAATATTATAATGCAAAATTGCAAAAAAAAAAACAGCATGTGCATCAAAATAAACTATTTCCAGCAGTGCAATTTGAGTTCTAAGCATCCCAGAAACTATACAGAAAAGCATAAAGTCAAACATGACTTTTAAAAACACCAGTATAGGCTTATAAGGCCCCGAAGATAAAAAACTACATTTTCCGCGAAATGTAGGTTTCGGGTAGGTAATGGCGGACATACGATAGTTCGCACTGACGTCTATTTCAATGTAGGAAGTGTTACGAACAGCTGATCGGATCGGCAAAGCCTGTTTCTGGAATATTATCTTTTTGTTGCTGCAAGCGCTTTTTATGCAATTTTTGCAAAGCTATATGTGGAAGGACACCGTGACCTAGGACAAGCTGATGGCATAAGATGCAAGTACAACTCCTCCGGTTTCATATGCAAAAAAAATTATTGCGCTAGCTTACATGGTTCCAGTTCTACAGGGATTTAGAAATAGTTATGCAAAATGGAGTTTTAACACAGACAAATGGCCGATGATGTTTCTTGCTTACATACATCCACGGCTCTGCCCGAAAAGTTCAAATTTGCCTCGTCAGATCATCAGAGAATTTTCTTTTGTCATCTTTTTGTGAAACATTCTAAACGGCCATGTCTTTTTTTCAATTAGTGTGGTTATTTTTAATTCGTGCAATGTAAAATGTGCTCTTTGTGGATTACTCGAGTGGCAGCCATAATTAAGACTGCTCAGGATTCAACTGAACTTGCCTCATCTAAATCCATCACGTCAAGGCACGGAGCACGTAATGGAGGTGGATTTATGGCTTATTATTGTTTGCTTTCACTGTCCAGGTGAGATCCCGAAGAAAAGCAATAGTTACATCTCTGGAGAGCTGATAACAGGGTGATACGGATCCGTGGTATCGCATTTGCTGCTGGGAAGGATTATGAAGCATCATGCTTGCACTAATGACCTAATTATGAAGCCATAGCACAGGAGGATTCTCTCCATCATTTAAAAGTTAATCTTACCTTTTTTTTATTCATTTGCTGGAGTAATAGGGATATTTAAATCCAATTCACACAGGAGGTCCCATATTTAATTTCATAGTTTACTGAAATCTATGAGGCGCAGTCCCTGGGATTTAAGAGGCCTCAAAATACCACTGAACTGTAACATTTGCTGCTCTTCAGGAAAATTAAGTCATATAACACAAAGGGGAGCTGTGGAGAGCAAGAAGAAATGAAATAAGAGGAAACGTGTTGAAATATAATAAGAAAACAAATGAATAGTAATTTCTTTCAAGGGGACAGTGATAGCTTTTAGATTGATAGGCGTGTGCAGATTAAAGTCTTACACTCCCTATGGATCCATTCCTTTTATATATAAAGATCAGCAAAATGCAGATCTTTCAGGCAGGAAGTTAGAACTGAGGATTTGCAGTAATAATAATAATCACACTCTGAGCAATAATAGTCTTCGGCAGAGCAATATACCTAACTGGCCTCCGCATCACAGCAGAGGGGAGGCAGGCACCAAGACAGGATTTCCCCCTTTGCCATCAAACTTGAATCAAGGACACAGTAAGGGCGGAAAAATTTCTCTACCTGCTGACAAAGGGGAAAAGATGATCACTCTAAATGCCCAGCACTAAATCTTTCACACTTGTCAAGTCCACTTTGTTCCTGCTGCCAGAGTTGACCCCTCTCTCTCCATCAGCAGGGACCTGGCCTTGGTCGTCAGGGGGACAAGACAGAGAAGGAAGGCCAAGACACTGGCTAAATTTATAACACGCATTTACGCCTCATGTCCTCAAATCATCCAAACATATTGTAGTGCTCTGTTAAGGACACATACACACACTCATCCACAACTCCACGCATTACTCATCGCGATACTGTCCGCAACACAATGAAGCCTCTAAATGGGCACTTAACTGTTTGTTAATTCAAGTTATATATATATATCTTTGTAAAGTCTTCATTATTTTCTTTTTAAATTGTATGTGTTACTCATATTGCATACTTACACTCTGCATTTATTTCATTGTCCTTTTAAGCTTCACATGCGGTAGATGTATGCGTGCATCTTTGACAAGAATGACCTTGTATCTGCAATAGAGTAACATGTTTGGGTATGTTAACTTCCATTTTCTGAAATGATGTCCAAACAACTATTATACACATGGGTAGCGATGTGATTGTCACAAGGTTAGATAGCTCATACAAATGAAAAATAAAGTCTCTCAAGCATGGTAGATGC